>NC_059103.1:96660600-97330242 GCF_020740685.1 Jaculus jaculus | reverse complement strand
GGTCTTCATGTTTTCTACAATAAGTGTTCTTACTTATTGAGCCAAAGCTTCAACTCCCTCTAAATTTCTTTAAAATGTTATTTATTTATTTGACAAAGTGAGAGAGAATGCGTGCAACAGGGCCTCCAGCCACTGCAAACAAACTCCAGATGTGTGTGCTCCCTTGTGCATCTGGCTAATGTGGATTCTAGGGACTTGAACCTGGGTCCTTTGGCTTTGCAGGCAAACACCTTATCTGCTAAGCCATCCCTGTAGACCTATTTTTAAAAATCTATTTATTCTTTATTTGGTATATAATTATTATATAATATAATATTATATAATATAACATAATATTAATCATATTGGTACTTTCTTATTATTTTTTCTTTTAATGCTTACCTTCTCAAATTCCTCCTGAAACATGTACATGATCCAACAGAGTAAAAATACCCAGTAAACAAAAGTATTGTCTAAGGAAAGAATTTAGCATTCCTCAACTTTAGAACTCAAGTGGAATACTCATTAGCTTAGCTAGATTTGTTGTAGTCCTTATGCTATGATGAACTAGTCTTGTGTTATAAGGCTTAAAATTTTCAAACCATAAGTTGTTTTTCCAACCATAAGTGGCTTTTTTCTGCATTAAGAAGAAAAATAACTTCTTCCAAAGGGGTGTAGGAATAAATCTCATATATAGAATGTGTGTGTGTGTATGTGTATTATCATTATTATTATTATTTAGAAACTTTGTATGGACATATCATGTGTTGGTACCATCCCTTTCTAGCCCCATTCTGCTGAGGGCTCTCCTGGGTGGGATTGCTGGTGTTCACCATGGGTTTGTGGGTTGAGTTATGAGAGCAGCATTCAGTCATTGTAAAAGGGAGGGGCAATGCCTCTGGCCATTCACAGCTGTCCTGGTCCCTCTTCTGCAAAACTCCCTGAGGCATGGTGGATGTGTTTTTAAGTCTACTTTAGTGTTGTGTTCTCAGTAGCTCCTAGGATTCTGCTTTGCTACATTTGAGTATCCCCTGTATCTGTCTGTCACCCTGGTGCTGGTTGTCAGGCCCGCCGTTGAAGCAGCACTCATGCTCATCTTGCCACTTCCTCTGTAGTTTCACCTTGGCCCTGGCTGATGTGTGTGGAATGGTGTATCTCCTTGGATCTCGCCTCCTTCTGTAAAAGAAAAACAGATTCTCCAAAGGAGAGTGAGGTCAGCATAGGTTAAATGGGATACACATTGTTAATTAAGAGAGATTTTGATGGGTGGCCTCTCTTTTGACTAGTGGGAGGTTCATGTTGGGAGTCCATGATGTTAGTCTCGATAGGATTCTGACTTGGTTCTCAGTTCCAGCTATGGCTTCTTTTCCACTGAGCAGATCTCTTAACCACACAGAGCCACTGGTTACCCCCACCTAGGTTGGGTGCCACTATTGCACAGGTGTTTACTTCTCAGGCTGGTTGCTTTTGCATACAGTGTCCCCTACTAGCATACAACATTGTTGGCCATTTTCCTGCAGCAGCTCTGTAGTGTTTTTCAGCACTACTCAGATCATTTGAGATCTGGCTTCCTTCCAGATTCCAGCCAAATTTCTAGATGTTATGTGTTGGCAGCATGTAGTGTCCTCAGCAATAGGGTCTTACCTTTTACCTAAGGTGGGTAGTTAAATGCTTTTACAGAAGCCTGTGTTATTTGGAGGAATCTCATAGGTTTCGCTAATCAACAGGTCAGTGTGGGTTATAACTGATTGCTGATACTGGGAGATACAAGCTATAGCCAAATGTTTTAAGGTTAGATATCATCCCACCCTTTCTAGGGCCCTTCTTACCAGACTGCCCCCCCCCATCCCTATTGACAGTTACATCTTTTAGTTTACAATCTAAGAGGAAGGTTTCTGTGGTATCAGATCATTTTGCATATAGTTTTGTGCATATCTCTCCCCACTGTCCCATTTCCCTTCCGCTAACACTTCCATTCCTGCTATCTGTCCCTTGAGTTGCCTGTCGGGTGTGCCTGCAACTCAAGCTGTTCCAGGTTAGGAACCACGGTGAGGGGGAACATGTGGTGTTTATCTTTCTGTGCTTGTGTGAGTTCACTTAGTATGATTTGTTCCAGGTCTGTCCATTTTACTACAAATTTCATTTTATCATTTTTCCTTAGTGCTCAGTAGAATTCCATTGTGCATATGTACCACATCTTCATTATCCATTCGTCAAATGATAGGCATGTGGGTTGATTCCAATTCTTAGCAATTGTGAATTGAGTAGCTATAAACATGGTTGAGCAAATAGCACTGCTGTGAAGAATGGAGACTTTAGGGTAGAAACCCAATAAAAGAATAGCTGGGTCAGTTGGTAGCTCTATTTCCATCTTTTTCAGGAGTGTTAATATTGATTTCTATAGTGGTTGTACAAGTTTACACTTCGATTTGCAGTGGATGAGGGTTCCTCTTTGCCCACATCTATGCCAACATTTATTGTCATTTGAGTTTTTAATGATTTCCATCCTGACTGGAGTAAGGTGGAATCTCATAGTTGTTTTAATTTGCATATCCCTGTTGGTTCAGGATGATGAACATTTTCTTAAGTATTAGCCATTTGTTTTTCCACAATTGAGATTTCCCTATTCAGTTTTCTGCCCCATTTTTTTGAGTGGGTTGCTTGATTTTTTGTTTTTTTTTATTGCTTAGCTTGTTTTTGTTTTTTGTTGTTGTTCTTTAGGTTCTAGATATTAGGCCTCTTGTCAGTGGGATAGCTGATGAAGATTTTCTCCCATTCAGTGGGTATCTGTTGGCTCTGTTTAAAGTATGTTTGTCTGTGAAAAACATTTTTAGCTTCATGAAATCCCACTGGTTGAGTGATTGTTTAGTTTCCTAGGTTACGGGGGTATTGTTCAGGAAGTCATTCCCCACGCCTATATCATTAAGTGTTACCCCCATTTATCCTTCTAGCAATTAGGAGTTTCAGGTCTTCTGTTGAGGGCTTTAATCCATTTGGGGTTGATTTTTGTACATGTTGAGAGGAGGGGGTCCTAATTTCATTTTTCTACGAATCATTATCCAACTTGTCCAGCACCATTTGTGGAAGATGCTGTTTTTTCTCCAGTGTACGTTGTTGGCTCATTTATCAAAGAACCAGTAGCTGTAGTTACTTGAACCAAGGGCTGGGTCTTCAATTCTGTTCCATTGGTTTATATTGTCTCTTTTATGCTGTTTTTATGACTATGGCTTTGTTATATAGCTTTAAATCAGGTATGGTGACAGCTCCAGAGGTGTTTCTTTTGCTGAGGATATTTCTGGGTATCTAAATACTTTCTACCATTTCATATAAATATTTTATTCTTGTTTTTATTGCTATTAAGAACACATTATATATATATAAAAATATGTTGCTACCCTCTTTTTCCTTTCCCCTGCCCCCATTCTGCTGGGGATTCTCCTCAGTGGGGTTGCAGGTATTTCCATGGGGTTGTGGGTTAGGTGTTGTGGAAGCAGCATTTTTTTGGGGCATGATGTTTCAACCTGTGGCTCTTACAGTCTTTCTGCCTTTTCTTCCATAAACTTACTTGAGCCATGGTGGATGTATTAAGTCTACTTTGGTCATGAGCTCTTAGGAGCCTCTGGGTCATTGAGTATCCTCAGGATCTGTCTCTTTCACCCTGATACTGATTATCAGGTTCATCATGGAAGCAGCACTCTTGCTCATCTCCCTAATTCCTCTTTGATTTCAGCTGTGGCTTGGCTGAAGTGAGAGGGGCAGTTTATCTCCTCAGGTCTCACTACTTTCTGAAAAAAAAAGAAAAAAGAACAGATTCTCCAACAGGGAGTGAAGTCAGCATCATTTAGATGGGTAAGCATTATTCATTTAGGGAGAATTTGATGTATGTATCCCCTCTTTTAGCCAAAGACTAGTGAGAGCTTGGCACTGGAGAGCATAGTCTTTATCTCCATAGGATGGATTCTGATCTGGTTCCCAATTCCAGATATGAGTTCATTTACACTGAGTGGAGGTCTTAGCCAATTAGAAAGCTCCCCACCAAGGTTACCCACCAAGGCTGTGTGGCACTATTTCAGTGGTGTGGACATCCTCTCAGGGTCAGTAGATTACCCACTAAATGGAAAAAAAATTCGCCAGCTATACCACTGATAGAAGCCTGCTATGTGGAATCTACAAAAAACTCAAAAAACCAAACAATAAAAAAATGATAATATTCAAGCAACCTACTCCAAAAATGGGTCAGAGATCTGAATAGGGAGTTCTCAAAGGAAGAAATCATGAAAATATTGAGATTACTTTTTCAATCTCTGTGAAGAATAATGTTGGGGTTTTTAATGGTATTGAATTGAATCTGTACATTGCTTTCAGTAGGATTGTGATTTTCACAATATTCTACCTATCCAGGAAAAAAGAAGGTCTCTCCATCTTCTCATGTCCTCCTCCTCAATTTCTTTCTTGAGTGTGTTTTTGTTTTGTTTTGTTTTCAGTGTATATAAGTCTTTCACATCCTTGGTTAGTGTTATTCCAAGTTATTTGATTTTTTTGTGGCTATTAAAAATGAGATTTGATGACTTCTGTATATTTATCTTTTGTGTATAGAAGGCTTCTGGTTTTTGTGGGTTAATTTTGTATCCTGCCACTTTGCTGAAGGAATTCTCTTGAGAAGCTTTATGGTAGAGTCTTTCCTTTCAGGTCACTTATGTATAGGATCATGTCATCTGCAAATAGTGCTAGCTTGATTTCTTCCTTTCCAATTTGTATCCCTTTTATATCTTTCTCTGGCATTATTGCTTGTGCTAGGATTTCTTTTTTTTTTTTAATTTATTTATTTATTTATTTGAGAGCGACAAACACAGAGAGAAAGACAGATAGAGGGAGAGAGAGAGAATGGGCGCGCCAGGGCTTCCAGCCTCTGCAAACGAACTCCAGACGCGTGCGCCCCCTTGTGCATCTGGCTAACATGGGACCTGGGGAACCGAGCCTCGAACTGGGGTCCTTAGGCTTCACAGGCAAGCGCTTAACCGCTAAGCCATCTCTCCAGCCCTGTGCTAGGATTTCTTATACTATGTTGAAGAGCAGTGGTGAGAATGTGCACTCCTGTCTTGTTCCAGATCATAATTGGAACTCCTTGACTCTCCATATTAAGTAGGGCTTCAGATGCTTTCTGTATAGCCTTTGTTATGCTGATGTATAATCACTTCATGCCTAGTTTCTCCAGCGTTTTGATTAAGAAGTAATGTTGTATATTGTTGAAGGCATTCTCTGCATCTAATGAAATGATTATGTGTTCTTGTGTTTAAGTTTATTTATGTGGTGTATTACTTTAATCAAGTTCTGTATCTTGAACTATCCCTGTACCCTTGGGATGAAGGCTGCTTGACTGAAGTAGATAATGTTTTTGATGGGTTGTTGAATTTGATTTGCGAGTAATTTGTTCAGAAGTTTTACATGTACGTTTATCTGGGTTATAGGTCTATAGTTTTCTTGTATCTTTGTCTGGTTTTGGAATTAGGATTCTTCATAAAAGGAGTTGGGGAGCATTTTCTGTTCACCAATAATGTGAAAAGGCTTGAGAAAAAGTACCCACTCCCTTCCTCTTTCTTTCTCTCAAATAAATAAAAATAAAATATATTTTAAAAGTGGTTTCATTTATTTGATGAAGGTTTGGTAGAATTTGGCTGAGAATCTATCAGGTCCTGACTTTTCCTTTTGGTGAAGTTTTTGACTACATTTTCAGTCTCAATAGATATAATAGGTTTGTTTAAGAGATTTATCTGTTCTAGACTTAGTTTTGGTGGGTGATGTGTGTCTGGGAATTTGTCCATTTCTTCCAGATTATCCAATTTTGTGAAGTAGAGGTTTTGGAAGTGTGTCCTGATGATTCTTCCAATTTCATTGATGTCTATTGTGTCCTTTCCCTTTTCATTTCTAATTTTGTTAATTTTAGACTTTTTTTTTCACTTGATCAAATTAACCAGGGGTTTATCATTCTTGTTTATTTTTTCAAAGAACCAACTCTTCATTTTGTCAACTTTCTTGTTTTCTTAGTTTTCAATTCATTAATTTCTGCACTGATCTTAATTATTGTGGAGGCGGTCTGAGGGGTTGCTTGGCACCATCAGTGGAGGTGGCCTAGGCTGGACATAGGTTCACCTGTGTCTACTTGCACCCAGGGAGAAGGCTTTCCCAGTTGGCCCCCTTCCCCCAGTGAGCACTTACCCAGAGTCTCCCTGCTCACAGGGAGCAGGCTTTCCCCAGTGGTTCCCTAACCCCAGAGGCTCCCTATTCCCAGCTTTCTCCCTCTGTTGATTCTTTATTAAAGGTCAAACAAAACCCAAAACTTGGGGTTCATAAATTCTGGGGGAACCCCACCTGAATCCATAAATCCTGAATCATTAAAACATGTAGGGATCCAGTGGTTTCCTATCTGCCACACCAAAAAATAGGAAGCCCTAGCCTACTCTTCCTGCACGAGCCTGTAGAGTCCCAGCCACCCCCACACCAGCAGCAGGGGAACCTGAACCTGGAGCCTAGGCCTGCTTACACCACAGGCAGGGTCCCATCAGTCCCACACCATTAGCAGGGGAACTGGGAAACAGGAACTGAGGAACTGGGATGGCCCTACCCTCTTCAAGATTTCTATCTTGTTTGTTTTGCTCTCCCTAGGAAAAGTGTTATGATTACCAATTAATTGTAGCAGAATTTTTTTAACCTGAGATTTTTTTTCAGTGTCCTGTAGCATAAATTTACTCATTTCACAGTGTAACTAATCACTTTTATTTATTTATTTTTTCATTTAGGATTTTCTGCCGCTTCTTGGCAAAAATGGCAACGAGTGACACTGTCCTGAAGAGGCTAGAACAAAAGGGAGCAGAAGCCGATCAGATCATTGAATATCTGAAGCAGCAAGTCGCTCTGCTCAAGGAGAAAGCAAGTAAGAAAAAATTTAAGTTTTCTAAGGAGATACTTAAGTTCACATATTGACAGGTAAAATATTCACCATGTAAATTATTACTTAATCATTTCAATGATGACTTTCAGATTCCTTTAGTACTTTGAGTATTCTAGAATTAAGACACATTTTAACTGATAGATAGTAAATATATATGGTACATAGAGAAAATATATCTCAATTCTGATAAAGGAAAATTGTGCTGCTTAACATTACTTTTTATGTTAGTGGAAGTTAATAGCAGGGGCCCTGGAGAGACAATTTAGCAATTAAGGCACTTACTTCCCTGTGAAGCCAAAGGACCCAGGTTCAATTCTCCAGGTTCCACGTAAGCCAGATGCACATGGTAGCACATACAACTGGAGTTCCTTTGCAGTGGCTAGAGGCCCTGGTGTACCCATATTCTCTATTTCTCTCTCTCTCTCTGTCCTTCTCTCTCTTCCACCCTCATTTCGTCCCCCTGTCTCTAACAAATTAAGAAAGAAAAAAAAAAAGTTAACAAGGGGCTGGCAAGATGGCTTAGCAGTTAAGGTGCTTGCCTGCAAAGCCAGAGGACCCAAGTTTGATTCCCTGGGACCCACATAAGCCAGATGCACAAGGTGGCACATGCCTGGAGTTTGTTTGCAGTGGTTGGATGCCCTGGTGTGTCCATTCTCTCTCTATCTGGCTCTTTCTGTCAAATAAATATTTTTTTAAAAAGGAGTTAACAATGAAGAAAGTTGGGTGAAACCAATCAGTAGATGAATGAAAATGCATACTTTCATATTATTCTCTATTATGGTATCGAGTTTTACTTAGAAATTGCTGCCATATGTACAAAAAAATCTAACCTAGAGTTCTGCTTTAAGTACCTCGTTATTTTAGTTTGTGTTGATATTGATTTATAACCAAAGTTGGATACCTTAATAGAAATTCAAATAAATATTTTCTGTCCTACATAAAAACTTATTATTTCATTCATTAATAAGGTTAAGAGATTGGAGATGATAATTGCATGTATGAGATATAACAAATGTTATAAATAGAATTTTTTCAGAAGTAGTATACACATTCCCATCATCTTAGCTAGCATTTAAATTTTCCTGTTAAAAACACACTGTATTTTTACCTTTATTATTACTTAGTAGCCTATCCTGTGCTTCCCAGCCTATTGCTCCATTTTACAATAACTGTTATAAAATCTCTTTTCATGTTCTTTAAAGAAAGTATTTTTTGGATAAAATCACATACTTGAGCATATAATTCCAAGCATATTTTGTATGTTACAAAAGAGAAATAAAAAGAGAGCAACTTCTAGCTGGGCGTGGTGGTGCATGCTTTTAATCCCAGCACTCGGGAGGCAGAGGTATCACCGTGAGTTCGAGGCCAGCCTGAACTTACATAGTGAATTCCAGGTCAGCCTGGGCCAGAGTAAGACCTACCTTGAAAAATATACAAACAAACAAACAAACAAAAACAACAACAACAAAAAGAGCAACTTCTGAGTAGTAGTAGTGGTGTGTATCCACACTTTGGCATGACTGTACTATTAGAGGTAATATTAGAGGGTCATGTACTACAGGATTCACATGGATGAAATCACCAACAATGTAATAGGTACAGTGCCAACTAATACCAGATATGTATTCATTCTGTGTTTCAACAGCTCATACCAGAAGAAACTTACTGTTGTACTTTTAATCAGAATTATTAGTATGGGCTGGGGTAGGATCTTTTTTTTAATTTTATTTATTCATTTATTTATTTTAGATACAGAGGGAGAGAGAGAGAAAGTGTGTGTGCATCAGGGCCCCTAGCCACTGCAAATGAACTCCAGATGTACGTGACATGATGTGCATCTGGCTAACCTGGGACCTGGAGAATCTAACCTGGGTCCTTAGGCTTCACAGGCAAGCATCTTAACTACTAAGCCATCTCTCCAGCCCATCAGTGGTAGAATCTTAATTAATATGTCTGTAAGGTAGTGGGTTTAACCCCCAGCACTACAACAACAAAAGAGGAGAATGTGGTGGAGAAGGAAGAAAAAGTAGAAAATGAATGAATGATTCCTCATATAAAGTTCTGAATGAAAGCTCAGTATACATATGATATACATGATCCTTGACCCCTAATAAATTCAGAGCATAATAAAGGGCTTAAAATACTTTGTATATAAAACCTCATACTCAGGCTTATAATTATAAAAATAAATATCAAGAAATTTATATTTGTACAAAAGTATAACTGACTGAAGAGGTTTCTTAGTGGTTTAGGGGCTTGCCTGTGAAGCTAAACAACCAGAGTTCAGTTCCCCAGTACTCACATAGAGCCAGATGTACAGAATGGCACATGCAATGAGTCTATTTGCAGTGGTTGGAGGTCCTGGTATGGCTATCCTCTCTGCCTGTTTCTCTTGTATCTCTCTCTGCTTGCAAATAAATAAACAAAAATATTTAAAAGGTACAAATACCTACTCAGAAGTTTTGCTGATGTGAGACAGTTTACCATTTTATATAACATCATTGCTCCTTCCTAATAAATGCCATCAATAACGCCCATTATTCGTGACAACCTAAAAGAATTCCTCCTGAAAACAGTGCCAGCTCTACTCAGAACCAATTTCTATTTTTATACACTCCATTGCTCATTTTTAACATTATAGTTTAAGTAAATGTTTATAGTTATTTGTTGCAATCAAGTCCTCATTGCTGTAGAAATCACCCAACCAAGAGCAGCTTGTGGGGAAAAGGGGTTTATTTTGGCTTACAAACTCTAGGGAAATCTCCACGATGGCAGGAGAAAACGATGGCATGAGCAGAGGGTGAACATCACTCCCTGGCCAAGGTGGACCATAGCAACAGGAGAGTGTGCCAAACATTTGCATGGGGAAACTAGCTATAACACCCATAAGCCCTCCCCCAACAATGCACTGCCTCCTGGAGGTGTCAGTTCCCAAATTTCCATCAGCTGGGAACCTAGTATTCAGAACCCAAGTTTATGTGGGAAACCTGACTCAAACTACCACATTCTACCTGTGGCCCCCATAAACTGATAACTATACATGATATAAAATGCAATGCATTATCTAACTTTAAAAGTCCCCATAGTTCTTACCAATTCCAATGATGTTCATACATCCCCATAGTCCAAGATCTTTTAACTGAGGCATAATACCAAAAAATAACCTCAAGAAAACCATAATGGCACAGAATCAACATTCACACTGCAAAAAATGGCATAAGGCATAGCAAAGAAATATTCTACCAATACAAGATTTAAAACAACCAGGACAAACATCAAACTCTGCAGCTTCAAGTCCAACAACTCAAGCCAGTGACAAATCTCCAAGTTCTGTAATTCTGACCAGCAATAAGTCTCTGGCATTCCATTTCCACTCCACTCCTCCAGCTAGGATACTCACAGTCCTGGAAAACTTCATCGGGGCCAGCAGCATTCCTTAGCAGCCATCCCGTTGTCCCAGCATCTTCACTGGGTCTCCACTCCAATCCATGGTTCATCTTCATGGCCCCATGGGGTCTGCATGCAGGCATCCAGAAAGCCTGCTTCACACTGCCCTTGGCCATTTCCAAAACAAGACTGTGTTGCAAACTCAATGACCCTCTCTTCCCTGCATTTCTTATACTCCACAATACTAGGTAGGGTGCCAATTTGTTAATCCAGGGGGGAAATAAAACAGACTTTGAAGAACTTGAACTCTCAGGCCCCTTCAAAAGAGTCTACATTCTTCTGTTGCCCCAGTGCAGGTCAGCTGGCCCAATCTCAAAGGTTGTAATCTCTCAGTTGCAGCTGAACAGGCTGTAGTTCCCCAGATTTTTCTTTCTGTGCCATATCCCTCTGCTCACACCAGTTCATTTCTACACAAAGCAACCCTGCACAACTTCTCAGGACACGGGCATAAGAGCAAACTTCTCACACAAACTGCTAGCCCAATCCAAGCATAGCTCTTTCTCACCCTCATAAGCCAAACCTTACATTCCATAGTTCTTACTGCATTCAGCTCTTTCAACTCTGACCAGAAGAGTCCATCAAGCTGTACTTAGAGCACTGCAGGTATCTCTTAGGCCAAGGTTTCAAATCCTTCCACATTCCTCTTGAAAATCAGCTCCAAAAGGCCAAAGCCACACAGTCAGGTGTCTAGCAGCAACCCCACTCCTCGGTACCACTTTTCTGGTGCAGTCAGGTTCGCATTGCTGCAGAAAACACAAAACCAGGAATAGTTTGTGGGAAGAAGGGGTTTATTTTGGCGTACAAGCTCTAGGGGAAGCTCCACGATGGTAGGGGAAAACGATGGCATGAGCAGCAGGTGAACATCACCCCCTGGCTAACATAAGGTGGACCAAAGCAATAGGAGAGTGTGCCAAACACTGGCATGGGGAAACTTTCTATAAAACCCATAAGCCCACTCCCAACAGTGCACTGCCTCCTGGAGATGTTAATTCCCAAATGTCCATCTGCTGGGAACCTAGCATTCAGAACACCTAAGTTTATGGGAGACACCTTACTCAAACCAGCACATTATCTTCTTCATGGACTGTTTGACCACTTCAACTGTGAAACTCTAGGTATCAGAGATTATTTGTATTCTTTTATGAAATAAGGACAAAAATCAGGATAATATGTCTAAGTCTGTCTAATAGTTTTGTCATTGTTTGTGTGTTATGCACACTTTTATATCAGATTCTCATTGCCATTTGTGATAGCTAAAATGATGAAGGGGTGATAGTTTGATTTTTAGTAAACATTGTTATAAAAACTAGGAAAATGATTCATGAACAGAATCTTTTGTTCCACTGTTATTTCTCAGATTTCCTGTTTTGAACCTACAGGTGGATGTAATAATTCCAGAAAGTGTGTTTACTCAACATGTGTTGACTTTTTCCTTTGTTGTTGTCCTCTAACCCAGTATTTGCATCATGTTATAGTATCATAGGTAATCCACAAATGGTTTGAAATATGCAAGAAGGTATGTGTCATTTACATGCAAATATTAGGCCATTTCATATTCTGTGGGGTCCTACGACCAATCTCCAGTGACTAACAAAGGATGACTGGGTCATGATTAATAAATACTGAAGTGAGCTAAGCAAGTGGCCACATATTAGCTCCTGGCATAGTCCCTGCTGTAGCTCCATTAGCTATGCTATTTTCAAATGGTATTCAAAAGAAGTCTTCTAAGAAACATTTTTTAACTAGATTTTCTTGTTTCTAGTTTTGCAGGCAACTTTGAGAGAAGAGAAGAAACTTCGAGTTGAAAATGCTAAACTGAAAAAAGAAATTGAAGAGCTGAAACAAGAGTTGATTCAGGCAGAAATTCAAAATGGAGGTGATTATAGAGGTTGCTTTCATATATTGTTATGTCACAATATCTAAGTATTATGCTTATTTTCGTATCTTCATAGCATCACCACTATGTACTCCTCTTCCTCTAAAGAAAAGAAATGGAGCCTTAGAAAAGGCAGGTGAATCTCCCTCACACTAGATCATAAAAACAAACAAACAAAAAACACCCTCAGAGTCACTGATCCTCCTACCTCTGCCACACAGGTGCTGGAATTAAAGATGCGGGCCACTACATCCAGCCCCGCTGCTGTTAAGTTTTTCAAGACAACTTTATCATCACTGTGCTTACTATTAAAGTTTGCTAAAAGTAGCCTTAATAATATTTAGTTCACATTAATATTCACTGTTTGAGCAACACTGGGCTAAATTACATATACAATTTGTTTTTAGGTAGGTAGGTAGATAGATAGATAGATAGATAGATAGATAGATATAGATATAGATATAGATATAGATATATGTATATACACACATTATATATATACACACATACATATATATATATATACACACATACATATATATATATACACACATACATATATATATACACACATACATATATGTGTGTGTGTGTGTGTGTGTGTGTGTGTCTTTTATTGACAACTTCTATACTTAAAGAAAACAAACCATGGGATTTTCTTCCTCTCCCCCTCTTTCCCCTTCATTACTCGACTCTCCATCATATCACCTCCTTCTCTCCATTATTCTCTCTTTTAATTTTATGCCATCATCTTTTTCTCCTATTATGAGGTTCTTGTGTAGGTATTGCTAGGCACTGCGAGTTCTTGGATATTGAGGCCAGTTTCTGTCTGGGCAGTTGTATGTAAGGAATGGTACCCTTCCTTTGGCTCTTACATTCTTTCCGCCACCTCTTCTGCAATGGACCCTGAGCCTTGGAGGGTATAAGATGTTTCAGTGCTGGGCACTCCTCCATCCCTTATTTTCAGCTCTATATTACCTTTTGGGTCACATTGGTCATTGCCATCTGAAAGAGAAGCTTCACTAACCAGAAGTGAGAATAACATTAATATACGAATATGAACATTAAGTGTAGTACTTTCAGGACAATTTGGTGAGAGTAATATATGCATTTATCCAGACAAGAGCAGGCTTTATACCCCTAGGACTCATGACCTCCCTTGCCATAGGCTTTTGATTAGGTTTTCAGTACCAGATATGTATTCCCTCCCATAGAGTGGGCCTTAAGTCCAATTAGAGATCAACTGGTTTCCCCTAGAGCAGACATACCACTATTGTACTTGTTGAGTCATTTGGCCTGTGTGGCCAAACTTGAGGCTTCCAGTGTCCACTGTTTTTATTGCTGATGACTTCTGTTGCCCATAAGGTTGCATACAGGTGCAGCTTTTTCCAGCTTTCATTTGGCTGGGCTACAGGGAGAAGGTTTTCTGCTCAGCACCAGTGTGATTTCTCATTGACCTTGCCCTCAGGCATGTGAAGTCTTCAGGAACACGGTCTTACCATCTCTTTCTCACAGGAAACCAAGGACCTGGGCAATAACCTATAATGTTTTAGAGGCAACAGGGACCTCCCTGGCCAACAACTCACTGGAAGGTATCCCATCCCTGGCACTGAAAATTTTCAAGTAACAATCTATGGCCTCTGGATGTGCCATTATTCAGGAAAGTAGGTTTTCATATATCTTATTCAGAGCATCTTGAATTTTGATTGACCCTCCCCTTTACTCTTCTTTTATATAGTCTCTTTCCCTGACCTAGCTTAGGCCTTTACAATAAAGTATTTGCTAAAGTAATATTCCTTTCTTTAAAAAGTTTTTTTTTTTTTTTTTTTTTTTTTAAACTGGGGAGATGGCTCAATGGATAAATTGCTCACCATTCAAGCAGGAGTATCAGTTAGAGCCCTAAACCCTACTTAAAAAACTAGAAGTTGTGATAAAGCTTCTGTAATCCCAGGACACCTATGGCAAGATAGAAGGCAGAGAGAAGGGAATGCCCTGGATATCTGTGGCAAGTCCAGCACAGAACAACAAAGAAACCGTACCACAAATGATATGAGCATAGAAGACCAACCTGAAAGAAGTCTTCTGACCTCCAGATACGCACATACCACCATACAACACAAGTAATAAAATAGACAATGCAGTATCTAGTCACTTTATGACTAGCCAATCTTTTAACTTCCTAAGGACTTGGGATTTCTGGTCTTAATATGGCAACATGAGTAAAATCTAGTCAACATATGAGAATTCTGTGGGTTGGCTCATATGAAGCATTGAAATGGTGGGATTCCATAATAGATGTTGGCTTCTGCTGCTGGTGTTACTTGCAGTTTTTTCACTTTAAATGGAAATCATTTCTGTATTTTTTGTTACCTTAATAATAGTTAAAATACTTAATTTTAATGTCTTCTGTAGTTTCAGATAATAGATATTGGGTAGTCATATACAGTGAAGTTTTCTTTTGAAAAACTTGATATTTGTGATTCACAAGTCTATGGTTTTATCTTGTTTGTGGTTTTAATATAAATAATATCTGGTCATTTTCTGTATTAGTGAAACAAGTACCATTTCCATCTGGTATTCCACTGCAATCAAATTCTACACTTTCTGAGAATGTGATACAGTCTACACCAGTAACCTTATCTGGTACAAAAGAACAGATAAAAGGAGGAGGAGGTGAAGAAAGGAAAGCAAAAGAGAAGATTGAAAAGAAAGGTATTTTTAAGTTTATTTGACCTTTGATTGTTGTATCAGATAATGTGAATGTTTTTATTTTCGATGATAGTAATATGGTACTAAAAGCTGAATCTAAACTTTTATGAGCTAGGATAAAATTAGAAATAATATGGTATTGGCATATAGAAACTGAGACCTCAAGGATGCATAAATATTGAGTAGACAGAGTGAAAATGTGTTATGTTGGACAGAGGGATCAGAATCAGCAAACACTGAAAGATAAAGACCCATTTGTATATTATCTTGTATAAATTTTTGTGTCTATTTGGGTTTAGTTTCATGAAGGCACAGATAGAAATTGTCTTCAAATGTAGGTTTCATGGAGTAATGGTTAGCTGGACTCTGAAATAGTCTTCAGATCAATTTGGGGTTATGACAGGGTCCTCCAGTGAAAGCAGAATATATGAAGTGAGGCATACGGATATTAAGAAATGAATCCCTAACAACTGACATGGCAAAAGGAATCTTAGTCTATCTAAGCAACCACATTTAAAGTCCTGCAGTCAGTCTAAACTTGCCCCAACTCTCAATCTTCATACCCCATTCAGCCAGTGTAATTCCTGTCACCAAATATATCTAAGCTTCACTGTGCTGTTTCACTTTGTGAGTTGCTGCATTTATGCAAGTCCTTAAAGTCTTTTTACTGAATTCACACCTTGATCTGTAGCTTGCTATTAAAGCTACCCTTCTATTTGTAGAAATGACTTACTTTTAACTATAATTTTTTACTCCTTACTACTCCCTACCAGACTTCATTTCACCACATTCATCTTAAAAGTGCTTTTATAATTCTTTATACATGTAATAGGTATGTATAATATGTACCTACTATACATACACATATACATTTTTTTGTCATTAAAATTTTTTTGCCACTGGGCGTGGTGGTGCACACCTTTAATCCCAGCACTTGGGAAGCAGAGATAGGAGGATTGCCAAGAGTGCAAGGCTCTGGAATACAGAGTGAATTCCAGGTCAGCCAGAGCTAGAGTGAGATCCTACCTGGACCATCGAAAAAAAAAAGAATTTGAAAGTATAAAATGGATGAGGGATTTGTGAACTGACCTAAGGACTTTTAGCATCTAATACTGTTGGTTCCTTTTTGTAGACCTAATGAGCTTCTGCTAGAAATATGTAAGGGCTGTGCAGTCTCTTACCCACCTTTACCACTAGGTGGTATGATTGCAGTGAAAGCAAATCAGTCTAAACAGCTTTACATTTTTCATATGTATTAAGAAGTAATCATATGGGCTGTTCTTTATACATTTTTTGATATCCATATTCTGTTCTCTTAAATGTTGCTTGAGCTGTAGGATTGGTGAGCCTTCTAGTGAATTTAGGCAAGTCTTTTTAGGGAGCAGGGGGAACACACAGCTAAATGAAGCTCAGTATGGAAAGTATGGAATACATCTGTCCTTTGGAACATTTTGTGATGATAGACATACCCTGTATCTATATTGTTCAGTGGGGTAGCCAAAGTCTACATGTGGCTATTAAGCATCAAATTGAAAAATATTTATGGATGTACATGTACCATTATAGTATTAAAATGGGTTATTTTAATTTAAGTTTCTATGATTTATCACACAAAGGTAACACAATATTTGATGTTTTTAATAACTATATATTTATGTTTGATTTTACCATTATAAAAATCTTTGCTATCCTCTCAGTATTTAAACTAATTCCGTCTGCTCTTTTGTGAACTACCATTATAAAATGATTTAATATCCTTTCACAAAAATCCTCCTTTCCTAATACATGCAGATTATTTTTTGTGCTTCTGGGTTTCCTTATTTACAAAATTTTATCACATATTCATACAGTACCCTTCCCACTTATCCACAGGTTAACACATGGTTGACACTGTAAGAAAAGAGAATGATGACAGCATAATCACAATATGGTGAAATATATGAGATTTAATGAATATGATGAATAATGAAATGTAATGAGATAATGAAATAAAATAAATATGAAGCATTGTTACTTCTGTATTTTGGGGACATTATTAAGTAAAGTAATGGTTGCTTGAACACCATAGCCAAGACAGCAGGTAGTAGTCCATCTGGTGAAGATACACAGGCAGAGAAGTGAGTCACATTCATTGCAGAGTGGAATAGGATGCCCAGAACCTTTAACATCTTACTCTGAACAGTGGATAATTTTAAACTTAAGAATAGTATGTTTATGAAATTTCATGGAATATTCCTTAAAAGAGGATTTTATGTGCCTTAAGAGCCTGAGTTTGTATTATCTCATGTGCTTTAGTAAATATTTATTTTCTATTTAGTAAATATTTGCTAAAAGATAAAACACAGGTCCAAATGGAAAAGACTGCTTTCAAGCTATAAGAGAGAATCTTTTCACTGCAAATTGAATGCTCAATTAGTTTTTATTTTTATTTTACATTTTTTAAATAAAAATGCTAGTTATAGACAAATATAAATCCTCTTCATAGGTTATATTATCAGTATATAGATAAACAAAGTAGTAAACCATAATCAGAATGAAATAGTCTCTTCTGCTCAAGTAGATAAACCTAAGAACCTAAGTTCAAATGGAAATGTAAGAAATGGAAAAATTCTCTGTATACTTATTCTTGTAGACAACTGATGAAATGGTCTATCAATGAAACTATAGTTTAGTGTTTTTAGTCTACATTTGGCTATTGATTGTGATGTATTCTCTAAATAAAAGAGCATTCGTCTTCCAAAACCTCCAGTGAACAATTTGAAAGTGCTCTGTAGGTCTGCATGAGGGCAAGGCAAACTTTTCTGCATAGTAACTGTACTAGGCTATTGGGAATATAGAGTCTCTGACAGTCATTCAGCCCTGGCATTGTGTAAATTATGCATAGGACACTCCCCCTGCAAAAAACAGCAACAACAACAAAAAAAAACCCAGAATTTAATATGAACTATCTCCAATAAAACTTCACAAAACAGGCAGCAAGCTGGATTTGACCAATGGGCCATAGATTGTCAAACTGTGGGGGTGGGGTGGGTGGGTGAATGCTTGTGTTTTCAAAGCCCCACCTTGTGCTTTTATGTGTACAATGGGGAATCAAACCTGGGTGGGTTGGCTTTGTAGGCAGGCATCTTAACCACTAAACCATGTCTCCAGCCCAACAAATAATGTTTAGCTAGAAAAATAAGAGTTATTCAGAGTTAAATCAAGAGTTGAAGAAGGCTTAAATAATTTCATCCTTTCTTGTAATATAATGAGCTGGGCGTGGTGGCCTTTAATCCCAGCACTCAGGAGACAGATGTAAGAGGATCACTGTGAGTTCGAGGCCAGCCTGAGACTACATAGTGAATTCCAGCTCAGCCTGGACCAGAATTAGACCCTACCTCAAAAAAAACAGAAAAAAAAAAAAAAAAAAAAAAGAGAGATGAATGTTCTTTTCCTTTTTTGCTCATCAGTATTGATACCAGGAACTTCTCACAGTGTATTTTTTTTTTTTTTTTGTCTTACCTCTTTACCCATTCTTAAACTGTTCTTAGGAGAGAAGAAGGAAAAGAAACAGCAGCCATCAGCAGGAAATGCTGACTCTAAGCCAATAGATGTATCCCGTCTAGATCTTCGAATTGGCTGTATCATTACTGCTAAAAAACATCCTGATGCAGATTCTTTGTATGTAGAAGAAGTAGATGTTGGAGAAACAGCCCCAAGAACAGTCGTCAGCGGTCTGGTGAATCATGTTCCTCTTGAGCAGGTAATTCATCCAATTCTAATGACTACTGCCACCATGACTGGCCTTATTTTCACTTTGAACACCAAACTTTATTGAAAACTTCTGGGGGAATTTAAAAAATCCTTGATAATTGGAAAGAACCAGTTCACAATAATGGTTTTTAGTTTGCTTACTCTGGATGTGTTTTATAGTAATTTCAGTCTTCTACTGATTTCTTTCCCCCATAGTGCTTCAGAACCTCTGCATAGGATAGAGACTTGAGCATTGAGACTTTGCTGCCTCTCTGCTTAAACATACTGTAATGCTTCCAAGCTTTTTGAACTTAGGAAAATCCATATCCACTCACTCATATTTCTAGACAAAAATATTTATTAGATAACTGCTGTGTACCAAGCACTATTCCAGACAAAGGACATAGAAGAAGCATGTTAAATTAGACAGACTGATGGATAACATTAAGAAAGAAGCCCACCTGTATGCAATCCATGTTTTGTCAAGTGGGAGCTGTCAAGACACCAAGATGTAGGTGATGACATAACATGTTAAGAAGACATAAATGCCAAGAGAAATAAGTTAGGAAAAAAGTCTAGGATGTATTAGTATTTGGATCATATGCCCCCTGTATATAAAGTGAGCAGTTAAGACTTCATAAAGAGGGCTGGAAAGGTGACTTAGCAGTTAAGGTGCTTGTCTTTCAAGCCTAAGGATGCAGGTTGATTTCCGATCTTTCTCTGTCTTTCTTACTCCCTTCCCCTCCCTCTTCCTCTCTCAAATAAATAAACAAAGTACTTTAAAAATTATTTATAAAAAGACCTCGTCAAGAAAGTCCTTTTTGAGTAAAGATACAAGAAAGTAAAATAATCCAGCACCCATCTGGTAAAATTGCATTTTAGACAACAGTGATTCAGTGTGACTAGAGCAGAGTAAATAAGGGAAAGTCATGGGAAGACAGATTTAGAAATAAGGATGCTAAATGACACAGGGTCTTAGGAATCTTTAAAGAGTTTAGATTTAGTTCTGAGTAAGATGAAAGCTACTGTTTTGAGTTTTGAGCAAAAGAGTAGCAACATTCCTACCTTACATTTTAATAGGTAATTTTTGCTGCTTTGTTGTAGGGTTGGTAAGAGATCAATAAAGACATTTCTCTTTCACTATGAAAAAGGTATAGATTTGACACAAATCCTAGAGACTAACAAACCAGCAAATCTTGAACCAGCTCAAATTGGAAAAAGTTTTCTTCATTTAGGTTTCTTCTTTCCTATTCTTAAACAGTAGATGTTCATAGCCATAAACAAGGTCATTTATATAAGTATCTATCTCACCCATTAATTCAAGACACCGCTAGTAAGCATTATGTAAGGCAGGAACTCTGAACTTATAAAATTGCATATACATTTTTGTATGTGGGCTATCTTTATAAAGAAAACAACCCACGGCTCTTATTAGATCCCTAAAGAACTATTTCTAGCCAAGTCACTTGCTATTCTTACATGAATTTACTTTTTAAAAAATAATTGTAATGTGATACTTTAAAGTCATGTGTTTGGAGAAGATACTCATGAAGAACCTGTCAAAATTGTGTTTATTTTGAAGTCATACCTTAGTAAGACCAATTTTGATTTACTATTAGAACTAGAAGTATACTTGCATATGATAATGTTGTTCGTTCACAAAGACATCTCTTACCTAGGGAACATCTTTTTATCTCCCCTGCAGCAATAGCCCTTCTGTGTCTTTTTTTTTTTTAAGCCTGTTGAAATACCAAACTGTGTAATATATTGTTATCTGAGGAAAAAGCTGAGGCGCTTCAACTTTTGAAAATTAAGGAAATTTCTTTTTGATTCTCTAAGAAATAGTTGGAGTAATTCTAAATGTTAATTTCAGTGTCTACATTGCTTGAGTTACTAAATGATTAATTTCTTATTAGGTAAGAGTAGGCTGGGAATAGAGTTCAGAGGTAGAGCTCTTGCCAAGTATGCACAGGGACCTGGAATCAATCCCCAGCACTGCAAATAAAGAACTCTCGAATAGTATTTGGAATGAGCACATGTATACAAAAAAAGTCCATATTTAAATGTGTTCATTTATTTTAATGCCAATCTAAATGTGCATG
The DNA here is from genome assembly GCF_020740685.1 of Jaculus jaculus. Lineage (NCBI taxonomy): Eukaryota > Metazoa > Chordata > Mammalia > Rodentia > Dipodidae > Jaculus > Jaculus jaculus. The sequence continues at coordinate 97,309,448 of NC_059103.1, read as the reverse complement.
CATGTTGTGATTTAATCCTTGTGACAGCTCTTTAGTAAAGTTCAATATTACTTTGCTCATTTTTCAAGGAAATAGAAGGATCAGCTTTATACATTTCATAACTACTCAGTTTCACTAAATTATTATTTCAGCAAATATTTAATTGAAAAATGTCTGCTGTTTTGGTAATGCATTGTCAATTTGTAGGATTTCCCTTTTTCATTTATGCCAGATGTTAATCTTTGTATTTAGCAAGACTCCCTAACTAATAAAGGAGGGTTTGGACCCAAAGAGACAAAGATACCTCCACAGAAGTAGCACATTTTCTATGTAGATAAGACATGTGTCTGAATGTATTCTAGATGTTATTCTAAACCATTTTACATCTTTAGTCATCAGTTTCTGTTCCACACAGATGCAAAATCGTATGGTGATTTTACTTTGTAACCTGAAGCCTGCAAAAATGCGAGGAGTGCTATCTCAAGCAATGGTGATGTGTGCCAGTTCACCAGACAAAGTGGAAATTTTGGCTCCTCCTAATGGGGCTGTTCCTGGAGACAGGGTTACTTTTGATGCCTTTCCTGGTGAGTATTTAGTAACTATTTAATAGTGTGAAAACCGGTTTTTCTAGTGATACTTACAGTCTTTAGAGGTTAAGATCACTCTTCTCTATGAATCACATGGTTTTTCATGAAATGACTGTTATTGAGGTTTTTGAAACGAACTCCAAATGGCATAGTGTGTATAACCATATGATCATCTTCCTTTCAGTACACATACATACTACATTAATAGAGATATTTAGTCCTAGGTAAAATACCAGTATGTAGCAGAACAGTATGATTTGACTATATAGATGGAATTAATGTGTTTCAAACTCATTTCATCTGTAGACTGTGGCACAAAAGATAAAGATGGGAAGTTGGGCATGGGGAAAAATAATTCTTAAAACTTACCTAATGTGTGCTTTTACTTGACTTCATGGTGTAAAGAAAAATCTTCAAGTTGAAATTCAGTTAATAATCTGAAAAAGTTTTAGTTTATAATTTGGTTTCTTTAATAGAAATGCTCCAGAGACATATGAAAGTTCATAATATGTGAGAAAACTGTGGTTTTCCTTTATTACTTTTTTGAGACAGCATCTAAGCACACTGCCTGAACTATTTATTCTCCTTCTCTAAAGTGCTTGGGTTAGAGGAAAGAGCCACCATGCCCATCTTGAGAAAGTTTCTACAAAGGTCTTTGAAGCAAAAGAATGAATGCTCTACAGATGTAGAATACATTTTTATTTCATAAAAGGGGAAGCACCTCAAAAGAGAAAAAGCAGAAATCAAAGACTACATTAGCTTAAAAAATTAAAATTAATCTGAAGATACTTACATATGTAATTGAATTTTAATAAAACATAGGCCTTACATGATTAGGTATTTTTAAACCCTGTAACTGTGTTTAATAACATTAGAATATGTGGAGATAACTCAGTCAGTAAAATGCTTGCCTTACAAGTATGCGGGCCTGGGCTTTGATCCCCAGTACTGAATAAAGCCAGGTCTGGTGGCACATTCTTGCAATCCTAGCACTGGGTTGATAGAGACTGGAGGATCGCTGAGTCTCACTGATTAGCTTGTCTAGTCTAATTCTCTAACCACAAAACAAAAACACACACAAAAAAATGGTGGATGATGTTTCTGAACTTTAGTACCCAAGATTGTCCTCTGGACTCCACATAAATATGCACATGTAAAATACACACACACACACACACACACACACACACGAAGACAGAATGAAAAAATGAAGGCCAGATATGATAATTCATGCATATAGTTTAGCTCTTGAGTGCTGAAGTAGGAAGATTTGCCATGACTTCAAGGCTAGCTTGGGCTACAAGGTGAATTCTAGGTCATCCTTGCCTAAAAAAAAAAAAAGAAAAAAATTGTATGAAGAGTTTTAACATTGGAACACTAATATGCAGAATCTAGATGAAAGCATTGATTAATATCTTTGGAACTCAGTTTCACCCTCCTAATCAAAAGTAAACTAGTCTCAAAAATCCAGGATTTTTTTTAATAAGTAAGGCTTTTAAAATATGAGTATGTTTTGAACCTCAGTGTATGGGAAACCATACTAGTTTCTGTGAACCTTCTTTTGAGAAAACTTCAGTCTGTATAACTTTACAAAGGGACTTGGTGCATTTAGATTCTAGTATACTAGTCACCACTTTTTTCACACAATATTGAAACACTGAGAAGCTACTATATTATATTTGTAGCCAACCTAAAATTGTTTAGGATGAATTTGAATAGAATAATATTAAAAGTTCCCCCCTCCCCTAGAAAAAATTAGGCTGGAGAAATCGTTCAGCAGTTAAGGTGCTTGACTGCAAAGCCTAATGACCAGGGTTCATTTCTCCAGTACCCACATATACCAGATGCACGAAGTGGTGCATGTATCTGGAGTTCGTTTGCAGTGGCTAAGGCCCTGGCATGCCCATAATATCTCTCTCCCTCCTCATCTGTCTCTGACATAAGTAATAAATTATTTCAAACAAAATAAATAAAAATAAGGAAAGGAAAAAGAGAGAGAAAAGAATTAATACTTTTTTAGTTTTACTTTTTAACAAATGATACAATCCGATATTTGTAAGTATATTAAACCCACTTTAACACTCTTTTTAAAATTAAATATAGAAACAGGCCTAGTGAAATTTAGTTACTAGCTTAAGGTTAGAGTTAGTGGAGGGACCGAGCTATAGATGTGACCTTAATCTAATGCTGAGACATTTATTACTTGCTTGCTAATAATTAATACAGACTGCTTTATTAATGAAGGGTCATTGTTTTATTACTATGACATCTTTTTTCCCTTAGCTCAGCACTGAAAAGTAAACAGTTTCAGTCTTTGAATCAGTTTTTCTCAACTGGGTGCTGCTGTTGGAGAAAAAGAAAGCTTTCTTGATGGTCCCACTGACTTGACATTTGAGGTGCTGACAGGCTAGCATGGCTTTCTTGCCTTTGCCATATTCCTGAGTGTTCCATTAGTATGTCTGCTTGCATGTGCAGCATGAGTCTGTTGCTATAGCCTGGTGTTTCTTCTAAATTCTCCCCTGGTTTGTCAAATAACTTTGGGAAAGTTAATATTTGTAAGGTAAAAGAAGAGAAGACCAAACCTTAAAATAATACATGAGCAGCTTGTTTGGATTGTGTCTTTTTTTTTTTTTTAACACTGTATGCTTAGCCAAGCAGAACAGTATCAAATAATTAATCAAATCTGGTCTCATAGTACTTACTTTGTATGTGCCTCGCCAACTACTGCTTCTCTAGCAGTAAATCTGAAATGAAATAGCACACTGACATTTCTAAAGAAAACCATGATTTATCAGTGGATTTATTTTTAGCATGTTTCACATTGTAAAGCAGAAGGTGTCTGTTGGTGCACTCGAATGTGCACTTGATATGCTTGGTGTCCAGTGATTGATGTATTTATTAAGCTTGGTATAGGATTCACGATTGAGCCCAACCCTTTGAATTGCTGCTTGGCCTTGAAAAGTTTCCCGCTTACCTATTTTTTTCCTATTGCAAAGCCAAAACTTCATATAATTCAGAAGATGCCAAATAATATGTTTATAACAACAGCTGAAACCTTTCCCATCCACCCAACACTTAAAAAAAACAATCTTAAATGTGGAGAGCTATAAATTTTAGTATTTAACTATGGTAACTGGTCCCTAAAGCCCCAAACAGAAATAATTTGAAGTCAGTGTTGCAGCTAGCAAACAAAGGCAATGACAGGTTTTATTGTTTTGAGAGTGCACTTTTCATGATCTAATAATAAATGGGAAATTATATTTAGACTTTTAACTCTTAAGAGTATGCTTTTTATTGATACTGAGTCTTATTGATAAGAAAATTAATGGTTAATCTAAACTATAGGTTTGAATTCATTCACTTTTAAAAGTCAAAAGTGTCTCTACTTGATTCCTCCCCTAAAATCCATTTCAATCAGGTTATTTCCCCACAAATTCTTTCAATATTGCTGTGATTAATAAGATCACCAATTTCTCCCTGGAGCTCAGTGGCTAGTTCTCAGTCCCTTCTTAACTCACTTGGCTGCTAATACCACATTCTCTTGGTGGTCTTCTTGCTTCACTGGTGGCCATCCTTAGGTCCTTTGCTCACTTTGCTCACTTCCTTGTCACAGTGCCTTAGATCTTGGTCCTTAGCCTCTTAGCCTTTTCTTCACATTATTTGCTTGGTGATCTTATCCAATTACTTACTCAATTGCCTGGTAGACTTCTCTTCCATATCCCAAAGAGGAATATGCAACCCATCTTACCACTAACCAGCCATCAAGAGTCATTCTGTAATCTCAGTACATGGGAGGCTGAGACAAGGGAATTAACATGAACTCAAGGCCATTGTGGGCTGCATAATATATTGGAGGCCAGAGTGGACTACAGGGTGACACCCTGTCTCCGTTCTAAATGGAATATCTGTAGTATCCCTCCAAAGCTCAGGGAACATTGCAGAAAGAATGTAGCAACCAGAAAATGGGATGAGTGTTGTGGAATGCTGTCTTCTGGACCTGCCCTAGCTGTCACATTCATGAGCTCACAGCAGCTGTAGTTACCTGCATAAGATTGGGCCAGTCAACATTCTGTAGTGGATGAGGGCATGAGGCCCCAGTCTTTTTGAGGAGTTTTTGGCAGTTAATGGTTGGTAAAGGAGGGGAATCATGTTCTTCAAAGGTGTAGCCACTACTAAGTTGCCCATGCTCTAGTAAATAATCCTCCCATTCTCATGCTAGCAACCCTAAAGGAAAAAGACGTCAAAGTAAAAGTGGGACTAGTTGTGTAGAAGGAGTTCAACAAGAGGGATAGGTGAATCAAAATGCATTATATACATGTATAAAAGTTGTCAATAAGTAATAAATGGAAATCTTTTGGTAGACATATATTTAAAATATGCTCTTATTGGAACAGCTGAGTATCTCAAATTATTGCCAGTATTATTCCTGTCAGACCACAAATCACTTTGTCTATTGATCAGCTGTTTTTGCAAAGCTGTGTCTTTAACTAATGATAGAGACAATGATTATAATTCAAACCTAAGTTAGTGTTAAGCTTATTGTAGCCCTGCTATATGTCAGAGAAGCTGATCAATTTGCAAAAGAATAAGCTAATTAAAATAATTTTTTGATGTTTACATAAAACTTGTGGGTGCCTAGCACTTTAGATTTGTATTTGCTTTTTATAGGATTTTAATATTATAAGAAGTAGGTCACTTTTTTCATCTGTATCATCTTTTCTGATATTTTTCCTGTAAATTTCTTACTCCTGTGTGTTTTATAATAAATTAGCCTAAAATAATTTCTGAGTGATGAGTCAGTCTTCTTATAAGTTAATTGTTTCCAAGTGGTGATTTTTGGCCTATATTTGACAATTTCAAAGGTTTACAAGTTCTTAGCTTAGAGAACTTGCCCATCACCATTTGCCATTATGCCAAAAAAAAAAAAGAGAGAGAGAGAGAGAGAGAGACTACTATCTGCAAGAAGGGCGTAGCACACAAAAGTGAGATCAGACTTCTCAGGAAGATAAAGCTCATTTTTTAAAAGGTATTTAAAATACTTTGTTTCTTGTTTCATTTCAAATTTGCTTTATAGCTTTAACCCTTAGAAACAGTTGAAACATTTTGAGTAAACCGGAAATTGACCACTGTATCCAAGATTTTTCAACTGCGCCTCAATTAGTCTTCATAATATGAGAGGTTTCCGTGATAATCTTACATTTTTATGCTTTGAAATGTTCAAAGTCTAAGCAGACAATGCCGGTACAGGCTCAGTTCTGGACAGCAGCCCTAAAGTGAATATCTAGCTCTACAGAGACATTTGCATAAAGTTGGTCACAGAAATGTTTTGGTGTTTTAGTGTATATAAAAATTGTACACTATATTATAGATTATTAAGTGTAATAGCATTTTGTCTAAAATACAATGCAGCATTCCTTAACTAAAAAGTAGTTATTGTGGGCTGGAGAGATGGCACAGCAGTTAAGTGTACGTCCTGTGCAAGCAGGAGGGCCTGAGGGGTCCTGAGGCAAGCAGAGTTGAATCTCTAGATCCCATATACACAGCGGGCCATGGCTGTGTGCTCTTTTCACCCCAGTCCTGGAGGGAGCAGAAACCCTAGAATTGTCAGATTTCCACAAGCTTCAGAATCAGTAGAGACTCCGTCTCAGAATAGGATCATGTGAAAATGCCATGGAATGATTGAACAAGACAGCCAACCTTGTGCTTCAGCCACCGCAGGTGAATGTATGGGGTCCTGCATCACACCATACATGCACACATATAACAAATAAAATAATAAAATAAATACTTATTGCTAAAAACTGCAGTCCCCTGTGCCTTTAGTATGTCTTCATCCTCTGTTGCAGTTGGGAACCCCTCAGTTGTCTATAAGGGCTAAAATCAGCAATTATGTTGATAATAAAATATCTACTTCCATGAATCTCAAGTGTTCTTCAAATATGTATACTTATTTGAAAGAAAGAGGAAAAGAAAGAGAAGAGCTGTGGTTGGATATCTGGCCACTGCTAATGAACTCCAGACACATGCTGCACTTTGTACATCTGTCATTATGTGGGTGCTGGGGAATTGAACTCAAGCCCTTGGCTGACAGATTTTGCAAGCAAGTACCTTTAACCACTGAGTCATCTCCCCAGCCCCTCAGAAGTGTTCTTAATGACATCTGGGACAGTGAACCCAAAGGTTTTCAGTTTACTTTGCCCAGATACATCAGTGGAATCACTGTTTATGGTAGCAATGGCTTTCTCAAATAAGACTTGAAAGTCAAAATTAGTCCTGATTTCTGGGCTTCAGAATAACTGTGTTAGCAGGATTAGGTGACCAGAAAGAATATTGTGAAAGGATTTTTTTTTTTTTTCTGAACTGTAGTTTCGATATAGACTTGCTCAGTTAACAGATGTGGAGTCATCCGTGCCTTGTTCCATTGATAGAGTATAGATAGAGCATCTTTGATATAATTCCTAGCAATCTAGAACTTTTAGAGTAGTAGATGAGCACTGGCTCCAACTTACAATCACCAGCTGCATTATCCTATGCCAAGAGTCAGCTTGTCCTTTATAGCTCTGAATCCAGACATTGACTTCTAGCTATGAAAGTGGTAAATGGCATCTTCTAAAATGAGACTGCTTTATCTACACTGAAAAATGTAGCTACTTGCATCATTAACCTTGACTAGACCTTCTAGATCACTTACCAGAGCTTTTATATCAGCATTTGTTGCTTCACTTTGCACTCAGTTGTCCCCTTCCTCCCTCTCTACCCCTCTTCTTCCCTTTTTTTCCTTTCTTTGTGATGTAGGGTCTCACTACAGGCTGATCTCAATCTTTTGATCCTCCTGCCTTAGACTTCTACATGCTGGAATTAGAGTCCTGCACCACCACTGTCTTGTTCATCCTGCTTCTTGAACTCTTTATTAGTTTGGCAGTGTCTTTTGGAGGAGGAATGCAAATCTGAGTCAGTGTGTGGGCCTTACTAAATAGCATCTTTGCCTGCAGCTTTCCAGCTTTTGGGAATGCCCACTTCCTTATGAAATTTGTTTACAAGATTAACCTTTCAGGCTAACAAATGATCTAGAAGTGTGCATGCATACATATAATCTTTAAGAGGAAGAACAATTGCATTTTATTATCATTTTTCTATTCTGCTCAAAGCAGGAAGAAATCTATAACTTTTAGTAGTCACTTTTTGATTGATAGTTTCATAGCATACTCTGTTATACTATACCAAGTCAACTTTTCTGTCATCTCAGGAAACTATTACAGGGTGCAAGGAGCTTTTTATTTCTAGTTTCTTAGTTTCTTAAGAGCTGATAAAGAACAAAACCACGACATTGAACCCATTTACTCAGTTTTGGCATTTGTGTTTATGTATGAACACAGAATAAACTACTTCAGAAAATGAGATGTATGGAATATAAATAGCTCTGGTAATTTAAAGATAAAATTATTCCAAAAGCGCTCCTGAGGAATCTATAGGGGGAAAAAACAAAATGGTATATATTTACTCCCTTTAGGAAAATCATTGAAGCTTTAATATTGAAGGGATCTGTCACTTTACTTTATTGCTTCTTGAATCGATTCTTAGTTTCAAAGTTATTGGAATAAAGTTATATTAAACTTTGCTGTCCGCCTCCTATCATTAAGTAGAAGACTTGTCAGATATTGCTTATCTTTAAACCTTAATTAGACATTCTTTAATTCTTGCTTACTCTTTTGACTGTAAAGTTTATAGTGTCACTTACTACAAGCATGGGGGTTAGGAGTACAATCCACTTGTAAGAGAATTGTTTCTCTTCTAAGCCATAGTACATGAGGAGGCAAGGTGCTATATTGGTAGAAGGTGGGCTTTTTGTCAACTCCTGGCTGTACCTGTTGAGTTTATGGCACTGAATAACTTCTCTTGACTTTAGTTTCTTTATGTTCAGTGTCAGAGTCTTTATTGTACATGCTTCAGACAATAGCATGTTTCTAGTGTTTAGAAAATGCTAATCCTTGTATCCTTACTGCTTCTTTCTGTTTCATATTACCAAGGTAAACAAATGAAACCCAAAGCACTTAATTAATTTAGCTAGATAATGCAGCATTGATAAGACATGTCTAGGAACCAGAGTCTCAATCAGGTCATCCGTGTGAGATGTGGAAGATTATAGTAAAGCCTAAGCTCCTCGACCAGGTATTAAAATGTAACACACCACACACTATGTTCTCATCTTCACGGCTCTCATGTGTAATGATGACATAAGTGCCTCATATTATCCTTTTAATAATATGGAACAAGTGATATAGCTCAGTTGATAAGAGTGCTTTCCTAGACTACATGAGGCTCTGGTTTTGATCCCCAGCACTGCAAAAATAATAATTATTTGAAAAATTCTTAAATGAAATCACTTGCAAAAATACTTTTAAGAAAACATTTAATATTCATAAGGAAATGATAATAACCACTTTTTAAACATAATATGCACTTCTGTCTGACATGAAAATAAAGGAAATGCTAAGTTAAAATTTTTTAAAGTTTTGTGTATTGACGTATTACAAATTGGTCATATATCTTTCAGGTTATACTCTTATGTCACCTCTCCTTCTACCCTTGCTCCATTGAGGGTCCTCTTGAAAGTGGACCATGGGGTCATGAATACATCAGTCACTTCCTGAGGGTGGGTCTTGCCTCACAGTATACCTTGTCACTAAATCTAAAAATAAAATGGTACCAAGACAATTCACTATAAATCTGAATTTTCAGAATTTCTTTTTACTATTTCTATATGTGAGTGATAAAACTTTTTATTTTCCCCCCCTAACAGGAGAGCCTGACAAGGAGCTTAACCCTAAGAAGAAGATCTGGGAGCAGATCCAGCCTGATCTGCACACTAATGATGAGTGTGTGGCCACATACAGAGGCACTCCCTTTGAGGTGAAGGGAAAGGGAGTGTGCAGGGCTGAGACCATGGCCAACAGCGGGATTAAATAAGATAAAGTTCCTGTTACTGAAAGGCATTTGGAGTCAACTGCAATCATAATAAAAAGAAGTATATTTGCCACTTATATACATAAAATATGACTGGCTTGTTTTGTGTTTTTTTGTTTTTAGAGTTAACTAGTCTTTACCTGGTATATAATCTTTTTAACCGATGGGGGAGTGAGCTATGCTTTTGCCTTGGCTTTTTATTATTTGCAATTGGAGAAATATAGTTGCCTATGTTCTGTGATAACAGTTTTGATTATTATTTTGATAAATAATGATTATACCATATATGGAAATTAAAAATTATCCCAAAAAAGGCCTCTGAAAACAGCTTGTTCTTTTGTGAAAGCTCATGGTGGAACATCCTCAGTAGCTGATGTGTGAGTGAAGCCACGGAGGAAGTATATGGTGTGAATTTCCCACCTTGTCAGCTTCCCAAGTACTACATTACCATGCCTCCCTCTGTAGTTACCTCAGATCGTTTGCCCATAGAATCCATGCTAAACAGAAAAAGAACCTGGAAATGAACAAGCATCTTTCAGGTAGTATAGAAATGCTCAATTAATTTTTTTATTTGTTTGTTTGTTTTGTTTTTCGAGGTAGGGTCTCACTCTGGCTCAGGCTGACCTGGAATTCACTATGTAGTCTCAGGGTGGCCTCAAACTCACGGCGATCCTCCTACCTCTGCCTCCCGAGTGCTGGGATTAAAGGCGTGCGCCACCACACCCTGCTCAATTAATTTTTATTTGTTATTAGTTATCATTTCAGCCCTGTTTTTATGTCCAGGATTTCTCAGAAAATTATTTTTTATTTGTATTGCTGGACTGGGACATTTAGGGAATGAACAAAAATCATACAGTGAGTGAATGAACATCACCTTCTGGCTTCTACCTGATATTCTACCTTGTAGTGCTTTCAAGAGTAGGAGGTGGTGGTAAGTCAAAGGATAACCAGCTGGTATCTCCTAATTAGTGATCATTCACTTTCTTGATATCTATATATTATAAACCAAACATAGCCTTCTGTAACATACCAACTCTTACAAGGTGAGTCCACCAATCTTAGGTTGAATATCAAGGGTAATAATTTTCTTAAACAGACGTTTAGCATGTTATGATGGTTTGACTAAAAATTACCAGTGCTATATACATTCAGTGAAAACTGCTTTGAGTTTTGATCTTCCAGGGTTAGTCTAATTCATTGTTGTACCGGTAGGCAAGAACCACAAGCCAAATCTCTTGGTCAGCCACAGATCACACCAGACACTAAAAAGTTCTCCAGTGTGCTGTGTTGCTAAACTGGTGTTTGGTAGGTTGTATGTATGACATGTGTTTTCATTGTATGATACTTTTAACTTTGATTAGGTTTATCTGGATGAAGCTCCAATTTATTTATTTATTTATTTTAAAATTTATTTATTTATTTTTGTTTTTGTTTTTTTGAGGTAGGGTCTCATTCTAGCCCAGGCTGACCTGGAATTCACTATGGAGTCTCAGGGTGGCCTCAAACATGGCAATCCTCCTACCTCTGCCTCCCGAGTGCTGGGATTAAAGGCATGTGCCACCACGTCCGGCTTATTTTTATTATTAACAACATGTTTTGTATGGATATATCTTATGTTAGTACCCTTTTTCCCCTGCTCCTTGTCTCATTCTGTTAGGGATACTCCATACTCCTCAGTGGGGTTGCAGATATTCCCCATGAGGTTGTGGTTTATGTGGTAGTAGTAGTCAGTTATGTTTTTTTTTTTGGCGGGGGGGAATATCTGTGGGCATGATGTCTCAACCTGTGGCTACTACAGTCTTTCTGCTACCTCTTCTGCAAAGTTCCCTGAGCCTTGGTAGGTGAGTTTTAAGTCTACTTCAGTGATGAGCTCTTAGGAGCCTCTGGATCTCTTGGAGCCTCATTTAAGTTGAGCATCCATATTGAAAAACTCTATGTGTATTATTTTAAGATGAGTCCTTTTTAGCATATGACTTTAATATAAAATTAGAAACTTTTTCTTCTAAATACTCACTAAGCATAATTTGCTGTTAATCTTTAAAACTTTGTAAGCGGGGCTGAGATAGGTCAATTGGTAAAGTGTTTACCTTGCAAATATGAGGACCTGAGCTTGATCCTCAGAATTCTCTTAAAAATGCCAAGCATGGTGGCATGCCTCTGTAATAAAAGCACTGAGGAGGAAGATCCCTAGAGCCTTCTGGACAGCTAATCTAGCCTAACTGGTGAGCTACAGGTCAATGAGACCCTGTCTCAACGAAGGTAGGTAGTGTTCCTGAGAAGCAATAGCTGAGATTGAGCTCTGGCTTCTACATGCACACATTTTAAAAAAAGTTCAAGGTCTTCTTGGCTATATTGAGTTCAATATCAGCCTGGAATACACAAGACCTCAAAAAAAAAAAAAATCAAAGTTGAGCTTAGTTAAATTTATAGTGCTTGTAGAAATTTTGATGAAAATCTTATCAGCATATCAGGAGGTATAGTTGGGGAAAGTACATCATAAAACAGTGATTTTGACTAGGTGTTTGAATTGGGGTCTTAGCTTTGCAGGTCTTAAAACTTCTATTTGAAGATAACTCTTGAGGATACTGAATCAGTGAAATTTATCAGTTTTTCTTTGCAGCCAAGTAGCCAAGCTTTGATTTCAAGCTATCTAAAATTTAAATGTCTGCTACCTGGTAGAATTTTTAACCTCTGTGTGCTTTACTTCCCTCTTGTGAAGGTGAGAACACTCTTATAGAGTTGAAAACCTAGTATGTCAACCAATACCCATAGGAATTGTGAAAGAGTATTTAGAATGTAGTAAACGTACAGTGCTGATACCACTTTGTGATAGGCATGTTCTTTTCCTAACCCTAGTGCTCCTAAGTCCTATCTTCTCTTCTTGGTATCATATTTCTGAGAAGTTCAGGAGACACTAGGTCTTACTTAGCAGACTTGCTTAGTCCACTATATAGTATGTGTTGTGTTTTATTCTGTTATGTAGATGTTTACTGCCTTAACCTTTCCCTCTCTTGCCTTCATTCCCACTGCCTCTGTTTTTGTTTGTTTTAGACTTTTGGATGTTGACCAGCCTTGCTCACTGATTGATAAACTTACTAGTAATATCATTAATAATGTTTGAGATAGTGTTAGACTAGTATGACACTGTTTCTTAACTACTGTATATTGATTTAATTGATAGTGTAAATGGAAGCATATTTTCAAATTCTTGGGTAGGAAAAGACCTCATTCTTTATTTTGTTATTTTTTTAATATTTTATTTTTATTTATTTATTTGAGGGAGAGGCAGGTATAAATAGAGATAGGGGGAGAAAGGAACTTTTCATATGACAGTGACCATTGGAAAGATTCAGAGCTCATCAAATGCTGATAAATAGTAACAGTGGAATGTTCAGCACTGAGTTAGACATTTTTGTTTCACCTTACAAGGCTTAGGGACCATTGCTGAAGAGGTGGCAGAAAAGATGTGGGAGCCAAAGGAAAGAGAGGAGTGTTTTGCAATACTCTTTTCCAGACACAAAGTATCTGGAATTCACAATCTCACAATGGCAGACACTACCTATATAAGACCTCCGTAATAGGAGGGGTAAAATGACATCAAAGTAGAAGAGAGACTGGAAAGAAGGAATTCAGTGCAGTGGTTATAAGGGAGGGAGGGAGGGAATGTTGGTAGGAAGGGAGTTTGGTCATGTTATATTGTCTATATGCATGGGGGCTCTCAATAATATGATTTTCCAAAGGTGACAGACTAATTTGGGAGAAAATTTAAAGCTAGACTGAAACATGGGCATTGCTGGCTACTTATAGCCAGATTTACAATTAGAATCCTGAGCAAAAAACAGACTGGGAACATTTGAAAAACTTGTAATTTGGTCAGAAAAGAAACACATATAAACTTGGGGTCATGGAAAGTATAGTTAAAGAGATTGATGTCAGTACTGTGTTTGAGGACAATAAGAAAGGTCTCTTGAGGCAATCTTAGGAACTTGCCAGACCCCAAATTGCAGCTGAAGGTATAAAGGTATAAATTCATTTAGATGACATTGTTCTGATAAGAGAGCCTTTGGGTGCTCTGTTAACATAGAACTACCTGGGAAGTTTTCCTGGAATCACTTATCCTGTTCAGCTGTCCCAGGACTCAGAGGCCATTGCAGCCATGTGAAAGGGGGGACGCAGGTGCTGCTCCTGCTGGCAAAAGATCATGATCCATGTGATGCTGGTTTTATTGACTTAAAGAATGCAAGAGCTTTAGGTTTATAGAAGCTTTCACAGAGATTTCAAAAGTAAGTGTGAGAGGCAGGCAGTGTGTACAAGGGCCCATAGGAAGTCAATGTGTGAAGCTGTGAATGTGAAATCAACACTGATGGAGACCCTGGGAAGTTAGAGGTGACAGTTATGTGGGATATTGGCAGAGTAAAGCTTCAGACAGCAATCAGGCAACCCAAGAGAGTAGCCATATGGGCTACAGCTGGAAAGACTGTAGCCGTGAAGCTGCTCCAGTACTTCAGAGCTCATGTCACACCACTGTATGCAACACAGACTGGACTTTGAACTACAGTATTTAATATTTGTCCTGCTGAGTTTGAATCTTCCTTTGGTCAAATTCTTTTTTTTTTTTTTTCAAGGTAGGATCTATCTCTGTCTCACTCACTCACTCACTCACTCACTCACTCACTCACTCATACTGATCTAGAATACTCTCAGGCTGGGCTTGAACTCACAATGGTTCTCCTACCTCTACTTCTGGAGTGCTGCAGCCTCCCCAAGTGCTGGCATTAAAGGTGTGCACCACCACACCCAGCCCTCTCTGTTTTTCTATTTCTCTCTTTTGGAATGGGAATGTTTGCCCTGTGCTATCACACAATTATGTTAGAAGTATACAACTTGCTTTTCAAATTTTACAGGATCTCACAGATAAGAGTTTCTGGTGTCACTGAAAAAAAACTATGTGCCCTTGAGCAATGCTGGAAATGTTGAGACTTTGATGGTGTTTGAGATAAAAATGTATTTTGCATTTGAAATGAACATGACCATTCAAGGGCTAGGTATGGAATGTTATGACTTGGATGGGTAAAGTTCTCTAAAGACTCATGCATTAAAGGCTTAGTCCCCAATGCAGCATTGTTGATAGTAAGGCTTGACAGAAGTGATTGGATCATAAGAACTTTGATTGGCTGGGCATGGTGATGCACACTTATAATCCCAACATTCTGAAGGCTGAGCTAGGAGGATTGCTGTGAGTTTAAAGCAACCAGGGAAAGCATCAAACTCTGTAGCTCCAAGTCCAACAACTCTAGCTATGACAAGTCTCCAAGTCTGATAATTCTAACCAGCAACAACTCTATGGATTTCCAATTCCACCCTTCCAATGAGACTACTCAAAAGTCCTGGATTACTTCTTCTGGGTCTGGAAGCTCTCCTGAGCAGCCATCTCATGGTCCTGGCATCTCCACTGGGTCTCCACTACAACCCACGGTCCAGGTCCATCCTCACAGCTCTATCATATCTCCATGCAGGCAATCCAGCAAACATGCTTTACACTACCCATGGCCATTTCCAAAACACAAGACCATGTTGCAAATTTAATGGCCTTCTCTTTCCTGCATTTCTTGTACTCCATAATAACAGGTGGGGTGCCACTTTGTTAATCCAGAGGGATATAAGGCAGACTTTGAAGAACAGGACACTCCTTGAGCACTCAGGCTCCTTCAAAAGAGTCTATATTCTTCCTGTTGCTCCAGGGCAGGGCAGGTGGCCCAATCCCAAAGGTAGTAACTTCTCATATTATTGCAGCTGAGCAGGGAGGAGTTTCAGCCCACAGATTTCATTTCTGTGCCATATCTCTCTTCATACCAGTTCTTTTCTATGTAAAGCAACCCTGCACAAGTTCTCAGGACACGGGCCTAACAGCAAGCCTGTCACACAAACTGCTTTTATCCCAGTCCAAGCAAAGCTGTTTCTCACCATCATAAGGCA
Source organism: Jaculus jaculus (assembly GCF_020740685.1). Lineage (NCBI taxonomy): Eukaryota > Metazoa > Chordata > Mammalia > Rodentia > Dipodidae > Jaculus > Jaculus jaculus. Next base: position 97,293,942 of record NC_059103.1, on the reverse strand, counting down.
AACCTCACAGCCCATAGTTCTTACTGCAGTCAGGTCTTTCCACTCTGACCAGAATAGTCCATCAAGCTGTACTTATAGCACTACAAGGTGTCTCTTAGGCCAAGGTTTCGAACCCTTCCATATTCCTCTTAAAAATCAGTCCCAAAAGGCCAAAGCCACACAGTCGGGTGTCTAGCAGCAACACCATTAGGTACCAACTTTACTGTTGCAGTCAGGTTGACATTGCTGGCAGAAATCACCTGCCCAAAAGCAGCTTTTGGGGGTGGGGGGAAGGGGTTTATTTTCATTTACAGACTTGAGAAGCTTCATGATGGCAGGGGAAAACAATGGCATGAGCAGAGGATGGACATCACCCCCTGGGCAACATAAGGTGGACAACAGCAACAGGAGATTGTGCCAAACACCAGCAAGGGAAAATTGTCTATAACACCCATAAGCCTGCCCCCAACAATACACTGCCTTCAGGAGGTGTTAATTCTCAAATCTCCATCAGCTGGGAACCTAGTATGTAGAATACCTGAGTTTCTGGGGACATCTGAATCAAACCACCACAATACCCATAGTGGGGCAAGCCCTTCCTGAGTCAGTGTTTCTCCTAGGCCCATCAACCAATGAAGATCCTTTGTCTACATTAAGACCTACATTAAGTAAGGATGTAGACTCATCCTTATTGGATGCTTGCGAAAGGCCTCCCTGTTAGATATATTTCTGGGTTCCCTCCCAAGGGGGAAATTCTTCTTGGCTTGGGAGCTTTTCTTCTCTCCTACTCTTACTCTAACTTAATAAATCTTTCATAAATTACTCTTCTCTATGTGTGTTTAATTCTTTGCTAAATGTTGACAAACAAGCACTTGAGATTTGAGAGCCACTGGTTTGAGTATTGTAAATTCACCCGGAGTCCCGTCTGTCTCCTGCGATATCTAAGTGGCATAACACTCGGCCTTGTTCTCTGGCCTCCGCATGTGCACGGTACATCTGCACCTACACATGCATACACCATCCACATACCACATACTGCACATGCAAAATGTAAGAACAGGAAAGTTATTTACACATGCTTGCCTTTAGTACATTTTACAGTTGTGGGTTTTCTTTTGAAGGAATCTTGGCAGTGATATCTCATGGGAGTATAACTCAAAAAACGTATTTGCAGAAACAACCCAGAACCAAGAAATGATTATTGATTTGAAAGTGAGCCATCTGGACTTTCAGAGTGTGAATTAATTATTATACATTTTTTTCACCCTTATGTATTCCCTTGTTTGTATATTTTATTTCATTATTAACTTCTACTCCCCTCCTAACACAGTCTATTCCCAATTCTCTAGATTTCTCAACAAATAATATATGTGTATTTTATATCTTCATCATCATCATTTTCTATCTGGCAGGCTATTGTCCTTAGCAACTAGATTGAAAACAAGCCAGGGCTCAGGAACTGTGAGAAAGAAAAATCCTTTAAATGAAGGGCTGTTGCTCTTGCCTTTCCTGTTGCTTTTATGTCAAGGCCACTTTTGACAAAGTTTTACATTTATTTTTGTAAATTGCCTCAGAAGATCATACATCCCATAGAGAAAGGTTCTCAATATATACAGTCCCTTAAGTTTTTATCCCTAAGATTACATATTTGGCTGATACCTGTTCATTTAAAAACCTGCTCAAATTTTTACACATGGGGAATTTGGAAAGTACAGTGCAGAGAGAGTCATCCAAGATCAACACCATGACTAAATTTCTCTTTGAAAGGGATTAATGAAAAGTACAAACTAAGTCACTTTCAATGAGTTAGCAAAACAGAATAATTTTGGCTGAAATAACATCTTCCTAAAGCCTTCAGTTTTTATATAAAAACATATGCTCTTAAACTACTATATTTATTAAAAACAAAAACCAGATGATTGTGAAAAGGGACTTGTTTTTTAAATAAAAGTTAAGAATCTTGGATGTAGCAGTACTACTTAAAATTTTTAACTGAAGATTAAAAATTGTGACATATCTAAAATCAGTAGAGGGAGAAAAGCTAAGAAAATTCTGAAAGGTAAAATGCAGAGTATAACATAGCTTAACCAAAAGATAAAAAGAACAAAGAAAAAAATGTGTGGACTACCTAATTGAAGTTTTTTACTTAGAAGAATAAACCCGGTAGTTATCAACAGTATAGTCGTAGGTGTACAAGAGCAGAGGGTGGAGAAAGGGTTAATCAAAACTAAAAATATTAATAATCTATATGTAACCTAGTTCTTTGTTAGATAATTCAAATTTTAAGTAAGAGATGAAAAGAAAGAGAGGGGAGGGAGAGAGTGAGTAGAGCTGAAAGGTGGCACATGTCTTTAATTCTAGCACTCTGGAGGCTGAGAGAAACTTCTCTTTTAGGTGATGGTGACTATTGGAGAGAATCAGAACTCATCAACATGCTGATAGGTGACAACTGAGAGTTCAGCACTAAATGAGACGTTTCTGTCACATACTGTTAAAACTCAGACACAAAGTGGTGGGTGTATTCATGACCTACAATGGCTATCATTACCTGCCAAAGACCTGTGTAATATTGGGCCCATCAACATGTCATAGGTAAAGGAGGAGAGAAAAAAAGACATCAAAATAGAAGAGAAACTAGGAGAGGTTCAGTTGAAGGAATGAGAGGACAAAAGAATATAATGAGAGGGAATTATCAAAATATGTATATGTATCAAAACTGTCCATAAAAAGTTTTAAAACTAGAGATGTTATTCATTACATCAACAAAAAGAATAAGCCTTAAATGTGTTATAATTATTAAAGTTATTGGAGTTATAAGAGTAAAACCTAGTGTGCTCAGACAATCCCTAACAAGCCAGTTTAAGCACTTTCCTCACTATGCCAATTAAACATGGAATGTGAAAAGCAGAGAAGGGAAATATATTGAATGTGACCACATTGTAAAGAAGAACGAAGAGGCACAGCAATACATTTTTTAAAGTTCATACTCAGGATACTAACATGAGGTTTAGGTTTAAATAGAAGCCAAGAGGTATGCATAACTAAGCAGACTTGGTCAAGATGTGGTTCTGCTGCTCATCATTGACTAATTCATTTTGGCTCTAGTTTTTCTTGCAAGGTGGCCCAACAAGTTGTCAGATTCTTGGAGAAATTCCAAATTCCTTGAGGCTCATTGTTTCAGTAGTCTGATAACCAAAGAGGGACACAAGTGTCTTTAGAATGTTTTCATTCTTGCCAGGAGTTATGGTAGGTTTTTTTTTTTTTTTTTTTTGGAGGGGTAGGGATGAAAAGATGGTATGTAATAAGAAGGCTCTGACCCCAATAACACAATACCAAGTATTGTAGCTTACAAGCTTCTAAAATGTTCAAAGCACTTTTGAATATAAAGTTTAGTATAAATGTTGTCGTCCAGATGAGAATAGCATGTAGATTGGGCATCTGGAAGTACATGAAGAAAGATCACATTAACAGACTCTAATAGGAAAGGTGGCAAGACACCAAAGACAACCCAGAAAGACCTCATTTATTTTGCCTACAGCTAATCCTGCTCACATGGTTCTTTTGTTGTGAGTTGTAATTATCTCCAGAAATGTTTAGTTTATTGATGAATACATATGCACTTTTATCCAAGAAAAGCTGGACAATCCAGCCTCAGGTGGAACACAGCAGCAAGATGTTCACTTGAGTGCCTCAATCTTATATCAATGACTCCCTTACAGTTACATGCTATTTGCATCGATCTACTATGCTGTTTACCATGGACAACTAGGACTGCTACTGTATAGTCATGCATATGAGTATGCTTGGAATTCAATGTCTCAGAGACACTGTGCAAGTTTTTGTGTCAGGTTGGGAAAGCAGTACTTAGAAAGACAGAGAAAAATGAAGAGGAGCGAAAACAGTGTGAGGATTAGGTTTATTAATTGTGTATTAACTTTAAAAAAATGAACTACCATGGTTACGCAGTTTAAGTGGTAAAAAACAGCCCTAGAAACAAAAGTGGTGACTTGCAAGGGAAAATCTTAAATCAATCGTCTAAAAATAAGAATCTAATTGTATGGGGAATGAAAAAGCGTTCCAAAGACCTCTTCTCTGAGAACAATAGAAAGAGATAAAGGTAAGGCATTAAGGTATCCCAAAAGTCCCATTTCTGTCACATAGAGAAGAGTATAGTAGGATATTCTTGGTTGAACAAATAGTTGCAATTTTGTTATAAAACAATATAGAAAATGATGTACCTGATTCTGACAATTATATATGTATTAAAATATATAGATATGTATGTATATTTTATATCTATAAATTCAAACAGAACTTCTAAATCATCAAGGAGAAAAATGGGATGGATAGCAACATTATCAAATCATCAAAACTAGAGAAATCCAAGGGGAAATGCAAGAAATAATAGTATCACTAAATAATAAACACAAAGTAAGTTGGGGAAGCATCTTGTGTGTTTTAAGAGAGAATTTAGTATCACAGAAAATTATTTGTCATAACATCACATGTATGTCCACACCATAAGCTAGTTTGAGGGTCTGAAGAGATGACTCAGCTGTTAAAGTGCCTGCTTGAAAAGTCTGATAGCCTTAGGTCAATTCCCCAGTACCTATGTAAAGCCAGATGGATCTGCAGCAGGGCAACTATTGCAAGATAGGTTTAAATGATACTTTTTGTTCTTGTCACTTTTTGGTTACTGCTGGGATTAATTCTAGGGCCTTGCTGGTGCTACGTGAGCGTCTTACAACTGAGCCACATTTCTGACACATCTTCTGTTATATTTAAAAATTATTGATGAGATATGAAATCCCCCATATTTGAAAATGACTAATGACTGAAGACATATAAATCCTTATTTGATAATTACACATTGAGTACCTGTTACTGAATCATAATGCACTACATAAAGATATGCAAATATCATGTCTCAATCAGACATTCATTAAAATATAATTCTTTTTGATAATGACAACAATATAAAATAATTAATGGAAAATAATAAACAGATCAAAGGGAAAGACTCCTCCTTCTATATTGAACTGTCTACCTACCACTAAGCAGGAAAAGGATAAATTATCTCATAAGTACCATCTGTGCTAGAGTTCAAATAATTTTGAGCATTAAAATAGGCTTTTAAGAGCAACTCCATGAGGAAAATCAGTTATAAACCTATAGATTTTAGTTTTATGCTGTGAGCATCTTGAATCTGCATAGCTTTTAGTGCACAAATGTACACCTTTCTCTTAGACACATACTTAGGAAAATACTTGTTTTGGCATGGTATTGCACTGGAAATCTTGAAACCTTGATGATCTTTTTTCACTTACAGTTTTACAAAATGCTTCTGTAAAAGTCCACTCTTTCGTTTTTGTTTTTGTTTGTTTGTTTGAGGTAGGGTTTCACTCTAGCTCAGGCTAACCTGGAATTCACTATGTAGTCTCAGGGTGGCCTTGAACTCATGGTGATCCTGCTACCTCTGCCTCCTAAGTGCTGGGATTAAAAGCGTGCACCACCATGCCCAGCTTTAAAAGTGCACTCTTAAGGGTGTATTATAGCCCATATCCAAAAACAAATACAGTTTTTGGAAACAGATTTTTCTGACCATAATACCCAATATTTTTTCTTTTCATTTATAATTTATTTAAAGGTAATAATTTGACAATGATAACAAACACAGTTTTTGGAAACAGATTTTTCTGACCTTAATACCCAATACTTTTTTCCCTTTCAGTTATAATTTATTTAAAGGCAATAACTTGATAATGATTTTCTTTTATAAATTCCATAATTCTTTCCAATATTCCCATTCTTTGTTCATTAAATGAGTTTCTTTTTTTATACTGGAATGCATGTCTGTACTGAATAGACTTAAGCAGAGTTAGCAGAGGATCAGAGGCCTCACGTAAGTATCCATCTTCATTGAGGCCAGCCTCTTCTATTTTTTCTGCATGGGTGAAAAGAACAGCAGTGTAATTCTTCCAAGCAGGTCCCAGAAGTTCCTGAAAGACAGAAGAAGTTAAATGGCTGTTTGCCTTGGACTCTATTCCTCAAAAATGAGCAAAGGAGTTATAAAAGTCCAATGTAGTTAGCCAATAGCCCCATGTGTCATGCATGATAGCTCTGAAAGCCGATGCATGTAACGGGAAGTGGATATGAAGGCGAGCATTAGCCCAGTGAGGAAGATGGATGGGTTTTAAAAAAAGACTTCAATACTGCATTTTATTTTATAGTTACAACTGATGTGTGTAATCCCAATACTATATACCATCTTATTATATTGCTTATAGTATAACATTCAGTAATCATTTACTTACTTGACAACCTGACTCTGTTAGAACCACTAAATTCCTTTAAGTCACAGCACCTTGACCAAGGGAATTGTTTTATCCTTTTTTAAGGATGTCATGTTATCACCACTAACATGTGTATGGAAGGATTGAAGTGACATAATCTGGTTATAATCTATTGATTAATCAGATGCGATGTAATGGAAAAGCTAAGGCCAAAATACATTTAGTGATTTGGAACAGCTACACAAGATTACTGTAATCCCCATCCTCCTCTTGCCACATGACGAGAATCAAATACAATTTATCAAATGGTTTCTTCTAATGTGGTTGAAGAGTATTAGAGACCAATGTTCCTTTGTTTAGTAATATGTGGAAGTTAAGTTGGTTGGGTAATAAATTCTTGTTTGATTAGTGAAAATAAGCTGACATAAAGCAGAAGTAATGGCATGTGGCATATAATTCATGCAATATGAAAGACATCTAGGAACAACTATTAAACTTTTTTGGATGTTTCCAAAGTTAAATGAAATCATGATGAAGTGACAGTAAAAGAACATTTTTACTTCTTTGCACTCTGCTGGTGACAATATTCCAAAGGTGCTACCAGTATATGATAGTAAGCTGTCTCCCTGAATCTCCCCACCCATCTCTCCCCTTTTGCCTCCTTTCTTTTTATCCTTCCTCCCTTTATTCTTTCCTTCTTATTTAGTTTCATTTTGGTTTGGTTTGTTTGATTTGGTTTTGAAATGGAGTCTCACTATATCACCCAAGATTACCTTAAAATTGTAATCCTGCTTTCTTCCCCCTGATACTGGGATTATAGGCATGTGCCACCATATTTGGTGAAACACTAACTTTTTCTAAAAATGATTTATTTATTTATTTAAGAGATTGAGAGGAAGAGGCAGATAGGAGAGAAAATGGGCATGCCAGGACCTCTAGTCACTGCAATAGAACTCCAGATGCATATGTTACCTTGTACATCTGGTTTACATGGATACTGGAGTATTGAACCTGGGTCCTTAGGCTTCACAGGCACCTTAACTATTATGCCATTTTTCTAACTCCACACTATCTCTTGAAGCTCAAAATACATGTGTCATAAATAAATTATGATATGAAAAAACTGACACACAGGTAATATTTGAAAGAGTCTGGAAAACCATTTTTTAATACATATAACAAATATAGGATTGCTATTTATTGTGTTGAAAAACAAAAGATAGAATGAATGAAAAAGAAGAAAGAGAGGAAAGAAAGGAAAGGAGAGGGAAATAGGGAGGTAGGGCATGAGTCAAGACATGTAAATCTAAAATGAAAATACTCATGAAAACTGGGATAGAGAATTTAAAATTAGAAACATCTCACGACCTTGATTTCCAAATGTAACAGTCTGGCTTTTATCTGATCCATTTGCTTATACATACATCTCTCAAATGTAACAGTAACTTCTTTGAAGGCAAGTTCAATGTCTCCATTATCATCCCAGGGTTCTAGCACATTGCAAACTCTTTCATAAGCATCTCTTGAATAAATTTTGAACTTATATCCTCATTATCATCTCAGATAGAAAATTAAGATTATGTGGTAGACTTTCTTGAGTCTTCACTTTCTATGTTTTATGACAGTGACTCCTTCTAGGAATAAGTTCAACTATTTTCCTCTCACATATTCAAGTTTTCTAACAACACCATTAACTAATCATACACTTCCACTTTTCCTGAAATGCCCTGTTTCAGGAAAATATGAGTTGTATTTTCAAGATTAGTGAATTATTATGTGATATCTTTTTTAAAAAATTATTTTATTTGATTTTTATTTATTTGAGAGTGACAGAGAGAGAGAAGCAGAGATCGAGAGAGAATGGGCGTGCCAGGGCTTCCAGCCACTGCAAACGAACTCCAGACGCATATGCCCCCTTGTGCATCTGGCTAACGTGGGTCCTGGGTAATCGAGCCTTGAACTAGGGTCCTTAGGCTTCACAGGCAAACACTTAACCACTAAGCCATCTCTCCAGCCCATTATGTGATATCTTAACAGACATTCTAGATTTTAAATGGAGTTTTTTTCACAGATGTGTACATTGGCATAGTCTCATGTGCTTTTAAAATTCAATTCATTTGAGAAGTTAACCCAAATTTAAAAAATGAACCCAACATGGCTCAGGGAAATCTTGCGGAAGAGGGGGCAGAAAGAATGTCAGAGTTACATGTTGGGTCATGATTTGCAGAGACATTTATCATACTAATAACTGGGGGCTAACTCCACAATGCACGACCCATTTTCATTAACAAGGAGGGTCTAATGGGAGGGGGTAGATCACAGATGAGCCTAAATAATGGTACCAAACTGCCTGTATTCACTGAAATGAAAACTAATAAATTAAATTAAAAAAAAAAGATTAGAACTTTCGTGTAAATCTAAGCATGCATGTGATGTCAGTGACTATTTTTGCTAATAGTGACATGACGAACTTGTCATGCTTTTAGTGTATTATAAAGCTCTTTGGTGAAAAAGAGCCAAAGGGTTACAAAGTAAATGCACAGCGGTTTACGAGTTGAACTGTGTACTCTCCCAAGTTCCTATGTCAAAGCCTTTGTCCCCAGTTCCTCAAAATGTGCCCTTATGTGGAAAGGAATTCATTATAGATAATAAATTAGTTAAGGTAACTATATATGTTATTTCTTGGTTCAATAATATTGGTGTCCTTATAAAACAGTAAAATCTGGGCAAAGATATAAGTACAGCAAGAAGCTATGTAATCATGATAACAGTTATCTAAAAACACAAATCTGCCCTCTCTGTAGTTACTGATAGGTGCCTGGACCATTATTCACCATTAAATATTTCTGAACTATTACCACAATACAAGTACATGCTAAATAACGCTTATAAGATAGCCTTTTGGGTGATGTGCATCATAACAGAATTCATTTCCTAGTACTTACAAGAGTAAGTGTTATAACTTTCTTGCTATTCTTTTACTTCTTGGTTTTCTACATTGTAATAGCGTGCTACCTCTTTTATTTTCTACAAGACATTTCTTATTATCTCACTCAGAAGAGTTAAACCACCTAAGGATAATAGATGTCTAAGCTCCATATCACTTACAAGCCTGGGTGTCTAGCCACTGGGAAGTTTTTACAGGCTGCTAATTATTTATGAAAAGACATTTATCTCCTAAACTGTGAGTGAAACTGCATTTTTGAATTACTGCCAAAAACAAAGGAGAATGGTTGATTTAGCTTATACTCTTTATATTGATTTTTTTTTTTTTTTTTTTGCAGGGGCCAGAAAATAGTTCAATCCTTGCAGATAGTGTCACTTTGTGATAGTCCTCATGTTGGTGCCCAAACATGTTCTGTGCAGCCCCAGAGAAAGAACAATTGATTGATTGATACCTCACAAGTCACAGTTGACTGATACCTCACAAGAAATTCAAGATAAGTTAATGTAAGTTATCTGGTGTTTAATAAGTTAAGTACAGTACAAGGCTATGAAGAAACGTGAGTCGTGAATTGTTTCAGAGTGTGAAGGGGTATGAGTGCATCTAGTTCCTTTGGGACACCCAGTTAGGATATGAACTGTATGTTCCAGGAATTGTTCATTTTCTCAGGACCTCACCAGCTCTGCCCCATTTGTTTGTGGTTGATGAAATCATAGCATCTGGACATTTTAGGGGGAAATTTTACAAAAAAATAAAAAGCCAACTATTACATCAGCTGAGAAAAAGAAATGGAATAGGAGGATAATAGGTCCTTTTTATATTTTAAAATACTCTCATCTCACTTTAAAGTGTTACATTTTACTCTGCAGAGAGCCTGAATGCTAAGATGTTTCAGGTCAGATTCAGAGAACAATCAGTGTTAGGAAGCATTTGTTCAAGCTGAATGATAAGATTTTTCAGGTCATATTTAGGGAACAATCAATGTTAGGATACATTTGTTCAAACTGCCTACTTACAGATGAGAATATTGAGGCTTGTAATGTCTCATGGTTTGGGCAAGGCTGATTATTGGTGGGCCTGGGCCTGAACAAAGGTCCCCTGACTGTCATGACCACACACAAAAAAAAACAAAAAACAAAACACTAAAAATAAAACAATAGTGAACACAGTGGATATTCATTGTGCTCTTACCAGGTACCAGGGTCTCAGTTAAAAGCTTTACTCCTGTTAGTCAAATATGACAATCCAAATGAACACAACTAAGTAGATCCTATTATCATTTGCTATTTTCCAGTGAAGGTTAGAGAAGTTACTTGCCTAATATCACAAAGGAAACAAGTGACTTGGTAGGAACCTGGACACAGATAACTTACTAAGATTCCATATTCTTCACCTCTGTAATTTGTCACCCATAACTGGTTCATATGAATGAGCACTTATCTCAACACAGGGGAAGCAACAGTAGTACCAGCAATGTTTTGCAATGCTCAGTGGAACAACTGTAAGTGAGGCTTGGTGTCAAGCATGTCATATATACTAAATCTATTCTTACTTTCAACATAGAATAAATTATCCACATCTTGCAACTGAGAACAGAAAATCAAGCAATGATTAGTAACATTAGGTTTTTCTTTTTTTAATTAATTAATTTATTTATTTGAGAGAGACAAAGAAGAAGAGAGGGAGAGGGAGAGAGATAATGGCCACACCAGGGTCTTCAGCCACTGCATATGGCTTATGTGGGAACTGAGGATACACCTTGAACCGTCATCCTTAGGCTTCACAGGCAAGCGTTTAATGGCTAAACCATCTCTCCAGCCCAGGTTTTGTTCTTTATTATTTATTAGTTAGTTCATTTTCAAGCACTGAGAGTGATAAGGAGAAGAGGGACAGAGAGATTGAGCATGCCAGGGCCACCAGCCTCTGCAAAGGAACTCCATATGCATGTGCCATTCTGTGCATCTGGCTTCACATGGGTACTAGGGAACTGAACCTGGATCCTTCTGCTTTGCAGGCAAGTACATTAACTGCTGAATCATTTCTCAAGCCCCCATATTGGGCTTTTTAAGAAACTAAATTTCCAACAACTAAGCCCTTGATCTTATATATTTAGGTCCTGCATTGGCCTTTGTGAACCTTTTAAATAACTATTTTTATTTTATTTTTATTTGAGACACAAAGAAAGGGGGGATAACAGGAGAGAGGGGAGAGAATGGGTGCACTAGGGCCTCTAGTCACTGCAAACAAACTCCAGACACATGTGCCACCTTATGCATCTGGCTTATATGGGACCTGGAGAATTGAACGTGGGTCCATAAGGTTTGCAGGCCAGTGTCTTAACTGTTAAGCCTTCTCTCTAGCCCTGTGAACCTTTTGTTTTAAAATAAGAGCACATTCCTGAAGCCTGTCAGTTCCTCGAGCAGCTTAGCCCCATGATAACTCTTTCCTGGAAGGGATGGTATTACATCTTCTCTGATATATTTGTGAATTTATGATATTTTTTCAAATTTGCTTGTGGGTGTGGTATATTCCTGTGTATGTGCCCTTTTAGTGCCTCATGCACTCTCTGAAGCAGAACATTGTGTATCTAGTTCCATCAATCTTCCTCCTGTTCTTCCAGATTTTCTTACTGATAGTATAACTTACTGTTTATCATGACCCAGGATGATTCCCTGATCTCTGTTCTGTTTCGGGACTTGGGTTACAGGTGCATGTGGCCATGCCCAGCTGTTTACATGGGATCTGGAAATTAGAACTGGGTACTTCCACGCCCCCTCAGGCTGTCGTGCTTGTATAGAAAGCACATTTAACCACTGAGCAATCTCTATAGCCATCTTTTATTTTTAGCATTAAAATAATGTTCCAGACAATATTCACAAGAGTAATATTTATTATTATTATTTACCATTTTGAAAGAGACGACTCACTGATATCAACATCACTTTGCCATAAATTAACAAAGACCTCAAGAAAAAAGAATTTGAAGTAAATGTTTAATTGTCACAGTTGGTATTGTATAATACTTCTACAAATTATTGGAACATGAATTAGGAGACAATAAGAGGTATAGTAAAGTCGACTCCAACTCTCTGGCACTGGCCTTGTGAACTCCTTCCATGCCTGGTGTAAGCCCTTCTCTTTTCCACCCAGAAGGGTAATTAAAAAGGGAAAATATGCCGGGCATGGTGGCACACGCCTTTAATCCCAGCACTCGGGAGGCAGAGGTAGGAGGATCGGCATGAGTTCGAGGCCACCCTGAAACTACATAGTGAATTCCAGGTCAGCCTGAACTACCTCAAAAAAACAAAAAACAAAAAACAAAAAACAAAAGGAAAATATAGGTACTTCATGCTCTTTCAGCTAAAAAGGAAAATGAGTACAGGATATATCTGGAACTCAAAGACCTTAGTTAACAGTCTCTTAAGCAGTAATTGCTGCTGGTCCAGTGGAATAGGCAGCTGTCAGTCAGCTAATCTTGATCTATGTGCATTATAGATGGCTGCTATGAGTACCTGGGCTACCTTCTGGAGGAAAGTCATAGACAGCCAACCTAGCCTCCTGGTCTCCTAAGGCCAAGTGGAGTTCTTAATAGGTCCATAGTGTCTTCCAGGGATCATGGGCCACAAAGCAATCACTTAGGATTGCTAAGTTTTGTCTGCTAAGCTTTCAGAAGAGAGATGAGTTATTTATTCTCGAAAAAAATATTATTCTGGACCTAACTTTGCTTTCACTCATCTCTTGGTCATTAGCTCCCAAACTAGACACTGACTTAATGAAGTCAGCTTTTGGCGTACATTGTACTGGATACTATTTTAAAAGATGAGTCAATGTGAGTTAAATTACTTTGTACAAAAGTATGGGCTTTGGGCTGGAGAGATGGCTTAGTGGTTAAAGGCAATTACTTGCAAATCTTGCTGACTCAGATTTGAATCCCTAGTACCCATGTAAGGCCAGACACACAAAGTGGAATTTGAAATTTGTTTGCAGTGGCAGGAGGCCCTGGAATGTCCATTAATTCTCTCTTTTAAATAAATAAAAAATATTTTTAATATGGACTTACATTATTCTATAGCCTAAAACTAGGTTAATCAATTTCCAAAATATGTAACATTGAAATCCTTTGGGCTCACCCCTTATACAGCTTATTGAGAAATAGTGGAACATATGATGAAGGTCAAGATAGCTTTAGAGAAAGAGTTGTGAATCTTCCAAATTTACATAGCAACAGTCTTAAATTAATATTAAATCTGATTAAAAATTCTACTGATGCAACAGATGCAGGTTTCCTACCAGGAACAATGTGAAATGCAGGTGTTAATTGTTTAGGGGTGGCTCAGAAGCTTTCTTAGATTCTGTATTATGTCTTAATTACAATTGTCTTCTTTTTGATTTTGTATGGTATACCCTTGAAATTTCAGGAATTGGATGTGAAGATTATTTTTTATGCTTACCAAACTAATTTCTTCCCACTCATTTCTTCTGACTACACACATGGCTTTTTCTTGAGATTGTAGAAACATGTATAATTACAGCCATTTAGAACAAACTTTTGTCTCTACAAGTTAAAGGGGTAAAAACTCTTCATCCAAACAAACCATGCTATCTTTATGTGTGTATTCATGGCCTGAAGCTGGACAAAAAGAACAGCATTTATATAAATTTCTCTTGAATGGAAGATCTCTTTCTCTACTCTCTTTAGAGCTTCCCTATGTAGATTTTAGTAGACATAGCTTTTGTAAACTTAGTGAATCAGGAAAACTTCTGAAGGATATTAGTGAAGGTTAACAGTTAAATCTGAATAAACCATATCTATAGAATCAAGAGCTTGACCAGAATGTAGCAGGTCAATGACCAGTTTCTAAGAATTGTTAATGATAGTCTTATGGTGGTTGATTTGGGTTCCCCCATAAACTCATGTGTTTTGAATGTTTGGTTCCCAGTGTATGCAAATTTGGGAGGTGGAGCCTTGCTGGAGAAGGTGTGTTGTTGGGGTAAGTTTCGGGTGTTATGACCAGATTCACTTTGGTAGAGTTTTGGCTCACTCTTTTGCTGCAGTTTTCCACTGCTGTGGCAGAGGTGAGGTCCAGTCTCTGCTCATGCCACATTTTCTGAAAATATTGTATTTATTTTTATTTCTGACAGAGAGAAGAAAGCAGATAGATAGTAAGAGAGATAGCCACTCTAAACAAACTCTAGACACATGCAAAACCTTGTGCATCTGGCTTATGTGGGTACTGGGGAATGGAACACAGGTCCTTAGGCTTCACTGGCAAGTGCCTTAACTGCTAACTCATCTCTCCAGTCCTCATTCTATGTATTTTCTTGCCTCATGAAGCTTCCTCTTGAGACCAGAAACCAAAATAAACAACTTTCCTCCCATCAGCTTCCTTTGATAAGGTGTTTTATTACAGCAATGAGAAAGTAACTGCAACAGAAAATTGGTATCAGAAGAATGGTATTATTACTACAACAAACCTGACTGGGTAGATTTTGGGTTTTGTAACTGATTTTCAAGAAGAATGTAGAAATATTTGAAACTTTTGCCTAATAGATGTCTTGTAGTGCTATGTGCAGACTTTGATGGACCTTTCTGGCTAAAGACCTAAATTCAGTAAGACTATAAGAAATTTGTTTGGACTGTGTTGAAAGCAGTTTGTGTGAGATGCTTACTGCATCTTTCCATGTTCTGAGAACTTGTGAATGGTTTCATTGCATAGAAGTTGACTGGTATGAGCAGATAGCTATAGCATAGGAAAAAAAATGAAAGTTTCAGGCTACAGACAGCGCCCATTTAGCTGCAATTGTTTGAGAGATTACCACCATTGAGATGGGACCAGCTGTTCTGAATTGGGACATCAGAAAAAATGCTGACTTTAAAAATGGTTTATTTTACATATATTATAAAGCATATGCTATTACATCCCCTCACCCTGGCTCTAGTTGCCCTGGTGGCCCTCCTCAGTAGGGTTGTGGTTTTAAATATGGGGTCATAAAGGCTTGACTCTTTTGGAAGCAAGGGCCCTGAATGCTGAAAGAGTGTCCTGCTCTTCAAAGTCAGCTCTATTCCCCACTGGATTAACAAATTTGGAGTCTGCCTGGTATTATAGAAGATAAGAAATGCAGAAAAGAAAGGATCATTGGATTTGCAATGCAGTTTGAATTTTGAAAATGGCCACTAGGTGATTGAGGCAGGGTTCCCTACATGGAGGCCTAGTGATGCCATGAGGATGAACCATGGATGGCAGTGGAGACCTCAGGAGATGCTGGGACTATGGTGAGACTAAAAATGTGAATGTATGGCCTGGGATGGATCATTTCCTGGGATATAAACATCCTAGCTGTTGGGGTGGTATTGGAGCTCCAGAGAGAGAATTTGTCACTGCTTGGAAATCTCAGACTTAGAGCTACAGAATTTTGTTTGCCCTGTTTACTTTAGATCTTTTATTGGTTCCATCTTTCCTTGCTATGCCCAATGCTATCTTTTGCACTGTTAATGTTTACTATATTCCATTATGTTATTTTTGATTTTACAGGTTAACAGTTAAGAGAGCTTGGACTATGAGGATGTTTGAACAGTGTTGGGATTGGTAAAACATATGGGGACTTTTAGAGTTGGACTGAATGCATTGCATTTTACATTATGGTTGATAATCAGTTTTGGAGGGACAGAGGTGAAATAAAGTCATGTGTTTTGGATGCTGAATTTCCAACTGATGGCACTATGGAAGGTGGAACATTTCCGGAGGAGGTGTGTTATTAGGGGTAGGCTTAAGGGTGTGACAGCCAGCTTCACTTTGCTAGAGTTTAACTCATTCTCTTGCTTTTGTTTTCCACCTGTTGTGGCAGAGGTCCAGCTTCTGTTCATGCCACACCTTTCCCCTGCCATCATGGTGCTTCTCCCCAAGACTGTAAGCCAAAAACAAGTCCTTTACTCCCATCAGCTGCTCTTATTTAGGTTCTTTGTCTCAGCAACACAAAGATAATTTCAACAAGTCTACATGGACTTTGTTCTTATACTGTTCCTGGGTAGTGTAAATATATGTGTTCCCTATACCTCTTATCTGTGGCCATTGTAGAACCTCTCATCTTAGCTCCTTTCCAAGGTTTTCCAATGAAGCCTCCAACTTACCAACTTATGGTGAATGAACTACTAAATGGGGATACACCACTGGGCAAATGTGCCAAGTGTCATCTTGGTTCTATTGAAAATACCTTTGCTCATTTTTTGACTGGAATGGAACACTTTTCTATCTGTGGATGACAAGGTAGGCTAAGAATCTGATTTAATATTCCTGATTTCTTTCTTTTAAATTTGTGTGTGTATGTGTGTGTGTGTGTGTGTGTGTGTGTGTGTGTGTGTGTGTGTGCCTGTGTGTGTGCTGTATGGACAAGCCAGGTCTCTTGCCATTGCAAACCAATTCCAGATGCTTGTACCATTTTGCTTCTAGCTTTATGTGGGTATTGGGGAATCAAACTCAGGCCAACAGACGTTGCAAGTAAGTGCTTTTAACCACTGAGAAATCTTCCCAGCCCTGATTTCTTTCTGATAAATATTGCATAGTTTGCTTACATTTACCATAATGTTAAATTTTATGAAGCTCCTCTCATGTATCATGATTTTGGCACTTAAGCTATTGCCATCTTCTGGATTATTCATTTGTTCTTTCTAGTTTGCAAGCTTTTGAAAGTTCAGGCTCATGTACCTACTAGTTAACTCTATGCAGTCACTCAATATGGTATGCAATGATGGACTTATTGAATGAATATCTATGTGGTGGTGAACTCTAACAAACTATCTCCTTCATGCTGAGTGAGTACATGCCCATATTTTACTGAAGTAGATTTTAAGCCCATTACTTTTAATAAATAAAGAAAAAATTATGAAAATGCAGGTATCAAGGTGTGGCGGTTTGATTCAGGTATCCCCCATAAACTTAGGTGTTCTGAATGCTAGGTTCCCAGCTGATGGAGATTTGGGAATTAATGCCTCCTGGAGGGAGTGTATTGTTGGGGACAGTTTTATGGGCGTTATAGCCAGTTTCCCCTTGCCAATGTTTGGAACACTCTTCAGTTGCTATGGTCTGCCTTATGTTGGCCAGGGGGTGATATCCACCCTCTGCTCATGCCATCGTTTTCCCCTGCCATCATGGAGCTTCCCCATCAAGCATTTAAACCAAAATAAATCTCTTTTTCCAACAAGCTGTGCTTGGTCATGTGATTTCTACCAGCAATGAAAACCTGACTGCAATAGTAAAGTGGTACCAAGAAGTGGGATTGCTGTTAGAATCCTGACTGTGTAGATTTGGCCTTTTGGAGCTGATTTTCAAGAGGACTGTGGAAGGGTTTGAAACCTTGGCCTAAGAGATGCCTTGCAATGCTGTAAGTACAACTTGATGGGCTATTCTGGTCAGAGTTGAAAGACCTTAATGCAGTAAGAACTATGGACTGTGAGGTTTGGCTTATGAGGGTGAGAAAGAGCTTTGCTTGGACTGGGCTAAAGGAAGTTTGTGTGAAAAGCTTGTTGTTATGCCTGGGACCTGAGAAATCTGAAACCCACCACCACACCTTAATATCCACCCAGTGAGCCTGCCTCTAGCCAGGTGGCTGCAGATGCAAGCTACAAACAATAAAAAACTGAATATATTGGGGGCTATCTATTCAAACCACCACAAACCCTAACTTAAAGCAACGAGTCAAGAAAAATGCATGGGATTACTGTGGAGTGGAGGAAGGACACTAGTAGTAAGGGTAGAGGAACAAGAGAAGTTATACATTATATACATTTATGAAAATGTCAAAATTTGGGGAAAAGAGCCCTGGTATAATTACATCTTTGTGTTACCTGGATCAATTGGACAGGGTACGATGCTTCCTGTCCACAGAAAGGAACATCTGCTCTCTGAACCAGCAGTGCAAAGTGGAGACCTTCTTGTCCGAAGTGATATTCCAGAGCCTTCTTGACCTCTTGCTTCACATGTTTCATGCTCAGCATGCTGTGTGGGTACCCTGGAGTGTCCAACACCTGAACCTGCAGGGTTACATCTCGTCCCCCTCGACGCATGAAACTGTGGATGTGACTGCTGCGGCCCAGGCTGCAACCTTTGGTGACAGAACATGGAGCGAAGCTACTGTGGAAGTCAGCACTGCCCAGCAGAACATTCCCAGCAGTACTTTTTCCACTCTGAGTCCTGCCAAAGACAGCCAAGTTGATGATCATCTTGTTGATGTCTGTCATGGTTGTCAGTGAGCAAAGGCACCACAAAAACAGTTAGGTGTTATTTTCTTCCATTGTCAGGCTTCTTACCTGGTCTAGAGCACTTTAACTAAAGTTGGCCCTTTGGATCTATGAGGCATGGCTCCAGAACCCCCTTACATTACCAAAACCTGCAGATGCTCACTTCTCTTGGATATAGTGGTGTAGCTCTCATGCATAACCTATGCATTTCATCCTTTGTCATATGTTAAATGATCCCTAGATTTCTTCTAAGACTAAGTACAATATATGTATTTTTATACTGTATTGTTTAGGGAATTATGACAAGGGGAAAATGAGGTCTGTTCATGATCAAGACACAATAAATTTTATGAATACTTTCAATCTTTTTATAGTTGAAAGTACAGGTATAGTATCTATCATTATGGAGGGCTGATTACCAATTCTGATTGGCTTCCCCTCCCAGCCTAGTGACTGTAGCTGGGAACGAGGAAAAGTACCCCACTACTGACAGTTCAGATGCCATATAGACAGAGGGAAGGTTGAAATATGAGGAGTTTATAGGGTAGAAGAGAGAAAACAGCCAAATAGAGATGAAGGAAGTCAGAACTTGAACAAAACACCAATCACATAATACAGAGCAGAGATGGTTTAAAAATTAGTATTATGATTTCTGAGCTCAGGAATGCAGAAAAAATACTAGAAATTTACTCACTGTCGAAGAAGTCATAAGAAAACAGTATCCAAAGTAGCCCATTTCAGCCCATTCAGCATTTAGTTGTTCTTTTTCTTCCTTTCTTTTTTCCTTCCTTTACCTTCCTCTTTTCTTCCTTCTTTCCTTCCCCCCTGCTTCCTGCTTTCCTTTCTTTCTTTCTTTTTTATTTATTTATTTATTTATTTTTTTTTTAGGGAAAGGTTTTACTCCATAACCCAGGTTGACATGGAACTCACTATGTAGCCTGGGATAGCCAAACTCAAGGCAATCTACTTGCTTTAGCTGCTAGGGTGCTGATATTACTGATGTGAGCCACCATACATAGTTGCATTCAACATTTTAAATGATGTCCCTCACCTTCTCACCTCCCATTTCTGAACATACAAGTATGATCTGATAATCTCATCTTCCTGAATACTTCTTTGTAAGGAAACATGGACAATGTCAGAGTGTCCCCCGATTCTGTTTTTTAAATATTTGCTTTTGCAACTAGGTGACCTTCTGGTGCAAATAACTATTTATAATTTCTGTAATGAGCTAATTAACAATGAATGAACACTTCAAAATCTGGACTCTTTCATAGAATTGTACAGCTTATTTGGAAGAAGGAGGATCTCTGGAGGTACTGCTCCATTTATTAAACCTGTAAAGGGCAGTTAGTATCTCATGCACAGCATAAGCCTCAGGTCATTAAAATAAACCATCATTTTCATTGATAGATAAACTAAGCTAATGAATTGCCTAAGGCCTTCAATCTTCTGGCTACGTAATACAGATACTTTAATATATCACTTATTATTTTTGCTTATAATTTATAACTCTATTATACTGTGTTAAGTGCTCAAGACTTTTTTTAATTACCCTCACCCCTATGCTTAAAGAACCAAGCATAAACCCCCTGAAGAAGCCTCACACATGAGTAACAAAGTCACCTGTTCTGGGAATCCCCCAAGAGGACATTTGCTTATGCAGCTCTTTCCATGTGTCAACCTCATGGAGTCTCAGTGAATTACTTCTTAGTATTGAATCAGATGGCAAATACTGAAAAACTGGCTCTGTAATCCCATCCATTTGCCATGGGTCTCTTACCTTTCAGTATTAGAAATGTTTTCTTCACAAAGACGTCTCTGCAGCTGGTACAGCTTATTCTCTGGCATGAACTTTAGCCTCCTGACAGTGTTATTGTACCAGTGGGGGACTGATAGTGTGCTATTTTATTTAGTTAATCTGTTACCAGACATCCTCTTTATAAGTGATTAGCTGTCTTCGCCTTATATCACCTGACAAGCTTATAATATTAATAGACTTCCTGCAACCTTCTGTTTCTACAATTATTTAATTTAATATTTTCTAATAATTTACCTATAGCATACATGAATGCAAGATTTATAAGTATTGAATTTTCAATAGCAATGTATAAAAAATTTTCCATATTAATTGATAAGCACTATATCATCACTTCATGAAAAATTTTAAAAAGCAACTATATAGCATATATACAACAATTAGAGACTATTTAGTACTGTTTATTTCACAAATTGAAATTCTCTAATAAAACTCTTTAGGATTTTCCATTCTACTTACATTTATTATCCTAACTATTGAAATCTCTGGCTTGATTACCTGAGAACATGCAACTTACATACCAACTAATGATAATACATTTAATGAATACAATTAACTATAACTTGCCATTAAATACTTTTCTTTAAAATGTGTTTCATTTTACTTTTAAAAGCTCAAATTTGGCTATTCTCACTATATGTATAAAGCCTATAACAGTTAAAATGCTTTTCATAGTAAGAGATAGAAACTTTATTATGATTTATTATTATATTCTGATTCATCTTGTCTTGTAGCTCACAAAAGGTCTGTGAAGTGTGTATTAATGTCTGAAGGAAACTTGGAGACATTTGAAACATCTTCTACCTTCATGGTCAGGGTTTTAAAGTCCTCTTCCTTTGTGGACATTACACAGAAACAGAAATTAGATTCATTCATCTGATAAGCACATTGGTTTTCTTGAATAAAGCAGAAAAAAATCTCCCCCAGGTGGCAGTAGCAGTCTATTCCCAAAAAAGTACTTTTGAGCCAGAATTTATTTTAATTTTCTTTCTTAAACCATAAATGGATATTCAACAGTTTGCAACAATATGTATTAATGATTAAGCAGATTTTTTTTTGAAGAAGGGCAAGGGGCAAACCTTTCTCTATACAATCCTTTATAGAACAAAGCAAGCATACAATGCTCTTAATTTTTCAAACTGTCTACTTTGAGTTCATAGGTTAACTCATTTGCTGAATGATACAGTTGACTGTTTCAAAGAATAAGATCAGAAGTCATAAGCATAGTTATAAATTCCAAGAATGCAAGTTTTTAGGCACTTTCTCATGGGTCCAATGTCATAGTGAATTAGAGTCAATTTCATGGCTTATAGGAAGGACATTTACTACTATTAAATGGCAATAAAAGATTGATCATTAGTTTATTATTATTATTTTTTGCAATCAGGGTACAAACAACTTGATAAATTATCACTTTACAGGTTTGACTAAATGTGAAGTAGTAGGGCTTAAAAAATACTATATGTTATTAGATAGTTCCAGAATTCATGTTAGGAAGCAACTTATTTTTGAGGAAATGACTATTTTAGGAGGAAAAGGGAATCTTGTGAGGGCTGGAGAGAGTGCTCAGTGGTTAAAGGTGCTTGCTTACCTAAAGGATCCTGAGAAGATGAGGCAAATTCACAACAAACAGTACTAGCCAATCTGCGGGTGGTGGGAGAAAGAGACAGGAAAACATCAGCTTCTACAGCAAAAAGGAGAGTGGGGAGGAGAGAATAAGGTCTATAGCATCACTGCCTGGAAGGGCTCTCAGTCTGGAAGATGGAAATGGCTAAGGCACTATTGCAGAGCAGAAATAGCTAATGTTCAGTTTAAATCCTTCACATTTCTGGGATACAAAGAATTCACATTTACATTTTTCTTGTGTAAGGGTGGCTTTTCATTTTTGTTTAGTTTTGTTCATCATTTTATTTTTTTGGTAGAAATTTCAGAAGTTGTAAAGTTCCCCCTTGTATTAGCATAGAACAAGAACTGTGGAAGTTGGATATTATATAAGGTATGACATCTGAACTGAAGCTACTATGCAGAGGCAGGAGGTTGATTTTGGAAGGATGTTTGTCCCCAGGAACTTGTAGGAATCTCTGATAGGACAATAGATTTTCCACAATCCATGAAATGAGATATTTTGAGGTAAGATTGACCTCAGATGATAAAAATTTATTTCAAAACCTTAAGTGCATATTATATGCATATATATAGTTGTGTGTTCATGGGTATATAGGTCAAAACAAAATGAATAATTTGCATATAAGCTTGGTAAAATTCCAGCTTTTTAAATAGATGAATATTATTATTAATATCCTTGATTTATATAAAGTTGAATAAGGAGTACTCTGTTTTAAATGTGTGTCAGTTTTGATTGGCTTGAATTTTGAAATCTTCACTCTTATGTCATTTCTTTTTATTATAAAGAAGATCTACAGGATACTGATCATGTTCTCTGTGACCAGTGTCTTTAACCACACTAATACTTCACCAAGTTGAGCGTCCTCTTAACTGACAAAAGGGTTGACGTTAGTGGTAACTTGACTGACTTGTCCTTAACTGGTTTTAAAGGAAGGCCCTAAAGTTCACCTTTCATAATAATGAGACATGCCCAGCACTTCAAGTTTGGTAGACGAATGGTTTTAATTTGAATACAGTTTGAAGGCTGTTGGAACAATGAAGAGTGTCTAGGTCTGACAAGGACTATCTATAGGCATAATGTCTTCAGTCCAAACCTAATTGGTTTTGTATATCTATGAGGCCACCATGCTGGCACATTTATAATATTGTGTATTTGGCTTTGTAATTGTTTCTTTGTTTGCTTGTTTACTTTTCTTATGGATGTGTCTACAGAGTTGAAGATTATAGAAGTAATATATATTTTCAAAGCATTAAACACATAAAAGAATGACTTTTAAATATTTATTTCTGGGGGACCATGGGTTTCTGGCTCTTTTGGAGACTGACATAGTAAGAACATTTCTTGTTTCACATGACCCATGTTCTCCTCTCATTTAAACTTCTTTAATAATCAGTTCTGCAGTAAGAGGCCTTAGTAATTGGAATATGTTTAGCATGTGAACTATCTGGAAGCAAAAGCAAATCCTGTCAATTACTTTAGATGCATTATTTTTATCATATGCTACTATATTCAAATTTCTAATAGGTATGATTTCTAACTACAAATGGTTGGACTTCTGTGCAAGTAGAAAGAAAGCTGAGTAGCATAGGCCAATAAGCTAGAATGGAGATATAAGGGGAATAGAAAGGGAGGAAGGGGGTCTTAATAGGATGGTATTGTATATATGTAAGGAAAAGAACAGATTAATGGGGGTAAAAAGGCCTTATAAACCTTCTTAATAGTGAGATTGCTTTATAACATTCTGTTTTTCAGGTTTCAGTTCAGGAACAGGCTGCCTTCTTAAAAGAAATTATGAAAAGTTCTTTCTTATATGGAATTCTGCAACAATTTAAATTATGTATGCCTGAAAGATTTGAAAATGGTGAAGACAACTAGGCTGAGTAACTTTCTAGAAATGATTCTTGAGTAACTTTTAATATTACTTCCACAGTAATTTGATTCTTCTTATGTAACATTATGGACTAAACATAAACTATTTTAACTATACCTTCATTTTCTAAATGCTTAGTGAACTTTATTTCGGGAAATAGTTTTCCTTTCTTACTCTGAAAGGACTAATATGTTGCTGTTGTCTGTAAGAACTTAGTACAACTTTTCTCTGTATAAGATCATTAACTTTTGTACTTTTTAAGTTTAAAATGTATATTCAGGAAGGATATTAAATAAAACAACCTGTCTGATTTCTTTGCTAGGAAGCTTGTTATAGTCAAACTTTTGGCTGTGACTTGTGAAATAATTATGCTGAAAATTAGGACTCATAGGTTACTAATGTTATTATTTATAATTATAATTTAATGAGTCATTGGATGGATACATGTCTTTATTAAAAATGACTACAACCTTAAGAGCAGGAGAAAAATTAGTAGAAAACTAATATAGTATTTACAGACAGGAGACAAATATGGAGAAAAAAGTTGACTAAAACTTAAGTCAGATTCTCAAAATCTGTGAAATGGGGCTGGAGAGACGGCATAGTGGTTAAGGCATTTGCCTACAAAGCCCAATGACTCAGGATGGATTCCCTAGAACTCACGTAAAGCCGCATGCACAAAATAGAGCCTGCATCTGGAGTTTGCAGCAGCTGGAGACACTGGGGTGCCTTTTCTCTCTGTCTCTCTTCTCTTTATCTCTCTCTGTTTGCAAATAAATAAATAAAATTGTTTTTTAAATCTGTCAAATGGTCTCTATGATATAAACATTATTTTTTATTTTTGAAACATTTCTGCTAAATTCTAGTATGATTTAGATCTCTTTAATAAAAGACCTTGATTATTTTCTCTAAATAAGTAATATATTACAATGCATATTATCATAAGATATATTCATATATAGTAATTTGTATGTCAAAGATTTTATATGATTTAGTCTTTTACCATAGGAACTAACATGTATTCAACCCATATGGATTAACATATTTTATTACTCTTTCTGCCATCTTTCTGTGTTTTATAACAGTGTGCATAAGGTCTTGGCTGATACTTTAAAAAAATCAGTGATGCCAAATGAAAATGTGTTAGATGGATGCATGCATTTGGGAGATCTTATAATCTTGACAATTCTAAGAAGACCTTAGTCCCTGCATCTGGCCACGAGGCTGGGTGTGATTTCCTGGAGAATCTAGTTATCTCATGAGTCAATATGAGTCAGTTCCAAGCATTCATGTGTTATAAATTTTTCTAGTGATATCCTGGAAGCAACAGATATTTTTTAGATCATGATACAAAGTATTAAAAGTGCCATGGTATCAGGTGTTGCAACTGTTTCCTTCTAAACTTCACCCCATAAAACTCTTTTCTTTAATGGGAAGTAGTTTTCTTTTCCTTGCAAAGGGCTTAACATTCTGAGGTTGTGAAGAATAAGCACCACACAAAATCACAGTTACGTGTCTGATGAATGTAGAATCATCCTGGGATATACAATCTGTCTCTTCCAAGAAAAAGGTAATGTTTTATTTCCCTTGCAAAAGCTAAAAGCTGTGGTACAGATCTCATTTCTCAGGAGCCACTGGATTTACTGATACCAAGAAGTCTGAGATATTGACAATGAAAGACAGTTCACTAGAGAGTGGAAAGAAAATCTTTTAGCTGCATTCTGATACTACTCCTTATTAAGGTTGATAGGTGGTGTGTGCTTGTGTGTGTGTTAATGCTGATGAACAATAACTATAAATGAGCCTATGGAAAAAACATCCCTATTGACCCCACAGCAATTTTATCAGCCTCCTATCATACCAATTGCACGGGGGGCATAGTTAAGAGGGCAAAATTCAGGCCTTGATTGCTTACAGGGGATAAAGTATCAAATACAAAGCTGTACTGAGTGTCAACTCTTTGTTACCCTGAGAGCCAAAACAGCAACAGCAGCTCACTCCTTTTTGTTTCCTAAAGCAATAATTTGAGTTTCCAAATTCCTAAAATCACTGAGGAGTAACTGAAATTCTAAAAGAAGAAAATTACCTGAGTGTCATCCTTCATAGATGCCTATGAAGTGCAGATCACCTAAGGAGTCACCACAGGAAGAAAGCTAGTTAGCAAGCAACAGGAGAGGAACTGTGCTTGCATTATATATATAGGGTGTGTGTGTGTGTGTGCGCACTTGTGTGCATGCCCGTGCATGTGTATGTATGTTGCTATGATGTCTGGGTTCAGCACACCATAACAAAAATCTAAGCCTTATGGAACACTGTCTTGAGGTTATGCATTTGCTCTACAGTTTAGATCTCTTTAATAAAAGACCTTGATTGTTTCCTCTAAAGAAGTAATATATGCATATTATCATAAAATATATTCAGATAGAGTAATTTATATGACATAGCACAGCATTGCTCTACAGTGTAATATGCTATTTCAAATAAATATTAACTTTGAGTTGGTGAGTACTACTAAAACATTTAAAATTAACTCAGGTGCAGACAACTTGGGTGATTTGTTCTTGGTCACGTGTTTGCGCGGTGGCAAAGGTGGCTTGCCTTTTTTCCTTATCTATAGCTGTGACGCTCATGTGCTCAACCAGCTGTTGTTCTCAGCGCAGCTGCGGCTCTCCGCTAAAATGTGTTGTGTTCACAGTGTGCAGCGGGAGAAGGCACAGCGGCAGAAGCAACAGGACAGAGAGTGTACAGTGTCAGTAAATGTAAAAGTCGTTTCCATTTGTGCATCTCCTAGCTCCAGGAATGTTTTGAGAAAATCTTTAAAACATACAATCAAGGAATGATAGGGTTTAGTGAAGTCTTAAAAGTTCTTCAAAGGTATGTTAAGTTTGGCTGCCATGTGCTTCGCTTCTGTTTGGGGCCTAGTCTTCTTGTACTGGGCTATTATAATCATAAACCTCCTCAGAACCTCAAACAATAGCAATGACAATAGTAATATTAACAGGAACAAAAATTATGTTTTCTGGGGCAATTACTGTGAGGTGGACACAAGCGGTTTTTGTTTATTTGTTTGTTTAGTTTAGTTTTTTTTTTTTTTTTTTAATTCAGGGTCTCACTTTAGCCAAGGCTGACCAGAATTCACTATGTAGTCTCAGGGTGGCCATGAACTCATGGCAATTCTCCTCCCATTGCCTCCTGAGTGCTGGGATTAAAGGTGTGCCACCATGCCCAGCACAAGTGTTTTATATGAAAGTTTTCCTGTGCTTCTTATAACAAGTCAGTGTTGTAGGCATAGATAGTGTTATTTTCCAGATGAAGAAACTGGGAGTCAGGAAAAGAATCTTCCCCCACTCACATCTTAGAAGTAGCAAAGGACTCCAACCCAGATCTTTCTCAATCAGAGATCATCTGCTTATTCATTTCACTGCAGGATGGGGAGGAAGCAAGCATAAAATGCTGAAGGCTTTGCAGAAGCCCTTTGCTCATGCCCTATTAAACTCCAGTCATATTTCAAAACTATTACTGTTCTAGTCCCCCCCACCTCCGATCAGTATTGAATCACTGTGATCATGGCCCACATAGTCCATCACATCCTGCTTGTCAGCCAGGACTCCCCAGAAATTAGCAAGTAAGATTTACCAGTCCAAGGCTGAGCCGAGAAGAGAGTGGGTGGTAAGGTTTCAGAATGGTTTTCAGGTGCTTGCCACATGAACTATGCATAAAAGAGACAAACACTAAGGTTGATACATTGTGTGGTCTATAAGAGATGAGGTCAGTAATGTAACACTGTGGTTGTAAACTTCAGAAAAGAGACATATGATAGTTACATAATCCCTAAAAGGTGAAATTAGATCAGTCTGGATAAGAGCCACTATCTATGCCAAGCATGAGTATATGAAATTGAAGTCATTGTTTTACATATTCTATAAAATTGCTGGGCTAAAGAAAAACTGTAGGCCATAGTATTTGGAGAAAATTATCTGAAACATATTGTTGTAAACTTAGATATGGTGGAAGAGTTGAATTTGGTCTTCTAGCCAAATGGGAAAGGTATACAGGATATTAGAAAATGGAATAAAGATCGTGTTTACATAGCCCAACAGTAAGCTTAGCTTGGCAAAAGAGATGGTGAGAAACAGCTTGCATATATAAGGGCAAAACAGCTTTATGGCCCAAGGTGATTCTTTGTATAAAACTAATTTTATTTTCAGTTCTTGGTTATATTACATTGTTTTTCTGAGCTAAGGAAGGTATTCTCTAAAACAATCTCTAAATTGTGGGGTGAGCATAAATTTACATTATAATCACAGAATAAATGATAATATTTAGAGTTATACTAAATAAATACATAGATGGCTTTGCAATCTGAAATGATAATTAGATCTCATAAATAGCATCTACAACACAACATATAAAATGATATATCCTTTTTGTACTTATGTGTATTAAACGAAGTAAATCTCACTATTACTTAGGCTGAATGTATTTTTTTAAAGAACCTTATTTGAAAAGTAAAACATTTTGGAAATGTGTTTATGAAAATTTATATGAGCACTACCAATAACAAATGAGGTTTGAAGCTTATTTAAATCCAGCTAGAAGATAGATAATTAGTAAAGACAAAATATAACTTACATGTTTTGAGTATTCCATTCGCTTCCCAAGAACCCGAATTCTAAGGAAATTTAAGTTGCACAGGGGATATTGGTGAGCTTTTTCAACCTCATGTGTATTTCATAAAGTCTGCAAAATGTAAAATAGGAAACACTTTCAGAAATTGGACTTCAAGATCAAATTCAAGATCATGGCTGTAAAATCCAAAGGCTCAAGGCCTTCTGTGCTTTATTGTCACCTATAGGTAGAATTAGTCACTTAGACAAGCAATTTGTGAGTGGACACCTCAATGTGAATCATTTGTAGAAATAAAACAAGGTAGAAAAATTGGTTTAAAACAGCACAAAAGTCTCTGAGTCTGTGTTATGTCAGTATAAAACAAGAAATGATCTACTTCACAGGATTAAGTTAGGATCGGTGGTTGGTACAAATGTTTTCTATAAAGTGTCTCACTGAAGTAAACATTTGGTTTGAGTGTGCTTTGTTTCCACTGATACACATGTTGAGGCTTGCTCCCTGATGTGCCAGTGTCAGGAGGAGGTGTGCCTAGGGGGAGAGTTTGGGTCAGAGAGGAAGAGAGCTCATAAATGGATTAGGCCTTTTGGAAAAGCAGAGCTGTCCCCCTTTTAAAAAATCTTTTAATTTATTATTATTATTATTATTGGTTTTTTGAGGCAGGGTTTCACTCTAGCTCAGGCTAACCTGGAATTAACTCTGTCATCTCAGGGTGGACTTGAACTCATGGTATCCACCTATCTCTGCCTTCCAAGTGCTGGGATTAAAGGCGTGTGCCACCTCACCTGGCTAGGGCTGTCCCTCTTGCTTCACTTATGCATGGTCAGGCTTGTCCTCCATGATAGGATGGGGACAAGCCCCTCACTAGATGGGGCTGCCTGATCATGGATTTTCCAACTCATGTACTCAAATGAACAAACATTTCTTCATAACTTAGATATTCTTTTATGGCATATGAAAACAGATTAAAATATTACATATTTAATAAGTATCTGTTAAGTTTGAATACATCTTTCCAATAAGACACATTTTATATGATTCTTTTCCACTCTGAACACAATTGTAACCTATTTATTCATATGTCATTACAAATGAAACAGTCATGAAAACTGTAAAGGAGAGGAACAGAAATTGTGAAAAATGGATTCAATTGCATGTTTTAAGTTTATAAACATTCTACTCCTGCCACAATAACTTCCTTGATTAAACACATAAGTACTTTCGAAATTCCAGATCTGGTTTAAATTTTTGCTCTAATACTTATTACATGTATGAAATAGATTATCTATATTTTCCCTCAGTTTTTTTTTTTTTTTGGTTTTCTTGTCCATTAAATAGATTCAGTAAAACCTTACAGGGCTAGTAAAATAATGTATATAAGTGAAATGAACCACTGTATATAAAATTGATGGTACTAAACATAATTATATATAGCTGAAACCTAGTATTCCTTCCCTGTTTGTTAGCTTGGTGAAAAGCAGACTTAAGTGGAAACATGGCAGTTATGCCTAATTTATTTTGTCCTTTCAACCTGGCTTATGCAAGTTCTGAAGTGTGTGTGTGTGTGTGTGTGTGTGTGTGTGTGTGTGTGTATTGTATGATATGTGTATGGCGCATGTATGTGAGTAAGTACAAATATGTGTGCATATATGTACAGCTATGTGTGCCCTTTGCTGGTATATGTGGAGGCCAGAGGAGAAGTTTGGGTGCCCTCCTCTATCAATCATCCAGGTATTTCCTTGTGACACAGTCTCTTTCTCATTCCAAAACTGCTGTTTTTGTTCAGCAAACATCAGTAATTTTCTGGTCTCTGCTGTCCACGGGGCTGGAGTTAAAGGAATTCATAGTCATGCCAAACTTTTAAAAATATATATTTTATTTATGTATTTGAGAAGGTGTGTGTGGGGGAGAGAGAGAGAGAGAGAGAATTGGTATGCCAGGGCGTCCAGCCACTGCAAAAGAACTCCAGATGCATATGCCCCCTGTGCATATGGCCTACGTGGGTCCTGGAGAGTTCAGCTTGGATTCTTTGGCTTTGT
Organism: Jaculus jaculus; assembly: GCF_020740685.1. Lineage (NCBI taxonomy): Eukaryota > Metazoa > Chordata > Mammalia > Rodentia > Dipodidae > Jaculus > Jaculus jaculus. The sequence continues at coordinate 97,263,510 of NC_059103.1, read as the reverse complement.
AGGCAAATGCCTTAACCCCTAAGCCATCTCTCCAACCCATCATGTCAAACTTTTTATGTGGGTGCTGAAGAATCAAATTCTGGAAGTTTCAGACCTTCTGAGGCCCTCATGTATGAGCAGCAATTGCTTTTAGCAATTAAGCCATCTCACTGTCCTCATATTTTCTTTTCTTTTAAGCATATATTAACTCTCATTTGGCTCCATTGCTTCTGTCTTATTTCAGGCTCTGCCAATTGATATCATGTATAATGATAAATTTTCTGAAATGCTATCTCTGCTTTCTTTATGGTCTTTCAGTTCATTTATTACCTCTTCCTAGATGAGTCATGTATAAATGCACATTTCTGGGTTGAAGAGATGGCTTAATGGTTAAGGTGGTTAAAAGTGATTAAGTGGAAAGCCAAAGGACCCAGTTTTGATTCCCCAGGACCCATGTAAGCCAGATGCACAAGGTGGCACATGTGTCTGGAGTTCATTCGCAGTGGCTAGAGGCCCTGGCACACCTAGGCCACTCTCTATCAGTGTCTCTTTCTCAAAATAAATAAAATATTAAAAAAAATAAAATGCACATTTCTCTAAGTCAAAAGCTGAACTCCTTCATCTTGTAGCTCATCTCTTTCTGCCACATACTTTCTTGTTTTTGCCCAATTTAATCCTTGTGTTCTCCCTGCACATTTTACACTTCCATTGTCACTGTCTAGAGTGCCCTCTGTTGAGCCAGAGAGACTGCTCAGTGGTTAAAGGCACTTGCTTAGAATGTCCTCTTTTCCCCAGTCCCATCTTACCTGAACCATTGGCTGAATGAAAAATAGCCATTCATCTATGAAGACTCGAAATTTACATCATAAAAACAGACATGTAAATTTATGGAATAGGCTGAAAGTCTAGGAATAAATTCCTACATTTAGAGAGAAATGAAATTCTTCAAAGATGCCCAGAGAATTCAATAGGAGAAGGAGAATAGTCCTTTAAACAAATTGTACTGAAACAATAAACTAGATATTCATAAACAGAAAATGAACTTGGACTCATTTCATATCATACACCAAATAAATTAAAATTGAGTCCTAAATCTAAATGGAAAAAAAAATGAAGCTATACAACTCCTGGAAGAAAATAGGGGAGTAAATCTTTATAACTCCTGGCTTAGGCAATGGTCATTTGGCTATAATTCCAAAAGCACGAGTAACAAGGAAAAAAAATGGGATATCATAACAATTTTTAAATGCTTCAAAAGATATCATTAGGAAAGAGAAAAACAACTTACAAAATATAAGAATATATTGTGACTCTTACAACTAATAAGTGACAAATATAAAATATGAATTTGAATAATGAGCAAAGGATTTGAACAAATATTTTTCCAATGATGGCAAGTAAATGACAGGTACATATGTGAAGAAAAACTCAACATAATTACTAATGGGTATGTACAAATCAAATCCCAAATGAGATACCAGTTCAGTCTTCTCAAGATGACAATGAATAGACAGAGAATGTAAGAAGCTTGATCAGGGATACAGAAAAATTGAAAATGCTCATATATTATCAGTAGTAGTGTAGTCAGTTTGGTAAAGAATTTTGCACTTCTATAAAATGCTAAATATATGGTCATGATATGAACCAGTAATTCCACTCTTACATATACAGTCAAAATGAACAAAAGCATATGTCCATGCAAATTATTGTACATAAATATTTATAGCAACATTATTCATAGGAACCTGAAATGGAAACAATCTAAATGTCCATGAATTAATTAGTCAATAAAGTGTGATGTGTTCTAAGGTTGTCTGTCATTAATAGATTTAAAACTCTAAGGAAATATCATGTTTTTTTCTAATTTACTTCAATGCTGAATTGTAACTCTTCAGTGGAGAATTTCTCATCTGCCCTCTGATCTTCTATTGATATCTTCATATCAATTCTTGCTTTTAATTATCCTACTATGCTTGGTAAGATTTTTATTATATCCTTTGCATCTTTTCATTAAACTGATTATTTATAAATGTTGTAAAGAATATTGTGCACAACAGTGAGTCCTCCATTTTCTTTCCTTTATTCTATTAGTTATCTGTTGCTAAAATAATGCTGCCTAACAATCCTCAAGGTCACTTAATAACAAGCTTTGATTTGTCACATATCTTGGATGGTTAGTGACGAAGTTCTGATAATCTTGACTAGGATTACTCATGTACATGCAGAGTGTCTGGCTGTCCACTGGTCTAGGCTCTCCTGGTATTCCACCCAACCTGCGGGCACCTGTGTTCTAAGAATCACAGTGGGCAATCTGTCTGCAGTACCTGGGATGGGAGAGAAGCTGCGCAGTTGACTGGCTAATTCTCTCTGCAGGGGCAGCATTGGTCATCTAACAAAGTGTTTATTCTGAACCATGATATTATATTGGTATAGTGCATTTCAAGGCCATAGCTTCTTTTAGTGAGAGTGTAAATATAAGAATAGTGATGGAGGAGGGCTATCTTATATTCCACACATGCTCCACAAGCTTTCTTGTCACTTTATCTGTTCCATCAACTTACTGACTCCTTTAAATTGGCTTGACTTTGAGAAACCACAAAGTATAAAACAAAGAAAATAATGTAAAACATTTTATAAACTAAGAAAGTTCATTGTAAAACTAATTAGTCACTCTCCAAAACTCTCAGAGGTACATACAAGCTTTTACTTTCCAAAGAGGAAGTTGAGATACTTTGTAATGCCGAGCCTGGCTATGCAGAACAGGAGTCCCAGTGCCTCTAGAACTGAACCTCTTAAACACGTCTGCAATGCTGAGTTACCTAGAAAGCCGCTATTACGTTTCTGTGCATTGCCTCTATGCATTGTGCATATCTTCATCAACTTTATGTATTTTCACAACCCTACTTTCTCTAAAGCCCATGATGATTATGTTTTCAAAAATCATTTAATTATTTTGTCTACTTTAAGACAGTACAGGACTTCTTTCCCTTGAGAAAAAGCATTATTCTATCTCTTCCAAGACCCACCCACATGTCTTTCTGGAAACTATGTTACATATGCCCTAATTTGAAGAACTCATTAAGAAGAAAAGAAATTGTAAGAGTAACTGATTATAGTCAACATTCTGGTAATTTGTAAAGTCTTAATGTTTAATCCCAGTGTAGGAGAAAACAGTACTCTCTGTTTTAAATTTGGATAATTGAATAGTGACTTGTGCAAATTGACAGTGATTGTCAGAAAAATTTCCATCAGCTTGATGATTAAAGCAGTAGGAATGAATTTTCTTTTAATTTAATCTTTCCTTTGCATGTTTTGCCAATCATGCCAGCTTTTTTTGATTTCCCCAGAAATAGGTGGGAAAGCTTTTGTCATCCCCCGTTGTTTATTAAGTAAGTTTTCGTTAAGGGAGTTCTTTTTTAAAAAAACTTTATAAAACCTGAATTATGGTTCAAGTTTGTATAGACTTATCATTCTTTGTGATCTAATTATATCACCACCTAATTGATTTTTGTTGTTCTTGTTTTATTTTTTTGTTTGTTTTAATGACATGTAGCCAAGGTAGCTTAGAACTTGTGATTTTTCCAGCCTCAGACTCTCAAGAGATAAGATTACAGGTATGTGCCACCACACTCAGCATAATAGATCTTATTAAAACAGTCAATAAGGAGGTATTGTTAGAATACCCATTAGGTAGTATGCTGAGCCTTGTTCTTGAGTCAGTGTTCATTTCTTCAGTTTTATACTATAACTGATACCAGATTTCCTAGATTTTAGTACTAAGGTCACTGCTCACACGCTCTGTAAACTCAAGCAAATAACCTGACTTTTCTGGGTTTGACTTTCCCCAGTAGGGAAATTAAGAGCCAAGGACTAGATATTTCTAAGGTTATTTCAAGGTTTAGAATGAAAGAGTACAGAAAAGTGATCATCCCAGCTCAGACTCACGAATTATCAGAGTTTGGCTGGTTTTCTCTGTAATGAATCTGTGCTGTCTAAGATTAATGAGCATGTGAATAGAGTGGGTACGTGAAGGGGATTCTGATTCCCACCACGATACTCCTTTCTAACTGCATTGATACCAATGCCTGTGAAGGAAGCGGAGATGTCTTTCTCTATGTTGGAAAATGATGGCTGGGAAAGAGCCTATAAATGTCTTGAGTTTTATTCATCTCTCTTCCCCTGACTCTCCATTAGACCGTCTCTTTCCCACCCATCAGCACCACACTGATGCAGGAGAACTGTCAGCTGCTGGGAGTTAGTGGCAAGGCCGGGGTTTTGCAAATGACCTCACCTTGTTTTGAATTTCTGTTTTCCATCTCCTTTTGGCAAACATTGTGGCATTTTTAATAAGTCAATCCACTTTTAATATAATTGATGAGCATTCCATTCTCTTTCCAGTTCAATAGAGAGATTGTTTTATATTGAGGAACAAGGAAGGTTGGCTTTCTTCCCCATAAGCTCCCAATGGTCCCTGCTGCCATTCATAACAAGAACTCTGGAATTTACTGTGTCCTTTCTTCCTACTTAGGGACTTTTCCTGTGTCCCGTTTTGTATGGTCTCTCTCTATTTATTTATCTCTCTCTTTCTCTCTCTCTCTCTCTCTCTCTCTCTCTCTCTCTCTCTCTCTCTCTCTCTCTTTTGTCTTTACTGAAGGGTTGAAGCTATGTATAAGCCAAGGATCCCTACAGGAAGCTGGCATGGGTCAAGCTCTCTTTTTGTTTGTTTTTAAATTAATTAATTTATTTTTGAGAACAACAGAAAGAGAAAGAGGCAGATAGATAGAGAGAGAATGGGTAAACAGGGGCCTCCAGCCACACTGCAAATGAACTGCAGATGCTGTAGATGCTGCAGATGCCTGCGCCCCCTTGTGCATCTGGTTTACATGGGTCAAACTCTCTTACTTAAAAAATCTTTCTCACTCCTCTGTTCCTTACTCCAATTTGGAGAAAGCTAAGGATTCTCCCTATTTGTTTTTCTTTAACTTCACACCACTTATTTTCCCTTCATCGTCAAAAACAAGCTTTGCCAAGATAGAAGGCTCATAGTTAAGCCAGTTCTGATTGGTTATGTGTGCTAAAAACATTGAAAAGTGGATCTGGCCTTATCAAGGAAGCATGCCAGAATCTCTACAAGCTGTAGGTAAGGAAGGAGCCAAGAATTTTATTTGACTTTACTTTGCACCCAGATAGATTTGTTCCTATCACCCCTGCATCCTGATTGTTCAAGAGTTCCACCTTACCATATCCAGTGCTGGGATAAAAAGCGTCAGCTGCGGAACCCAGTTCTGCTTGCTGAGCCCTCCCTGCACTCCCCTCAATGTTCTGCTGCAGCTAAGACAGGGTTGGTGTATAGCTTTTATTTAAACCTTCCTCCCTCATTTCCATGTCTGATCTGTAAGCTCAATTTTACTTGGAAATAGTGCTCAAATCTGTCTACACTGCTCATTCCCTGGTAGGCTTCCTTCTTTCTTGTCTGCTAAAATAAAGCTTTATCCTTCAGGTAAACATGGCTGAGAACAGTTTTCACACACCTTTTTGATCTTGCTCCAAGCCAAATTAAATACCTATCCTGAGCGGGGCGTGGTGGCGCACGCCTTTAATCCCAGCACTCGGGAGGCAGAGGTAGGAGGATTGCTGTGAGTTCGAGGCCACCCTGAGACTCCATAGCGAATTCCAGGTCAGCCTGGGCTAGAGTGAGACCCTACCTCGAAAAAACAAAATAAATAAATAAATAAATATCCTGAGTGCTCTTAGCTGACAACAGGGCCTAGAATTCTCAAAGCACTTAACACATTGGCTTTCCTACTCAGCTTTTTCTCACTCATGTGTACCTTGAAGGAGAAATGTAGCATTTAGCGATATAGTAGGCATTCATTGAATGGATTTTGCAAACAAGTGCCTTTAACCTCTGAGGCATCACCTCACTAAGCCCATTAAAATCATTACATTTTTGTGAAGGTGGAGCCTGGCGCAAAATATATTCATTTTATTTCTCAATGTTTAACAAGACTAAATTTGGTTGTGGGCTAAGTTTATGACCTTCACAGTTCTTAAACTTTAAGGAAATATTTCTATAGAGATGCACTACCGCAAGTTTAGTAACTTTCCATTTGAGTGTTGTTGCCATTCTTGTCTTCATTTGGACAAGTCAATCCTTCTGCTCTCAGATGGCTTACACTGTGCAGCTTTATGCTACCCTGATAAACTCACACACTTAACAGTAGGAATTATAGTTAGAAATTCAGGAAGCCCAACCCAAGAAGACTAACATGAATATGGGAGATCTCCACATTTTCAGTAACATCCTACTCGGAAGAAAACTACTCTGAGTGGTGATCATTTCTTGTGAAATCATTTGGGTAGAAATAGAGTAGAAAATGTACATGAGAAAAGCAAAGAAGACCCAGGAAAGACTCCTGATCTCTCTTATTGAATCTTTGTCCCCCAAATAGCTTTACTTTCCAAATGATTTCATTTTGATTCTATGTTAGAAATAAGTTGAATGTTGTGGGTATTTAAAGGCAAAACATATGCTGAAGAAGTATTAAACAATTTTTCTGTATGTTTTTGTTTCTCTCTTTTGTAAACTGTGCATATGAAACCAGTTGGAAAAACAGAAAGAAAAAAAAAATAGATGTGCAGTTTGAGTCGGTGCTATGTGGTTCTGAGGGCAGTTTTATTTCTTCTCCTTGATGGGGTTCAGATTTTAAAACAAACTAATCTCCTCTCTACACACATACATACATGTGTGCACATGCACACACACACACATACTGCATTTTTTTTTCTTCTTCTACTATGGATAAAGGGAATAAAATGCCAATGTTAATTTATATTTTGCATAATACAAATATGATTTTAACTTCAAATATAATCTAATGCAAAGTTATCTTAAACCACTTTTAGATTCCATTTTTGACCCCCCCCCCCGAAATGAAAACTAACATGATATAGGCTTTATTGTGGCTGGTGTTTTTATTTCTGCTTAAATTCAGAGCTAATGAACCAGATAGGTTCACAGAAAAATTGATGACATTTAAAATCTTTGAAGAAGTCTGTTTAGTTTTCTTTAGTAAAGCTTACCATCTTAACCATTTTTGAGTGTACAGTGAACTGATGTGTATGTCCACACTATTTTGCAACCACCTTAACCATTGCTTTCAGGAACCCCTTTCAGTTTACAAAACTGAAGTTCTACAACAATTAAGTAATTCTACCCATTTCTCTTGCACCTCCAGGCTCTGCATAACCACCAGACTGCTTTACGTTGCTATAATTTTTGACTGCTTTAGGTTCTTATAAAAATGAGGACTTATTTCACTTAGAATAATAATATCCTAAAGGATCGTTCATCTTAAGCACATGCCACTTGTTTTACTATTTCCCTGCTCTCCTTTCCCTTTCTACTGAGCTTCTTCTTCCCACCGAGTCCCTCTTCTACTCTGATGGCCGTCTCTGTGTGCATGTGGCATGGTCGTGTGTCATCAGGGTTGCCTGCATGAGCATGGTCAAGGGGCTTTGGCCAGAGACGATGCAACTTACCAGTGGCTACCCCACTCAAGAAAATGTCTCTTCTTCCTATAAAAACCATCAACTGCCAATAACTCCTTCACCATTCACGACAGACTATGGATGGCCCCACTGTCATGTAAATATTGTGTAGATAACAATCAGTGAAGTCATGAATGTAACGGACACTTTATGTCTGGAAGACAGCATTCCAAAGCATGCTTATCATTTTTTGGCTCTTATATTTTTACCTCCTCCTCTTCCACAATGTCCTTTGAGTATTGGAAGAGGTGACATAGTTGTCTTATATAGTTTGCTGAGTACTTGACAGTCATTATTCTTAGTAGCTTGACAAGTTTTCAGTCACTGCCAACTGCAAAAGAAGCTTTTCTGACCAAAGTTGAGGGCAGCACTAATTCATGACCATTAACATAAATATTTAGAGCACAATTTGATGTGCACAACATATCAGTGTAGCCAAAACAACAGTATTAACTTCCCTTTTAGGGCTCATGATCTCTCCAGCCATAGAATTTCAGCTCTAGGGATAGGGCTTTCTGCAGAACTATTGTTTAACTGACTGTATTTTTTATTTCCAGAGTCTCATCTTGGTTTTACTTAAGTATTTCTATCTCTTTATTGAATCCTCTGTCATACCTTTTTAGCAACTTCTTATTTTATCCAGTTGATTTTCTGTGCTCTCTTGGATTACTCAGATTTTTTCTTCAGGTTTGTTTGATTTGTTTGACTTATTCTATGATCTATTTGAACATCTTATAATTATTCTTTTGAAGTCTGGCATTTCTCACTGGAGCCATTACTGTGGGAATTTATAATTTTTGGAGGAGTTATGTTGCCTTTATTTTTCATGTTTTGTTTTTATACTACTGCACAGGAATTTACACATCTCATGTAATTTTATTGTTTGGATTTTCTTTTTGTTTTATCAGTTATATTCTTAGCTGTGTAGTTCAAAGGTTATATCCTCATTCCAAGAGCGCAAGGTTCCTGGCGTTGCCTATATTATTCTCGCAGCACAATATTAGTAGCAGGAGTCATTATAGCTGGTGAATATGCCTGATATGCAAATATCATAGTAGTGTATTTACAACAATGGTGTAATTCCCTTTGGCTTCAATAACTGTTGATGGATAAATGAATGAGAATAGTATGACAATACTAGGATTATGGTTACTTATTAGTAGGAGAAAAGCAAGTGGTTTGGCATAGGGACTTGAGTTAACTCTGACAGTGGTAGAGGTGGGAAAGTACCCGGGAGAAGAAAGTTGGGATCCTGCTAGATTCCTCAGATTTTAGAAGTTATTAAAGCTATGGAAAGTTGTTGTTATGGAGAATAAAGGGAACAGTCTACAGAGGAGAGAATGAAGAGAAGAGGTTGGAATAAGAGGGGAAGTTTTGTGTAGTAGTAGATAAATCACAATAATAGACTAGGGAGAGAAACATGCAAAATAATTTGAATTATTCTATTGTGAAATATATATGTATACACACACATGCATATATGTATATATACAAGAGTGGAGATTTAAAAAATAGGTCCTGAAAGAGAAAAATTGTTAGAAATAATAATAGCTAAACCTAAATAAAATTATCACAAAAAAGCAATACATTCTAAATGTGCTTGGTATTTTAAAATAAAAGGGTTATTAGTTAGTATTCCTAAGTGGACTGGACTTGGAGTTCTTTCCCGCTCTGTGATAGTTCCTTTAGCAACGTGCCTCATTATGGAAGGTGAGATTTCCATTTCCAGTTTAAACTTACAGAACCAGATTTGGAGACCAGGGTGATGGCTCAGCAGCTAAAGGTGCTTGCAAAGGCTGCTGTCCTGGGTTTCAGTTCCCCAGTACACATGGAAAGCCTGATGCACAACAAAGTGGCACATGGTTTTGGGGTTTGTTTTCAGAGGCAGGAGACCCTGGTGTGCCCATACTTTCTCTCTCTTGCACTCAACCTCTCTCTCTCTCTCTCTCCTTGCAAATAAATAAATAAATGAAACTTAAAACCAAAAAGGACCATATTGAGGATACATACTGCTCCAGAGTAACCAGACACAAATGCACCTGTGCTGAGTTGTGAGGTATGATGCCCTTCTTGTTGCACTCTCAGCTTGGCTCAGCTCAGATCCGCTCAATGCCATGAGTGTTGAAGGGAGAGGGGAGTGAATGGGAGCCCTCTGCTCCCATCAATCTCCATGTTCCCAGGCCTGTAGGACTATTACTCAGGAGGAGAGGTTGTGGAATGTTGCCTGGTGATGTTCCCATGGAGTTCAGATGATCTCTGATCCCTGCCTCAGGTTATTCTAAATCTTGAAAGGCTGGTATATGTGTAGAGGGACACACTTCCCTGTAGTCTTCACTGATCTCATGGTCTGTGCTGAGTTTTCTTGATGGCTCACCTGCTTGGTTCCATCTAGGCAAGCTAATGCACTCTGGTTAGCAGCAGATTGAAGGATAGATTTGCTTACATTCTTAGTTGAGCAGTTTTTTTTTTTTTTTTTCCTTTCAGTAATTTGAATGTATCAGCCAGCTGCCTTTTGACCCAGTTTCTGATGGGAAATTTGACAATATCATTGAAAATCACTCTTACAAGATGATTCACTTCTCTTGGCTACTTTCAGCTTCTCTTGTCTCTGTCTTCCTGTTCCTCTGGTAATTGCATTATAATGTGTCTTAATGAGGTCTGTTTTAACTTACTCTACTTGGAGCTCACTGAGTTTCTTCAATGTCTATATTAATATCTTTCATCAAATTTTGGAACTTGGGCAATTATCTTTCTCGAATGTCTGTCTGCACCTTTCTGCTCATTTCCTGGGACTTCTAACTGTTTTTTTTTTTTTTTTATTTACTTGGTGTTCTACATATCATTGGATTCATTTTTATTCAGTCTTTTTAATTTTAGTTCCTCGGACTTGATAACTGCTAAGTTTTCTGGAAAGAAGGCAATCCTGTGTTAAGCATCAAGTCTGATTAGAACTTCTGTTATAGTGGGGAGTTGAAGTGCTGCAGGTCCAGTATCAATTTAACTTGGGTTAGCTAGCCACATAAGTGATTATTTATTACCCACCTCTGTGCCAGAGCTAATACCTTGTGACTATTAGGTAAATCCATTGGAATGGACAAAGAGATCTCTAGCTCTCACCAACCCAAAGGCGAAGAATGTCAGGAGATAGCTTCTGAGTCCCATAGCAGAAATTTCCCAGTTTTGCTATGACCCACTTGCTGATGTTTCTACCAACATATTTATAAAAGGTTTTGATTTGTACTTTTTTTTTTTTTTTGTTCTGTTACTAAAATGCTTCATGAAACTCTTACCTCATTAGGATGTGGGGTTTGGGGCAATCTGAATTTGTGTTCCCAGGCCATGATCACTCATGACTACCTCTTACTCCTTTTGAGGTAAGAGCTATGGTTTTTCTGTTAACATATCCTGAAGTCAATTTTGTTGAGTTTTTCTTCTACACTGTCGAATCTGCCCTTGAATACCATTACCAAAATTTGCATTTTTAAGGAGGGTAACAACCATTGGCCTGAATGACAATACTTGCTCTCTCTGGCTCCATTTTGTCTTGTCACCTTTTCTTTTTTTGAGGTAGGGTCTCACTCTAGCCCAGGCTGACCTGGAATTCATTATGGAGTCTCAGGGTGGCCTCGAACTCATGGCAATCCTCCTACCTCTCTGCTTCCCGAGTGCTGGGATTAAAGGTGTGAGCCACCATGCCCAGCTTTTGTCACCTTTTTTTAAAAAAATAATTCTTGCTTCTTCTTTCCTTTGCCGTCTCTGGAGTCTTTATTTTCTGGGAGTTATCTTGGATTCCAGGAATGGAAGGACTGATAGATACATATCTTTATTAAAAAAGGGTCAAGTATCCCTAAGCAAGAGCGTGCCTCCAAGGACAGATCACTTCATGGTGAGCTCACTATACTCCTGAGGGCCATGACCCTTTTGTGGGAACTGAGGAGCCACATGAGGGTAGAGCTGTGATGTTATGGGCACTAACGTCTCCCTTCAAGTGAACACAATGATAACAACTGCTCTAGAACCCCTTCCAGAACCAAAACAGAGACAATAATCAGACCATTGGCCCAAACAAGATAGCCCAGAATAGAGCTGTGCAAATTGCTATACTCTATTACCTTTCCCTTTTCTCAAACTTAAAAAGGTCCTTCAAGACTGGCTTGGGGCCACTGAATCATTTTATTTGTTCTCCCCAAAGCAGTAACACTGATGAAAGCTTTTCTCTTTGGTGGATTATGACTGGCTGAATCTGGTTTATTGGGTTCGCTGGAACCTGGGCTTTTGCCCTAAAACTTTAGTGACAACTTTAGTTATTATACTTTATAGGTCAATGATTTTTTTTGAAAAACATGTAGCCCAGGTTTGTCTGGAACTCACTATGTAGCCCAGGCTGGCCTGGACCCCCAGGTGATCCTTCTGCTTCAGACTCCCAATTGCTGAGATTATAGGCCTGGGGTACCACACCCAGCTAAAAATTTATCTGTTTGTTTCTTTCAGATTTTAGGTCTCTTTATAGCTAGCTCCACATTGCTTATGTACCATCATTTTCTTTATGAATTTCTTTAGTTCATTGAGCATTTTTTAAAAAGGTGTTTTAAAGTCTGTCTAATTAGGCTGCCATTTAGGCATTTAGTCCTTTTAAGGAGTTGTTTGCTGCCCTTCCTCTGGTCCACAATGGGAATTACTTCGGTTTCATTGTGTACCTTATGATTTATGGCTGTTGAAAATTGGGCATTTGAATCTAATCATGTGGTATCATTAATTTGACTTGATACGGTTCTATTCTGGCTGCTTCTCACTGTGTGGACCATACTAGACAGAAGTATAACCTCAAGGTTATCTCAAGCTCTTTCTATTTTAATTAAAAACTTTATTTAGGTCTGGAGAGATGGCTTAGTGATTAAGGCACTTACCTATAAAGACCCAGGCTTGACTCCCCAAAACCCATGTAAGCCAGATGCACTAGGTGGCACATACATCTGAAGGTTTCCTTTTTTCCAGTGGCTAAAGCCCTGGTGCACCCATTCTCTCCCTTACCCTTCTAATCAATGAATAAAATGTTTTTAAAAGCAGAAAAATCTTTATTTATTAATGTATTTAATTTCTGCTCACCACCCTCTTTTGTTCCCTGCCCCATTTCCTGCCATTGTACCTTCTCCTCCTTCCAACTATTACCTCTTCGATTTTCTTTCACGAATTCCACAAGATTGGACTTTTAATTGAAATTCATTGCTTATACGTGAAATATTTTAAACTTTATGTTCACAGCCTCCATATATACACACAACATACTATGATCAAAATCCTTTCCCGGGTGGAAAAGTGGCTTAGTGGTTAAGCGCTTGCCTGTGAAGCCTAAGGACCCTGGTTCAAGGCTTGATTCCCCAGGACCCACGTTAGCCAGATGCGCAAGGGGGCGCATGCGTCTGGAGTTCATTTGCAGTGGCTGGAAGCCCTGGTGTGCCCATTCTCTCTCTTGCTTTCTGCCTGCCTCCCTACCTCTCTCTCTGTGTCACTCTCAAATAAATAAATAATCCTTTCCCACCACCTTCCTTTGTTTCTCACCCCTTACATATTCTCCACTCAATCCTGTCTTCTTTCCAACTTGTCTTGCTTCTATTTTGACATCATATTTTTCTTCTATTTTAATGACTTTCTATATTTTTATTTTTATTTATTTATTTCAAAGAGACAGATGGAGAAAGAGGATATATACATATGAGAGAGAGAGAGAGAGAGAGAGAGAGAGAGAGAGCCTTACATGGGTCCTGAGGAATCAAACCTAGGTTCTTAGGCTTTGCAGGCAAGCAGCTTAACTGCTAAACCATCTCTCCAGCCCTTGATGACTTCTTTATCATCCATTACAACATATTGATTGTCCCAATATTATATATGTGTGGTGGAGGTAATGACATTAGCTGTGAGATCATAAATGCAATGACTGCTTTGCATTTGGAAGACAGTGTTCCAGCGTAATACTTACCATTACTGTTGCTGGGACAAAACACCTGACCAGAAGCATCTTATGAGAGGAAAAGATTTATTTCAGGCTTACAGTTTTGAAGGGGAGCTTCATGGTGGAAGAAAATGGCTCACTCCATCACACATCTGAAACAGAGAGAGAAAAATAAGAACAAGCTGTTCCTGAACACTCAGTGAGGTTAGACTAATCAACTGGAAGATCATACATACTGAAACACCTCCTCAAACAGGGATCCTCCCACCAAAGACTCCACCAACTGGAGATTAAGTAGGAGGCTTAAACACAAACACTTGGAAGTTCTGAGAAAAATTTACATTCAAATTGCTGCATTCTGCCCCTGGTCCCCATAGACTCACGATCATTTCACAGTACAAAAAGCACTCAGTTCAACTTTAAAAAGTCCCCATAGGGCTGGAGAGATGGCTTAGTTATTGGGGCACTTGCCTGTGAAGCCACACACCCAGGTTTGATTCTTTAACACCCACATAAACCAGATGCACAAGATGGTGCATGCATCTGGAATTTGTTTGCAGTGGCTAAGGCCCTGGTGCACCCATTCTATCTCGCTCTCTCTCTCTGCCTTTATCTCTCAAATAAATAAGTAAAAATCAATTAAACAATTTTTAACTACTTTATTTTTATTTATTTATTTGATAGAGAGAGATACAGAAATAGGTAGGGAGAGAGAGAGAGAATGGGTGTACTAGGCCCTCCAGCTACTGCAAATGAGCTCCAGGTGCATGCATGCATGCACCCCCTGTGCATCTGGCTTATGTGAGTCCTGGGGAGTTGAACCTAGGCCCTTTGGCCTCACAGGCAAATGCCTTAACCACTAAGCCATCTCTCCAGCCCAAATTAAACAATTTTTAAAATTCTCACAAACTTTAACAGCCTAATGCCATTCAAAAGTCATCTGAGATTAAAAATATTCTCTTAAGGATGAGACCTATAACGTTAAAACATGTGTAACGTATTTCCACAATATTGGCATAGAGTAAACATTCCCATTACACAAAGGTGGTATAATAAGGAAATGCCTGATCAGTGCAAGATCAGTAACCACCAGCACAAACATCAAATTCTGCAATTTTATGTCTGGTATCTGAGATCCATGATGAAGTTCTTTGATTACAAAAGGATTTGCCAACATTTTACCCTTCACTGTGCTACTTATTTTCTTGGTAGGTATGCCCAAGTCAGAGCTAGCCAATTTTCTTGGCAGATATTTCACATCCTGGAATCTCCAAACTGTTGGAGTCTTCGTTGCATCCCAAAGGTTAACTTCATAGTTCCACACAATGGCTTTACAGGGATTAATGTGGTGATATATGGCTGTAATCCTAGGAGGTTGAGGCAGGAGGACCATGAGATAGACTGGGCAGTGTTGTAAGTTTAAGGCCAAGCTGGGACTTATAGCAAGATGAGAGAGAAAGAGAGAGAGAGAGAGAGAGAGAGAGAGAGAGAGAGAGAGGGAGGGAGAGAGAGAGAGGGAGAGAGAGAGAGAGAGAATGAATATGAAAAAGAAAGAGATTGAATGGTAGTTACTTTTCTCATTAATATGATCAAATATCTGCAAAAAATGTAATTGAGGAATTGTTTATTTTGGTTCAAAGTTTCCTCTGTTCCTGTGTGTTTCTGGAAGTGTTGTGAGACAGAATATTCTATGGTAGAGTAATTTCTTCTTGGCAGAAAGGAAAAGGAGAAAAAAAAATTATAGTGAATGAGTCCAGAGCAAGATATAGTCCCCTAAGGCCATGCCTCTAGTGACTCTTCCTAGAACTAGGCACTGCCTCGTATGTTTTACTATGTCCTAATAATGCCATATTACTTTGCATCCATCAAGGATGGATTTGCAACACAGTCATCATGATCTACTTACCCAGAAACATCTAGGGATATGCTTTACTAATCTCTTTAGTGATAACTAATCCAACCAATTTGACAATCAAGATTAATCATGACATGATTCTATTGAAATTTGATATGGTTTGGCTATAGTTTGTCACCCAAGGGTTTATTGGCTGGAGTTTCAATTTGTGTGCATTAGTATTGAGAGACAGTTGAGATATTGGAACATTAAAGTGATAGGGCCTAATGGAAGATAATATGGTCTTTGAGGGAACTGCTTTCAGAAGATATTAATGTAGTAAGTCAGTGATCACAAATCCCAGACTGAGCCCCCAAAGACGATGATATGCACAAACCGAGGACAGCAATCCTGGGTGGAAACTGCTTTTCCTTCATTATCATTTTAAAACTCAAGTCAATGTTACACAAAGCAAACACAAGATATGTTGGGACAAATCTCAGTTAACATTCTATTCCCAACATTTGCATTTTACTTTTGGCTTTCCAAGCAGGCAGAAGGAGGAAACAGGTACTTTTAACACTTGTCTCCCACAGATATTTTCCAAATCTTCTATTTACTACCTATTAAGTATTTTTCACTTTTTATTATTTTATTGAAAAAATGTGTTACTTATTTATTGATTGATTTGAAAGAGAGAGAGAGGGAGGGAGGGGAGGAGGGAGACAAAAGTAGACATACACACACACAGAAAGAGTGACAGAGATAGATAGGTAGAGAGAGAGAGAATGGGCACAGCAGGACACCAGGGCCTCTAGCCACTGCAAACGAACTCCAGAAGCATGCCTTACCTTGTGCTTCTGGCTGTACATGGGTGCTAGGAAATTGAAGCCAGGCCTTTAGGCCTTGCAGACAAGCACTTTATCCACTGCATAGCTCTCCAGCCCAATTTCAGTCTTCTTTTTTTATTTTTTTGGTAAATTTGTCTAGTAGTTTATCAATTTATGTTTTCAAAGAACCAGATTTTCACTTCATAACATTTTTTTAGTTTTCAAAACTATATTTATTTATTTATTTATTTATTTATTTATTTTTCTGTCTTGATCTTTTTTTTTCAGGGTAGGGTCCAGGCTGACCTGGATTTCACTATGTAGTCTCAGGATAGCCATGAAATCATGGTGATCCTCCTATCTCTGCCTCCCAAGTGCTGGGATTAAAGGTGGGTGCCACCATGCCCAACACTTTTAAATTATATATGCATATTACAATAAGTTATACTCCTTTTTTAATTGCCCCAGATCCCATTACCCTAAGGTCCCTCCTTGGTGGGGTTATGATATTCACTGTGGGATTATGAGGGCTCAGTCAGCGGTTTATCAATCTTATTAATTTTTTCAAAGAACCATCTCTTCATTTCATCAATTTTAGAAATTGTTTTCTTTATTTCCAGTTCATTGATTTCTGTTCTAATCTTGGTAATTTCTTTCCATCTGGTACTTTTGGGCTTGGACTATTCTTTTCTCTCAAATACCTTTAAGTGGATGTTTAAGTTATTTATTTGAGATTTCTCTATTTTTTTGTAATAGACATAAAGTGATATGAACTTCCCTCTTAGAGATACCTTCATTGTATTTCATGTGTTTTGACATGTTATGTTTTCATTGTCATTCAGTTTGATAAATTTATTGATTTCATCAACAACCAATTCATTGTTTAATAGTGAATTGTTTAGTCTCAAGGATTTGGTGTTTTTTGTTGTTGATTTTTAATTTTAGTGCATTGTGGTTATATATAATTAAAAGAAATATGTCAATTTTTTTGGATTTGTAGAGACATGCTTTATGCCCTAATGTATGGTTTATTTTGAAGAAGATTCCATGAGTAGCTGAGAAGAATGTGTATTCAATATAATTAAAGTAGAATGTTCTGTAGATATCTGTTAAGTCCATTTGATATATGGTATTGTTTAGCTCCATTGTTTCTCTGTTTATTGTTTGTTTAAAGGGTCTTACTATTTACTATCGTGGCATATTAAAGTCTCCTACTATTATTGCATTGATATTTATATCTCTTTTATTGACTAGTAAATTTTGCTTTATGAAATTAGCTGTCCCTATGTCTGGTGCATATAAGTTTATGATTATAATATCTTGTGGTGGAATTGTTCCTTTAACAAGCATTATGTGGCCTTCTTTATCTCTTTTGATTCCTTTTTTTGAAGCCTATTTAGTCAGAATACAGTTCAGCCACTCCTGCTTGTTTCTTGTTTTCATTTGCTTGGAATACTTTTTTGTATCTTTTCACCATAAGGTGTTGTTTATCTTTAATTGTAAGGATTTCTTGTAGACAGTAAATGTATGGAGCCAGTTTTGTGATCCAGTTGGTTAACTTGTGTCTTTAGATTGGGGAGTTGAATCCATTAATGTTTAGAGTTGTAAAAGTGGGATGTTAGATGATCCTTGTTAGGTTTAAGGTTTTGTGGAATTTTGTTTTTTTTCTGGTCTTTGCATGCTTTTATGTCCATTGCAGTTTTTTTAAAATTTTTATTTATTTTTCCATTCCAGTTTTGATTGTTTCTTTAGCTCTCTTCATGTGCATGATGGTTCCTTTATTGAATGTGGAGTATTGCATGCATTAACCCTTGTTCACTGAATCCTGTAGCACTATAATACCACTTTTTAATACTGCATGGGAAAGAATTTTGATTACAAGATATATAACTCATGCTTGAGAGGGTTGGCTACATGTCTTAGAAGAGGCTTCAAAGCAAGGATATAGTTCAGCAATGTCTTTCATGAAGATAAACTGAGCGAAAGAGACAACTATATTTTAGCTACAATCTAATGACTGCATCTGGTTTGTTATTGTTGTTCTTTGTTATCAACAATAAATGCCTCCTATAAAAGTTCTTCTTTGTTACCTTAGCCCTCTCCTGAGATAAACTTCTTACATCCTAGTCTTAATTCCACAGATCCTTTAATATTCAACTTATCTTATTTATCTTCTAAGCAACTTATTCTGGTTATCCCATCTAGCAATAAATAACCTCTCTTTGTAGTCTCATAGCATTTATTTAATCACATATTACATTATATCTTGTATTTTGTTTTTCTTTTGAAGATTCTAAATACCTTAGAAACTATCCTTCTCAAGTATACATAGGATATTTTCATATAAAACCCATGCATTTCTATTTAATATAATACATAAGTCATAATAAAAATCTCCTTCAACAGAAACTCTAAAGTGCCACCTCTATCCCCACTAGACATAGCAGAAACCTTGGCTTGTCCATGCTCCAGTTTCCTCATCTATAAATGAGGAATACATACTTGCTCAGCCATGTTTGTTGTTGCTCTATCACAACAGCTAGGAACTGGAATTGACCTGGATGCCCACCAATGGGTGAGTGTGGGTGAGTGGTTGATAAGGCTGTGGAACATATACATAATGGAATTCCACTTAGTGGTAAGGAAGGGTAAAATGATGAAATTTGCAGGAGGATTGATGGACTTGAAAAAAACAATACTAAGTGAAGTCACACTATCTCACAAAGACAAACTCTGCATGTTCTCTTTTCATATCCAGTTCTTAACTTGGAACAGCTTGAAGGTCATATAAATGGTAGTAAGCATCAGGAGTATTGACAGGGAACTATAATAAAGGTAGGAGAAAGTAGAAATAGGAAGGAAGACTATGAGGGGATACTTGACAGACAAGTCAAAGGATGGAACCATAGGAGTTGAAAAGGTCTTGGAGGAACAGGGGAAAAGGTGGTGACAAAACTGATGGGAACATGAATCAGTACCATATAAATCTTCCTCCTGGATGGTCAATGAGGGGAGGGGGATTGCCTAGGAAGAAGGGCCCTGTGGAGGGCAGAGAAAGAGTAATCCTAAAACTGTAAATACTGGCTAGTAAACACAAGTTCCAGAATGAGTTATACCCCATATGAGCTGTTAGTTGGAGATACCCATGAGGTCTCCAAAAGAGCTAAAGGGTAAGGCCATATATTGTTGAAGACACCACAGACTGCAGACACATAACTTAGAAGAAAGCCAGCTTACCTGCTGATTAACCTTCGTAGTGCTGAAAAGTGCTGTGCAAAGTACTGGGGGATAATGGCCACCAACAGCATGAACAACCACAGGATCCTGCAAGTTACAAAATAAAGCCAGATAAGCTATACATGCCTGTGGAAGAGTGGCAAAAAGCCTATCCAGGTAATCAATGGCTTTATAATTGGATATGAGGCCCACTCAGTGGGCAAGAACACATACTTGATATTGAGAACCAAGTCAGAATCCCATGGGTAGGATGTTCATAGAATCCAGAAATAAGTTCCCACTGGTCTTAGGCTAAGAAGACCCAAGCCCCTCCAAAGTCTCTTAAATAACTATCCTTTATCCCCTTTAATCCATGTTGCTCTCATTCAAGTTGGAGAATCCGTTTGTTTTTCTTTTTGCAGATGGAAGTCAAAAGTAGGGAAAACCAGGATCCATCAATATGACATGAAAAGATATTTGACTGTCTATCATGAGATAAGCCACTTCAGGCACATCTGCCAAGGCTCAGAAAATATTATAGAGGAAGTAGCAGTTTAAACATGAGTGCTGCTCTCACTGATAGCCTGACAACCAGCTCCAGGAAGATAGTGATAGACACTGAGGTACTCAAAACTCATCAAACCAGAAATTCAGAGATTGCAGAGAGCTCAGAACTAAAGTAGACTTACAACTCACTCACCAACACTAGGGAAATGGCACAAAGATTGTAAGAAACACAGGGTGGGAAGTGTATTGAGACATTGTCCCCCTTATTACCCATGGAGACTGACTGAAGCATTCATGTCCCTATAGTGCATACCAATAGCCCTACTGAGGAGGGCTGTCAATGGAATGGGGGTGGGGGAGAAGGGCTATAAGAGTGTAACTGGATGGGAATATGATCTGTTCATATAACAAATTTCATAGTTAATAAAAAAATTAAAAACAGTTTAAAAAGATGTGAATGTACTTTTGTCAGAACCTTGTTTACCATGTTATCAGGCTGTTAGAGCCCTTGTCAGTGAATTGTATTGTATGTCCCCTATCTCAAACCTCCACTCTTTTGATGCCCTTTGTTGATACAAATTAGTGTGATGACCTGCTTCCTGCTATCTAATGAGAATTCAACTGAGAAATGGCAGGAAGACTCTTGCTACTGTCCAAGGAATCACTCATGATTATGATAAAATAAAGCTACTGAAGGTATTTAAGAAGAAGCTTGCCTGCAATGATACAGAAATTGAGTACCCAGAACACAGAGAAATAATTCAGCTGCAAGGAGACCAGAGCAAGAATCTGCAAATTCCTGACAAGAGACCAGGCTGGCCAATAATGATCAGCTAGAGCTCATGGATTTTAAGTGCTGGCAACTCACTGAAGCTAAAGTTAGAGTTTCTTTGCAATGAGTAGAATTTTTCTTCTGTTACCTGTCATAAGTTAAAAATACAGATTGTAGATTGTAACCATTTTTGGGTCCATACTTAACCTAGACTAGTGTAACTCCTTGGTGAAATAAATTGAAAAGAGCTAAAAGGCAAACCAAATCAAAGAAAGAAATGAATAAGCCAGTCCTCTACATTACTCTTGCTTTTTGTCTCTCTCTCACCCATGTCCCTACCATAATGCTATCTTCCAGATTGTGATATAGCCAGAAGACACTTAACAGAGCCAATCAAATGTCGGCTCAACAGTAATACCAGATTGGCTGGGACTCCCGATGATAGAGCAATGTTTGAACTATTGATGTGCTCTCTGTTGCTTTCTTATTCACGTTGCTACTGGAAGTCTATGCACATTATCAAATTTACTTTACACAAATCATAGGCCTTGGTAATATATTTATTATCAATATATTTGCAGTAGCTAAGCCATTGATAAGCTCTTAGCAGCTTTGGTCAGCAAACATTTGCTGAATAGTGTCATATGCTGAACATGGCACTGGGCACTATGCATTAATGGAGAATATGGTTTTAAAAAGTTAGGAAATTATGAAATTATATTTATGTTAAAAAGGGAATTGTAGGCTGGGGTTGGTGGCGCACCCCTTTAATATCTGCATTTGGGAAGCAGTGGTAGGAGAATAGCTGTGAGTTTGAAGACAGCCTGGAACTATAGAGTGTGTTCCAGGTCAGCCTGGGCTAGAGTGAGAGCCTACCTCAAAACCCCACCCCCCAAACAAAAGGAACTGTAAATAGAGCAATAGGAATTAAAAACTCATATTTCCATACTTAAGGGATTAATAAATAGAGAAAAGGTTATATGATATAATGGATACATGGTTTAAAAATGCACAATACATATAACTATTGTAAAAATATTAACATAGGTCTGTGGGAATCACAAAGGGAAGAAGACATAATTCTATGAAGAATTAAGCTGGAGTAGGACATGATGATCCCATTGCTCAGGAGGCTGAGGCAGGAGGTGCTTCATGTGCAAGACCAACCTAGGCTACACAGTGAGTTTCAGGCCAGCACTGCATAGCCAGACCCTGCCTCAAAACAGAAAGAAATAAACAATGAGTCATGCAAACAAGAAATGATGACTGGTATGAGAAGAAGCTTCAATATCAAGGAGCTCCTATTAAGAAGAGGATAATTCCACATCTTCGGCAAGAAAGAAACTGATAGTTCTTTCCAGATTGTAGCAAAACTAGATTAAGAGTAGGGGGGAGGGGAACAATAGGGTTAGGAAACCATCAAGAGCTTGAAATTCTGGTTGCTCTGTGAGCAAGGGGGTACACAAGTCAGAGGAGTGTCAGATGTTGGCACTCATGTGGGAGCTAGAATCTGATGTGTCTTACAGACCATACGGTTTAGATCAATGGAGCCGCTTAGCAGTCACATTTGTATATTTTTGTCTTGGAAAGATAACCACACCACAATTAAAGACAGAATAATTGTGGTGATTAGCCCTAGTGTGTGATTGAAATACTTGATGCCAGACTTGATCACAAATATTTATAAACCCAAATGCACAGATATGATTTCTGTTTAGTTATCCTTATCCTCTCACATAATCTTGTAGTATCTCTTTTCCAGGAGAGAGGCCTAGGGAAAAGTAGGAATTAAATTAGTTTGAATATAACCCAATAAAGACAGCATTTTCAGCTGTCACTAATCAGACCATGATCTCCATAATTCACAATGTTGCTTAATGTAGAAGACATGTACTGACTTTTGGCCTAGGAGTAAATATCTCAACTCATGCACAAATTATATAAAACCATAAGTAGTATGAACTTTAAACCAATAAGATCATAATGAGTTGGAATCTTCTTTTTGGTTAAGTATAATCTTAAATTACTAAGTTTCCAGAAGTAGAAAATAACATATCAAGCAAAGAATAAGTCAACACTCACGAAACACATTATGTGTAAGTACTCTAACTTTGTTAATATATTTTAGCAATTCTTTAACAAGAAAGTTAAATGTGCTTATAAGGTATTTTATAACTGAATTTTCATTTTATTTTATGACATTAATGACTGGCTTAACTTTTAGATATGGTTTGCCCAAAAATATGAACTCATAGAGATACTTAAAATATGTCATTCCAACAGTAACTGAGACATTAAAATAATAATTGGTTTGGAACTCCATTGTAGTGGAATCTCTGTGGAATAATTACACAAATGAAAGTATAAACATCTCATTTTTCTACAATGATGAATAAATCAATGAACTGAATATATGAATGAAAAACTAGTATATAACACTAATTTTATTTTATAAAATTTCAAGTAGTGAAATAGTAGTGAGTAGAAAATAAGGCAAGTTAATATATATAGAAAAACTTTAAATTAAAATTTGTTGGGTTGGAGAGATGGCTTAGCCATGAAGGTACTTGCCTGCAAAGCCAAACGATCCCAGTTCGATTCTCCAGATTCCATGTAAGCCAGATGTACAAGGGGCACATGTAACTGGAATTTGTTTGCAATGGCAGAAGTCCCTGAAATACCCATTCTCTCTCTCTCTCTCTCTCTCTCTCTCTCTCTCTCTCTCTCCCCCTTTCTCTTTCAAATAAATAAATAAAATATATGCTAAAAGTTGTACACAATGCTACATTCATTTCAAGAATGAATTGAATTCTGATTACTGTAGTAGCCTTTTTGATTAAGGCAATAAATTAGTTAACTTGACAATTTCTGGTATTTAGGCTGATATCTGTGACACACACACATACACACACACATTAAAATTAGGACTGGGGCTGGAGAGATGACTTAGTGGTTAAGGTATTTGCCTAAGAAGCCCAAGGACCCAGGTTCAATTCACCAGGACCTACATAAGCCAGATGCACAAGGTGGCACTTGCATCTGGAGTTTGTTTGCAGTGGCTGGGGCCATGGCATAACCATTCTATCTGCCCCCTTTCTGTAGTTATAATTTATAAAAAGCAAAAACAAAATTAGGACTGAACTCCCAAATTTGAAAATGTTCTTAGACCTCTACAGTTTCTTTGACTACTCAGTGATAAATTGCTATTAGATGAACACCTTTTCCCTCTGGGTTTCAAATTCATTTCTTTGAATATCTCCAAAATACTGGGAAAAATATGCCTGACCTGTTGGTACAGGCTTGAAATCATAGTTACTCATGAGGATGAGGCAGGAGGATTACAAGTTAAAGGCCTGCCTGGACATGCAGTAAGATCCTTTCTGAAAATAAAAATAGTGAAATGAGGAGTAAGGAAATAGCTCAGTGGTAAAGCACTTGCCTATCAAGTATGAGAGCCTGGGTTCAGTCCGGTGGTATATTAGTATTTGTTGAGTGTTGCTACAGCTTAAGACCTGACTTTGGGGATAGGGGAAATCCTTTCTTCTTTATGCCCTTCCCCCACCTCAGACCCAAGCATGTTCACAGTTTAAAGGCTGAATACACTACCTTGAGAACAGTTAGAAGATGAACCATTTCCCAGGATGTCTGGCATCTTCATCTCAAAGTGCTGGGATTAAAGGTGTGCACCATTACATCTGGGAGAGGAAAGAGTGACAAAGACACACACACACAGAGAGAGAGAGAGAGAGAGAGAGAGAGAGAGAGAGAGAGAGAGCGCGCAAGAGAGAGAGCAAGAGCATACCAGGACCTCTACCACTGCAAATGAACTCTAGACACATGTGCCACTTTGTGCATCTAGCTTTACATGGGTACTGGGGAATCGAATTCAGGTCATCAGGCCTTACAGATAAGCACCTTGGCCACTAATCAATCTCTCCAGCCCTGCAATTTTTCTTTATAAGAAATTTCATGAGTTTGAAAGGGATTGATTTTTTTTCTTCTGGTATATATCACACCTGAAATTAATTTTTCATCTTCTCTCAAAAAGAGGAATGATGACTCACAAGATGTTGATAGTACCATGGAACTGTGGTACCAAGTGGGATAAACCCTCTGGTATAAGAAAACATTGCTCTGAGGTTTCCTGGGAGTAGAGTCTGTCATCAATGCCTGCATATCCTCAGGTAGGTAGAGGTAGTAGAGGAGAAGGGTCTAGGGTATTTCATACTCATGTACTACACAGTGACATGCCTGTGGTGTTCTACTGCTAAACTTTAGGCTGAGGATAAGTAATTCTTGCTCTCACCATATAAAAAGCCTTTTAAGGCTGGAGAGATGGCTTAGTGGTTGAGCGCTTGCCTGTGAAGGCTAAGGACCCTGGTTCCAGGCTCAATTCCCCAGGACCCACGTTAGCCAGATGCACAAGGGGGCACAGGCGTCTGGAGTTCGTTTGCAGTGTCTGGAGGCCCTGGCGGGCCCATTCTCTCTGTTTCTCTCTCACACTCTTTCTCTCTCTGTCGCTCTCAAATAAATAAACAACAACAAAAATTTTTAAAAAAAAAGCCTTTTATAGTGCTATCTTATATTCCTTTGACTGTAATTTAAGATATTTTAAGCCAATTTTCATCTGCTTACTTTTCAACAGAGAATAGGGAATTAGCAGTTTCTATTAAATACTTCATTAATTTCCATTTTTCCTGACATATAGTAGAGCCTGGCTTTGTTTACATTTATGTCTTGAATGACATGAATTTCCTGCCTAGTTCTAAAAAGATGCTTAAAGGCTCCCAATAAGAACACATCAGAATTTAAGCTCCAGAGAAAAAAGTTATTAACCATCAATGCAAAACTTTACTATGGATAAAAATGAAAAAGTGAATGGCTATTATAAAAATTATTTATGTTTTTGTGATGCTTGCACTGTCAACTTCAGATGTCACAGTTGTGGGCTTTATTTTTATTTTTGTAGAATGGGTATGCCCAGGAAATGATGGACAAAGCCAGAATGAAATAAAGCCTGTAGTTCTGAACACCCTCGAAGTTAATATTCATATTTATTTCATTGATATCCAAATATTGTCTAACTGCCCTTCCTTTCAGACACTATTCATTCTTATTTTTTGAATATTATAAAAACGTTATCTCAGATACACAAAATCAGAAACACATGCTCTAATGCTAACAGCACTGCAGCTTTGAAAGGTCAGCTACAAGCTCCACATAAAGCTTGGTTAATTTAAAATGAAATAGAAACAGCTGTTGTAAGGAATGCAGCATATAAGCTCTCATTTGAGGTTATATTGTGTTTCTCTTATTAATTTTAATTGTATATTTTGAGAGAAAGAACTTATTAAAGAAATAAAATAAAATCTGATTTTGCAAGTGCTCTGTAAGCAGACTAAAATAATACAATCATAAACTCAGTTGTGGTTTCCCCTCCCCCCCTTTTATGAAAAGGAGCCGATTTCGCTTCTCTGCACTAAGAGCATATGCTTATAGGAAACCCACAGTTTTTTCCTACTCTGCATCCCCAGTCACTCAGCACTCCTGACACCATTTGTATCTGGATGGGTGACTTTCCCTACATAACAAGCAAATTCTCTGTCAGATTCTCCAGGGCACTCCACGTGAGTACCTTTTAATTCAACTTTGACCGGCTTTACCTGGGGATAGTGTCAGATCCCACAGGTAGAGAGCTCAGTGCCACAAACTGCTCCCTGCTTTTGATGTCAGCTGTGAGCACAAGTTGGAACTTGGTTTTTGATGAATCAGCTCTGAAATGAGGTTCCCATGTTGCTTTCCTCTTTGGTTCCTGTTAATTTTCTACAGCGGCCCATGCATCTCAGAGATATGTTCTATTTGGGTTACTAATTTACTGATTAAGGGAATAATGAACAATATGTATGGATGTAGTCGGATGAACAATATACAGGGTCTGGAAAGGTCTCATGTGCAGGAGGTTCTGACCCTGTGGAGTTAGGCTGTGCTGCACCTCTCCCCCTTTGCCCACAGATGTGTTTGCTAGCATGGAAGCCCCCCAAGGTCCCACAGTCCAGGGATTTTATGGCCTGGTTGATTACTCAGTTTATTCCTGGCTCCTCTTTCATCTCTGAAGAGTAGGGATTGGGACTGAAACCACCAAGTTTATAATCCAAGCTTGGTGTTTCTGGTGACTGTGTCCATGCAGGAACCCACCAAGAGTCAGTCCCTTACAAGAGCATAAGATGCTTCTATTGCATGGGGCATTCTAAGGGATGTAAATGCTCTGTGTCGGAAACCAGAGGTGAAAATCAAATATTACAGCAAAAGGATATGCTACCACCACTGTGTATGAGGATATGAAGAACTCTGACTAAGAGACCTGGGAAGAGCCCAAACCCTACACCAGATATTATGCTACCTCCCCATTTTGGGGAAACTCCAAGGGATTCTGTAGCTCTGTCCCAATGACTAGGATAGAGGCCAGTATGTATATTTCCTATTTTTGCACTGCAGTTTATTATACTTTTATTCTTTCCTTCCAATAGATTACAACACTAGTACTGAGAATTATAAGTTTCACATCTTGAGATTTCAAGCTTGCTTTGATAAACTGAAGGGAACTTCATTGCTGTTTATGCTTAACACTGTTTCTCACTACATGCAACTGTAAGCTCAGTTACAAGTACCATCAGTAGCATGGAAGAGTGACGCATACTTTAGCTCTGTCTTCCCAGTGGCTGTGCTGCTCTTTGGTAACGGAAGCTATCTATGAAATATAGACATCCACTTTACAATTGTTTAATTTTTCCACAATAGCATGAGTTTTTTAGTGCTGGAAAAATAGACTTTAATACTTTAATATATATTCACATATAATTATGTGTGTAAATCATTTAATTTTCTGTGAGGCCATGTATATTCAACTAGCAATACACATGTGATTTAGTTTAGAAGCACATATTCTGTTGGTTTTGTCTCTTTAAGGAATCCCAATACAACCTCCATGGGGCAAAATAAAATAGTTCTTATCCTTTTTTTCCACCCAAAAACTTTTAGAAGCCTTTGACTTAGCTGAGCATCCTTCCTTTGTGATATATTTTATTTATTTCAAATCTTAAATGTTAGCTTTCCACCAGCACCATTCATCTTTGGTACTCAGACTGCTTTGTTGTTTTTTTCTCCTGATTCTTAATGTTGGAGTGGATTTGGGCTAATCTTTGATCCCTTTAGATCTGATCCGGTTTCATCACTAGAAAGGCATCTACCTGCCAATGGTTCCTAATCCAGACTCCTTTGGAACCTCAGATCTTTACTTAACCTCCAATACTCACCTTTTGCCTACAAGTTAGCTCATTATTGAACTGTAGCTGTTTCCCACTGACTGGCTGTAACTGTAGCCTTACTCATTTTGTACCTAAAAATCAAGCACTTAGGAAATCCTACTATTCATGCTTTGAAAATATATTCAGAATGTGACCATTTCTTATCACTTTACTACTTCAACCTCTCGTATATATTATCATCTGTTTAATTATACTATAATACTGTAATTTCACTATAATTATCGACCTATTTGATAAGTTAGACTGTCCGTTTCTGTTTATTCCCTGCCATGTGTTTCTAACACAGTGATTTTATGCAGAAGTAGGTCAGGTCTTGCCTTTTTTGTACTCAAAATTCTCTAACGATACCACTTTAACTGAGCTATAAAAACCATTCAATCACCTGAATGTAGCAGAAGGCCATTTTATTCTCTATGAAAGGTGTAGTGCAGGGTCCTAGTGTGTGATCTAGGCCTCCGCATCACCTCTCTAATCTCCTTCTGTTCTCCCATGATTTTATTCCCTTGGCCTCCTTGTTCTTTCCCCTGAACTGTAAGGAAGCTCCTGATTGGGTCTTTCCACCTGCTCATTTCTCTCTTGTACAGCTGTTTCCATAGCATCTATGTATCTAGTCATTGCTGAAATGTAAGCTTCTCAACGAGTCTTCCTTCTATTACTCTGTTTAAAATTGCAATGCACTCCCCAAGCCTGTTTGCTTGATAATGTTCTTTTAAAAATATTAGCAATTTTTTTCATTTATTTGAAAGAAAGAGATGGTACCTTGAACTCTGGACATATTTATCCTCACTAGTATGAGCTTCACTTGCAAGGGCAGAGGATTTAGTAGTATTAATTTCTCAAATTAGTTCAGTATTACTTCTCAAATACTCAAAACAAAGCAGGGAACATAAGTAAACACAGCATTCTATATTGTAATAATTTAAAAACAAATGTTTTCACATGAAATTATGACTCGTCACATCTTGGAAAATCAGCCCAAGCACTTTCAAAATCAGAACTTTTCTCAAATAAGCTTAACCTATATTCTCTTTCTCAGTTGGATGCCATTTTTTTAAAGATTATTTATTTATTTATTTGAGAGTGACAGAGAGAGAAAGAGGCACATAGAAAGCGAGAGAGAGAATGGGCATGCCAGGGCTTTCAGCCACTGCAAACGAACTCCAGATGCATGTGCCCCCTTGTGCATCTGGCTAACGTGGGTCCTGGGGAATCCAGCCTCGAACTGGGGTCCTTAGACTTCACAGGCAAGCGCTTAACTGCTATGCCATCTCTCCAGCCCTTGGATGCCATTTTAAAGAGAAGAATTCACTAAAAAGAGTACCGAAGATGGACTGATTAAAAGCACTTAATGCATCAGGCTGGCACATGCCTAAAATCCCAGATCTCAGCACTCAAGATACTAAGGCAGGAGAATGCCAAGTATGAGGCCAGCCTATATTATGTAGTAAAACCTTACTTAAAAAGGTTAGAAAGAAAAATCTGGCCCTAGTTACATTCAAGGTCTACCTGATAAATTGCCTAAATAGAAGTAGCATATGTGGGGAGAAATATGAAGGAAGGATGTCTACTTGTAATTCTTTTTTTTACTTTTTCTTCTTCAAGGTAGGGTCTCACTCTAGCCCAGGCTGACCTGGAATTCACTCACAATGATCTTCCTATCTCTGCCTCCCAAGTGCTAGAATTAAAGATGTATTCCACCACTCCTGGACTACTTAGAATTCTTTCTCCTACCAGTACCAATGATTTTATATCCATCCACATTATCTTGTTGTTTTGACTACCAAGTCAGAGCCAAATTTAGTGTTTAGTAAAATCACTCAATGTACTCCTTGATTCACTGATTTATACATTCTGCCATGACTAACCATTTCATGGCAAACACATACTAAACACTGTGCAACAAGAATAGACTTGGAGTTTGGCATGGTGGCACATGCCTGTAATCCCAGCACTCCGGAGGCAGAGGTAGGAGGATCACTGTGAGTGGTGAGTTTGAGGCCACCCTGAGACGACACAGTGAATTCCAGGTCAGCCTGGGCTAGAGTGAGATCCTACCTCGAAAAATTAAACAAACAAACAAAAAATGAATAGACTTGGGCCTTAAAGATCTCAACTAAGACAACTGTAAAGCAATAAATATTTTTAATAGAACATGGATATAATCTGGATGTTACTTTTTTAAGTCTTGAAATTTAGCATCAATGGACAAGATGCCAGGTTTTTATAAGTTAACCCAAGTAACACTACGAGGTACCACATTTAGTGTAGTTAGAGAGCATTTTGTTACAATTCATTTAATATCAATGATTCTTTATTCTCTTGTATTTAAAACAATGGTGTTACACATAATTGTGAGTGTCTTTCTTTAGATATATTTAAAATATTGGCAATCTTACAATTGAAAGTCTTTGATTTAAGAGAATACTCATCAGTGCATTTTTAGTATACTAACAACCTGCTATTTAGAGTGATCAAAATTTACTATGCTTATTCTTTTGTTTTTCTGAAATTTCTGAGACACAGTTATAAACACTGTATATGTTTCAACACTGAGAAAATTCCACATATTTGAAATCCTAATGTCTTAACTGCAGTCATTCACCCACACCAGTGACTACAAAAATAATGTCATTAATGTTGATGGCGGCAGTTTTGGCTTCCAAATCTGTCACACTTATTCAAAAATTGTTTTACTCAAGTCCTCACCCAGAACATTTTTTTTTTCCTCCAAAAAGAAACAGATTTCCCATTGATGTTTTTGTTTTGATGATTTTGGCATTTGACAATGTGATGATGTGACAACAAGGGAAATCAATCTTCTCAGAGACCCGAGACATTTGAAGTTAATCAGGCAGCTTGACAGTAATACTTCAGAACTTTATGGTAAGGTGAGGTAGGCTGCTCCCTCTTTTTACATCCTTGCTGTTTCCAAGATGATTTCCGAGTCCATATGTTTTTGACCCAGGTGGGTTGAGGTGATTTCTTCCATGCCAATTCTTTCACTGTGTACTTCACCCATAACATCTGAGATGAAGATAAGCTGAACCAACCCTAATGGAGGGTATATTTAATATCCAATTAAAACATAATTATAATGGGATTCTAATAGTGGCACTAGAAACTTTGGGGGGTATTTATATCACAGTCAGATAGTAATCATTTTACTGAGGGCAAATAAAATTTTCCAAAATTGTACAACAAACCAGTCACAAAGCAACAAAAGACATATGTCACTTTCACTTTCTCCCCCTTTAGCAATCATACTTGTGAAGCAGTGTCTTACAAGACAGAACTCAGATGATCAATTACAATGCCAGATTTATTTTTTATTAACTAAAATAGTTACAAAGAGACAAAAGGGGAAATTCAAATTTGTCAATAAATATCTGGTGAAATAACATTTTGTACAGCAAGTGTTTCTGACTTGGAAGAAAGTATGATGGATGGTATAACAAAGTAGTTTATAATACTGATTAGAAAGGAAATATTAGCTTAAACATTTTAGGCTAGATAGATAACCCAAGCAGCCAATGATTTGAGTGTAAAGTAGATTCATTAGACTCAGTGTTAGCATATGGAGTAGTTAGAAGGGGAAAAAGTCACCGTCATGTTTTCAGTTAGTTATGGTTTCCTTAAAACATTTTAGAATTTTGGCAGATTAATTGTTTAAAAAGTCTGTGGGTTTGCAAACTTTTGTAGAGCTCATCATAGGGAGGGGTAGATAGAAGAGAAACAGGAAAAAGAGGAGACAGGCTATAAGAACCAAAGCACATGCCTGAGCTTAATAGAATCAAGCAGATATCATAGAGAGAGATGGGCACCGAAAAGGAAACTGCTTCATGCCAGAAGTTTGAAATTTTAGTTCCAGATTAAAGAGCTGAAATGTGCACTGACATGAAAATGGATTTTGCACAAAAGGAACAATGTGTCACTGTCTAACAGCCAGACATAAATTTACTTTTTCTGAAATACTCGAGTGATTCGTAAAGAACTTCATCACTTTGAATTAGAACAAAATGGAACACACATTTCCATGCTGCTTAATGACTTATTTCTCATTGCAGTTCAGCCAAGCACATTTCCCCCTTTCACTAGATTAGCTGGAAGTGAACATATTTAGGGCATGTGCTAGAATAGGGCTTCAAACCTCAGTCCTGTGGATATTATGATGTGGGCAATTCTTTCTGTGACAAACCATGCTGTTTTGTGTTTCTATCCACTAGATGCCAGTACCAGCCTCCCAGTAAAATGTCTCTTTATAGTGACACATGTCCCTTGGAGGTTGAAAATCTCATGCTAGAGGCAAATCCCATGAAATGTCCACTAGTGGCACAGGCTGAGGAGATGGAGCGGAAGTTGGGGAGTTGAGCATTAGAAGAAATGCATAAAAATAAAGGACTGGGGCTGGGGGGAGATAGTTGGTAAGGTGCTTGCCTCAAAGCATGAAGATCTGCTTGATGCCCAGATCTCTCTCACACATACATAAAAAGCCAATGATATATGCTAGTAATCTCAGTGCTGGGGACCCAGAGATAGAAGAGTCCATGGGACTCACCAATCTAGCCAAATTGGTGAGCTGTAAGCCAAGGAGATACCCTGCCTCAAAAAAGTGGACATTGTCTGAGAGGAATACCACCTATTACCCAAAATTATACTCTGACATCCACAGGGATCATATATATATATGTATATATGTATATATGTATATATGTATGTATATATGTATATATGTATATATGTATATATGTATATATGTATATATGTATATATGTATATATGTATATATGTATATATGTATATATGTATATATGTATATATGTATATATGTATATATGTATATATGTATATATGTATATATGTATATATATTATGATGGAGAATGGAATTTCAAAGGGGAAAATGTGTGGGGAGAGGGAGGGAGGGTATTACCATGGGATATTTTTTATAATCATGGAAAATGTTAATAAAAATTGTGAAAAGAAAAAAAAATAAATTTAAAAATAAAAAAGAATTACCAGGGATTGGTAAAGGGTTAGTAACAGGAATCTTGGATGACTTCAAGAATGGTGTAGTGTAGTATAGAATGGACAATTACATTCACAGATGGTGCAGTGTAAGAGGACTACCAATGAATATAAATTGAGACATGCTCAGCTTGAAGGTTCATTAGAAGATGCATTTGAAGATACCTGGTGGTGTAACCCAGGAGAGTGACCTTGGTTTCAGAAACAGATTAGGGAGTCAATTGTATAGTCAAGGGAATTAAGAATGAAATGTAGCTGTGTGGGGCCCATCTCTTTGAGGGTATGAATGAGTTCATACATTACCTGCATCATATTTTATGACTGTACCAGAGAAGTACTAGTACAAAACATCATAGGATAATATAACAAAGACATAGGCCTCCTTACTCAACATTATGTACTTTATTGTGTATGTGTCAGAGATGTGTCATATCTAGAATTATTCAATTTTATTCTTCTATTCATTCCATTCTTAGTTGAACTTCATTACAGAAATCTGAAGGACACTATTGATTTTAGCAATTGGCTCACAGCCTTCATCTCCTTACTATTCTTAGAAGTGGGTGGCTTCTATGCCACCATGACCTCATGGTTGGGAACTGACAAAGTCCACATGAATGTTGTGAAAAGTGTTCCTTGGATTTCAGCAATGAATCTCAGTAAAGAATGGTAAAAATGAATTCTAACAGAAGTTTTTGGTGAGTAACCTGAAAGTTGTCATGTAGAACAATCATATTTATGCATTTACCATCTCTCTCTCTTACTATCTTGTTAAAACCAAGCTAATTCCACTTAAGAAGAAACTACTGAGATTTCAAATACATGAAACTGTCATTTTTATCTCTGTAGGCATCTAATAAGGTCTAGTTACACATTTAGAGATTAATAAATATCTGCTGAATTCATCTTATCCACAGTATGCTTGCAATTCAATATAAGGCAAAATGATTTCTACTATTAACACCCCAAACTCAGAAGACACATGAAAAGATAAAAGTATCATAAAGCATTGCCTTACCAATTATTAATTTTAAAAACTGCTGCACTAAAATGTGCTCTCATGTGCTTTAACCAAACATTTACAAAAGTGTGATTTAAAGACAACTTTAAGAGCTTGTAAGAACAGTGACGGAAGCACATTTTCCATAGGGCTACCGGCATGATTCGAAGTTTGAACGGCTCTGGCTTATCAAACGCCGTGCATCTCTCGGAGTCCTAGTGTTGTTAATCAAGATAGATGGCAGACTAGTTAATGCTGCTGTGAGTAAGACTGTGGCAAAGATTAGAAGGTTATCACACAGATATAAGCAGGAGTCCTAGGATTCCTATCTAACATATGAAATTAACAACTAATGGGTATCTTTCTTTGATAGTTGATTTGATTGAGTGCATGTGGATAAAAGTCAACAAGTGAACAACTTGATTGTCTGATGAATTAATAGAATGGA
Source organism: Jaculus jaculus (assembly GCF_020740685.1). Taxonomy (NCBI): domain Eukaryota; kingdom Metazoa; phylum Chordata; class Mammalia; order Rodentia; family Dipodidae; genus Jaculus; species Jaculus jaculus. Next base: position 97,229,074 of record NC_059103.1, on the reverse strand, counting down.
TGAACTCTAAATGGTTCTGGAAGCTAATTTAATTCAGAAATCTCAGTAAAGTTCCAGCTCTTTTGTGAAAGTAGTGAATAATATGTTGGAAATTCATTCTGAATAAAAATGTGAGCAGTAGCTATACTTCTGTTCTTAGAATAAAAGGAAATCATATGTAAAAATGGTCTTTTCAAGGAGGGAGCATTAAATTTATGAGTATTTTCATATTATCCTCTAAATAAACACTGGAAATTAAAATTTTTAAAAAGCCAATATATATATTACATAATATATATATTATAATAATAAATAAAATAGAATGAAATGTGCATTTTCTTCTTTATATTATGTTACTATTAAAAAGAAAAAAATATCATTTTGTGCATATTTAACCTTTTATTTGAAAGGCATCTCCTGTTTTATTAGTTTTTAAATAAAAACAATATGAAAATTCCACATTGGTTAACTATCAATGTATATCAATATCTATGTCAGACTTATAACTTGAGATATTTTATAAAACAATTGCATGGAATTTCTTGATACCACTATAGTAATATTTGCATATTGCCTTCCAAATAAATACATGAGAATGTAAAGAGCAAAGGAGTAGTCTGTAGACCATGATTCTATTCCTAGCCCTACACATAGCTAGAAGTGTAATGTTTATGCAGATTACTTAATTTCTTTATTTTCCTAATGCTAAACTAGAAATTTGGGCATGTTTTCTAGGTAGGTAATTGCATAGTTTCTAGTTCTTTTGTTTAGAAATTTTTATTCATTATTCTATCACTTTCATTAGCATATTTTCCTTGTGTTTTAGTTATTTCTGTTGTTGATTATAAAGTCCCCATAGTCTTTACTGTTCAAAGAAAATACTGTTCAAAGCCCAAAGTCTCATCTGAGAGCCATGGCAAATTTTTAACTATGAGCCCTGTAAGATCCAGGCACTAGTAACATACTTCAACAGATCAATGGCACAGAATAAACATTCCTACTCCAAAATGGAAGAAAGGGGCATAAGAAGAAAAATTGGATCAATGCAAGACTGAAAACTAGTAGGGAAAACTTCAAATCCTACAGTTCTTCTCAACAGACCTCCCATGGTCCTGACATATCCAATGCCTTGGGGTCTCCATTACAACCTTCTTCACAGTTTTCATCTTCACCATTTTTCACATTAGCCATACAGATCCTCCCTGCAGGTACTTTGACCTTGACTTGCACTGCTAAGCATCTGCAGCTAACTAGACCTGTAGTGAAGTCCATGATCTTCTATTTCTTACATTTTTGTGTGTGCTGCCCAAACTGGTAACCAGTTCTACCTGGGTAATGCTGCCATTTTGTGTGGGGTCATGTAGGAATGAATCCTGTCTCTGAGGAGCAGCAGGTAACTTCTTCAGCATTCTTTCTTTAGCCTCCCCCCCCCCTTTCTTCTTTTCAAAAGAAATTAGCATTATCATGATCTTGAACCAGCAGTGTGCTGAGTCTTGTCCTCAAGGCATCTTTCCCAGTGTTGCAAAGCAGAGCACAAGATCCACCCTCAATGGTGGCCCTCTCTTTAACAAATACAGCTAAAGTTGTTGCAGTCTCTAGGCTTAGGGCTTGGAACTTGTTTACATTTCTTTCTGTCAAAATTTTTTTTTTTTTTTTTTGAGGTAGGGTCTCACTCTACCTCAGGCTGACCTGAAATTCACTATGTAATCTCAGGGTGGCCTTGAACTCTTGGAGATCCTCCTACCTCTGCCTCCTAATTGCTGGGATTAAAGGTGTGTACCACCATACTTGGCTCTCTTTTTTCTACTCTGTATTTTGCTCTCTTTCATTATATACCTGTACAAGAGCAGCAAAGAGAAACCAAACTACCTACTCAATGGTTTTCCATCTTGAAATTTCCTCCACCAACACATTGGTCCATTACTTTTAAATTAAACTTTGCTCAACTTTTCAGGACATGGGCAGACTTAGCCTCGATTATCTACATTTCTCTCAACTTTCTAATTTTTTTCAAATTCTCACAAGAATTCCCCATTAAGTTCCATTTATATCAATACCAGGCTACTCTGGTCCAAAGTTTCAAATCCTTTCACATTCCCCTTTCAAAACAGTTATAAAAACTACAGAACCACATGATCAGGTATACACCAGCAATGATTCCACTTCTCAGTACTGGTTTTCTGTATCAGTTACCTTCTTATTGCTGGAACAGAATTACCTAATCATGGAAGGAGAGAGTTTATTTTCAGTTTACAGTTTTAAAGAGAAATATATCATGGAAGGGAAAGTATGCAGGAGCAGACTGTTGATATGTCTTTGCATCCATTGGGAGGGTATAGAAAGCACAAGACCAAAGGGTGGTTGGAATATAGAATCTCTGTGGAGGTTTGACTCAGGTGTCTCTCATAAAAATATGTGTTCTGAAGTCCCTATCTGGTGGCAATTTGGGAATTGCATCCTCCTGGAGGCAGTATATTGTTGGATGTGGGCTTATGACTGTCACAGCCAGCTTCCCCTTGCTAGTGTTTGGCACACTCTTGCTGCTGCTGTCTACCTGATGTTGGTCAGGAAGTCATGGCCACCTCTTCTCATGCCACATTTCCCCCTGCCATTAAGAAGCTTCTCTTCAAGTCTGTAAGCCAAAATAAACCCTTTCCTCCCATAAACTGCTTTTCATCAGGTTCTTTGGGCAGAAACTTGAAACTAACTGCAACAACTTCAATTCCTACCTCTAATGACATGCATCTTCTGAAAGGTTCCACCTCCTAAAAGTTCCACAAACTTCCCAAACAATGCCAACCAATGACTGGGAGTCAAATTCAAACAGGAGTCTATGGAGAGGATTACATGCCCAACCCAACATTTATGTGCTACTTTTTGCCTAAAGGCTCATTAACTCAATGAAAAGGTTGTGTGGACAACTTTCCTTTCTTAGGACATGAAGTATTTTCATAGATATACAATAAGATGAAATATATAAAATAAATTTATAAAGGAGGCATATTATAAACAATAAAGTGAGAAAATGATGAAACAATAATGAGGTAATTATACTTTTATCACTATATATCAGAGATTCATGTCCTTGGCATGACTGACATTAGTTTGGACCAATTAATTCTTTGTGGTGGTGCTGTATAGAATAGCTTGCAGCATCCTGGATCCTACTCAGTGGATTCAGCTATGATAAGCAAAATTGCCTATAAACTGTCTTATAAGACAAAATTATCTTTCTGGGAACCACTGTACCTCAGAATTATTTATTTATTTATTTGAGAGAGAGAAAGAGGGGGAGAGAGAGAGAGAAAGGGCATGTCAGGCCCTTAAGCCATTGCAAATGAACTCCAGATGCATGTGCTACTTTGTGCACATGGGTCCTGGAGAGTTGAGCCAGGATCCTTTGGCCTTGCAGGCAAATTCCTTAACCACAAAGCCATCTCTCCAGCCCCTCAGAATTAATTTTTAAAAATCCAAACCAATTTAAACAGGAAACAAACAAACAAACAAACCTCACAATGGAATCAAAATTCCCTATGCCATAGTAAGATAAGTATCATGGTCTCCATTTCACATATGAAGGGAAGCAAATAGGACAAAGTAAAGGACTGTCTCAATAGCTTGTAGTATGAAACCAAGTAAGGATGATAGATCTGTTCTTTTAATTTCAGTTTGTTTTTCCTAAATCCATTTCCTTTGTTAGTCAAACCTTTGGGAAAGTTCCAGAGCAAAGGTGAGTTCAAGGCCCTGGAGACAGTGAGGCCTAGGGGGATAGTGCGACAGCTAGTCCAGACGTGGCCACCTTGAGGACTGAGTGTCTCCTGTAGGGACTTCAGGGCTCCAAGTCCTAATTTGCAATTTGGTGAGCTGTCATCTGAGTCCTCCCACCTGGTCATACTCAAGCCTGCAAAGAGAATTTCCAGGTTTTCCCTCAGTCCTTTTTTATAGGGCCAGTTGGAGAAAAGTTTTTCTATTTTTCCTTTTCAGTATTTGCTTATATGGACATTGACTTTTGAGAGAATCAGTAATAGTGTCTGTGTTTTATATGCTTTTAGAAACTCAAATTTCCTTGGTTTTATATTAGATCAAACATGGGCTAGAAAGGAAGCAAGGAGAGCAAAATGGAGTGACAGAAAGAGAAAAACATAATTATCAAACAAAAACAATTGAAAGAAGGCCAGAAAGAGATTAGAAGACAGAAAAAGACATGCTTATACCCACACTGTTGCATCATCTTTTCCTAGGGAGATTTAAGGGAATGTCCATTCCCCAACCCACTAGGGCATCAGTGACAGACCAAAGTACAAATTACGCAGAAGTCCAACTTGGTGAGTTGAAGAATTTAATTGGATTATTTTCAAGACATGAGTGAGTGACCTTCAAAACAGCTACATCGCTAGAAAGTCTTATCCCAGCTTGGATGACAACCTCACCAGAGCTGGATAGAGGCCCTCCCTCAATTAATCTTCCATACCTTATGTACTCTATCACTTCCCAATATCATGAGACCATTTTCAGTGAGGCAGAATTGTGGAAAGTTTGCCAGCAGGTATGGGAGTTGCATGAAGGAGCAGGCTTCTCACCCCTTCTTCTATGATGGAATGCCAATAGTCAGTCTTGGGGTGGGGGGTTGTGAGTAATCACATATGCTTAGATGAACATGGTAATGGTGGTTATGCTCAGAGGATAGTATTCTACAACACCCATACATGGGACCACAGAAGCACAAAGACAGAGGACACACACACGCACATACACACACATAGACTATGAATCAGAAGGGAAATAAGAGATGGGGAGTTGGTAAGGGGAACACTTAGGGATGGTAAGGGTCCCTGGGATGTAGGGCCTGGAAGGAAGTTCTGATGTTGGGGAGGAGACTGGCTAATTACAGTGGAGGGACCTGACCCAGTAACAGATATTATTTCATTAAGGTCTGCAGGCATTATTGTTCAATATACCAAGGATCATTTCTCTCATCCTAAAAAGCAGAGTCATGTGTACAATGTAGTGAAAGAACACTCATTTGTTCAGAAGAAAACCTCTTGAGAGCTCTACATGAAAACCCCTGCTTTCCTCTGTCTCACCTTCTGTCCCCTTCTCAATTTCCCTCTGGCCCCACAAATCCAAGTGCAGCTGACTATATGTCAGGAAATGTTCAGAGTTAGGTAGGTAGGCTGCAAGCAGCTGTGTGGAGTGGGGGGTGGAGTGAGGCAGACATGAGTGCTGCATTTGGAAAGCCTTCAAAAGTTTGCTCCCCTAGGACCATTCTGGCCATTCTGAAGTTCTGCCTTGACGTACATAGCACCAAGGCAGCTACTATCCAGTTTACAGCATCACAATAACAGTGGAAACCTGACTATGCTGGGAAGGGCTTCAGTGCTTGATCCACATAACATCTGATACTTCCCTCTGGGTCAGAAAGCCCTAAAGTCAATGTTCAGGATCCAACAATATTCTAACTGGTTTTTCAACTGAGCTTCAGCCAGCCATCAAAGGTTCAACCACATTGTGTACAGCTGACAGTCAGACCATGAGATAGTTAACCTTCATGTAAGAAGCTGAGCTGACAATGAACATAGAAGAAGTAGTTTTCATCATTTATGATGAAAATAATTTCTGAATGTACGGGTTATGGTGTCTGCTCTGAATTATCCATACCCTCCTTCAAATCTTGATGCTGACATAAGAATACTGTAAAGGAATTGTCAGAAGCTTGGATGCCATTGGAGACAGATTTCAAACCCTATCATGACAGTCAGGATAGTACCCTGTTTAGGAGGCCTCCACAAAGAACTGAAACCTCTGTGGTTTTCTAGTCCAACTGCTTACTTTGCTCAGGAGGAAGCCCAAGACCACATAGATGGAATTACTTATATAAGATCACCCTTAGTTATTGGACCCAACTAGAACACTCTTAATCCTGCAGTGTTTCCACCTAGGGCACATAAAGAAACAGTAATATTCATAATATAAATAGAAGTCCTTGAATTTTTTTACTCATTCAGAAAACATCAATGCTTAGTGTGAACATTTAATATTTAGTGGGGCTGGGGATATGGTTCAGTGGCAGAGCATTTGCCTAGCATGTTCAAGTAACCTGATTAGATCCCCAGCACTGGAAACAAAACAAAACAAATAGCAACAGAACTTATCAAAATAGATTTAGCCAGAGAACCAAGAATAGAAATCTAAAATTGAGCTTATTAGATACACAGTAAATATTTTTGTGTGCTTAAGTGTGTGGTGTGTGTGTATACACATAATCCTATTCATATGAGGGTTTCTGTGTGTGTGTGTGTGTGTGCATACACATGTTTGTGTATGTGTATTGAAGCCAGAGGTCATCATCAAAAGTCTTCCTCAATTGCTCTTTACCTTATTCTGGGGGCAGGGACTATCACAGATCACAGAGCTCACCTATTCAGTTAGGGAAGCTAGCCAGCAAACCTTGGAGATCGCCTGACTCTGCTTCCCAAGCACTAGGATTATAGGCATGTGCCTCCATACCCAGCACTTACATGAGTGCTGAGGATCCCTGAGCTTGTGTGACAAATGCATTACTTACTGAGCCATCTCTTCAGCCTCACAATGAGTGCTTGTTGAATAAAATGAACAGAATGGATTATTAGCTTTCAGTTTATGAGGTTCTGTCATATTAAAATTATTGACCTTAGTGAAGGATGAGGGGTCACAATGCAAAATGGTGCCATTTTGGGAGGGTTGTTTTTCTTAAACAATTAAAAACAATGGAAAATTTGCTAAGCAGTGAAATAGTGAAGATATAGAATGCTCAAGAGATTAACAGATGCAAACCATATGTAACTACTTAAGAAAATACACTCTAAGCAAATGGGAAGCTCCTCTAAATGTTCCTGCAGAGTGAAGCAAGTCCTATGTCCCAAGTCTCTTTTACTTTGGACCTTCTCCCAAGGTAAAAATTCTTCTTTCCTGTAAACTCAACAACCTTGTATACAAAGCCAGGTTTTCACAGAACTGTTAAGTTGTTTGGAGGAATTACCCTTCCCCAACAAGTTACTTTTAAATAGGATATTTCATCAAATATTGCCGTCAGCAAAATGAGGTAGTGGAGTGTATTTCTCCTCGAAGTTGGATTAGCCTTGCTAGGCAGAACAAACCAGACTGCATGTTCCATTGTCCAGAAAGTTAGGTTCTTGAGGGACTAAACAGTGGCAAAGGCAGGATCTCGAGGAGTCTCTCAGGACTTCTGTTTGTTATTGCATTCTGACCAGGAACCATGGAAAGTTCATCAGAACCCTGTTTCTCAGCTCTTCTTGTACCCTGAGGACTCCATTGTTTGCCAGATCTGTGGGTGCTGATGTGTCTGTGGTTCCAGGTCACCTGAGCATGTAGGCTGCTTTTCTGTTTACAACTTCCAAAACATCTCCTTTTCCCAGAGGCTACATGATCTTGGCCCTTTGACATGTTGGAGGGACAGAGGAATTGCAAAATGGCTCTTAGAGCACCTCTAATTTGGACTATAAATTGTTAAGGAAAGATCCAAGGTCAAGGATTTTCTCCTTATATTAGCAAAAGCCAAAATAACCCTTACCAGGGCCACTTTTGGCTACTCTTGATGAATCAGTTTCAATTCAATAAACTTTTTAGCATGTAAAAAAAGTTTGTTGAGGCAGTCCAAAGAAAGAGGCGCTAAGTTAAAAGGAGAGTGAAGATTTAATTTAGTGATTAAAAAAGTTAATGATTCCTTAAGGAATGATGTAATATTTTGTCACTTTATAGTTCAACCATCTTTATGCAAAACAGTTCTAAAAGAATATTTCTTAAGCCCATAAACATTCCAGATTTGTAAAAACCATTACTTTTTGTTCAGGAAGCACACAGACTAAGCTTTATCAAGACTTCTCCATATACCATATGTTCTATGCTTTCGACTTTTCCAGAAGAGTAAGATTGCATGAATATTGGCAGTAAGGAACACCTCTCAGATGGATGAAGAGATTGTTTCAACACACTATCACAAAGCAGGTAGAGTAGAACATAAATCTAATTCCTGCCTTCTCATTGAAGCTTTCTAAAAAGTACTTTCTGTGCTGGATGTGGTGGTGCATGTCTAATCTCAGCACTCAGGAGACCGGGGTTGGAAGATCACCATGAGTTCAAGGCCAGCCTGAGACTACATAGTGAATTCCAGGTCAGCCCGAGCTAGAGGAAGACTCTACCTCAAAAACAAAATAAAACAAAAAGTATTTTCTAGCATATTATTTCTCAAATATTAGTTCCCTTAGCATACACCTGATGCTTTTTGGTTCACTTTAGAAAGACAAGATAATTTTTAAATTACAGATGGCTAAGAAACAGAGGCTCTCACACAATTGTATTTAGGTGTTGAAGATGATGTTTCTCTTTGACCTTTGACTGGAGTATCTTTAAACCATACCAGAAGGTAAAAGTTGATTTTAAGACTTCTGAAAGGTCTTTCTTCATATCAACCATTTCACACTTGCTTAACAAGGTAACTAACTTAACTCGCATAATTTTTAAAATAAAGTTGTTTTTAAATATATATATGTATGTATTTGAGAGAGAGAAAGTGGGGAGAGAGAATGGGTATGCCAGGGCATCCAGCCACTGCGAACAAACTCCAGATGCATGTGCCCCTTTGTGCATCTGGCAGATGTGGGTTGTGGAGAATTGAACCAGGATCCCTTGGCTTTGTAGGCAAGCTCCTTAACCACTAAGCCATCTCTCCAGCCTCACTGTCATAATTTAAAATGATTTACCAGTGCAAGATTTGTTTACTGAATTCTAAGTATGTTGTTAATAAAATCTATATTAAATATCAAAGCTGTGTTTTAGGTTATTTTATTTTTCTAATGCTTAAAATTTATATTGATAAAATTTTGAAAGGGTAAAATGTGCCATTGTTTCTTAAATTCTCAACCTCTACACCTTAAATAGAAGTTCAAAAATATTAAACATATAATGCTCTGGTTTGATGGATTAAGTTTCACACATATTGATGGATGATACTTTTGCAATAATGTTTTATTACTCGTTGTCTGCAACTATCTTGTCCCAGCCTTTTGCTATTGTCAACATATAGAATCTTCTCCATATAGAAGGCATGATTTCTTTTCTGGGAACCAAGGTGCCCTGTGGTTCTTAGTCCACAGTGGTGATTCTTGAGTTTTCTAGAAGTTTCAGAACCACTTGGATGGCATGGGAAGATAGCATTTGCTTGACTGCACCTGCTGTTCCTAATTCAGCAGACATGAAGAGGCTCCACAACCTGCACATAGATACTATCACAGCAGATACAATGCGGGCATGATGAAGACACATTCTTTCTATGTTAAATTCTTCAGTTTGCCACTTGATACAAAGAAAGGCAGAACTTTTTGAAAAGTGACTCTCCTCTCTCAGTTCTAATTATCTAGAGTAATCAAGTTTTCATATATTTATTTGCCCCCAAGCAATATCATAAGGTGGTACAGCTGTGTAGGTTATTTACTAAGGAGAGGAATTCTCCCTTCCTTCATTTATAACATAGTCTGAGTCCTGCCAAGGCTTGTGCCTTATCATCCAGAGCTAAAAGACAGAATATTAGTTGCCCTTTGAATAAGAGCATCTAAATAAAATCAATTAAGATGGCCAGAAATATCTAGGATTTTTGGTGCTTTGTATGACTTTTATTTGTGCATTCAGAAATATGTGATGGATTGTTTCTTGTTTCCATAATAGCCAGACTAAAATGATCCATGGAGGCAGAAAACTGGTGGAATCATTGGATCTTCCATTTAGTGTCCTTACCCATTTTGTCTCATTGGAAATAAAGTATTAACTTCCAGACATTGGGTTCTCCATTTGTGATGGTTTGATTCAGGTGTCCCCCATAAACTTAGGTGTTGTGCATGCTAGGTTCGCAGCTGATGGAGATGTGGGAATTAATGCCTCTTGGAGGCATTGTTTTATTGTGGGTCAACTTATGGGTATTACAACCAGTTTCCCCATGCCAGAGTTTAACACATTCTCCTGTTGCTATTGTCCACCTTATGTTGGCCAGGTGGTGATGTCCACCCTCTGCTCAAGTTGGTACCAAGAATGGCATTGGTGCTAGACACCTGACTGTGTGGCTTTGGCATTTAGGAGCTTATTTTCAAGAGGAATGTGGAAGTATTTGAAACCTTGGTCTAAGAGATGCCTTGTAGTGCTGTAAGTATAGCTTAATGGACTATTCTGGTCAGAGTTGAAAGACCTGAATGTAGTAAGAACTATGGATTGTGAGGTTAGGCTTATGAAAGTAGGAAATAGCTTTGCTAGGACTGGGCTAGAAACAGTTTGTGTGAGAGGCTTACTGTTATGCTCCTGTCCTGATAATTTGTGCAGGGTTGCATTGCATAGAAATGGACTAGTGTGAGCAGAGGGATATGACACAGAAAGAAAAATCTTTGGGCCAAAACTGCTGCCCACTCAGCTGCAATTGAGAGATTACAACCTTTGAGATTGGGCCAGATGACCTGCACTGGGACAACACAAAGAATGTAGGTTCTTTAGAAGGGGCCTGAGTGCTCAAGGAATGTCCTGTTCTTCAAAGTCTGCTTTATTCTCCCTTGGATGAACAAATTGGCACCCTACTTGGCATTGTGGAGTATAAAAAATATAGGAAAGACAGAGTCATTGAGTTTGCAACATGGTCTTGTGTTTTGGAAATGGACATGGGCAGTGTGAAACAGGTTTGCAAGATGGCTGCATGGAGACTCCATGGAACCATGAGGATGAATTATGGATTGCAGTAGAGACCCAGTAGAGATGCTAGGACTATAAGACAACTACTAAGGAAAACTTTCAGCCCCAGATGAAGTTTTCCAGGACCATGAGTATCCTACCTGGAGGGACAGAATTGGAACTCTAGAGACTTATCAGTGGTTAGAATTGGAAAATATCGGACTTGGAGATTTGTCATTGACTAGAGTTGTTGGACTTGAAGCTACAGAGTTTGGTGTTTGCCCTGTCTAAGTCTTGTATTGGTTGAGTATTTCTTTTCTATGCCCAGTGCCATCTTTTGCAGTGTGAATGTTTATTCTGTTCCATTACAGTTTTGTGGGGGGGGGTAGTTTTTGGTATTATGGCTCAGTTAAAGACTTTGGATTGTGGGAATGTTTGAACATCATTAAGATTGATAAAAACAATGGGGACTTTTAAAGATGGACTGAGTGCATTGCATTTTACATCAAGGATGGTTATCAGTTTATGGGAACCAGGGGTGGAATGTGGTGGTGTGATTGAGGTGGCCCCCATAAACTTAGGTGTTCTGAATGCTAGGTTCTCAGTTGATAGAGTTTTGAAAATTAATGCCACCTTGAGGCAGTTTACTGCTGGGGGTGAGCTTATGGGTGTTATAGCCAGTTTCCCCTTGGTACACTGTTCTTTTGCTATTCTATACTTTATGTTGGCCAGGGGGTGATGTCCACCCTCTGCTCATGCCATTGTTTCCTGCCATTATGGAGCTTCCCTTCGAGTCTGTAAGCCAAATAAACCCTTTTTCCCCCAAAAATCTGTTCTTGGTCAGGTGATTTCTGCCAGCAATGCAAACCTGACTCCAACACCATTTAAACAATGAAAGAAATACATGAAGTGAAGTGAGGCCTTGGACTGACACTGCTGAAACCGGAGTTAGCCTTAATATATCTTCAAAAATCCTAGCCATGCTTTCTTTGGTTTTAGAAGTTATACTCATTCTTGTACTGAGGGCCTATTGGATTCTGAACTTACATGCTATTTCTTGAACTGGACATCTACACAACTCTGTAAAATATTGAAGATATTTATTTATGCCTATCAGTTCTGCTCAGCGTCCATCCTGTGACAACATGGCCCTACCATCTTGGAATTTCCATAGAGTATAGCTGTGGCAGGGTGACAGTGACTATTCTGCTATATCACTGAGGCTGCATAGGGAAAGTGTATCTCATCACAGGCTATAGCGAAGATTCTTTGGCTCATGATCTTTCATAAGGAACCAGTACTCTCCTTCTCCTGCCAGCTGCTTTCCTGGAAAACACTTTCATGTTCTTCGCTTCTTTATAGAGTCAAATAACTCTGCTGGAATAGAAAACCCTTTCTCTGTCCCAGAGATGGATTTTTTCTATGAAACACCCTATCACAGGAGGTTAATATTGTGTACTTTTTGTGGATGGTCTCCAATGGTCAGAGAGGCAAAGGGGCACCATAATGCCTGCAGAGAGCAGTCCCGATTAAAGTGAATTAATAAGTATGGATGAATATTTTCTCACCCACCCTCACTGTGCTGAAGTGTCAGTTACGTTCTCTATGTACTGGTCTTTACACACATTAGTTATCACTGTGCAGACTGATTGCTTGGAATATTTACACCCTGTAAACAGTTCTGGTAATCTTAGCAAGCACATACTGTGACAGACCCCCTGGGGTCTAATGCATTGCTTTCCTTACTGAACATTTGTTCTTTTGACAGCCATGAGCATGACCATTTCCCTTCTAGCATTCTCCTGTGAATGCCAAAGGCAACGGTACACAGCTCTGGGGGAAAATAAACAAGAGTGCCTTCTCTTCATCCAGCATTGTTGCACTACACTGGGCAGATTATATCCCTCTCATGCATCACTGAGAATGCCTTATTATCACTCAGGATAGGAGACACTTTGAACTTATTTATTCTTCTAAGTAATATTGTATCTGAAAGGCAGGTATACACTTTTGCCACTATTGCAAACACTTTAGCCTTCAGCATAGGAAAAACCAAGTCCACTGTCTTGGCCACAAGGCCAGGTTTCATCCATACCAAGGCATCCGACGCTGGCAGTGCAAGTGCAGCGGATGCCAACATGGTCCAGCTTGTTCACAGAACATCCTTCTGGTGAATGAGGGAAATCTTAATCCCATAGATGTATGCTTTTAATTTTTCAATGAAATTACAATCAAACAAATTGCCAGCACACATTTTTCTCTGTCAGATGTTTCCCTGATGGTAGATTTGGAGTACCCTTGGGGCAGCTTGTAAAGCTCATCCTCTGCCAGTGTTGCTACATATTCTTCTCTTTTGTTTTCAAACTGACTTCATCTTTTTCCCTAAGAAGTTGATACGTTTGATATACGGTAGTACCTGGAGGAAAGTGTCTCCTCCACGCTGACTTTTCACAGGGCTCTGACGGTAAGGATGATATGTTACTGGCTCTTCTTCAGCCCTCTGCAGGGAACTCGGTATGACAAAAATTACAAAAGCCAAGAGCCTGCAATTTCCTGATTTTCTAGCACTTATTAAAATCGTATTTATCAAGGTTGATTCTTGGCTGCTGGGTGAACTGGCTCTCCTGGAAGAAATGGCTTTTAGATGCTGCTTTGGGAGCAGGGGACCCTGTGCACACTGCTGGACAAGGCAGTTTTGGAAACCACTGTACTGATTTTAGACTCATGAAACCACAAGCTTCCCAGGAGAGCTGAACCCAGGCTGGAAATCATTCACCTCCTCTCCTTTCAGCAAGCAGTGTCAGAGAGAACAAGCAAACAATAGTAACAACCAGTGATTTTGATCTCTGGTTCCATTGCTAGGTCCCTAATGGGTGAGAATCAACATCAATGAAATTGTAAAGGACCTAGGAATGGACCATGTTTTTGTTTTCAGCCTATTTCTAAGCAAAGGTGTGACTAAATTGATTTGGCCTAAAGCTCAGGTCATGTGTATCTTTTTGGCAACTGCCAAATGTTACCATCTGGGCCAAATCATATCTTCACAGGTGCTATTTTGCTGAGTGACTGCCTCAGCTTTAGCTGGAGGAGGTGAGTCCTAAAACAGAAATTGTTCAGCTACTATTCTGTCTTATGACAATGGCGTTGTTCTAGTAAATAATTCATACTGCATAGAAAATATATGAGACTAGAGAGAAAAGATATGAGTCTCAGCTACATGTTCCTTGAAGAGAGCACGAAGGAACAAAAAGGCTTGGATTGAGTTGGGATTCTGCTCCTCAATATAACTGAAGTAAGGCTCAATATTTGTGCTTCCTAACTAATTATATCTCACCAGCCACAAAGTGTCAATTAATCTCAGGAATGGAAGAATATTGATATCTCTACCTATTTAAATGTGGCTTTGTCAAATGCAATAGTCAAACTATTTCTGAATTTCTTACCCCTTGACTGAGAACCCACTAGACAACACTGGGGGAGTAGCAGGAATAGAATCACAAAACTAGAATAAGTGTGACTGCTTTCCCTCAGGCTCGTCACCTGACAGAAAGATTCACTCTTTGTTTCATGTCAGCACCAATATTTATTTCCCATACTGGAGGACCTCCTGGGAAGACTGTGACAGAAGGCATCACACTTTCCTGCCTGCACAACATTAATACAAATCATAAAACATTTTCAAAGTAGTTAGAGAGAAAACTCAAGGCTTACCAACAGCATGAAACAAGAAACCTTGAGTTTTAATAATTTCTTCTCATAAAGAATAAACAGCAATAAGATATGTTGCTACTTTTATGGAAGGTATATTGCCACATGAGTCCTCAATATGTGGAAAGCTATAGATAAAGCATAGTGTTTACTTTCTGACATGATCAAATATCACTCCAATGTTGCCTTGATAATTCTGCTCTTTGTAAAGACTTTGAAGGCAATGCTGAGAACAAGGTTACTAATAAGCCAGAGATCTTCCATTAAAAGCATTTCATTCATCATGCCAGTTCTATACAGTGCTTGAAGCTCAAGTCTGTTAGAAATATACCCAAGACACAACTGATAATGGAGGCAACAAACAGATGGATAGGTGGAATATGTTTAGAATTTGTTCATGTGTTTGAACTCTAGGAAACTGTCTCTTAGACTATATTTGGAGACATTTTTTTCTAAAAGATACAAAGAATTATGTACAATATAGGTACATATATATATCATAGCTACAGGTGTCCATGGCAAAAGAAAAACTGTTGAAGTGCAATGCTCAGTCATTTCCAATTCGCCTGACACTTGTTGTATCATCCTGTGTTAGGACTCATACCACTCAATGAAATCTCCTAAATAACTGTGGTCATACTAGGCAGTGAATCTATGGATACCTTGTGAGGACAGCATAATTCAGCAGCTGCCATGGAGCATGTCCCATTGGAAACCATAATAAAATGGTAGTGATTTTATAGAAAATTCATGTTCCAGGAGATACATACACCTGGCTCTGTGAAAGTACCCAAGACAGACCACTAGTCCCCATTTATAGTGATGGACAGTATTGTCAGAAAAGGAGGGTAGCATGAAAAGTCTGTTTTATCACTTGAAGCTTGGTGGGAATTTGAAGAAGAGAAGAGAGTAGGAAGATAAGAAAGAAGAAGGAGAAATACACACACACACACACACACACACACACATTGGTTTTTTGAGGCAGGGTCTCACTCTTGCTTAGGCTGACATGAAACTCACTCTGTAGTCTCAGGGTGGCTTTGAACTCTTACCTTTGTCTCCCAAGTGCTGGTATTAAAGGCATGTGCCA
The DNA here is from genome assembly GCF_020740685.1 of Jaculus jaculus. Taxonomy (NCBI): domain Eukaryota; kingdom Metazoa; phylum Chordata; class Mammalia; order Rodentia; family Dipodidae; genus Jaculus; species Jaculus jaculus. The sequence continues at coordinate 97,213,593 of NC_059103.1, read as the reverse complement.
CTATGCCCAGCAAGAAGGAGAGTTGTGACCCATAGAATGAAATTTAATGAAAAGCTAGGCATGGTGGAGAGTGCTTAATCCCAGTGCTAGAGAGGCTGAGACTGGTAGATATCTGGGCTCACTGACCAGCCAGTCTACCTTATATGGCAAGTTAAGTTCTAAGACCTGTGTGAAAAAAAACACAAAACAAAACTAAAACTAAAAACTAACTCACCACCACCACAACAACAAACAAAATGTGGACAACATTTTTGAAGACAACAGCTGAAGTTATCCTCTGACCTCCATATGCATCTGCACACACATCTATGAACACACATGAACACACATATAGGCAGAATTTAACAATGTACCTTGTTATCAGATTTGTTAAAAAGATGAGGAAGGGGGGAACATTACCATAAGTAGTAGGCAACAAATGTACATGAAAATCATTTGTGGAAAACTAAACATTGAGGAAATTATATTTGCCATAAGTGCTCCTCTCCAACTGTGAACTAAGAAGCAAAACATAACACTCTTTCCCCAGAACTTTGAGCAGCATTTGACTCCATCTAGCAGATGAAACATCAGCATCTCATGTAAAGATTTAGAATTTCGATATTGTTACCTTTGCATCGCTGGGATAAAACACCTAACCAAAAGCAGCTGATCGAAGGAGAGGGTTTTTGTCTTGTTTTATTTTGCTTTGTCTTACAGGCTCAGGGGAAGCCTTACAATGGCAGGAAAGGGTGGTAGCTCAGAGGCTGAGTGTCACTTCTTGCCACAGCAGCTGGCAGAAAGTAGCAAGATTGTGAACTGAGCTCTGACAAGGGGGAGGGTGAGCTATAACACTTCAAAGCTCACCCCAGCCACACACTTGCTCATAAAAGCTTCACCTTCCAAATTGCCTCCAGCTGAGGACCAAGCATGGGGGAACATCTGATTCAAACTACCACAACTATAGCAACTAGTTAAGAGCTAAGATGGTGATTTCTAGATTCCAAACAATGGCTAACATGGAGTAAAATGGATGACCATTCTAGGTTTGGATGGGATGAAAATTAAAAGTGAACTGCAGCATGGATGCCGTGGCAATGGTTGTGAGTATGTTTTGGAGGTATTATGAGTGTGCATGCTCTGTCATGTGTCCTTTATTCTCAGGAGATTCAGGCCCATAAAGCACATGCAGAAAGACAGACCTTCAGAATGGATTCTTAGGTGCTAGTAGAGAGCCATGGCAGAATCACAACCTGCACATATTTTATGCTTTCTGAAACTAAAACATGCTAAAGCATGGAGGAAGAGGCAATGCTATTAGTACAAAATAATAGCAAAACTCTTATGTTGGGGAAATGGGTCTTTATATAATGAGTTCTGACAGTCCAATCTTTAACAGCACAGTTTTAAGGTTTTTTTTTTTTTAACACTAGGTATGCTTGCTTCCATTTATTCTACAGAATTACAGCATTCTTGTCAGAATAAGGTTGCACAACTAGCTAAGAGTGATTCTGATATTGTTTTTCAAGATAATTTTTAAAAAGTCCCATAACTTTCTTAAAAGTCAATAACGAGTATATTCTTATTTAGTTAAGAAAGCTTCATTCATTTATTCATGTTGTCAGATCTTTGAAGTTTTATTTTCAAGTTGCTAAAACAAGGTCCACAACATTTTTTTTTTTTTAGGATTCCAAGTCTACTTCCTCTTTCTCCTCTTCCTCCCTCTCCTCTCTTTATCCTCTCTGCTCTCCTCTTTTTCATCTCCCTCTCTCTCTCTTTCTTTCTCCCTGCTCTGTCTCTATTTCCCTCCCTTTACTGTCTCTTGATTTGTTACTAGGAGTTGATGGTAAAGGATATATATAATGTAGGTTAGTATTGGCAATGTACACAGTACTTTCAAGGGTCTGTAAAGTTAACAAGCTTTTTTTTGTAACATGAAAAGGCAAAGGTCAGTAAATTTTAGCTTGAAGGAAAATTATTACTAGTTTTATTACATTTTTTTCTGCTTATAAAACAAAATGAACAAAATGTAAAATCAAATCAAACAGGCTTTTAAAATAGGGATGGGAAGCATGATAATCGCTTTGAAAAGCCAGTTGGTTCTTTGTTCGTGACATGTAAACTAGAATATTCTGTAAGTTATTTTTAAATAAGTAGTAATAAAAACAATTGATATTGGCTGTATGGCAGTGTTTCAGTCAACACATGTAAAAACAAGTCAGGGAAATGGCACATAGCATACTTGTTCCTGTTTCATATGTTGATTTGACTTAGTTCATTTCTGTTAATCATTTTCTTATTGGGAAATTTAATTCTCAATACATGATGGTTACTAAAATTTAACATGCATCTACTATAATAGGCATTGTCTTCATGTCTTATGCATATTAGACATTAAGTTTTCATAATAATATTGTGAAGTCTGTAGTATCAAATATATTTTATTGCTGAAGAGATGGAGCTGAAAATATTTTTAATACATTTCCTCAGAACCAACATGAAGTTAGTGGTGGATTTGAGAATTGGGTAGGTTTGGGTTTTGTAGTGATATTGATTTTACTACATTGAGTGACATATTCATTATGTAACATATCAGGAAAAATGGTGGTATATTTTATGAAGTTTCAAATAGGAAAAAATGTCCTTTGTATAATTTAATGGATGCTTACATAAATGAAAGTCCAAAACAAATCAGCTTTATAATACTGTTTCCTTATCAAGAATGTGAAATCTAATCTGTTCCCATGGGGATCTTGATGCCTAAATTCTAATAGAATTTAAATTTTCACAATCCATGGGGTTGAATTAAAACAGTAGCCATTGGTGCTAATATTACTCAGATGGTATGGAAAACAGGCTGGGAAGAAGTAGTTTTTCTGCTTATAGGATCTGATCATAAAGAACTCTTGAGTCATATTCAACTTTTGAAAGAAGACTATTTTTCTTTTGTACTTTCTAATTAAAAACATACTTTATACTTTTTAAAAACAGGAAATTGGGCACATAATTCATACTATGGTCCATTACTTTTTATATTTAGAGAAGAAACACAAATAAAGAAGAAGGCAGAACATTACACGTTTTGTCACACGATGGGGAGACTGATGGGACCAGTTGTCTGTTCAGTTAGTTGCATCGAGTCGTGTGCTTTCCCTGTGGGTTGCATCTTGAAAAACTGGACTTAAGGTCTACTGAAATGATCTTACTTGTGACAGGAACTATAAGCAAGGATGCAGATGCAACTGCTGTATCTAAAGACAGAAGTGGAACAATTATAAAGAAAATTTCTTTAATCTCCAATGCGTTGGTTCTAAATTGCAACTTGAATTTCATTCAATGATGGTTAAATTGTGTTGTGACATGATTAGATTAGAAATTAAGTGAAAGACAAGAGACACCAGGCAGCAGTAATTTCAAAGGCTTTCCTAAAGTCCTAAATGATCATTGATTTGAAAATCAAAGCATAACTAGCATGAAAACCTAAATATTGAGCATTTTTCTAGAAAAGATGAGTTGGGAGAGGAAGTCCTTCCTCTAGAGTGGTTGGCTGTCCCTGTGGGGTGCTATATATAAGGAAACTCCAGGACAACACAGAGCTTCTCTTTCCTGGCTGGCTGTGTTATTTGTTGTGTGCACATTTATCTATCATTCAGCTATCCTCCTATATACTGAACTCCCGTCTTCATCCATCCTCATGGAATGAACAGCTAAATGTTCTCTCAACCTCTCTAGCCTATAGACAGCTACTATTGGACAGCCTAGCCATATCTTGTAATCTAATTCTATAAGTGTCTCCTTTTTTTTCATGGATAACAAATTTTACTGTTTTACAGTTAGAGGAATACTCACATTTTCTTTTTGGTCAGTTCATTCAAATTTTAAGTTTTATTTAAGTCTGTCTTTTAATACATATTCATATATTGATTCTGTTCCTCTGGAAAACACTGACAATTACAATCCAAGTTATTTCAAAAATATTTTGAGAGAGAGAGAGATATTGGGTATACCATAGTCTGGTGCCTCTGTAAACAAACTCCAGGCACATGCACCCTTTTGTGTATTTGGCTTTACATGGGTACTGGTTAATTGAACCCAAGCCATCAGGCATTGCAAGGAAGTGCATTTAAGTGCTGAGCCATCTCTCCAGCCCGAATATTTTTTTTTTTTCAACTGGGAATAAAAACATGGGCAAGAAAAATGTCTTCTCCAATTGGGTATGGTGTATACACTGTAATCCTAGCACTCAAGTTGCTGCAGCAGGATTGGATGTTTGAGACAAGCTTGGGCTATATGATGAGAGCTTGTGAAAAACAAATAAACACAACAGCAAAACACCAACAAAAAACACCAGGATCTTGTCCTTATAAGAGCCTATAAGGGTTCCTAATCTGGGGCTGGGAAATAGCTCAATGATTAAAGGCTCATGCCTGCAAAGCTGACCAACAAGGATTTGGTTTCCTAGTACCCACATAAAGCCAGATGCACAAAGTAATACATGGATCTGGAGTTCATTTGCAGTAGAAAGAGAGCCTGGTGTGGCCATACTCTCCCTCTCTCTCTCTCACTGTGGTTTGAATCTATGTTCCCCACAGACTCAGGTGTTTTATTAAAGTTTGTAACTTGGATTTCCAGCTGCCTGGCTAGAGAAATTGTTACTTGGGGCAGATTCTGAGGTCCAGACCTAAGGTGTGTTTGGGGGTGGATCTGATTTCCAGCCCAAAGATATGCAGACTGAGCTCTGGTGGGGCCCCTGCTATTTGCGGTCAGTTTTGTGCTCCTTTGGTGTTTGCTGGCTGCAGATGGCTTCTCTCTGCTTGGATGTATGGAATCAGCTTCTCCCACCACTGGTGGAACTTCCTGTCTGGATCTGTAAACTTGAAATAAATTCCTTATTCCACTAAACTGCCTGGTTTGGATGTTCATCGCTGCAACATGGAGCTGACTACAGCACTCTCAAGTACATAAATAAAATACTAAAAAAATAGTTCCTAACCTAGTAAAAAGTCTCTTTCCTTCCTTCTTCCCTTCCCATCCCCTCCTTCTTTCCCTCTTTTCCTCTTTGCCTTTTCTCCTTTTTCTCCTCTTCTCTCTCCAACAAAGTTGCCAGACCCCTACATGCAGAGACTAGAGAAAGGATGTTTACCCAGTTCTGTCCAGAGGACATAAAAGGTGCTAAGAGGTGAAGGTTCACCTGCATTTTAAAGCAGGCATTTGTTGGGTAAAAAGGAAGAGAACATAGTTGCTGAGGTGCAAAGGAGGGCTATGGAATTAGAACTTCAAATTGGGAAGCAGTGGCTGGATTTTATTTTTGTCCCCACAATTCATCTTTTAAGGGAGCAATCTCTCACCTATCACAATTAGCCTGAGATGAATGTGTAGCTCTTTAAACCCTAAGACCTATGTGTGGATACACAAACTAATTTTTAACTCCTCACATCTCTGCAGCACTGGGCAACAGTAATTTAAGAGGCTTTTCTGAAGACTTTAGTGAGAATATATTTGAAAATTAGAGTGTAACCAGCAATGAAAATCTAAATGCTGGTTCATTAGCTGGCTTGTTAAAGATGTTGGAGCCTTTTCTATCCTCACATATTCTAGGGAAAGAGCATATAAAAAGAGTTTGAGTCTTTAGAATCTAAATTTCAGTCTTCCAGCTTGTGTCAGGCGGCTTAGAGGAATAAGGAAAGTGTTCTCTGTTCAGGTTTTCTCAGAGTACGACTCTCTGAGCCTAAGGAGCAGGAGCGTTCCTACCCCCAGTACAGAATTCTAGCATAATATTTCTGTTGCTTAGGATAAAGGTTGAAGAGTGAACAACTTATTCTAGTTTGCTTGTGACTGTCCCCAGGTTTTATGAATTAAAAAAATCTGTTTAAAATGTGTAACATTAAATTTAGAATAATCTCGTAATGTATGCATGTGTATAACAGTGGAAGAGAGAGAGTGAGAGGGAGACAGAGAGAGAGAGAGAGGAGAGGAGACAAAAGGCAAGGAGAAGACAGGGGGTGGAGATTTAGGATTTTCTATATTGGAACTGTGTTAGTGTTAACACATCAAATGCTTCATGCCAGGAAATCCTTCCTTATAGGGAAAACTGAGGTAGTTTGTCTCTCTTGTTGGTAAAATGGTATAAGCAATAGTGACTTTTGTTAGAGAAACATTATATATCAGAGAATAAGTTTTTGAGTTTTTAGTTATACAAGAAATTCCAAGAAATGATTAACAATACCACATACATTTTCCCCAGTGTTAATTTCATGCAAAATTAAATTCTACTATAACCTGTGTGTTGATGTTGATATAATCTGTTCCTTACTTGAATTTTAACAAAACATAAATGTGTGTACATTTTCAGGTTTTACTTGTGTATGTGTTTGTGTGTGTGCATGCCATGCATTTTTATATAATTTTATCACCTGTGTGAGTTCAGCACAGCCAAAATTCAAAACTCCTCCTCAAGCACTGGCAACCATCCAGTTGACTGTCTTGTCATAACTACATGAAATTCTCTCTCATTCTGTCTTCCCCTTCTTGCCTGGTACCTTTGATCTTGTTTTTGAAATCTAACAAATATTAATCAGTTCTCCTTTGCCACAATGTTCATATATTCATTCATATACATTCATGTGTTTATGAGAAACTTAATTCATACAGTATGCAATTTTAAGGATTGAATTTTTCACTCAGCATAAACTCTGAAGATTTCCCTAATTTGTCAGTAGCTCATTCCTTTTGATTGCTCAGTATTACATGTTTGCAATCACATGGATGTACCCTGTTTGACCATTTGCCTACAGAATGTGTGGATTGTTTTCCCTGGTTTTAGATTATTATGAATAAGGCTATAATATACATATTCTTGTATAGGTTTCCATAGAATAAATGGTTAAGTGAAATTTTGGTTCATATAGTAGTTGCATATTTAGTATTATAAGAACTTGTTTAACCTTTTCAAGATAGCTACATCATTTTACATTTTTACTAAAAATGTACGAACATCGTCTTTCTATTTATCATTGCCAAGTTTTGATCTTGTCATTATTTTTATTGTAGTTGTGATAAGACAAGTTTTATGGAATATCCTAGTGAGAATTTAAAAAGGCTAGGTACAGAAAAAATTGTATTTTGAGGCTTTTCTTATGAACTTACTAAGGGGAAGGAAAGACCACAAACAACTTTGTTGGAATTGGGCTACTGACATAGGTCCTGGCTACATTCTGCTGTGCTTGCCCAGAGAGTTTAATTAAGATTAAATTTGTAATGGACTGATACTCTCAACTAAAGATATGGAATTAAAATATTAAGATTTAAAGTTAGAAAAACTTGAACAAGTTTAAAATTACAGGCACTGAGACTGGGTGCTGAAGCTGCTACTGTCATATACATTATAATTTGGAAGAAAGAAGGTCCAACTACTTTACATTAAAACAATGGGAAGAATGCCCAAGAAAAGACTAAATGGTAGAAATAGAAATTCTTGAAAGGAGTTGATTGAAAGAAAAGAACCCACACTTCATGGTCACAATTTATTTTGTCCCTGAATTAAAAAACATGAGTGTGTCCTACCCAACTGGTATTGGTTTTGGAAGCATGGAGTAAGTTATGCAGTACATTCGGTTCTAAAAGCCACTGCTGAGATGTGAAATATAGACAGGGCATGACGATCCTGATAGGCTAGTGAAGCCACTAGAAGATAGACCATGGTTTGCAAGGAGACCCAAAGATGTTTTAGATATACCAGGACTGTACAAGGGCCACCATGGTAGCTGTTGGATTGGTATAAAAGTTTTATCTGCCTATTCAGCCTAGTTGAGGGGCAGGACTGGGAATCCCAGAGACTGTCAGTCACTGCTTATGATACTGCACTTAAACTATTGATGTTTGCCATTAGCTTGATGGTTATTGAGTTTGCATTGGTCCAGTCTTTCTTTGTTATACCATATTGCAGTTGAAAATGTTTACTTGTTGCCTTTATATGTTAAAAGTATATAACTTGTCTTGATTTTATAGGACTCACAGTTAAGAGACAATCTTAAATCTCAGATGAGACTTGGGACTTTAAAACAATCTTCAAGTTGGTAAAAACTATGGGACCTTTTAATTTCATCTGAAAACAATGTGCAATGAGAGACGGTTATGAATCTATTGGAGCCAGGGATGGAATATGGTAGTTTAAATGGATGTTCCTCAATAGATTCAGGAGTTTTATTCAAGCTTGTAACTTGGTGTCACTGTGGATGGATCTGTAGCAGACAAATTCAGGTTCACTGAGATGAACTTCCAGACCAGGCACAGTTATGGAGGAAGGGATATTTATTGAAGCCTACAGATCCAGGGGAAGTTCCATAAATTGCAGAAGAAGCTGGCCTGCCTTCACAGGACCAAGGAGAGAGAGAGAGAGAAAGGGAGAGAGAGAGAGAGAGAGAGAGAGAGAGAGAGAGAGAGAGAGAGAGAGAGAGAGAAGCACACTCCAAAAGCCAAAAGCCAAAAGCCAAATAGCACACTTTAGGAACTCAAGCTAGGCACACTTTGCATATCTTTACATTGAAATCTGAAACCCACTACCACACCTTAAGAGCCACCCAGTGACATTGCCTCCAGCCAGGTGATAGCAGATGCAATCTACAAACAAATAAACAAGTGAATATATTGGGTGCCATCTATTCAAACCACCACAGGATCCTAGGGTCCAGCCCTAAGGTGTGAGGGTGGATCTGGAATTCCAGTCAAAGGTAAGCAGAGAGCTGCCTGAGGGTGCTTGCATTGTGGTGCTGGTGGTGGCTGCTTTTCTGTCTTTGTGGATCTGTGAAAGGGGGCCAACTTCTTCCACCATTGTGAAACTTCCCTTGGATCCATAAGCTTCAAATAAATTCCATTCCACCTATAAATCGTGTCTGGTTTTGAGGTTCATTCCCAGCAACATGAACCTGACCATGATAGTAGTTATTCTGATAGTTATGTAGTGATATTTACTCTAGCTTTAATTTTCATTTTCTCAATGGCTATGATATTGAACATCATTTAATGTACCTATTTGTCATCTTTATGTTCACTTTGGAGGCCTGAATCCTTATCTTTTGTCGGTTTTCTTTTTGTAATATTTATTCATTTATTTATAATACAGATAGAGTGGAGAGAAAGACAGGGAAGGTAAATGGGCAGGGCAGAGCGTCCTGCCAGTTCAAATGAACTCTAGTCACATGTACCACCTTGTGCATCTGGCTTTTCATGGGTACTAAGGAACTGAATCCAGGCCATCTGGCTTTGCAAGCAAGTGCCTTTACTGAGTGAATTTTTTTCTATGTATTATTGGAACAAGTTCATGAACAATTTGTTGAACCTAGGGCCTTGTGCATTCTATGAAGACATTCTGCTATTGAGGTGCACCTCTACTCTTTGTTTTTATTTTTAAAATATTTACTTTTACTTATTTGAGAGAGAAAGAGGGAGAGAGAGAGAGAGAGAGAGAGAAAGAATAGGTGTGCCAGTGTCTCCAGCCATTGCTAATGAACTCCAGATGCAGTGACACCTTGTGCATCTGGCTTATATAAGTCCTGGAGAAATGAACTTATCCCTTGGCATTCCAGACAAGTGCCTTAACTGCTAAGCCATCTTCTCATCCCTCTTGTATTTTTTATAAATGACAATTATAAGCTGGGTATGATGATACTGATTTGTATTCCTAGCCCTGGGGAGGCTGAAGTGAGGAGATCTCAAACACTAAGCCAGTGTGGAGTACATTGCTGAAAGAAAGAAAGGAAAGGGTTAAGGAAGGAAGGAAGGAGGGAAGGAAAGAAAGAAGGAAGGAATTGCATAGCAAATTTATCTAGTGGCAATAGGACTTTTCAGATTATGTATTTCTTTTTGGTTGAATCGTCAACAGTGGAGTTTTTTTCACTGTAGTTCAACATAAGGAAGTTACACTAGACAAAGGTAAACTAGGAGACAACTCACAACAGGGGATGATGGGAACACAAGTCTTACATGTGAGAATGAGGTGGGGGGGAGGTTCAACATTTTTTAATTTTACTCCTTATAGCCTTTTCATTGAAGCTAGAGAAAGGTAGAATAGGAGACAAGTCACAACAGGGGATGATGGGAGCACAAGTGATATTGTGAGAATGAGGTGGAAGGGAGCCTCAAAGTATTTTATAAAGAGAATCAAAGACGATTTAGAGCCAATCAAATGAGCCTGACATATTCAAAATCAGGCTGCAAGTAGCTAAGATTAAATGACAGATTTTCTCATTCTATAGCTTACTGATTTTTTTCTATGTTGTGTTTCTCAGTCTAGGGAAGAAGTAAATAAAGAATGAAACATGTTGAACAAGAAAAAACCAAAGCAAATGCTATATTAATTAAACCAAGTTCAACATGGGTACTATTAGAACCTGGACAAGTAGCTAAAGTAGAAATAGACATGCTAAGTAGAAAAAGAAATCCTGAAATCTCAGTGACTTAATGCAGTTCTTGTAAAGTCCAATCAAGTGGTAGTAGAGGTGGATGGTGGCCTCTGTTCCATATACTTAAAGGACAAACATCTAGAGACTTAGGCAATTTAAAAATCCCTTCAGCATGTGGCTTTCAAGACCTTTCAGAATGTCATTTGCTGCTGCTAAATTGCTGAAAAGAGAATGTATGATCAAGTAGGCGTTTCTAGTGGCCAAGCCTGACAATACATTATTTGATCCATATTTACTTGGTCATAACTTAGTCAAATGATGTAATCATCATTTATTATGTGCAGGGATTTGGTTCTTAGGTCCCCCATGAATATCAAAATCCACAATATACAAGTCCCTTATAGAAAATGTAATAGTATTTATATATAATCTATACATATCTTTTTATATCTTTTGAGTAATTTCTATATTACCTACAATACCTAATATAATTTAAATACTATAAAAATAATTATTGTATTATTTTTCATGGAAAAATGATAAGAAAAAGTATACACATATTCATCACAGACAGAAACAGTTTATTCCTAACTACATAATCTAGTATACAATCTGAGGTTGCCTGTATCTTCAGATATAGAACTGGTGGATATAGAGTACCAACTATATATACAAGTTCCAAGAAAATTAGAAAATATGTTCATTGTATGATTAGGAGTAAAAGGAAATGATTTGGTAAATAGATATTAAATCTCTGATAAATATTATCTACCAAGACTTCTTTATAGTAACATATGTTGTCAACAATCGTAATAGTTGTTACAGTAGATTTTGTAAATTGTTTGGGTAAAAGGCTGTGGTGGTTTGCATGTATGTCCCCCGTAGACTCTGATGCTTATTAAAACTTATAACTTGGGTCTTCAGCCACCTGACTGGAGGAGGTGTCACTGGGGATGGATCTGGCCTATGGTGTGTTTGGGGGTGGATGTGATTTCCAGTCCAAAGGTGTGGAGAGCAGTGCAAGCTCTGGGGCTCCTGCTTGCTATAGGTTTGTGTTTGCTACTTTTTGTTTCTGCTGGAAGTTTGGCTGTTTCTCTCTGCTTGGATGTATGGGAGAAGTTTCCTCCCCAAAGAACATCCCCCTGGATCTGTCAGCTTGAAATAAAACCTTTTCTCCCACAAACCACATCTGGTTTGGATGTTCATCCCAGCAATGTGAAGCTGTCTACTACAGAGGCTTTTCTAGTACTCCTAAGGAAGATTAATGAATTAATCTGTTGCTCTGAGTGTCAAAATAGGTCACTGTATATGCAGATAGCAGGAAGTAAAAGCCAACTCATAATTAGTATGGCAACTTTTTATTTAGGGATGTAATAGCTTCCTTAGCTCTATGTCTGCTTTTCTTCTGTGAGAATGTATACACATAGAGCAATAGAGAAAAAATGCCAAAAGTCTTTCTCAATGAAAATGATTTGGAACCACTGAGTAAGAATGATATTTCCCAACATGTTTCCTATAGAACACTAGTTCTTGGATATAATCCCAAGGGGGGAAAATCATTACTCATAAAAATTTAGAGAAGATTGAAACTCAGGTCTCCCTCTTGAGTGTTTCTAACTATCGGAACGTATTAAAGTTTCCAAATAATCCTGTCATCAAGAAGCCTTTGATTTCAACCCCATATTCTCTCACACCTGTCTTTTAGTGCCATGTGCTTTGGTGATCCCTCTGTGGGCTGCGCTCATCTGACTCCCACTGTGGTTGTGCATCCTTGTTTCTGTGCTGGTAGTTTGTTTTTGTTCTTCCAGTGCTGGTCATCAAATCCAGGGTGTCAGATGCTCTAATCACTGAGCTTACCCCCAGCCCTGCTCTTGGGTTTGAACTTGCCAATTTTTTTTTTACACTTGCATGGAAAACATACATAGGCCTATGATAGGTTTGAAAATAACTGTTTAGCAGCTGGAGAGATGGCTTACCAGTTAAGGCACATGCCTGTGAAGCCTAAGGACCCAGGTTCGATTCTCCAAGTTCCATATCAGCCAGATGCACATGGTGGTGTATGTATCTGGAGTTCATTTGCAGTGGCTGGAGGGCCTGATGTGCCCATTTTCTCCCTCCCTTCCTCTCTCTCTCTCTCTGTGTGTCTCCCTTTCTCTATGTCTCTAATAAATAAATTTAAAAAATAACTGTTTAGCTAGTACACTATCATCTTTTACTATTTTTTTACACATAACATTATTTTCTACTTGATCTTAGAGATAGAGTAGTATGAATATATGTTTGCTAAAGTAATATTTGGAGCAGGTTGGAATTTATAATTTATTTCTTTAGAAATATTTCTGGAGAGAGTTATTACTAATGGGTTTTCTTCATTCCTTCTTTCCACACAATTGCCAGTAATTCTAGACATGGGAACTAATATTTTCATATTGAGATTCATTGTCTGATTTTCTGTCTGATTTCTGGTCTTACAAAATGGCAGGTTGTTCCTTTTACTAGGGTTGGCAATATGCACCACTGAACAGATGAACACACCATACCCACATACGTGCGTACAAACACACACACATCAGCCTATCTGGTATTGATGCAATATTCTTTATTCTGGGTAAATCTTATAAATTTAAAAGAAGACCACAAGAAATTATATGGGAGCATATTGTATTGGTTTGGCTCTCAGGAAATCAGAAAGTAGCTCTGATTTTGGGGGATTAAAGCACAAAAATCTGTATAGTTAATAAAATAAATCTTAAGCTATCTATGGTTGTAATTTCAACATTTGGCTACTCAAATTAAACAGGAAAAAATTAAACAGTTAGTTTTTCTAGACACATTTTAAATTCTCAGTAGTCATATGCTGTTAGTGGCAATTGTAATGGACTGCACAAACTGTTAATCATTATTAACAGTTACAATGGAAAGGGCCAATCCAAAGTGCATCATTACTTCTGATTCACATATGAAGGACAAAAATCTAAACCTGCATTGGTATTTATTAGTCATTCTATATAAGTAAGTCTGACTTAAATATAAGATACTTTTCTAAATAGCTATATAATGTACTGAATAGGTTATCAGATTAGGAGCTAGCATGACTAGAGTTTTTGTTCTGGACATAAACTCAAGCTTATAGAAAGAATAATTTAGCTTCCTTATTTTAAACTGTGAAAAAAAAGAGTTAATATAATAGTCCAGACTAATAATTTTAGAAAGGTCTGTTCTGTTTACAAAGTTGTTCCATGGATGGCATCTGCAAACGTAGACTTTAGGAAAGTTCTCCCACAAAATGAGCTCACTAGGCAAAAATGCTTGCACATTCTATATTATTTCTGCTGAATACTTGCTGTCCTTCTGGGAATCTGGAATTTGTGTGGTGCCAGGCTAAAGGTACCTACATGACTTTACTCCAGTAAAAACCTTAGCTCTGGGCTTCTACCAAGTTTGCCTGGAAGGTATTTTATAACTATAACTGAGAAAATTAAGCATACCCACTGGGAAAAGCCTTTGGGGGATCCAAGACTGGTTTTCTTAAGGCTTTGCCTTATATATCTTTTATTTTGATGGTTTTGTTTGTATTTCTTCTCAGTTATAACTCATAACCATGATTGTATGCTCAAGTTCTGTAAGCACCTCAGCAAACCACCAGACCTAGAACTGGTCTAGGATATCCTCAACATAGCACATAATTATATTAAAAGAGTAATGTCAAGTCTTAAACTTGGAAACAAGTTGTCATCAAAACACAGTTTTACAAATTGTCATTAATAACTGTGGTGAATATGAGGAGGAGGAGAAATAAAATAATATTCAGAAAATAAAATTCCGTAAAGTGAAAATAGAAAGCTACGCATATCTAAATTTATCATGCCTAGAATGTTTAATACATTATTGTATAATTTTACTTAGGTTATCTAGGAAACCTTTGAATCCAAACAGTATATTGGGATTTTAGGGGATATAATGGGGAAAAAAATCCCAGAGAACTCCATGTGGCTAAAAATCCACAGGAAACTTCCAACAGAACAAGGAATTATGAGCTGGAATGGTTAAGATAAGAATTGTGGTGGAACAAAATAGTCATAATTACTTGGACCTTGTTTAAAGAAACTGAAGTGTCCTCTTACCAAGTTCCTGGATATGAATTCATCTTTCTACAGCAGGTTTAAGTGACTGAGGATCTTAGAACTGACACATTTGGGTGGATCTTGGCAGCCACTGAGAAATACAGCCTTTTGGCTTCAAGCACAGTGAGTGGGAGCTATATGTTTTCATCCTTTGTCTTAGAAGTCACTTTAATAAAGTATCTTCATGCAGTGAGTGTTCTCCCAGCTGAAATCTCAAGATCTTTACATAAACATGAAAATCCATCTTTGCTTTGCTGTGTAGTTCAGCCACCTCCAAATTCCAATTGTTGACTCTCTCTGTCTCTCTCTCTCTCTCTTCACCATCTATTTTGTATTTGTTTTTGGTTTTTTTGTTTTGTTTTGTTTTTCAAAGTAGGGTCTCTAGCCCAGGCTGACCTGGAATTCACTGTGGAGTCTCAGGGTGGCCTCGAACTCATAGCGATCCTCCTACCTCTGCCTCCCAAGTGCTGGGATTAAAGGCGTGTGCCACCACACCCAGCTTCCATCTATTTTCTTACATCACAGCTCTGAGAGGACTTGTTCTTGAGTCCTCACAGACATGTCTGATGATCTTTCTTCTCCTTTTCAGCCACCATCAAGCTCTTTGTTTAGATGAGTGAGTTGGGAAGGTTTGAATCACAATATCTAGGGCCTCAGAGCATATGGGGTCCCAAGTTCAGGTATAAATTGCTACTAGGTAATGGCCATAGGATGTTCTTTCACTGCAGGTTAACTCCACCAAGGAGGATCCTCAGTAGAATGAAGTGGGGAAGAAGAAAGAGTATAATCTTTTATTTAAAAAATCAGTAAAAAGTAAAAACAAGGACTGGAGAGATGGCTTAGCAGTTAAGGTGCTAGCCTACAAAGCCAAAGAACCCAGGTTCAATTCCCCAGGACTCACTTAGCCAAATGCACAAGGTGACACATGCTTCTGGAGTTCTTTTGCAGCAGCTAAAGGCCCTGGCATGGCCATTCCCTCTCTCTAGCTGCCTCTTTCTCTCTCTCAAATAAATAAAATAAATAAATAACTTAAAAAATAAATAGAAATAAAATTTTTCAAAAGAATGAGGACTTCCTGGGTCTGAGTTCCTTGTGCAGACAGTGTGGGCAGGCATGGTGATCTGGAGTGAGTAAGCTGGACCCATTTCTGGACTCCTCCAACCTCCTCCAGGTCTGAGTTCCTGAGTTCCTTGCAGGGTTCAATGTGTAGGCAGGTGCAGTGGTCTGGAGTGAGTAGGCCAGATCCATTTTTGGGCTCCTACCACCTACAGCATCTGAGTTCCTTGCCTGGTCAGTGTGTGGGCAAGTGCAGCGGTCTGGAGTTCTGTAGATATCCATTAGGTCTAGTTGATCTATGATGTTGTTAAGGTCTATTATTTCCCTGTTGATTTTCTTCTTGGATGATCTGTCTATTGATGATAGTAGAGTGTTGAAGTCTCCGAC
This sequence comes from Jaculus jaculus, assembly GCF_020740685.1. Taxonomy (NCBI): domain Eukaryota; kingdom Metazoa; phylum Chordata; class Mammalia; order Rodentia; family Dipodidae; genus Jaculus; species Jaculus jaculus. Next base: position 97,197,647 of record NC_059103.1, on the reverse strand, counting down.
TATGATGGTTTGGTATTCATTTTTGTTTGATGGTTGAGTAGATTTTGTTTTATAAACTGTGGTGCCCCTGTGCTTGGTGTATATATGTATCAATTATTATGATGTGCTCATGTTGGATCAATCCCTTGATGAGTGAGAAGTGACCTTCTTTATCCTTTTTGATTACTTTTGGTTTAAAGTCTATTTTATCAGATATTAATATAGCAAAATCCACTTGTTTTTCATTTCCATTTGCTTAGAATATCATTTTCCAAGCTTTCAACCTTAGGAGGTGTCTATCTTTAGTGTCAAGATGCATTTTTTGAAGACAGCAGTTAAAGGGTCCAGTTTTTTGATCCATCCTCATAACCCATGTCTTCTGATGGGTGAGTTAAGACCATTAATATTTAAAGTTATTACTGTGAGGTTTGAATTAGTCCCTGCCATGATGAGGTGTTTTATGGGGATTGGTGCTTTCTTGTGTTATGTACTATTTTGAGCCTGGTCTATTTTGGTTATTGTGATCTTCCTGTTGGCTCTTGAGATTGGTTGGTTGACTGTTTTGTGTGGAGTATTCCCTCAAATATTCTCTGTAGGTTTGGCTTTGTGTTCATATAATCATAGTGTTGACTTTTTCCATGGAAAGTTTTTCTTTTTCCATCTATTATAAGGAATATTTTTGCTGGGTAGAGTAGCTTGGGTTGGAAGCCATAGTTTTTCAGACTTTGAAGTGTTCCATTCCAGGCCCTTCTGGCTTTCAGGGTTTCCATTGATAAATCTGAAGTTATTCTTTTTTTTTTTTTTTTTTCTTCCTGTTGATCCTCTTTTTTTTTTAAATTTTTATTAACATTTTCCATGATTATAAAATATATCCCATGGTAATTCCCTCCCTCTCCACCCCCACACTTTCCCATTTGAAATTCCATTCTCCATCATATTACCTCCCCGTTACTATCATTGTAATTACATATATACAATATCAACCTATTAAGTATCCTCCTCCCTTCCTTTCTGATGTTATTCTAATGGGATTGCCTTTGTATGTTGTAAATTGCTTCTCTTTTACTGCTTTTAACACTTTCTTTTTTCATTGTTAAGAGATTTAATTATGATTTGTCTTGGAGAGTTTCTCCTTTGGTCCTCCCTGTTTGGTGTTCTGTGGGCTTCTTGTATCTGGATGGACCTCTCTTTTGCAAGATTCAGCAAATTTTTTTCAATAATTTTGTTGAGTATGTTCTCTATGCCTCCAGTCTCAATTTTATCTCCTTCTGGTATACTCATGATCTGGATGCTTGGTTCTTTTACAGTTCCAAGTTGATGACATAACTGAATAGCATCTTGAGGCTTGGACAATAGGGAGGGTAGGGCTTGGGGGGAGGAAAAGGGTGGGAGTACACAAAACTGAACTGAAATTGGACTAGTAGTATGGAATCCTATATCCTCGAAGTCAGACTAAAAGGTGGAACCCTCAAGAGGACCTTAGTGGGAGCACCTGAATCAAAGGGCCCTGGAGAGAGTGAGACGAAACTTGACGTCAAATTTCTCCTGTTTCTCTTAATTTTCTGGCTGTTTCTTTTCCCTTGTCACTGGCCTGGGATGTGGTCTACATCCACAATGAGCTGTTGATCAGAGAGACCTATTAGATCTTCCAAAACCAATAAGCCAGACTTCTGTCAGAGCACTTTGTTACCACTAGAGATTAATGGTAAGACCCTACTGCTGAAGACTCCAAATGCGGTTAGCATGGACCATGGAGAGAACTGGTTGGAATCTGGAGGACAGCCAGTCTTCAGACAATTAGCCCATCCAGTACTGGAAGGTGCTACATGAGCTATCAGGGGAAAGTGGCCAACATCTGTCCAGCAACTCAAAGTCTAAGTGACTCAGAACCAAACAGCTTGACATGATGTTCACACAAGTGCAATAGTGGCACACAGCCATGGTGGGTAACCAACCGCTCTTGGTTTGGCTAACAGATCTGCTCAATGGAAAGGAAACCATATCAGGAACTGGGAAACAAGTCAGAATCATATCCAAATAATGATTCTGCTTTCCATTATCAATCTCCCACTAACCTTAGACTATAAGAGTATCTAGACACTTTTAATTCTCTTTAAATTAATAATGGTTATCCCATTTAACTGGTGCTGACTTTAATTTCTGTTGGAGAATCTGCTTCTCTTTTTTTCAGATGGGAACTGGACCTGAGGAGATAAATGACCCAGTGTACTCCACCCTGGCCCCAGCTAAAACCACAGAAGAATTGGGGAAATGAGCAAGAGTCCTGTTTTCTTAGTTAAGCTTGTACCAGACAAGTGTGATGGAGAAAGATACTGAGGACACTCAGCACCTACCAAACCAGAGATCCAGAGTCTCCTAAATACTCATCACTGAAGTAGACTTAAAATGCTCCCAGAATGGCTCAGGGAATTTTGCAGAAAAGGGGGCAGAAAGATTGTTAGAGCCACAAGTTGGGACTTTTTGCACAGAGACATTGCCTCTCCCCCTCCCAAACCCCACCACAATGCATGACCCACAGTCCCCATGGGGTTGACCTGCATCCCCAATGAGGAAAGCCTCTTCAGAAATGGGGCAGAGAGAAGGGAAAGGATGATACCAACATGTAATATTTACATACAAAATATGTCCATATCTAATAATAAATAAATCTAAATAAAATATATAGAGAGAAAGAAAAAAAATGAATGAGAAAGTGGGGAAGGTATACAAGTACCAATCTTGACAGAGTATAAAGTGGCAAAGGAGTTAGAACCTTAGATGTCTGAAAGTAAAACAATTGTCTTCAACTTCTGGTCTCTGTATGCTTTTATGTGTGGCCTTGGTAAGTTACTTAATAATTTCATCATTTAAATAACACAATAATAACAGTGTCTAACTTAATGACATGTTGTTAAAATTAAGTGAGTTAATGCATATAAATTACATTGAATAACTAGCAAGTGTTATGTAAGTGTGGTGACTCACTTTTCATCCCAACTGAGGTGCATTTGAAGATGAAAAAGGGCATTATTCATAATTATGCTAGAACATCGGGAATAATAGAAGTTAGTGTTCATTATCATTAATTTTAAATTTTACTTGAAAGAAAATTTCAATTTTTAAGAAAGCGAGTCTTCCTTAGATGATATGCTTACCAATATTAACTTTCCTGGAAATTTACACAAGTTCAGGACAAGAGTACAAGACATGAGAAGAGGGACTACACTATATGTGGTAGGATTTGGGGATGTTGAGTTCATTTGGCACACGCATAGGTATGTCATCACTGCGATGAGGACCCCACGGCCCACTGAGCATCTGGCTATGTGGCTGCACATTCTAAAGCATGGGGGGCGGGATTCCAGAAAACTATTTGACGGAGAAGTTACTTTAGTTTCACAAGTGACCAACCACTTATCGAAGCTGGTAATGACACAAAGGGAGCTCAATTTGCCAAGCATTCTGGTCTTGATGTATTTTATGAGAGTGCTAGCTCTTTCCCCAACTTACTTAAAATGTATTAGATTTCCAACATTTTAACAAATTATTGATATCATCAAGTTATAAAGAGACAGGTTAGTTTTGCCCATGGTTTTAGAGATTTTAACTTATGGTCCATTGGCCATGTTGCTTGGCTCTGTGGGGCAGCTGCACATTATGGTAGAAGCATGTATCAGACAAAAATTTCTTATCTCAAGTTCAAGAAGAAAAGAGACAGGAAGAAGGGGATCCCTACTATGCCATTTAAGAGGATTATAGCATGCTAGCATGAAGACCTAATCCTAGTTTCCTACCACCTCCTGATAGTGCCATAGCCTGAGACAGAGTACTATGACTTTGAGGGTCATTTCAGATCTACAGAAAAAAAAATGATCAAGTGTTCCACTGTAACATAAGTGCTCTCGCTTGGTAAGTCTTATTTCCTTTTGTGTAGCCTAACCCCAGATGTCATTTATATGTCTGTGTTCTGATTATTATTTGACAGTGACAAGAAACTTTCTCTCGGGCTGGAGAGATGGCTTAGCAGTTAAGCGCTTGACTGTGAAGCCTAAGGATCCCGGTTCGAGGCTCGGTTCCCCAGGTCCCACGTTAGCCAGATGCACAAGGGGGCGCATGCTTCTGGAGTTCGTTTGCAGTGGCTGGAAGCCCTAGCGCGCCCATTCTCTCTCTCTCCCTCTATCTGTCTTTCTCTCTGTGTCTGTCGCTCTCAAATAAATAAATAAATAAATAAATAAATAAATAAATAAATAAATAAATAAGAAACTTTCTCTCATTTCTAGCTTATGGGCCCTTTTTTGAAACTTCACAAGGGAGAAGGGGGAGTGACTGTCTTAGGTGGTAAAATTCTTCCAATTTTATTCACTTTCAGGGATAGGATGATGTATGGTAATGAAACAGGCAGGAAATCAACAGCCCCAGAAAGGAAGGCAGACTTGATAAGTGTATCAAAAGTGCTTAATCAAAACATGCCCAGGTTCTGCTAAATAAAATCTTGTTGAATTTTTTATTTTCATTGTATTCTTTTGCATGTAATATGAAAAACACAGTATAGAGCAAAACCAATATATGGCAAAGGGGACACTTAAATATTGTTGATATCTAAAGATGAGTAAATGTCAAGCATTCTAGAAAATGGTAGAGAAAAATAATGCTATAAAAATTTAAAAACAAAATATTAACAGATTGGTAATTAAAAAATTAAAAAGATTATCACTAATACTTTTAAACATATAGATGTTAACAATTTGGCCCAGATGCCATTGTATTTTATGTTAAAGTGTGCCCCTGTCTTGGAAACTACATACGTTAAGAGTCCAGAATAGACAGTTCCTGACCTTAGCCATGTGCCAACACTTGATGCTGACTGAGTCTTTACTGTGCTCCAAGTATGTGATATATGCTTGTTTATATGTTCTGCACATACTTTTGCTTTTGATCTTCACAACAGCCCTATGAAGTAGGTATCATTATTGTCTCCGAGGTACAGAGAATTTAAGTTGCTTGTTCTGGGTCTCACAACTAGAGAGTAAAGGGGCAAAAGTTCAAACTCCAAAGCTCATGTCCATAACTCTTGCTCAATTCTGGTTTTGGCACCATTACCACAAAGAGGTTTAAACCTGAACACATATCTAAGATTGATGCTAACTGCATAGTGATTTAATACATGGCACAACCAAGGCATATAAAGGCAGAATGCCACAAAAATGTTGCTTTTGTTGAACTGATTCACAGGTTTAATGTGGATTTAGAATACTTGTGTGTGTTTATGAGTGTTTATATATTATTTGTGTCAGGCAGAAAAAAGAACCAAGTATTAAGTATCGGGACCAATGCCAAATAAATTGAAGATGTCAGAAATAGCTAAAATCTCAGGGTGAATTACACTGATTCTTTAGAGTACCCTGGGGTATTTACAGAGAACGTTTCTAGTCCAGCTCTTAAGGTAATAAACTCTATGCAAGTCATCAAAAATAAATGTAGCACTGCATAATTGTATTTTGCGCTAAGAAATGGCTTTCTTTCAGAGAAGCAAATCTTTTAATTTGACATTCGATTGTTGTCTACTGCCTTAAAATGGACCTGGACTGTAGGGGTTTAGAATGAAGATTCACATTTAGATAATCTGACAAATTAACAAGCAAATAGGTACAAAGCACAGATTTTGAACCTTTTCTTTAAGGGAACCTTATCTCTTTGCATGGTGTGTATCAGAGATGAAGGCAGGTTCTGAAGGAGAGAGGAAGGGCTGGAGGGCTACCATCTTTCGTGCTGTGTACTAGGTGAGTGGTGAGGGCACCTGTATAATGGCTAGGGATCAACATCACATAGTATGAAAGTCATTTGTCTAAAAGTCAAACTCACCAAAACATGTGGAAATAAAATCAGACTTCAAACTAAGAGAGTTATAAAATTTCTGGAGTTGAAACTTTGATTTGGCTTAGAGGACTTTATTAAGCAAGATTTCTACAGATTCAAAGTCTGTGTTGCTAAATAGGGAATCAGGCTATGCACATATAAAAACATCTTGTTATTGTAACCTGTTTTTGAAGAAATAATACCCCTTTATTACCCGATAAGCATAGTTTAAGCTAATCTCTTCAATAACACTGACATATCAGATTTCTATATGAAAGGTCAAACAAGGAGATTAACTAGAAATCCCATGGAAGTACCACTCTACCTCTGAGGTTCTCTGAGCCTCTGAACTGTGGCTGTTTTACAGCCTCATAGGATTTTGGTTGCCTAAAATATCATAGATGATCATAACTACCCTTCATTTAAAACTTATGACTTCTTATGCTTTTTAGGAAAGGGATTATTTAAAATAAATTTGAAACAACATATCCAAATTTCAAAGCTTACAGGTGAATCCAATTGTGGCTAACTTTTAAAGTTCTTTGAGGCACATGTGGAGAGGGATCAAACTTTGGGCAAAGGAACTCTTCATTCTTCTTCTGTGATGAGGGAAGCACTCAGCCATCTATTGTGAGGTCACTGCACGTAAGTAAATTGTGCAGGCTGGTGATCAGAAGCCATGGGAATATCCTTGGCTCAGAGTAGTTACTAAGAGTCTGGAGTTGAGTTGAGAACAAAGGACACACAGAGTTGATGCTTCCTACAGAGTGTGCTTGAATAAACTAACCCCTCTGTTTGGCTTCGCAAGCACAGAAGTATTTTTTCATCAATTTATTTGAGGCTTAAATGAGTTAAAGCAGTAACAGACATAAAGTAGCATAAGAGAACCATAAAAATGCAGTAGTCATTAGTATTAATATTAATCTTCCTGAGGTCATTGTGTTTTCTAACCAAGAGGACAGCTGATTACAATCCTGGTGTTGTTAGGGACTCATGTGGTGTTTCCTATAGTCTCCACTGTGCATAACATGATGCCTTAACACAATATTGACATAATACATTTTTTAGTGAAAATTAAGCACACTTTTGGTATTTAGTAACCTAAGTTTTAGGATATAACTGTTCACTTTAAAATTCTGGGCTTGAGGGATGGAGAGATGGCTCAGCAGTTAAGGTGCTTGCCGGCAAAGCCTGGCGACCGGGATGTGATTACTCAGTCCCCATGTAATTCTGGATGCACAAAGTGGCATGTATATCTGGAGGTGTTTTTTTGTTTGTTTGTTTGTTTTCAGTTTCTAGGGCCCCTGGCGCTCCCTATTCTACCCCGACATTCTCCCCCCCCCCGCTTGAAAATAAATGTTAAAAATGTAAAAGTAGCTGGGCATAGTGGCACACGCCTTTAATCCCAGCACTTGAGAGACAGAGGTAGGAGGATTGCCGTGAGTTCAAGGCCACCCTGAGACTACATAGTGAATTCCAGGTCCCTGGACCAGGGTGAGACCCTACCTCGAAAAAAAAAAAATAAAAATAAAAAATATCTGTTTTGTGTGTGTAATAGGTATGATGTGATGTGTGCACGGTGTATACATGTTTAACCAACTGATCTGGCACTCCTTTCTCTTTACCTATGGTGGCCAAAGGGGAATTCTGGGTGTCCTTCTTCATCCCTCATTGTCTGTTTTTTCCTTGTTAAGGATCTTTTTATTGATTTGTGTTTTGGTAAGCCCCAGAGATTTGCCAGTTTCTGCTGCCCATAAAACTGGGATTACACATGTGTGTGGTCATGTAGATGCTAGGGATTCAGATTCTAGAAGTTTCAGGCCATCATTATTGTACAAGAAGAGCTTCATCTCTCCATTCCTTAAATTGTGTTTCATAAAGCTGAACAGTTATAAACATTGTATAGAACCCAAAAGACAAGCTTGACAATACATATAGATGGCATAAATGTGTATATATATCATATATACACCATAAAAAGTGAAACTACTTATTTGAACACATTATAGCTTTAAAGTTGATCTTTTATAAGGGTAATAACTCTCTTGATCTCATGGCTACTCATTTTCCTGGCATCTAAATCTCCTGACCCCTGCTTTGGTGCTTTTTCACTCTACTACATGTGTAATCATTGAGCTCTGAGCCCTTCACTATTTTTTTTTATTTTATTTATCTGAGAGAGACAAAGACAGGCAGAGAGAGAGAGAGAGAGAAAGAGGGAGGGAGGGAGAGAGAAAGAAAGAAAAAAAAGGAATGCACCAGGGCCTCTAGCTACTGCAAATGAACTTCAGAAACATGTGCTATCTTGTTTATGTGAGCTCTGGGGAATCAAACCTTGGTATTTTCTTTGTAGGCAAGTGCCTTAATTGCTAAGCCATCCTGCCAGCCCTCCTTCACTATTCTTAACCCTCTCTGGTCATTTAGGTGAAAGGCTAGCACTCTTATGCTGTGCTACCCATGTGTATATATGATTATTTCTTCTGAATCTTTTGATCAGGGTGCTCATATTTTACCTCTTGTGTGTGTGTGTGTGTGTGTGTGTGTGTGTGTGTGTGTGTGTGTTTATAGGATGTTTTCTGGAGATTTCTCTGTGGTGAAGATTCTCTATGCCAGTCAGGTAAGAGGAGAATTCTTTTCTGGCTTGAGTGCTTTGGGTAGCTGCCTGCCTAGATTATAATTACCCCAAAATGAACCTCATAATTCATAATTTATCCCTAAATGAACTAAATAATAATTTACCCTTCCCAGAGTCTGTTTTTTTTTCCTCTCTCTCTCTTATAGTAAATATGATACATATTTCCCATGGACATGGAGGTCACAGAATATGACAAGGTAAGGATAACAAATAAAATTTAAACTTTATCAGCAATGTGTTCTTAAAGGCTGGAATCAAGAGCACTAAACCATGTTCATTTGTTATCCTTTGTTAATTACATATGATGGACCCATGAGTACTTTGTCATTTTCCATAATTTTTCATGTTAAAAATCAGGAAGAAGTGGAATGTGGTGGAGAATGTTGATAATTCCTGCACTTGGGAGTCAAAGGAAAGAGGACTGTAGCACATTTGAAGCCAGCCTGATTTACATACTTAATTGCAGGCCAACCAAGGACCTAGTAACACCCTGTCTCAAAAAAATAATAATCCCTCAATGAGGAAATGTGTAAGTGACCACCTTGTATCTATGAGTGAACTGTTGAAAAGATTTTATGATTTGGATCTTAAGTGTCCCTTAATGACCCATGTTAAAACATTTGCCACCCACCAGCATTTATGGGAGCTATTGGACCCTTTGTGAGATAGATCCTAATGGAAGGAAGTGAAGGTGTATTCTTGAAAGGAATATTGGGACCTTAGTCCCCAGCTCCCCCACCTCTGTACGCTTACTTGGCCATCATGAGATGAGTAGCTTATTTCCCCACTCTCCATGATGTGATGTTCTTGCTCACAACAGGACCAAAAGCCATGAAGCTAAGCAACCACAGATGGATGCCCACAAAACCAAGAGGAAACCAAGATCCCAAACCAGCTTTCCCCCTTTTACTTTGATTTTCTTAAGAATTTTTCCCATAGTGATCAAAAGCTGACTAATGCAGGGGCTGCTCTTGGCCTGGCAACAGCAGACCAATTTTATTGGATAGATCCTACACAGTCAGGATGTTTTCCTCCCTTGTCTAGTTCCCTGGAAGAAAGGCTTTTGCAGTGCTCCATCTAGCACAAGGAATGGCAAATGCTGTCCTTGTGGAGTGGCTGTTTCCTTAGCATATCACCAGGATTAAACTGTGATGATAATTGCATAACCTCATTGTAATAAGCAAAACTGTTTTTAAATAAAGTTTGAGGGATGTCAACATAAACCAAAATATTTTAGTATTCATAGATATGGAATATCTGGGAATACTTTTTTGGGGCTAAGTATCATTTCAAAGCAATTTTAGAGTACTTTTAAGATGTTCAAATTTCTATACTCTGATACTTTCTTGACATTGTTGATTCCAGGACTTGGTCGTTTGATATAAATTAGCATTAAAGTGAAATGTACACATATAATACATTACTACAAGAGTGTTCCCATCTCTTGTGCTCTACTTAGTTTTTCATGTCTAAGCAAAATCGGGAATAAAATATTCAAACCTTATGGTGTCTTAAAGTAAGTCTTAACAGCAGGACAATAGTCTGTTTATTTTAAAAGGAATCAAAAGGAACTGAAACAAAATCAATTTGCAATGCATTAATGATCATATGATTAAATTGTTCCATGTTTCACAAAGCCATTTGATGTACTGAGCAATCTGTTGTGTAATAGAAAGTGCTTTCCAAATATCACAGTGTTTTAATTAAGACTTTTTGTGCTTTTTCTTTTGCACACATTAGAGAAAATTCGATGTCCCCCTCATCCCCTTTTGGACTGCGTGTGTCTTGAATATCACGATTTTTATTCAAACTTGGAGGAATGCACTTTGATGAGCCAAAATTTCAGAAGCCAAGTCCTTGACCATTGTCAAGGTATTTTGTAATCTGGAATTATAATGTCAAATTTGTGAGTTGCTCCTGGGGTTCACGTAGCATCTGTTGAGTTTTTGACAAGGCATTACCTCCAAGTCTAGCCCAGCTGTCACTTCTGTGCTGATGGGACAGACACATCAGTGAATGTTGGGGGAGGAGAGAAGGGCGCTCTCCACTTTGATTTTCTAGTCTTAGAGAAGGCTGTGTGTTATCAGTGTTTAATTTGTAGTGTCAGAGATAATGATGTGTTCTAGTAAAAGCTCAATGTGTCTCTGCTATTTCCTAGTTGTTCATGTTTCATCTTGCTTGAGTGACCATTCTTGGGTCTTGGAACTCAGAGTTAGTGAGACTCAGTCCAAATATCCCTGTCAAAAGCATCCTGAGGTAAAGCAAGGTGAGATAAGACTAGAAGCCAAGAGAATAATGTAAGGTTTTAATAAAGAGGGCCTTTGATCTGTCAGTATACTGATTTATATAGTGTTAAAAACCTAGCCAAGGATGGTGGCACATGCCTTTAATCCCAGCACTTGGGAGGAAGAGGTAGGAGAATCGCCATGAGTTCGAGGCCACGCTGAGACTACAGAGTGAATTCCAGGCCAGCTTAGACTAGAGTGAAACCCTACCTCGAAAAACCAAGGGAAAAATAAAAACACAGAGAGGCTTTCTCTAATGCTATTTCTGTCGGGATACTTGCTGTATTCTCTGGGAAGTTCCTCATAACTCCTGAAAATACCAAATACTCTTCCTTAAGAAAGATGAACTTGTTCATTCACACATCTCAAATCTCAGGGAGTCAAGTGTAACCATTTCATTTTAGTCTTTCTTAGATTCTGATGTTGCATGAAGAGAAAAAGAAATAATATTAATAAAAATTTGTATTTTGATATTGTCAGTTTTGCTAATTCTAAGAGGCAAATAAAAATAAAAAAGAAAAGTACAGACACAAAGAAAGGGACACAATGTGAGGTAAAGAAGCATGGGTGATGGAGGGAAAGAGAAGGATGAGAAAGAGAGGAGGAGGAAGACAAGGAGAATCAAGGCCTTGGAGACGTGTGCACACATGTAGACACATCTGAAAAATCCCACAACTTTGTTTTCCAACTAAATTGGATGCCTCAGTCTACATCATGAATAACATTTTAAGTCTAAGTAGTTAGAACACTTTAGTTGTTTTAACATCCTAAATCCAAATGATTAGACAGCTAAAACTACCCAACTGGGTCGACCATTTAGCAATCACAGGGACTCAACAAGCGACTGATGTGGTACGTGAGGCAGCCCAAACTGTAATTCATTACTTCAGAGAAAAAGAGCTAACAAATTCTTTTGGGAAACCGCACAGGATTGGATAAACTTGTTTTAAGTGATAGGACAGTAATAGGACATTTCTGACTTTACTGGAAGGTTAGTTCTAAGGAGTAGATCTACCATATATTGAATTACTACATTAGTTGGTCTGCCTAAACATATTCCTAGCCTTGTATTTCTGAAACAGACCAATAGTCTCCTATCTGCTGAGACAGAAGGAATGAATTCCAACCTTTACCTCTAAGGTTGGCAGCTGAGTGCTACATATAAGTGCCATAAAATTGTGAATTTTCAGTAGAAAGAAAAGTTAAGGTTGATAATGTATCTTGAGCATGGTCTATTTCAACTTTCTAATATATTTTCAGTTATTTCTGGATTCATCTGAACACAAAAACCTGCAAAGCAGTTACTAATCAATCAGCAATGCCTCACCATGTCACATTCAAAATACCAAACTGAAAAGGTCCAGAGGGAGGAGGCCACCTATGTGTAGCAACTTCTACTACCCCTCACCATTAGAGAAATACAGATCAATCAAAGTCAGATCATAAACATGTCATTCAGCAAATCAATGATAGTTCTGTTGGAAAAGGGCAAATGAGATCTAAAAAGAAAGGTACTACATAGTGAATGTTAGGTCAGCTTGGCTAGAGCAAGATCCTACCTCAAAAAAATAAAAATAAAAATAAATAAAAATAAAAAGTTAGATGCTTCTAGCCAAAACTTCTGAGACAGAAGAAAATTCTAATTTCTAGCAGGCAAAAAACTGGGTTTCTGAGAGAAAAATTGTTTCCCTCAAACTATGCACTGGAGGCACGTTTTTACTTAGTGTTGGTGGAAGAATTCATGCAAATATGGGAAGTTCTGGCCCAGCTGGTGGGAATACTGACAAAAAGGTCCAAGGAAGTGAGACACTGGAGGACAAGGGAATGGAATTCACATTTTTAGTAATTCAAATGTGTCAGGTACTACTCTAGGTTTTGACCATCATGTTATTCTTTAATGTTAGGCAGCCCAGAAGAAAACAAGAAAAGTACAAGTCCAAATCATCTCAGTGTTAAATTTTATCTTGTCAAAAATATGTTTGTATTTATATATTCTGTATGTGTGCATGCATGTATATTTTTACATATGTTTATCTGTATTTATGTATGCATGCATGCATGGGTGTGTATATGTGCAAGCCAGTGTCTCTTATTACAATCAAATGCTGGATGCATGCCCTGGTTTGGGGGTCTGGCTTTACATGGATGCTGGAGAATCTAACTTATGTCAGCTGACTTTCCAAGAAAGTACTTTTAACAGGTGAACCATATTCCCAGCCCCTGATCTATTCACTCTAATGCCATGTTACTGTAAATGTCAGTACCTATTTGAACAAAGCCATCCAGAAGATAAGGTCTCACTCCCATTGCAAAGTTAGATTGCCCTGCTGGAATGACTCGTGATAACCCAATACCAGTGACAGTTGACATGCTCGCTGATTAAGAGAGTAATCGGGAGTGTGATATTCAACAAGCATACGGCATGGCCCACTGCTAAATTTCACAGTACAGATGAGTCTCCACAAAATGCTCTATGCAGCGAGCCAAGGAAGTCATCAAGTCACCTATTTACTTTACGATTCCATTTATTTAAAATCTTCAAAAACACAAATATATGAAATGAGAAATTAGAAAGGTGGTTACTTGTGGCTGGCTGTGGAGAGGCAGGATTGGCTACAAATACACATGAGGGAACTTGGTTGGCTGTTGAAAATATTCTGAAACTGGATTTTGGTGGTGGTTTTAAATATACATTTACTGAAATTTTCTAATTATATGTTTAAAATGGGTAAATTTTATAATGTGTAAGATTTACTCTTCTTCAACAAACCAGGCAGAAACCAGTCTGATTTGGATAGTAGAAGATGCCTTGCAGGTCAGGCTTTGGCTTTTTTTGTTCCTGAATTAATCATAAGTACTGGCCCTAGAAATCATTGGGGTAAGTGCCCTAACAGAACCAAAACTTAAAAATGGCTCTAACAAGATATGTTATGTCTACATCATTCAGAGTCTAACAGGGATATTTCTGAGTCCTGAAGTCTCTTCCATATGAAAGGGTTGAGAAGACCATACTACTTCCAGGTTGGAGGTTGATAGAAGCAAGGATTGATCAGCTGCTCACCACGCCCATTTCCTCTTTTTCCCAGGTACAGAATGATAGCAGAGCTCTTTATACCTCTAAACATTTTTTTTCATACTACATTACCACTGTTACCTAGAAAAGTGCCCAGGTCATAGTACCTTCTACTCTGAAAGTACATGTGGAATGAGTATCTTCCAAATTGTAGGAAGAAGACCAAATTATTGAGTCATTCTGTTCCTTATTGAAGGTTTTCCAAACCAGAAGGTTTTTCCGAACCAGAGGGAATCCAATCTTCAAGGCAGTCTGTATAGCTGTTAACCATCAGTAGAAATGCACTAGTATGGAGAGCATTACACATCTTAAGTCTTTTCAGAGAAAGTACTGCAAGTGATTAAGAAAAACATCAAGAAGCCTCTTCTGTAATGGAGGGAAGTGAGACCCTTCCATAGCTTCCTTAGTGACAAACCATCTGGCCCAAAGACAGGAAGTGGGGCAGGTTAGTCACTAAGGCGAGGTTTGGTGTATAGGGCTGGAGGCTATACATACCAGGAATTGTCTTCTTTCTTTGATTTTACCCCAGGCAGTGCCCAGTTTTCCTTGTAAATAAATGTATATGTATTGATTTACCAAATATTTACTTTGGACCTACTTTGACAGGCATTTCTCTGGGTCCTGAGAATACAGCTATAGATAATAAAGAGAACCTTTGTTTTTGAAGCCTATGTTCTGCTGGAAGGAGACAGAAAATAAGAAAATTAATAAAATAATAAATGAATAATATTTCAGATATGAATATGTGTTATGCATAGAGATGTTGGGTTACAATGACTTAAGGAGGAGAGTGGAGGCCAGAGAGATAGGGAGACTTTAACTATAGAATGTTATCAAGGGCTTACCTGAAGATTTCCCTTTGAAACCTAGACCTTTAAAGCTGAAAACGATCACATGAATGTCTAAAGGAGGTTGATTCAAAGGCTCTGGCATGAGAGTGAGCCTGGAAAAGAACACACATGCATCTGGAATTCAGCAGGGAAGGGGAATTGTGTTTGGAGTTTTCAGGAGGTGCAGAGTCTGCAAGGCATTGCAGGGAGATTGTATTTCATTCTCATGTCAGGGCTCCTTTGGAGAGCTTGAATGTAGAAATCCAGAACAATATTTTTTTATGGGTATGCCACAGCAGCTTGTGCTCCATTATGTCTGAACCTAGCACTCCTGGACTCATAGGTGAGAGGGCACAGGATTCTACCTCCAACCCTGAATTCACTTATTTGGTGGGGGAAAGCTCATCACCATGTGAACAGCAGAATAACTGGAAAACCTTGGATCATACTTTCAAATAAATGCTTCAACTAGTTATTTCAAAGGTATTAAATATCAAATTAAAAAGCAAATTTCCCCCAAAGCTTATAAAACATTGTGCCAAATGGCTCAAGTGACATACAACATTCTGTGTTAAATGGGTTACCAATTTCTTTTTAATACTCAGCACTTTAATGACCCACAAACCAACTTCCCACAATCAAATGTACTTAACATTCCAAAGTATATTGTCTGTGGTAAAGGGAGGCAAGTTTAATTGGCAGTGTAGTAGAGAAAAGACTGAGTTATCTGACAAAATGAGTTGGCCTTGTGATAAAACAAGATAATGCAATCTATGGAGGAACACTTGTCCAATAGCCAAGCAAGCTTCCAATGACTAAATGTCACTTCCCTCTAAAGGAGTGGGATGGTGATCCATGCACAGAGCCAAAACCAGCTCCCTCACACACTATTTCTTAGTCTCTGAGGAAGAACTGCTATCTGGGAAACTCCCAAAATACATTTGTAGGGTCTTGTCTGAGTAGCTTATTATCACACTTATAAGGCTTACTTTTCACAGCGCTGAGATTGTGGTGTCTTTGCATTTTTCCCCAAGGAATACTATGGGGGAGAGTTGAGGAAGAATCAGGAGGAGGAGGACAAAAATAATGGCCAAGAATTGTATTGAAAACTTTAGTCCAAAATGTGTAGAAATGCTGCTGCCTCACTAAGGCAAGTATAGAAGTTGCATTAGCTACATAGTTGAATTATCAGTTGGACTACTGTAATGCAAATATGAGTGAATATTTTTGTTGCAGTTACCTTTGCATTGCTGGAAAAACATTTCACCAGAAGCAGCTTGTGTGAGAAAAGGATTTATTTCAGGCTTACAGAATCCAAAAGAAATATCAGCAATGGCAGAAAAGCCTTACTCACTCTATCATATGTCAGCATAGCACAGAGAGGACAAAACAACAGCCAACAAACATGAGCAGCCAGAGCTCAAACTGGCTCTGAACATACCTTAGGGCTGGACTTAATATCTGCCCCCAGTGACACACCCTTCAGCAGACTGCTGGAGATCTAAGTTGCAATCTTAATCAAAACTACCTCAGGCTACAGGGGGCATATATTCATATGCAAGACATCACCATTTTCTGTATGCTCATTATGATTTTTCTTACTACTTTACCATCAGAAATATTGAAACATCCTTCTTTATCTGTTGCCCAACTCATTTTGTTTAACAGTTATACTTATTTTTTGTTTTCTGTTTACACTTCAATTTAAAGCCCAACACACACATCTGCAGATTTTCTAGATCTATCAATTAGCACTGATTTTTCCTGCTAGATAAATCTAGTTTTACCAGAGATCATTAGGCATATATGCACCAAAAAAGTCTCTCAAATGTCTCACACAGTTCTTCCTGATTTCTTTTATTTTGATCTTTTTCATCTCCATGTGTGTAAACTACTGAATTAAAAAAAAACAAACAATAATAGATGAGAATAAATATCTTCATCATAAAACACATATCTTTGTAGATACAAAATAGATTCAAGGCTCAAATATTTAGACTTCCAACCTATCTTTTCTTTTAAAAGAAACTGTTCACTGTAGTTATTAACTGTTTAATGTAAAGATCTTGCTAAAGTCAAGATTGAAACAAACAGTGGTAGTTACTGGGGACACTCAAAACTCCTCAAAGTGCTAAGAATGAGTGACTGTTGAGTGCTTAGCACAAAATGAGACATTTCTATCTCCTCTAAGGCTCAGGGAACATTGTTGAAGTGGGAGTGGAAAGAATATTTTTAAGAGCCAGAAGAAGGAGAGGAGTACTTGCAATACTGACTTCCAGACATAAAGTGGCTGATGCATTTATGACTTCATGGCAGCTTTCATTACCTGTATATGACCTGCATGATATTGACCATCAGCATTCAGTCATGGATGATGGAGAAGGGCAAAAATAAAACAAAGCACAAACAAAAACAAAACATAAAAGTTGAAGCAGGATTGCTTGAAAGAACAGGGGTAATGGGACAGGATTATGATTAAAATACCTTATGTACATGTGTGAAAATTATCTACAAAATGTTAAAACAGAATGAAACCAAAATTGTAAAGTGTGTTTAAAACTATAGGCAGTGATATGTAGGATAAAAATTCATCAGTGATTTTTTTTTTTTTTTCAGTGTAAGACAGAAGGAACAAAACCATGGTTTGGGGATGCAGACACATTACACCTTTCCCACATTTTAGAATATACTCAGTTTACTAAAATGTAAGGCAACTTGTGAGAAAATACCCTCTAAGTCCTGTTCGTCCAGATGCTAACTCCTATAGGTAGGTGGACAACAGGACCTACTCACTCAAAAGAAATCCAGTCACATGTGTCCCAGCTACTGCTGCTGTGAGTCTATGCTGGCAGTGGGGAGCGACCACACCATTGCCAGCTGGGTTTCAGTCCCCACCACTGGGAGGCAGAGAATTTAAGGGAAAAAGCCAGATTCTTTCATTCTTAGAGCTTGCTTCTTACTCACTCTCTCCTTCTATTGGAAGCATCGGGAAGGCACAGCCCAGCCTGGCATGTAGGGTTGGGAATGATTGAGACAGGGCATCAGTATTTCAGTACATAGCTTTTCAACATAACTGTGGAAAAAGAAACAAACAATAACAACAAAACCAGCATGGTTTTGACTTTCCAAGCTCTCTTACACTGATTCTTTTATACATTCAACAAAATAAATTACAAAAAATGGAATGTAAAGATAATGAAATGCATAAACTCCAACCTTTCTTCTTAAGGTGGATGGGTAGAAAACTTCCCTGTGGCCAGGTGCAGTGGCGCATGCCTTTAATCTGAGTCCTTGGGAGAGAGAGGTAGGAGGATCACCATGAGTTTGAGGCCACCCTGATATTAGATAGTGAATTCCAGGTCAGCCTGGGCTAGAGCAAGACCATACCTCAAAAAAAAAACAAAAACAAAAACAAACAAACAAACAAAAAAAAACCAAAACCAAACAAAAAGAAAAAAAAAAAAAACAAAACTTGCCTCTCAAAATACCCAGAATGTTTCTAAATGAATTTTCCTTAAATTCTGTACTTCTCATTTTTGGTAGGGTTAAAAAAAAAAGTAGTTTAACAACCAGGGGTTTTCAAAGAACTATGACATGAGCAGCACCAGCACTTTTTAGTACTTAATCCACAACTACCTGAACCTGGTGAATCTCTTTTAGACTCACTGAAGTCTGTTCAGCCATTTGAAAAATGGAGAATTGATCTAATGCATAGATGGCAAGAGGCCCCCTGCTTCATTCCTGGGAAGCCAAGGTAACTGAAGGTCAGGCTCAAGGTTCTCTTTTGACCATGTGTTAACCTGAGACATACCGAGGAAGGTCTGGACCAACATTACTGTAGACTACAAATTGACTGTTTAGTAGACTGCCATTTGAACTGATGATTGTAGCCCCTCTGCTGAAGTCTGTCATATCCCTCTCCTGCTTTATATTTTGTTCCTGGAACTCAATAACATACTGCACATTTTACTTGTTTATAATTTGTCATCCCCCTAAAACATAAGCTTAGTCAGAGCTAGAATTTTAATTTTTCTGATTCCTTACTGTGAAAGGCACCTAAATCTGTGCTCAACACATGGTATATGGGAAATAAAAGAAATTTCAGCCCTACGGGAATGCGTGTGTGTGTTTTCTCTTAAGATAAAAAAATCAAGTACCTGTTTTTAGATACTTTCAAGTTCTTTCTCCACCACAATTATACCATGACATTACAATACTTTCAGTAATAAAACCAAACAGAATTTCATAGTTCCACATTTACAGTATGTTGAGAAAAAAAATCAATCTTTTTCTTCATGTCTAGCAGTCGTTTTTTTCTTTTTCAGGAAATCCAAACAATGCAACTAAATAACAAACAAATTTACTTTATTATGTAACCCACCACAGAGAAAAAAGAATGCACATGTATTTAAACATATACAAACTTTTATATTTAATTTTTGGCCACATGAACCTTAATAATTCAAAAAGCAAAGTTCCCATGGGTTTATTTATTTATATTTTGCTCTGTTCTTTCCCACTCCTATCAGCCTTTTCCTTCCTTTGCACCAGCCCTTTCATGTCCATATTTAACTTTTACACATTTCTTTATGCTTAGCCTCGTTGACTTTCCTATACAAGGACAATTTGATTTTTTAATTTACTCGCATTTTGAAGGTTCAGTGGCACATATGGCAACAGGCAGGACCTAAGCCAGCATTGCTGTCTGGACTCAGAGACAGAAAATGTGACCCCTCAAGAAATGATGGACAACTAAGCTCCCGTCCTTTATTCCACTTGGGCATCTCCTAGCGTCCACTTCTCACATTGGACATAATTGCCTGAAGTAGAGAAGAGGGTTATTGTGTCTTCCTGACCTATGTCAGAGGATCTGCAGGCCATGGGGAAGCATGTGTTTTCCTCTGGGCTCCTCCTACACTGTTAGTAGCCCTGGGTCACTTGCCGTCCAGAGCCATGACGTGTGGAGAGGCAGTGGTAAGTGTTGCTGCTTTGCTGCTGGAAATCCCCTGTGCAGCAACTGTAAGACCCCCAGAACGAGGACCCCATGCTCTGCCCGGAAATGGCGACACCCCAAATCACTCACGAGAAACGGTCTTGATGCAAACAGCAAGAGGATTTTTATTCCAAGCGTGCTGGGGCCCACAGTCGTACACCACGCAGGGATAGAGGACTGCAGAGCCCTGAATGCAGGAACGGGACAGTTTTTATAGGGTTTCTAACAAAGCCTGTGCATTAGACCAATCATTGTTTTAACATCAGGAGCCCACGGGGTGCGAGCCAGTCAGTCTGTGCCACTCCATAGTTTCTAAGCCAATTAGTTTAATTTGTTCAAGCCCCTCGTGGACCAATCAGTCTCCTATGACCTTGGTGGTCAGCATTTGTGCAGGTCCTTGGGTGGGAGTAGCAGAGTGTGGTATCAGTCTCCTATGACCTTGGTGGTCTGAGGCAGGCTGCTACGGCTTATGGTGCGGGCTACTAAGGCTTACGGTGCAGGCTATTAGGGCTTATGATGCAGGCTATTTACAGAAACCAAATAAGTGGTTCACTTCATTACTCATTTCCCATCCTTGAGGGCTATCTCATGCCCTTTTTACCTAGTTTTATATTAGGAGCGGGCTCTGATATAATGAGAAGAGGGATTCTTTACTTGCTTCCAACAGAGAGTAAAGCCTGGAGTTTGAGGTATGCAGGGGCCCTCTTAAGCTCCCTTTGGAGCATGATAGTATTTCTGGGCTTCTGAATTCTTGGGCCTTTCACAACAAACAGTCTGCATCTGACTTTGAGGAAGAGAGCTGTAGTAAAACTAGGGTTGGAGATTTAGTTCAGTGGAAGAGTAAAGCCTTGGGTTCAGTCCTCAGCACCAAAAAAAGAATAAAACCAACATAAAAAAAAAATCACAAAAAGACAAAAAAAAAAAAAAAGACATACATATACACAAAGGGAACTAAAGGCCCAATTATTTATTTTATCTTTTGGTTTTTTGAGGTGGAGTCTTGCTCTATAGCCCAGGCTGACCTAGAATTCACTATACAGTCACAGGGTAACCTCATACTTATGGTGATCCACCTACCATTGCCTCCCAAGTGCTTGAATAAAAGGTGTGCACCACCAAGCCTGGATAAAAGCCCAAGTATAGTCAGATGAAGCTTCCTGCATCAACCCAAGTTATATAGCAGTGATATCAGCAATAGAACCAGCAGGTTCAAAACATCATTAAGATGGGGCCTGAGTAAACACTGTCTTCCTGATCTCTGTTCTCACTTCAGCACACAGAACACTGAGCTGGACAAATGGTGATTCTCATGCCTGAAGAGTGGGTGGAATTTTGGCCGGAGATATAAGAAGGAGGTGTTTTGGATGCAGAGACTGATGCCCACTTCCACAGTGTGAGTCTGTGGATGATAAATAAGTCTTTTGCTTTTGGAGCTTGCAATGTTTTTTGGAGCTTTAATGGAGAAAATACTTTAATGGAGAAAGTACAGTTGGGTATACATGTGTTTGTTGCTGTTCTATGTAATGAAGAACCATGGAAGACTTTTAATTGATATAGTTGGATACAAAAATGATAAAAATGATAAAATACTGTGAAGAAATGCCTGAGGCCAGGGCTATAGATAATGAGGAAAGGATAGAGCAGGGCAGGAGATGAGTGGAATAAGAGAAAAATGAAAGCAGCTAGAGACCATCTTGAAAGCAATGGAATTTATACTGAGAAAGTTGACAAAGAAAGGATATGTACTGGAGAGATATTTTAGTGTCAAATGAAAAAAAATTGTAGACTAATTGTGAAGGTTGAGAAAAGCAGAATTTGACAGTTTCAGACTGCAAGAATTCGTAGGATAGTTTCCTTAAATTAAAGAATGTATGTGTGTGTATTTTTAAGTTTCCTCTTTCTTTTTTACTTTTTTCTGTTGTCTCTTCTTCCTTCTCTCTTTTCTTATTCTCTTCCTTCTTTTTCCTGCTTATATATAGCAGTCTAATCTGTGGAGCATCTGCTGAAAACCTGCTTTTTAGTTTATAACCTTATTTAGTCTCTGTAGTGATCCTATGAGGGAGGCAGATTTTGCTTAGTTGATACTTGATTAACTCAAATTCAGCTGAAATAATATGTCATTGAGGTCATTGAGTAGAAACTGTGGCACTGAGCTTGGAACCCAGACCACTGCCTCTGCAGAGCCTGTTCTTGACACTTACATGACATCAAAATTTTAGGAGAAAATGGTTTCCATATGAAGAATTGCAAAGCTGCAGAGAAATTCAAGAGATAGATAGAAATGTGGGTTTAGGTGCTGAAAAAATATATATAAATTTGAGTGTCATTTGTGACCAGGTGAGAGTAAAAGTATAGGTGTGGAAGAGATTGAGAGGATGTCTTGTTATGACCCAAGGAACAGAGCTGACCACTGGCCCTGCCTTGGAGAATGTGTCTGTGTAGGAGCCAGTTGGCACTTCTAGTGATTTAGTCCATGAATTATTAAGTCACAGAATCTATCATTTCTAGTATTGTAGAGGATTTTTTTTAATCCAGGCAAAAGTTGTTATTAAAAATTTATTAGGACGGCTGAAGGGATGGTCTAGTAGTTCAGGTACTTGGCTGCAAAGCCCAAGGACCCAGGTTCAATTCTCTAGATCCCACTTAAACCAGACGCAGATAGTGGCACAGGCATCTGGAGTTAGTTTGCAGTGCTAGAGGCCCTGGCATGCCCATTCTTTCTTTTTCTCTCTCTCTCTCTCTTTCCCTGTCTCTAATAAAAAAAATTATTAGGAATATATTTGGAGTAAATATGCCTTTACATAAAAGGAATTACAAGAGGCTGAATAGATAGCTTAGCATTTAATGCACTTGTCTGCAAAGCCAAAAGACCCAGGTTTGATTCCCCAGGACCCACATAAGCCAGATGTGCAAGGAGATGCATGCATCTGGAGTTTGTTTGCAGTGACTGGAGGCCCTGGCACACCTATTCTCCACCCCCCGTCATAAACAAACAAATAAAAATTTAAAAAAATTACAAGAAGCTTATGCATTTATAAAATTACATCACAACCACAGGCATTGTGCGGTGTTGCAATTTGAAATTTGCCATGGCAGTGATAAATTAATGAGCTCAGTGTGTTATTTCATTGATTATTTTACAATTATTAAACTTTGTAAAGCTTTTTTAAGACAAGAAATCTATATATCAATGTAAGGTAATATGTTAAGTATACCATTAATTAAAAACATACAAACACGTGCATACTTTTTTTTTGTTTATTGGTTCTTAAAGTTAGGGTCTCACTCTAGCCCAGGCTGTCCCGGAATTCAGTATGTAGTCTCAGAGTGGCCTACTTACATTCTTTTAAAATGTAAAGTTTCCCAAGGTGCACCTGACTAGATGCTTCTCTCTCTGGTCATAGCTCCTGGGGTGGAGTATGACTGGTATGCATGTAAGGAAGTTAAACTATATGTTATGGGTTGAGTTGTATACTCTCCCCACTCATATGCTGAAATCCAAGCCTCTAGAATTTCAGAATATAACTGTACTTGAAGATAAGGTCACTGAGGTGGTTAATAAGGTCATTACCACCAATCCTATGAGACAATAGTTTGCAGAAAGGGAACTAGCAGGAACTTGTGCACAGAGGCATGACCATGAGAAGTCAGCAAGAGGGTAGCCATCTGACCCCTAGGTGCAAGGTGTCAGAAGAGGTTCACTTTGCTGGTGCCTTGATGAAGGACTTTCATCCTCTAAAATGTTAGAAGAATTTCTGTGGCATAAGCCATCCAGTCTTTTGGTTCAGTGCTGTGGCAGCCCTAGAAAGCCACTAAACTATGGAATTAGGGCTTTACCATCCTGGAGGGTAAGAGGTGGGGGGGCAGATTTCTATATTAAGAAGTGTCAACCCAATGCTGTTTAGACTCTGGTAAAGCTGACCAGGCTCTTAAAAAGTTTAAGCCGAGATACTGGTTCTATGATTTCCTATGGTGGATCATCAACAGCAGGGTTCTTGGCCAACTAAATTAGTTCTGATTATTTAAGCAGTGGGGGGGGGGGGCAGAGAACATATTGATATTTAACTGTGAAATACCTTGCCTTTGGTACATAGACTAAAATAATAAAGGCAATTTAAGAGACCTGGATTTTTCTTGTGTGATTTTTTATGACCATACCATGTCTAGGGTGGCAGGCAAGGTGATTTAGAAATAATGAACATATAAAATGCAGACCAGCTACTTTTATCCTTTCACAAGAACTTGTAAAGACATCTGAAAAGCACACAAGAATGTTCCTTTTAATGTTTTAGGAGCATAGCTTAAGGTTGTTTTCAAAGTTGCAAGATCTAAATACAAAAGACTTCCCTTCTTTACAAGTGGTTTGATCCCACAGGCTGTGTGGTATAAACCAGAAGAGCCTCTCAGGGGCAGAAAGAAGCAGTGCCAGTATAAATAACTTTATTATATATATACATATACATACATACATATATATGTTTATATGTGTATGTATATGTTCATATATATATATATATATTTACATTGAAAGGATTATAAAGGAGAAACAGATCATAATTTGTGGGTTGATAAATAGTTCCACATACATGGCCAAAGGAGTGAACCTTATGCATATTGGACAGCTAGCTTCTTTTTTTTCCTTTTTTTTTTTTGAATGCAGAAATGAGGGAGAGAAGTTGTGGGTTTTTGTTACTTTTCTGTGATGACCTCTCACACAGTGACCATTGCAAGGAAAAGAGGAAAGCCAGAATTTAAAATTTAACATTGAAAGAATCAGTTTTTTAAAAAATGATAAAAATCTAGCAATGGAGTTTAATTTTTTTTAATTTCCTTTCTAAAATGAAAAATTGAAAGTGGTTTCAGAAATGATTCGAGGAAAAACTTTGGTGGTCCCATTTAAATGACATGTGAAAGGAAAATTGAACTGGGAACAAAAGCTACAAAGGAAGCTTGTGTTGTTTGGGCTGCTTTTAGTCTTTCTTGATAGATGACTTGGGGAAGGACTTATTTGTGAAAGCGTTCTCTCTGACAAGGAGTAGGGCACACAGCAAAGAGACGTTTGTAGATCCTAGAAGTGAACCAAATGCATGCAAATACTCTGTCATTGGTACGAGTACTCTGGTGAGTTTAAACTCATTTATACACAGCCCCCTTCTTTTCTTTAGTTGTGTGAGACATTCAGTAATAGCTGGTCACACACCTCACCTCTTATAGACATGGTGTTTGGGACCCTGAGGAAAGATCAGTATACATATTCTCCTCCCTCTTATCCCTAAGGGTTGTCTGTTCTAGATTGGAATAATGAATTAAAAAAAAAAAAAACAAACTTTCTCACATAAGTGAAAACACTATTTCCTTAGACATCAAAGCCCATCTGAATTGGGTCACTTCATAATTTATTTTATCAAAGAGATTTTAATTTTTTCCAGATTGTAAGAATTTCCAGATTATTTCAAATTTTATGGGCCAAATTCTGCCCTCAATTATGTACACGCAACTAATTACATACACACAGCTGAGTGCAGAATTTGGCTTTTGGAACTGAAAGGTCTGGAGTTCTCATTTTTTTTCTTTTGAAAAGAACAGACTTTTATCTATGAATTTAAAAAGTTTCAGTTATCACCATCTTCTTCCAAGGCTGTTGGCAAGTTCTGACTTAATTAGCCTGCCACACCCTGGTGTAATCACTCCCTATTATCTGTTCCAAATGAGAAAACAGTCATGCAGATGGCCCTATGGATTGCTTGAAGCCACATAAGCAAGGCACTGGTCGAAAGATCCCTTGTTCTAAGTATGTGTGCTGTGATAATATCTGCAAGTATTCCTCAACATTAAAGGATTGTGCAATGTATTGGTATGCCCTTGATAGTTGCCTCTTTTTTTTCCTGGTTTCAAGGTAGTGTTTGTAGCCCAGGCTGACTTGGAATTTACTATGTAGTCTCAGGGTGGTCTCAAACACACAGTGATCCTCCTACCTCTGCCTCCTGAATGCTGGGGTTAAAGGCATGCACCACCACAATGGTAATAGTTTTCTGATTATAAAGATAATATTGGGGATAATTTAAGAAATATAGGAAATCAAAGAGAATAAGATAATGGATCACATTACCACCACTATGAAGGGACCGTTTATAGTTTGCTGAATATTCTCCCAGGAGCATTCTCTTTCTCCCTAATTTTGTATCAAAGTAATATTGGAAGGGTTATTGTAATAGCTTCTTTTCACCAAGGAAAGGTAATGGTGGAAATCTGTTAGGGTTGAGAAATATAGATATCCTTTGTTTAAGTCCTACATAATAGCCAATTGTTTCACTTATGTTTGCAAACAGTTCCCTTTTTTAGGAGAAAAGCAAATATGCCTCATTGCTATAACTCTACAACAAAGGATAACTTTTTTTATATATACTTCACAGGGGATGCCTTCTTTAGCTTTTCAGTAATTTTACATGTTCACGTGAACAACTTACTCTTAAAAATATGTAACTTTGATGGGCTGGAGAGATGGTTTAGCAGCTAAGCACTTGCCTGTGAAGCCTAAGGACCCTGGTTCGAGGCTCGATTCCCCAGGACCCTCATGAACCAGATGCACAAGGGGGCGCATGCATCTGGAGTTCGTTTGCAGTGGCTGGAGGCCCTGGCACGCCCATTCTCGCTCTCCATCTGCCTCTATTTCTCTCTGTCACTCTCAAATAAATAAATATTAAAAAATATAATTTTGAGTTGCACATTGATAAAGTGGCATGAAATTTGAAAATTCCAAGATAATTAAATGATGTAAATAATATGGGGAAGGTAACTCATATATTTTTGTTATTTTTCTATTTTATTTTATTTTTGTTAGGTACGGACATATCTAGTACGTAAATAACACATATCGGTACTATCCTTTCCCTCTCCCTGCCCTTTTTCTGAAGAGGTCTTCGTCGTTGGGGATGTAGGTCAACCCCATGGGGATTGTGGGTCATGCATTATTGGGGTGAGTAGTCAATGTCTGAAGAATGTCCCAAAGTGTGGCTCTAACAATCGTTCTGCTCCCTCTTCTGCTAAATTCCCTGCACCATGCTGGGAGCATTTTAAGTTCACTTCAGTGATGGGCACTTAAGAGCCTCTGGATCTCTGGTTTGGTAGGTGTTGAGTGTCCTCAGTATCTAGCTCCTTCACCCACATGCTGGTATCAGATTCACTAAGAAAGTAAAACTTTTACTCGTTTTCCCAGTTCTTCTGTGGTTTCAGGTACGGCTACGGTGGAATACACTGGTTCATTTATCTCCTCAGGTCCAGCAGATTCTCCAGTGGAGAGTTAAGTCAGCATTGGCTAAATGGGATAACCATTACTAATTTAGAGAGAATTTAAAGGGTATAGATCCTCTTATAGCTCAAGATTAGTGGGAACTTGACAATGGAAAGCAGAATCATTATTTAAATATGATTCTGACTCATTTCTCCATTCCATATATGGTTTCCTTTTGAGTGAGCAGATCTGTTAGCCAATCCAAGAGCAGTTAGTTACCCACTATAGCTGTGGGCCACTATTGCACTTGTGTGAGCATTATGTCATATTGTTTTCTTCTGAGTTACTTGGACTTTGAGTTGCTTCGACAGATGTTAGACACTTCCCCCCACCCCCAGCAGCTCATGTAGTGCCTTCCAGCACTAGATGGGCTAATTGTCTGGGGACTGGCTCTTCTCCAGATTCCAACCAGGTCTCTCCATGGTCTGAGCTGACATCATATGGTGGCTTCAACAGTAGGGTCTTACCATTAACCTTTTTTGGGTAATTAAGTGTTCTGACAGAAGTCTGTCTTATTTATTTTGGGAGATCTAGTAGGTCTCTCTGATCAATAGCTCATTGTGGATGTGAACCACATTCTAGTATAGGGAATTACAGGCCATCAACCAAGGGAAAAGAAAAAAGCAAAGGGCAGAGAAGAAAGAGAATCAGGAAAAATTTAAGGTTAGGTTTCACCTCACCCTCTTCAGGGCCCTTTGATTTGGGTGCTCCCCCTAAGGTCCTCTTGATGATTCCACCTTTAAATTTGACTTCCAGGATATGGTACCAGTCCAACTTGGGTTAAGTTTTGTGTTCCCACACACACTTCTCCCAAGCCCTACCCTTCCTATTGTCCAAGCTTCGAGATGCTTACTATTCAAGTATATCAGCCACTTGGGCTGATCCAAGTTAGAAACTGCAGATGAGGGAAATCATGCAACTGTTGTCATTCTGTGATTGTGTGAGTTCACTTAAAATGTTCTGTTACAAGTCTGAACATTTTTATCTACAAATTTCAGTGTACCATTTTTTATTACTGCTGAGTAGAATTCCATTGTGTAGATATGCCACATCTTGGTTATCCCTTCATCCAGTGATGGGCATCTGGGTTGATTCTACTTTTTAGCTATTATGAATGGAGTAGCTATAAACATGGTTGAGCAAATATATCTAAACTGATATGTGAAGTGTTTATAGTAAATGACCAGTAAGGGAATAATAGGGTCTGTTGGTAAATACATATTCATCCTTTCCAGGAGTCTCCATATGGATTTCTGTAGTGGGTATACCAGCTAACATTCCTATCAACAGTGAATGAGTGTTCCTATTTCTCTACATCCTTTCCAACATTTGTTTCATGTGTTTTTTTTTTTTTAAATGTTTTCTATCCTTACTGGGGTAAAGTGGAATCTCACAGTTATTTTAATTTGCATTTCCCTAAAGGGCAGGGATACTGAACATTTTCTTAAGTGTGTGTTAGCCATTTGTAATTCTTCCTTTGAGAACTCCCTATTTAGTTCTCTGTCCCATGTTTGGAGTGGGTTATTTGATTTTTTTTTATTGTTTAGTTTTTTGAGTTCTTTCTAGATTCTAGATATTAGGTTTCTGTCAAAGATTTTCTCCCTTTCAGTGTGTGATCTATTAGCTCTGCTTATGGTATGTTTTTCTGTGGAAAAACCTTTTAGCTTCATGTGATCCTACTAGTTGTGTGCTTTTTAACTTCCTGGGCTGCTGGGGTTTTGTGAAGGAAGTCTTTTCCTAGTCCTATATCATGGAGAGTGCCTATTTTTTCTTCTGGTACTTGAAGAGTCTCAGGTTTTATATTGCAGTCTTTAATCCATTTGGACTTGATTTTTGTGTATGGCAAAATGAGTGGGTCTAATTTCATTTTTCAACATTTGGCCATCTAATTTCTGCAACAACATTTGTTGAAGATGCTTTTCTCCAGCCTCATTACTGGCAACTTTGTCAAAGATCAAGAAGCTTGTTGTTACTTGACCTAAGGTCTGCGTCTTCAATTCTGTTCCATTGGTCTATGTCTCTGTTTTTATTCCAGTACCATGCTGTTTTTATTTTTTATTAATTAGTTTTGTATTCAGCAAATACACTCAGTTTGGTACCATTATTAGGCTCATCCGTGACTTACCCCCTTCCCTTGGCCCCTCCTTGTTGAGGTATATGAGTCATGCATTGTAGAGTTAGCCCCCAGTTATGGGTAGGATAAATGCCTCTGTATATCATGACCAACATGTGGCTCTGACATTCCTTCCGCCTCCTCTTCCATAAAATTTCCCTGAGCCATGCCGGGTTCATTTTTCTTAGTTTCAGCCAGGGCCCTTTTGAGGTATGATGGGGTGGCTCTCTAATAGGATCTACATCTATCTAAAAAAAAGAGGAGCAACTTCTCCAATGGAGAGTAAGTTGGCACCAGGGCAAATGAGATAACCTTTACTTTTTTTTATGGAGAACTTAATAGGTGTAGGCCTCTTGTAGCTCATGATTGATGGTAGCTTGATAATGGAGAGTGGGCTTATGTTTGGATATGGTTCTGACTTGTTTCCCAGCTCCAGCTATGGGTCTTGTACCATTGAGGGGATCAGTTAGCCGAATCAAGAGCAGTTGGTTTCCCACCATGGCTTTGTGCCACTATTATACTTTTGTGGGCATCACAACAAGTTATTTGCTCCTAAGTAGGTTAGATGCTTGAACACATATTGGTCATTTTCCCCCAGTTGCCCATGCAGCACCTTCTGGACATGCTGACTGTCTGGGGACTGACTCTTTTCTAGCTTCCAGCCATGCCATTCCATTTTATGTTTCGACCACATTCAGTGTCTTCAGCAGTAGGGTCTTATCACTAACCTTTGGTGGGTCATCAAGTACTCAGACAGAAATCTGTCTTTCTTTTAGGAAATCTTGTAGGTCTCTCTGATAAAAAGCTCATTGTGGATGATAGCCACATGCTGGTACTGGGAGTTATAGGTCAGTGCCCACTAAGAAAAAGAAGGAAAAGATTACTAATATACAAGAATTAGAGAGAAGAGAGAGAGAGAGAGAGAAAGGGGGGGGCTGTAGAAGATTGAGGTTGGTCTTCATCATACCCTCTCCAGTGTCTTGTGGCTCAGGTGTTCCCCTTAAGGGCCTGGTGAAGGTTTAGCCATTTGGTCTGCCTTTTAGGGAGTATAATTTTATGGTACCATTGCCAATTGGGTATAGATTTGTGTTTCTTACCCCTCCACTGCCCTCCCTCCCTCCCCACCCATCCTGTTGTCTAGCCCACGAGATGCATCCTGGGTATGTAAGGCATCTTGGGTAGATTCAGGTTAGGGGCTGTAGATGAGTGAGACTATATGGCAATTTTTTTTTTTCTGTGATTGGGTAAGTTCACTGAGAATGATCTGGTGCACGTTCAAGCATTTCTCCTCAAATTTAATTGTATTATTTTTTCTTACTTCTGTATAGAATTCCATTGTGTAGATATACCACATCTTAGTTACCCATTCTTCTAGTGATGGACATCTGGGTTGACTCCAGCTCTTAGCTATTACAAATTGAGCCGCTAAAAACATGGGTGAGCAAATCTCTCTGGCCTGTGGTTTGAAGGTTTTAGGGTAGATGCCCAGTAAGGGAATAACTGGGCCTATTGGTATCTCTATAGTTAGCTTTTTAAGGAGTCGCCATATTGCTTTCCAAAGTGGTTGTACCATCTTACATTCCCACCAACAGTGGATGAGTGCTCCTACTTCTCCACATCCTTGCCAGCATTTATTCTCATTTGATTTTTTTTCTTTTTAATTTTTATTAACATTTTCCATGATTATAAAAAAAAATCCCATGGTTATTCCCTCCCTACTCCCCCACAATTTCCCCTTTAAAATTCCATTCTCCATCATATTCATTTGATTTTTTGATGTTTGCTATCCTTATTTTGGGGTAAGGTGGAATCTCATAGTTGTTTTAATTTGCATTTATCTGATGATTAGGGATGATGAACATTTTCTTAAATATGTGTTTGCTGTTTTTATTTCTTCCTCTGTAAACTGCCTGTTAAGCTTTTTGCCCCATTTTGTGAGTGGGGTGTTTGACTTCACCAGGCCCTTTTTTTTCTGTTTAGATTTTTGAGTCCTTTGTAGATTCTAGAGATTAGGCCTCTGTCAGTTGGTTAACGCACACATATTTTCTCCCATTCTGTGGGTAATCTATTGGCTTTGCTTATTGTATGCTTGTTGTAAAGAAACTCTTCAGCTTCATGAGATCCCATTGGTTGAGTGACTGTTTAAGATCATGAGTTACTGGGGTTTTGTTCAGGAAGTCTTTTTCTGTTCCTATATCATGGAAAGTACTTCCTAAATTTTCTTCCAGTACTAGTTGAGTTTCTGGTCTTATATTGAGGTCTTTGATCCATTTGAACTTGAGTGTAGTGCATGGCAAAATGTGTGGATCACGTTTCAGTTTCCTGCATATGGTTATCCAGATTGTCCAGCACCATTTGTTGAAGATACTGTCTTTTTTTCCAACCTATATTGTTAGGGCCTTTGTAGAATATCAAGTAGCTATAGTTGCTTGGCCCAAAGTCCGAGTCTTCAAGTCTATTCCATTGGTCTACTCTCCTGTTTTTATGCCAGTACCATGCTGTTTTTATTACTATGGCTTTGTAATATAGCTTTAGATCAGGTATGGTGATGCCTCCAGAGGTATTTCTTTTGCTGAGGATATGTTTAGATATGCGAGGCCTTCTGCCTTTCCATATGAAATTTGAGATTATTTTTTCTATCTCTGTGAAGAACACTGTAGGGATTTTATTTGGAATTGCATTAAATCTATATATTGTCTTTGGTAGGATTGTCATTTTTACAATGTTAATTCTGCCTATCCAGGAGCATGGGAGGTCTTTCCATTTCCTCAAGTCTTCCTCTATTACTTTTTTGAGTTTTTTTATGTTTTCGTTTTATAGATCTTTCATTTCCTTGGTTAACATTATTCCAAGGTATTTTATTTTACTTTTGTTGCTATTGAAAATGGGACTATGTCCCTTTTTTCTTTCTCTGTATCTTTGTCATTTGCATATAGAAAGGCTACTGATTTTTGTGCATTGATTTTGAATCCTGCTACTTTGCTATAGGAGTTAATCACCCTCAGGAGTTTTGGGATGGAGTCTCTCGGGTCTCTTACATATACAATCATGTCATTGGTGAATAGAGCTGACTTAACTTCTTCCTTTCCAAATTGTATCCCTTTTATTTCCTTCTCCTGTCTTATTGCTTGTGCTAGGACTTCCAGTACTATATTGAAAAGCAGAGGTCAGAGCGGACATTCCTGTCTTGTTCCTGATCTTAATGGGAATTCCTCTAATCTCTCTCCATTAAGTATTATTTGGGCCTTAGAAGCTTTGTATACTGCTCTTTTTATGTTAAGATATGAACCAACCGTGCCAATTCTCTCCAATGTTTTGACCATGAAGTGATGTTGTATCTTGTCAAAGGCCTTTTCTACATCTATCGAAATGATCATGTGTTTTTTTTTATGTTTAACTTTGTTTATGTGGTGTATTACATTGACATATTTCCATATGTTGAACCACCCCTGTGTTCCTGGGATGAATCCCACTTGGTCAAGGTAGATACTGCTTTTGATGTGTTGTTGGATTCAGTTTGTGAGGATTTTGTTCTGGATCTTTGCATTTAAGTTCATCAGGGAAATAGGCCGGTAGTTTTTTTTTCTTGTGGCATCTCTGCCTGGTTTTCGAATTAGGCTGATACTAGCTTCATAAAAGGAGTTGGGTAGCTTTCCCTGTTCTCCAATTGTGTGTCACAGTTTGAGGAAGATTGGTTTGAGTTCTTCCATGAAGGTTTGATAGAATTCAGCTGAGATGCCATCTGGTCCTGGACTCTTCTTTTTGGGGAGGTTTTTAATTAAATTTTCAATCTCCATGAGTGTGATGGGTTCATTAAGGTGATTAATCTGCTCTGAGTTTAGCTTAGATAGATGGTATGCATCCAGGAATTTATCCATCTCCTCCATATTATCCAGTTTTGTGGAGTAGAGGTTTTGAAATAAGTCCTGATGATTCTCCCCATTTCACTTATGTCTGTTGTGATCTCTCTTTTTTCATTTTGTTAATTTGAAGCTTCTCTCTTTTTTGCTTGACCAAATTGGCCAGGGGTTTGTCAATCTTGTTTATTTTTTCAAAGTACCAGTTCTTTGTTTTGTCAATTGTCTTAATTGTTTCCTTGGTTTCTAATTCATTAATTTCTGCTCTGATTTTAATTATTTCTTTCCTTCTGGAGCTCTTTGGGTTGGATTTTTCTTGCTTTTCCAGTGCCTTTAGGTGGATGGTTAGGTTAATGATTTGGGATCTCTCTGGTTTTTTTTTTTTTTTAATATACTCTTTTTTAAAAGATATTTTTTTGTCATTTTTATTTCTTTATTTGAGAGTGACAGAGAGAGAGGGAGAGAAAGAGAGAGGTAGAGAGGGAATGGGCGTGCCAGGTCTTCCAGCCACTGCAAACGAACTCCAGATGCATGCTCCCCCCCGCCTTGTGCCTCTGGCTAACGTGGGTCCTGGGGAATCAAGCCTCAAACCAGAGTCCTTTAGGTTTCACAGGTAAGCACTTAACCACTAAGCCATCTCTCCAGCCCATCTCTGTCTTTTTTATGAAGGCATTTAGTGCTATGAATTTTCCCCTGTGTACTGCCTGCATTGTGTCTCCATAAATTTTGGTATTATGTATTCTCATCGTAATTCATTTCTAGAAATTTTACAATTTTATTTTTTATTTTGTCCAGTACCCATTTATTGTTTAAAAATGTGTTGCTCAGTTTCTAGGAGCTAATGGGGTTCTTGATGGGTCTTTTGTTGTTAACTTCTAGCATATAGCATTGTGATGTGATATTATGCAGGGAATTATATCAGTCTTCCTAAATATAGACTTCAAAGTTCAATTTCATTCACATGTCTAAATCTGAACTTAGCTTCTCTTTATCTGTTGTAACCATCAGTATTGTGTATTGAAAATATACTAAGCATCATTTTTCATCATTTTCTTCATATTTCCTCTCATATGTCTTCCTTTTATTAATCCTCCAATTTTTCTGAGTAGCTACCAAATTCCAATCTTTCAGCTAGGCAATAGCTTCAAAAAACAAGTCTCCTACACCAATCTTAGGAAGTCTGTACTGTATACTATGAGTGTGTGCTTTTCAGTTTCCAGGTGCCGTTGTGATTCTTGATGGGTCTTTTGTTGTTGATTTCTAGCAATATAGCATTGTGATCTGATATCATGCAGGGAATTATGTCAATCTTCCTAAATATGTCGAGGCAGTCTTTGTGACCCAGTATATTCTCTATTTTAAAGAATGTTCCATGGGCTGCTGAAAAGAATGTGTGGTCTGTGGATTTGGGATGGAAAGTTCTGTAGATGTCCATTAGGTCTAAGTGATCTATGGTTTTGTTGAGCTCTCTTACTTCCCTGTTGAGTTCCTGTTTGGATGATCTGTCTATTACTGACAATAGTATATTGAAGTCCCCAGTTTTGATGGTGTTGTTGGTTATTTCTGTTTTATTGTCATGTAGGTTTTGTTTTATGAACTGTGGTGCCCCTGAGTTTGGTGCATACAGATTTATGATTGTAATATCCTCCTGATGGATCATTCCCTTGATAAGTACGAAGTGGCCTTCTTTGTCTTTTTTGATTATTTTTGGTTTGAAGTCTATTTTATCTGATATTAATATAGCTACACCTACTTGTTTCTTATTCACATTTCCTTGGAATATTGTTTTCCACCTTTTCACCCTGAGGAGGTGTCTGTCTTTAGTGGTGAGGTGGGTTTCTTGAAGACCACAGATTCAGGGGTCTAAGATTTTGATCTATCCTGTTATCCTGTGCTTCCTGATGGTTGAAATTAGGCCATTAATATTTAGGGCAATGACTGTGGGATTTGATTTGATCCCTGACATATTATGATGGTATATGTGGGTTGGTATTTTCATGGACTTTGAAGTTTTTTTTGCCTGCTCTGAATTTGGCTATTATCTGCTTCTTGTAGGCATTTGAGATTGATTATTTGTTTCTTCTCTGTGGAGAATTTCCTGAAATACTCTGTGTAGGTATGGTTTTGTGTTCATATAATTGTAAAGCTGAGTTTTGTCATGGAAAGTTTTTCTTTCACCATCTGAGGGGTACTTTTGCTGGGTAGAGTAGTTTGGGTTGGAAGATATGGGTTCTTAGACTTTGCAGTGTTTCATTCCAGGCTTTTATAGCTTTCAGGGTTTCCATTGAGAAGTCTGAAGTAATTCTGATGGGGTTGCCTTTGAAAGTGGTGTGTTGTTTCTCCCTAGCTGCTTTTAGGATTTTCTCTTTGGTGTCAATGTTTAGAGTCTTAATGCCAATATGTATTGGAGAGTTTCTCCTTTGGTCCAGTCTGGCATTCTGTTGGCTTCTTGTATCTTGATGGGCTTTTCTTTTAAGAGACTGGGGAAGTTTTCTTCAATTATTTTGTTAAATAAGTTCTCCATGCCTTTGGTCTGAATTTCTTCTTCTGGTATTCCAAAGATCCTGATATTAGGATGTTAAAGTGTATCCCACAATTCCCTAATGTTCTGTTCACAGAAATGTTTGAACTTACTGAAATTTTTGAACTCTCGAACTGTTTCTTCCATCTTGTCTTCCAGATTAGTTTCTATCCTCCACATGGCTGACTCTATTCTTGAGAGCTTCTAGAGAGTTTTAGACTTGTTCAATTAGGTTTGCATTTTCTATTACTTTTCTACGTATAATTTCCATCCCTCTGTCAAGCTCCCTTTTCACATAATTTTATTATTTTCTTGATGATTCCTAGAATTCATCCTTGCATTTCTTTATGTCTTCATTTAGCATGGCCAGCTGATTTTTGAGGTCTTCTTTTTTTTCAGTCTCCCACAAATCTCTTAACTCTCTTGGAACTCCATCCATTTTCTCATCTATAAATTCTAGTTTAGTGATGGCAGCATCCACATGATTATTGGTCCTTTGTTGCTTTTCTGCAAGTTCTACCAGTAGCTTGGTCAAGGTTGCTTTGCTCATAGCTTTATTTTGGTGTTCTGATCATAGTGACTCTTCTATGTTTTGATTAGAGATGTTCATTATAGGACTGGGTAATATAAGTGGATTTTCTTGCATTTGATTTTTCATGTTACTTCTTTTGCACTGTGTTCTGCCCATCACAGTGTATGGGCACTTAGGTGGGTGGATCAGCCTGGACTCAAGCACAATGGGTATCTGAGGCATCCTGAGGCAGTAGCCAAGCAGCCTGGGCTTTGGCTCTCACTTGCCAAAGCTGCCTGATCTACTGCCTTGCCGGGGCGCCAAAGTTGCTCATTCTCTCAAATGGTAAATCTGCCTTTGTTCAAGCTAGGAGGGACACTGAGGCACCAAGCACTAAAGCATCCCAATCTCTGGCATGGGAGCTCTGGGAACCGGAAGCAGTCTGTGCTCCCCCCCCCACACACACACACAAGACAATGGCAAATGGCTGGTGTGTCAGACAGGTAGGGGATGGCACCTGAGCTGGTGCAAGCAACAGACACAGTCTGAGCTTACATGGCAGTTGCTGTGGGTCTAGACCTGCTGAACCCCCACATGCAGGGATCTATCAGCACATGGCCATGCTGTGGATATGGCAGCTGCTTGGGGGGGAGGGGTGGGATACCTGCCCATCAGGGAATAAGTGATTCCCTGTTTATGCCTGGACCCACTGAACATGTGCAGTCCTGAGCAGAGCAGTAAGTGGGCAAGTTGGTGGAGCAGTCTAAGCTTCCACACACAGAGGTCAATTGATGTGCTGTGGTGCCATGGATATGGCAGCTACTTGGGGGGAAGGGTGGGCTACCCGCCAGCGAGGGAATCAGTGATTCTCTGATTTTCCCCCCTCTGTGCCCTCCCATTGGCAATCTATTGGAGATTGCTCTCCCCTAAAATACCCAGTGAACCCTTAATATCTTGCCTTTCTTTCCCTGGGATCTGCAGCACAGCTAGCTGGTCACCACCTTGGCCTCCATGTTGTTTTTGTCACTATGGCTTTGTAATATAGGTTTAGATTGGGTATGGTGATACTGCCAGATTTTGTATTTTTTGGAGAGGATGTGTTTGGATATCTGAGGCCTTCTGCCATTCCATATGAATTGTGAGATCATTTATTTTTTCAATCTCTGGGAAGAATGATGCTGGTATTTTTATTGGTATTGCATTAAATCTGTATATTGCTTTAGGTAGAATTGCCATTTTCACAATATTAATTCTACCTATTCATAAGCATGGAGGGCTTTCCATCAAGTCCTCCACTATTTATTTCTTGAGTGCTTTTATGTTTTCATTATATAGGTCTTTCACATCATTGGTGTTGCAGTCAGGTTCGCATTGTTGGTAGAAATAACCTGACCAAGAGCAGCTTGTGGGATAAAAGTGGTTTATTTTGGCTTACAGGCTTGAGGAGAAGCTCCATGATGGCAGAGAAAATAATGCCATGAGCAGAGAGAGGACATCACCCCCTGGCCAACATAAGGTGGACAATAGCAACAGGGGAATGTGCCAAACACTGGCATGGGGAAACTAGCTATAACACCCATAAGCTCACCCCAAACAATACACCACTTCTAGGAGGCTTTAATTCCCAAATATCTATCAGCTGGGAACCTAGCATTCAGAACATCTATGTTTATGTGGACACCTGAATCAAACCACCCCACTTGGTCAGTGCGATTACAAGGTATTTAATTTTTTTATATTTATTTGAGTGAGATAAAGAGGCAGAATGAGAGAGAAAGAGAGTGGGAGAGAAAGAAAGAATGGGAACACCAGGGCTTCTAGCCATGCAATCAATTCCAGATGCATGTGCCACCTTGTGCATCTGGCTTGTGTGGGTACTGGGGAATCGAACCAAGGTCCTTTGGCTTTGCAAGCAAGTGCTTAACCACTAAGCCATCTCTACAGCCCAAGGTACTTAATTTTTTTGTTGCTATTTAAAATGGGACAGCCTCACTAATTTCTTCCCCCACTTATTTGTCCTTTGCATATAGAAAAGCTACTGGTTTTTGTGCATTGATTTTTGTATTCTGCCACTTCGCTAAAGGAATTTATCACCATTAGAAATCTTGAGATGGAGACTTTTGGTCACTTACATATAGGACCATGTCATCTGCAGATGGGGCTAACTTGACTTCTTCCATTCTAATTTGAATCTCTTTTATTTCTCCTGTCTTCTTGCTTGGGTTAGGATTCTAGTACTATGTTGAAGAGCAGTGGTGAAAGTGGCACTTGTCTTGTTCCTAATCTCAGTGGGAACTCCTTGAGTCTTTCCTCATTAAGAATTATTTGGGCTTTAGGTGTTTTATATATAGTCTTTATTGTGTTGAGATATAATCCCTCCATGCCTATTCTTCCCAGTTTGATCATGAAGTGGTGGTGTATTTTGTCAAAGGCCTTGTCTGCAACCATTAGGATAATTATGCGGTTCTTATGGTTAGTTTAATTATATGTTGCTTTATGTTTATTGACTTCCATATCTTAAACCATTCCTGCATCCCTGGGATGAAGCCTACTTGATCAAGGTGGATAAATCTTTTGATTTGTTGTGGAATTTGGTTTGCAACGATTTGCTCAGGATCTTTGCATCGAAGTTCATTAGGGATATAGGCCTACAGTTTTCTTTCCTTGTTGCATCTCTGTCTGGTTTTGGTATTAGGGTAATTCTAGCATCATAAAAGGAATCAGTGAGGATTCCCTGGTCTCCAATTATGAAGAATAATTTGAGAAAAAATGGTTTCTGTTCCTCTATGAAGGTTTGATAAAATTCAGCCAAGAAGCCATCTGGTCCTGAACTTTTCTTTTGGGAGAGGTTTTTGATGACCTTTTCAATCTCAATGGATGTGATAGGTTAGTTTAGGAGATTAATCGGCTCTGAGTTTAGTTTTGGTAGGTAATATGTGTCTAACAATTCATCTATGGAAGACCAGATTATTTAATTTTGTGGGGTAGAGGTTTTAGAAGTA
Source organism: Jaculus jaculus (assembly GCF_020740685.1). Lineage (NCBI taxonomy): Eukaryota > Metazoa > Chordata > Mammalia > Rodentia > Dipodidae > Jaculus > Jaculus jaculus. The sequence continues at coordinate 97,158,701 of NC_059103.1, read as the reverse complement.
TGACCTGATGATTCTTCCAATTTATTGATATTTGTTGTGTTCTCTCCTTTTTCATTTCTGCTTTTGTTAATGTGAGACTTCTCTTTTTATTGCTTGATCAATTGGCCAGGGGTTTGTCATTCTTGCTTATTTTTTCAAAGCTCTTTGTTTCATCAATTTTTAAAAATTGCTTTCTTAGTTTCCAATTCATTAATTTCTGCTCTAATCATGATTATTTCTTTCTTTCTTAGGCTCTTTGGGTTTGTTTCTTCTTGTGTTTCCAGTGCCGTTAGGTGGACAGTTAAGTTATTAATTTGGGCATGATCTGCCTTTGTAATGAACACATTTAGGGCTATGAATTTTCCCCTTATGACATTGTTGTACCCCATAAGTTTTTGTAGGTTGTGTTTTCATTATCATTCAATTCTAGGAATTTTTCAAGTTCATTTTTGATTTATTCTATATTCATTGTTTTAAAGTGTGTTGTTTAATCTGTAGGAGTTGGTAGAGTTCTTGAGGTGTCTCTTGTTAATTTATAGCTTTAAAGCATTGTGATTTGACATGATACAGGAAGTTACTTCAGTTTTCCTGACTTTATGGTGGCATACTTTTTGGTTTAAAATATGGCCAATTTTGGAGAAGATTCCATGGGCTGCTGAGAAAAATGTGTATTCTGTAGACTTGGGGTGGAAAGTTCTGTAGATGTCTATTAGTTCTAGTTTATCTAAGATATTGTTTAGTTCTATTATTTCCCTATTGATTTTCTTCTTGGATGCTCTGTCTATTGATGATAGTATTGAAGTCTCCGACTATGAGGGTGTTGGTGTTATTTCTTTTTTTTATTAATAATGTATCTAGTGTGCATATAGCCATGATGGTATCATCTTTAGCCATCTTCCTGTCAGCCCCCCTGAGGATTATGGGTTTTGCACTGTGGGGGTGGCCATCAGTTATGGGGGAGAGTCAATACTTATGTGCATAACAACTCAATTTATGGCTCTAACAGTCTTTCCACCCCCTCTTCTGAGAATTTCCCTGAGCCATGTTGGGTTCATTTTAGGTCTATTTCAGTGATGAGGTCTTGGGTATCTCTGTGTCTCTGGATATCTGATTTGGTTGGAGTTGAGTGTTCTCTGTGTCTGTCTTCTTCACCCTTGTGCTGATACCAGGTTCACTGAGAAAGCATCTCTTGCTCACTTACCCATTAACTCTATGGGTTCAGCTGGTGCCCTGGTGGGGTGAGATGGGCTGATTCTCTCCTCAGGTTCTGTGATCATCTGAAAAAGAGAAGCAAATTCCCCAACAGAGAGTGAGGTCAGTGCAAGATACATGGATACCCATTATTATTTTAGAGAAATGTTAATAGGTGTAGGCCCTCTTGTAGCCCACTGCTGGTAGGAGCTTGATATTGGAGAGCAGGCTCATCATTTAATATGGTTATGCCTTGTTCTGAGTGGATCTGTTAGCCAAATCAAGAGCAGCTGGTAACCCACCATGGCTGTGTGCCACTATTGCTCTTGTGTGAACATCATATCAGGTTGATCACTATTGAGTGGCTTAGTCCACAAGTTGCTTAGACAGATGTTGGTCATTTTTCCCAGTCAATCATATAGCACCTTCTGGCACTAGACATGCTAGCTATCTGGGGATTTACTGTCTTCCAGTTTCCAGCCAGGTTGTTCCAGGTTTCATCCCAACAGTATAGGGTGTTTTTAGCAGTAGGGTCTTACCATTAACCTTTGGTGGGTCATCAAGTACTCTGACAAAATTCTGTCTTCTTTTGGGAAACCTTGTAGGTCTCTCTGATCAACAGCTCATTGTGGATGTTACCTACATGCTGGTACTGGGAGTTACAGGTCAGTGCCAAAGGAGAAGGAAAATATATATAGGTAATATAAAAGAGAAGAGAGAGAGAGAGAGAGAGAGAGAGAGAGAGAGAGAAACAGGAGAAGATTTAGGATAGTCTTTATCCTATACTTTCCATACCCCTGTGATTCAGGTATTCTAAGCATCTGATGGAGGTTCAAATTTTTAGTTTGTTTTTCAGGATGTAGGATTGTACAGCACCATTTCCATTTGTGTCCAGATTTTTGTCACCCCCACCCTTAGACTCCCCTCCCACCCCACCATTCCTATTGTCCAGTCCTCAAGATGCTTATTAAGTATGTCAGCATTACAGGCATATTCAGGTTAGGAGCCACAGATGAGTGAGACCATGCAATAATTGTCTTTCTGTAATAGGGTGAGTTCACTGAAAATGATCTGTTCCAAGATGGAGCATTTTTCTTCAAGTTTCATTGTGTCATTTTTCCTTACTTCTGTGTAGAATTTCATTGTGTAGATATACCATATCTTAGTTATCTATTCATCTAATGATGGACATCTGGGTTGAACCCAGCTCTTAGCTATTATTAATTGAACAGCTATAAACATGGTTGAGCAAATTTCTCTGAGCTGAGGTTTGGAGCTTTTAGGGTAAATGCCAGTAAGGGAATAACTGGGTCTGTTGGTACCTCTATAGTCATCCTTTTAAGGAGCTTCCATATTTCTTTCCATAGTGGTTGTACCAGCTTGCATGCCCACCAACAGTGAATGAGAGTTCTTATTTCTTCATAACCTTGCTAGCACTTATCATTAGATTATTTAATTTTTAATGTTTGCTATCCTTACTGAAGTAAGGTGGAATCCCATAATTGGTTTAATTTGCATTTCCCTGGTGATCAGGGATGTTGAACATTTCTTAAGTGTGTGTTTGCCTTTTGTATTCCTTCCTTTGAGAACTCCATGTGAAGTTCTCTGCCCAATTCTGTGAGTGGGTTGTTTGACTTTTTATTGTTTAGGTTGTTGAGTTATTTGTAGATTCTAGAAATTAGGCCTCTGTCCAATGTGTATCCAGCAAAGCTTTTCTCCCATTCAGTGGGAAATCTATTCCCTCGGCTTATTGTTTGTTTGTCTGTGAAAAAGCTTCCTGATATCCCAGTGGTTGTGTGTTTAATTTCCTGAGCTACTGGGGTTTTGTTCAGGAAGTTTTTTCCCATTCCTATATCATGGAAAGTTCTTCCTATTTTTTCTTCCAGTTGTAGCAGAGTTTCTGGTCTTATGTAGAGGTCTTTGATCCATTTAGACTTGATTTTTGTGCATGGTGAAATGTGTGGATTGAGTTTCATTTTTCTACATATGGTTATCTAGTTTGTCCAGAACCATTTGTTGAAATGCTGAATTTTTTTTTTCCAGTCTACATTGTTAGGGCCTTTGTCAAATATCAAGTAGCTGTAGTTACTTGACCCAAAGTCTGGGTCCTCAATTCTCTTCCATCAGTCTATGTTCCTGTTTTTATGCCAGAACCATGTTGTTTTTTGTACTATGGCTTTGTAGTATAGCTTTATATCGGGTATGGTGGTGCCTTCAGAGGTGTTTCTTTTGCTGAGGATATGCTTGGATAACCAAAGGCTTCTGCCACTCTATATCAATTTTGAGAACAGTTTTTCTATCGCTGTGAAGAAAGATGTTGGGATTTTTGTTGGTATTACATAAAATCTATATATTACTTTTGGTAAGATTGTCATTTTCACTAATTGTCATTTCATTAATTCTGCCTATCCAGCATGGGAGGTCTTTCCATTTTCTCAAGTCCTTCTCAATTTATTTCTTGAGTGTTTTTATGTTTCCACTGTATAGGTCTTTTACCTCCTTGATTAATGATATTTCAAAGTGGGTGGGTTTTTTTTTTTTGATGCTATTGAAAATGGGACAATGTCACTTATTTCTTTATCTGTATCTCTGTATCTTTGTCTTCTGCAAATAGAAAGGCTACTGCTTTTTTGTGCACTGATTTAGTATCTAGCTACTTTTAAGAGTTTTGAGATGGAGGTTTTCAAGTCACTTATGTATAGAATCATGTCATCTGCAAATAGGGCTAACTTAATTTCTTCCTTTCCAATTTGTATCCCTTTTATTTCTTTCTCTTGTCTTATTATTTGAGCTAGTACATCCAGTACTATGTTGAAGAGCAGAGGTGAGAGTGGACACCCCTCTTATTCCTGATCTCAATAGAAATTCCTTCACTCTTTCTCCAAGTATTATTTGGGTTTTAGGATCTTTATATATACCCTTTATTATGTTGAGATATAAAGCATCCTTGACTATTCTCTCCAATGTTTTGATCATAAAATGATGTTGTATTTTTGTCAAAGGCCTTTTCTACATCTATTGAGATGGTCATGTGGTTTTTGTGTTGAACCATCTCTGTGTTCTGTGATGCAGCCTACTTGATCAAGGTGGATAATGCTTTTGATGTGCTATTGAATTTGGTTTGTGAGGATTTTGTTCAGGATCTTTGCATCTAAGTTCATCAGGGAATTAGGCCTTTAGTTTTCTTTTCTTGTGGTGTCTCTGCCTGGTTTTAGGTATTAGGATGGTAGTAGCTTCATAAAAGGAGTTAGGGAGCTTTCCCTATTCTCTGATTGTGTGGCACAATTTGAGAAAAATTGTTTTCAGTTCTTCCATAAAGGTTTGATAGAATTCAGCTAAGAAGCCATCTGGCCCTGGACTCTCTTTTTAGGGAAGTTTTGATTACATTTTCAATCTTGGTGTTTGTGATTGGTTTGTTTAGGAGATTAATCTGCTCTGAGTTTAGCTTTGGTAGGTGGTATGTCACCAGCAATTCATCCATTTCATCCATATTATCCTATTTTGTGGAGTAGAGGTTTTTGAAGTAAGTCCTGATGATTCTCTCAATTTTCCTTGTGTCTGTTGTGATCTCTCCTTTTTCATCTCTAATTTTGTTAATTTGAAGCATTTCTTTGTTTTTCTTTTTTTTTTCACTTGATCAAATTGGCCAGGGGTTAATCAATCTTGTTTATTTTTTCAAAGAACCAGCTCTTTGTTTCATCAATTTTCTTAATTGTGTTCTTGGTTTCCAATTCATTAATTTCTGCCCTGATCTTAATTATTTTGTTCCATCTGGAGATTTTTGGGTTGGATTTTTCTTGTTTTTCCAATGCCTTTAGGTAGATTACTAGGCTATTGATTTTGGATCTCTCTGTCTTTGTTATGAATGCATTTAGTATTAGGAATTTTCCCTAAAAACTACCTTCATTGTGTCCCATAAGATTTGGTACATTGTATTCTCATTGTCATTCATTTGTATAAATTTTGCAATTTAATTTTTTATTTTGTACATTACCCACTTAATTTTTAAGAGTGTGTTGTTCAGTTTCCAGGAGTTTGTTGGGTTCCTAGCACATCCTTTTTTTTTTTAACATTATTTATTTATTTATTTTTATTTGATGGAGAAAGAGGGAGAGGGAGAGAGAGAGAAAGAAAGAAAGAGATAATGGGTGAGCCAGGGCATCCAGCCGCCGCACACAAACTCCAGATTCTGGTGCCTCCTTGTGCATCTGGCTAACGTGGGTCCTGGGGAATTGAACCTGGGTCCTTTGGCTTTGCAGGCAAGTGCCTTAACTGATAAACCATCCCTCCATCCCTCTCCCTATGGAGCATCTTTTGTTGTTAATTTCTAATAATACAGCCTTGTGATCTGATATCAAGCAGGAAATTATGTCTATCTTCCTAAATATATGGAAGCAGGCTTTATGACCCAGTATATGATCTATTTTAGAGAAGGTTTCATGGGCTGCTGAGATGAATGTGTAATCTGTGGATTTTGCATAGAATGTTCTGTAGATGTATGTTAGGTCTAATTGTCTATGGTGTTGTTGAACTCTCTTACTTACCTGTTAATTTTCTGATTGGATGATCTATTGCCAATAGTGGAGGATTGACATACCCAACTTTGATGGTGTTGGTGGTCATTTCTCTTATATTGTCAAGTAGGTTTTGTTTTTGAATTGTGGTGCACCTGTATTTGGTGTATTAAGATTAATGATAGTGACATCCTCTTGTTGGCTCATTCCCTTGATAAGTAAGAAGCGGCCTTCTTTGTCTTTTGATTACTTTTGGTTTGAAGTCTATTTTATGTTATAGAAGGATAGCTACACCTGCTTGCTTTTTATTTCTGCTTGCTTGGAATCCATTTTCTGCCCTTTCACCCTGAAAAGGTGTCTGTCTTTATTAGTAAGGTGGGTTTCTTGAAGACAAAAGACTGATGGGTCTCATTTTCTGATCCACTATGTTAGCTTATGTCTCTTGATGGATGAATTAAAGCCATTAATATTTAGGGTAATAACTGTGAGGTTTGATTTAATACCTGTTATACTGTGGTAGTTTATGTGTTTTGGTGTTTTCTTGGCCTTCGTAGTTTTTGTGTCTTCTTAAAGTTTGGTTATTGTGATCTGCTTCTCATAGGCACTTGATTTGAATCTTCTGTGTGGAGCATCCCCTGAAGTGCTCTCTGTAGGTTTAGCTTTGTGTTCATATAGTTGTAAAGGTGTGGTTTATTGTGGAAAGTTTTTCTTTCACCATCTATTATGAGGGATACTTTTTCTGGGTAGACTAATTTGGGTTGAAAACCATAAGTTCTTAGAGTTTGCAGTGTTCCTTTCCAGGCCCTTCTAGCTTTCAGGGTTTCCATTGAGAAGTCTGAAGTAATTCTGATGGGGTTTTCTTTACATGTAATGTGTTGTCTTTCCCTTCCTGCTTTTAGGCCTTTCTCTTTTGTATCAATGTTTAGAGTCTTAATGATAATTAATATATATTGGAGATTTTCTCCTTTGGTCCAGTCTGTTTGGAGTTCTGCTGGCTTCTTGTAACTTGATGCGACTTTCTTTTGAAAGAGTGAGAAAATTTTCCTCGATAATTTTGTTGAATAATTTCCCATGCCTTTGGTGTGTATTTCTTCCCCTTCTGGTATTCCCATGATCTGAATTTTGGGACACTTAAGGTATCCGACAGTTTCATCATCTTCTGCCCATGGAAATGTTTTCAATTGTTGAAACTTTTGGACTCACAAACAAAACATTTCTTCTGTTTTGTCTTCCAGTCCTGAATTCTATCCTCCACATGGCTGACTCTTTTTGAGAGCTTCTACAGAGTTTTAGGGTTGTTCAATTTTGTTCATATTTTCTACTACTTTTTTAAGTATAGTTTCCAGCCCTCTGTCAATTTCCCTTTTCATGTCATTTTCTGATTTTCTTAATGCTTCTTGGCGTTTATCCTTGTATTTTTTTTAAATGTCTTCATTGAGCTTAGCCTTCTTGTTATTGAGGTCCTCTTTTTTTGTTGTTATTGTTCTTCTTCAGATCATTTAACTGTCTTAGGAACCCTTCCTGGTTCTTTTCTAGTAGGTATAATCTAGTGAGCATACTATTCATACGATTATTGTTCCTTTGTTGAGTTTCTGCAAGTTCTGCTATTTGCTTAGCCAGGCTTTCACATTTTGTTTCTTCATTTTGGGGTTCTGATCCTATTTCTTCTTTGTTTTGATTAGAGACATCTATTATGGGACTGTGCAATCTAGCTGGATTTACTTGCATCTGATTTTTCAGGCTATTCCTTTTTTGCTGTGATCTGCCCATCACAATGTTTCAGAAAGCCTAGGGTGTGGGATGCTAGTCTGCTACCTAGGAGTTGGAGAACAGCAGTGAGCAATCACCCACTGAGTTCAGAGAGGCTAGGGTGGAGACACTAGCCTGTGTCTCTGTTAGCGGGTGGGAGGGGGAGATGGCAAGTGGGATGGCAATTGGGTGTGTGGCTCAATGGGGCTGGGCGGGAACAGCAACTGGGAGGGCAATCGCACACAGGAGTCTGCAAGACTTGGTTGGACCCACTGTTGCATGCAGGGTCAGCAAGACCAGGTGGGAGTAGTGATCGTGCATGTGTGTGGGGGTCTGCATGTCTGGGCAGGAACAGCAATCATTCATGCCTGCAGGGGGTCCTCAAGGCTGGGTGGGAGCAGTGGTTGTGTGCAGGTGTCAGCAAGTCTAGGCTGGAATGGTGATCGCGTGCGTGTGCAGGGGTCAGCAAGGCAGGGTGGGAATAGCAATCTTGTGGTCAGCAAGGCTGGGTGAGAACAGCAACTGAGATACTGATTGCACTTGTAGAGCTCTGCCCAGTGGTGGAAAAGCCTAGGTGGCAGGACCTAGCCTGCTAGCTTGGGTGCACTTGGCCTACAATGAGTGCAGGAGGGACTGCCTAGTGAGACTGCAGTTACAATGGCTGCATGAGGTGACTTGGGATACTGGTGGGCTACCCAAGAGTGTGGGAATCTGCATATTCCCTATTTTGCTCGTCCACACCCTCCCACTGGAAGGCTACTAGAATCAACAAACCCCTAAACAAAATATACCAATATACCCCTCCTGAACCTTAATGGTTTTTCCTTTTCTTCCCCATGAAGTTAGGCAGACACTATCTTGACTGGAAGCTATTTTTGTTTTATTGTCAAGTAGATTTTGTTTTATAAACTGTGGTGCCCCTGTGTTTGGTGCATATACATTTATGATTGTGATGAGCTAATTTTGCATCATTCCATTAATGAGTAAGAAGTGGCTTTCTTTGTCCGTTTTGATTTCTTTTGGCTTGAAGTCTATTTTATCAAATATTAATATTAGCAACACCTGCTTGTTTTTTATTTCCATTTGCTTGGAATATCACTCTGAGGAGGTGTCTCTATTTAGTGGTGAGGTGGGTTTCTTGAAATCAGCAGGTAGAAGGGTCCAGTTTTTTTGATCCATCCTGATAACCTGTGTCTTCTGATGGATGAGTTAAGATCATTAAGTTAAGGTTATTACTGTGAGGTTTGAATTAGTCCCTGCCATGATGTGGTGTTTTATGGGGATTGGTGCTTTCTTGTATTATGCACTGTTTTGAGCCTGGTCTATTTTGGTTATTGTGACCTTCTTGTTGGCTCTTGAGATTGGTTGTTTGACTGTTCTGTGTGGAGTATTTTCTCAAGTATTCTTTGTAGGTTTGGCTTTGTATTCATAAAATCATAGAGTTGACATTTTTCATGGAAAGTTTTTCTTTTACCATCTATTATGAAGGATACTTTTGCTGGGTAGAGTAGCTTGGGATGGAAGCCATAGTTTTTCAGACATTGAAGTGTTCCATTCCAGGCCCTTGTGGCTTTAGGCTTTCCATTGAGAAATTTGATGTTATTCTAATGGGATAGGCTTTGTATGTTGTGAATTACTTTTCTCTTGCTGCTTTTAACACTCTCTGTTTTCACTGTTAATAATTTTATCTATGGGGCTGGAAGGATGGCTTAGCACTCAAGGCACTTGCCTACAAACCCAAAGGACCCAGGTTCAATTCCCCAGGACCCAAGTTAGGCAGATGCACAAGGGGTTGCACAGGTCTGTAGTTTATGGTGGAAGCCCTGGCACACCCATTCTCTCCCTCTCTCTCTGTATCCTTCTCTCTCTCTGACTCTGATAAATAAATAAAAATAAGTAAAAATTAAAAAAATGAATTTTAACTTTGATGTGCCTTGGAGAGTTTCTTATTTGGTCTTGTCTGTTTTGTGTTCTGTGGGCTTCTTTTGAGTTAGAATATTTTCTTCAATAATTTTGTTGCATAAGGTCTTTATGCCTCTGACCTGGATTTTCTCTTTTTCTGGTATATCCATGATCCAGATGTTTGGTCATTTCATGGTGCACTACAGTTCCCTCATATTATATTTTCTTGAGTTTTTGAACTTAACAAAGTTTTTTGCCTCCTGATCAATTTCTTCTGTCTTATCTTCTAGGTCAGAGGTTCTGTCTTCCACATGAGTAACTGTTGTGGATGGGTTCTAGAGAAGTTTTTTTACAATTTCTATTCAATTTTTGTTTTCTGATATGTTATTTTTCATCATGTCCATCTCATTTTTTGAGGTACAATTTCAATTCAAGTTCTTTTTTTGATGATTCCTGGAGTTCACTCTTGCATTTGATCAAGTTTTCATTAAGTTTAATCAACTGGTTGTTAAGATCTTCCACTTCTTGACTTTCCTTAAATTTATTCATATCTCCTTGGAGGATTCTAATGTTTTCTTCAATCAAGTTAAGACTACTGTCAAAAGCTGAACACTCTAGGAGATGATTCTGTTCAATTTCATTGATACAATTGTTGGTTCTTTTATGGTTTGCTTCTAGTTCAGCATTTTTCATCAGTGTCTCACGGGTTGTTGTGTTTTCATTTTGGGAATGAATTTCTGTTGATTTCTGTATGATTTTATTGGAGACTTCCATTGTAGGACTACATGTCCTTGGTGGACATCTCTCAGTTTTCTGACTTTTGTTGGACTTTTCCCATTGTTGTATACCCATTTTAGGAAGACTCTTTATTTTATTGAGGAGGAAGCAAAGTTTTGTCCTTTGGCTTGTGTACCCTCTGACTCAGGTGAGCCAGTCAGGATACCAGAGCAAAAGGCCTGATTCCACAGCTCACACAGTGGCCAGAACTCACCAAGCAATGCACATTGAGAACCACCAGGACCAGGGGACTGGGAGGAGCCAGGGAGTAGGGATCTGGCTTTCTTACTCTTTGCTGCCCCCTACAGCATACAGACTGGCTCAGGGAACCTGCACCAGGTAACTGGAGGTGCCAGGAAGGAGGAGTCTGGCCTAGTCACTCCACACAGCTTTGCCTGCCTGCACACTGTCAGTCCAGGGAACCTAGATGGGGATGTGGGAAGAGCCAGAAACAGGAGTCTGGCCTGTTCACTCCAAACTGCCACACCTGTCCTCACACTGTCTGTGCAGGGAACCCAGACCAGGGAGGTGGAAGGAGCCTGGAAACAGGGTTCTGTAGGGTTCTGGCCTACTCACTCCAGACCACTGCCCACACCTACACACTGTCAGCACAGGGAACCTAGACAGGGGAGGTGGCTTTTTTTTTTTTTTTTTGTGAGACAGGTTTTCACTGTGTTGCCCATGCTGACCTCAAATTCACAATGATATTCCTGCCTCAGCCTCTAGAGTGCTGGGATTATGGGTATGTGCCACCACGCCCAGCAGAAAATTCTTACATGTGTGTTTAAAACTTCCTGTCACCTGTTAGGTAGTTCAAGCATTCCAAAATAGAGTTAAGATGAAGGAGGAGAATGACAGCAGCCTGATTGAGGCAACTTTAAATGTTTACATCACCTAACCCTTACTCCCCTGACCTAACAATGCCCTTGGTCACAGTTTCCTGCTGATCTTATTTTAGAGACAATTTGGCTCCTTTTCTGTGGGCAATCCATTCTCTGATAGATTATATCCTTGGTTTGGTCCCTGTCCCCTCTCCCCTGACTAATTAGTTTCTCTGTTTGTTCACTGTTCTCCCTTGAAATTTTCAGTCCTTTTGTCTTCTGTATCCCCTCTCTCCCAAAAGAAAAACAGTACTCTATAAAATCCCAAACCATCCAGACTCACACTAGTTGCTCTTTCTCCCTCCTCCAGCCAGACAGCCTGGCAACATGGGCCCCAGTAAAAAGCTCTTTTCCCATTAGGGAAATGCAAGTTAAAACTCCCTTGAAATTTCATCTTACTCCTTTCAGAATGGCTGTCATCAAGAAAACAAATGACAATAAATATTGGTGAGGTTGTGTAAAATGGAGAACACTTCTACACTGTTGGTGGGAATGCAATCTGGTATAACCATTGTGTAACCCTGTGTGGAGGTTCCTGAGACAGCTAAAAATAGATCTACCATATGACCCAGCACTCCTAGGCATATATCCTAAGTAGTCTTCTCACTGCCTTAGAGATACTTACACAACAATGTTTATTGGTGCTCTATTCACAATAGCTAGGAAATGAAACCAGCCTAGATGTCCCTCAACAGATGAATGGATAATAAAGATGTGGTACACTTACACAATGGAGTTCTATTCATTGACAGAGAAAAATGAAATTACATAATTTGTAGGGAAATGATGGATCTGGAAAGGATTATACTAAGTGAGGTAACCCAGGCCCAGAAAGCTAAACATTGAGTTTTCTCTCATATGTGGCTCCTGGTCACAAATATTCAGATTTGTGTGTGAGTTGGAGTAAAACTTGATAGCAGAGGCTGGTAAGCTAGAAAAGGGCTATAAGGGAAGGAGGAGAGAGGTGGACTTAAGGGGATGGTACTGTATATATGTAAGTAGATGGACAGATTACTGTGGGCAGAATGGGCTAAGTGAGTTTAGGGGAAGAGATTGAGTAAAAGGAGTGTGGGGGAAGGGCAATTAATCAGAATATTGTAAATAAGCCATATGATAATGTACTGTTTTGGATAATGGCACATCCAGAATCAAAAAACTCTTACTAGAAAAATTTCAGTGCCAGAGATAGTATATCTTTGAGTGAGTTGTTGGCCAGGGAGATCCCTGATGCCTCCAAAACATTACAGGCTATTGCCAAGGCTCTTGGTTTCCCACCAGGAATAGATATTAACACTCTATTGCTGAATATTTCACATGCCTGGGCTGAAAGGTCACTGAGAATTCAAACTGGGGCTGAACCAAAAACCTTCTTCCTGTAAACCAGCTGACAGAAAGCTGGAAAATGCTGTACTGCATGTAGTCTTATGGAAAAGCCATCAGTGGTGAAAACAGCGGACATGAAGGCCCAAGTTTGGCCAGACAGGCCAAATGACTGAATGAATGCAATAGTGGAATGTCTGTTATGGGGGAAACCAACTGCCCTCTAATTGGACTGGAGGCCCATTCTATAGTAGGGAATACATGCCTGATACTGAAAACCCAACAAAAAGCCTATGGTGGGGTGGTCATGAGCATTAGGAGTGTAATGCCTGTTCTTGTCTGCCTAAACACATATATTATGGTTATCAAAATTTTCTGCAAGCACTTTACTTAAAGTTCATACCTACATATTAATGCTACTCTTACTTTTCATTAGAGAAGCTTCTCTTTTCAGATGGTGCCAATCACTGGTATGACCCAAAAGGCACCATAGTGTTGAGAAGATGTTATGGAGGAATTTTCACCACTAAAACATCCCTATTGCACCTTCCAAGGCTCAGGGTCCAATGTGGAAGAGGTGGCAGAAAGAATGTAATAGCTAAAGGAAGGGTAGGACTGGTTACAATGCAATTGACCAGACAGAAATAGGCCTTGATATCCATGACCTCGCAGTGCCTAGCACTATATTCATGAGACTCTCATAATATGAGGAAAAGATGATGACATCAAAATAAAAGAGAGACTAATGGAGAGAGGGAGAGGATATGATGGAGTGTACACTTGGGAAAGGGAAAGTGGGGTAGGTGAGGGAATTATGGTTTATTATGAAAGTTGTCAATACAAAGAAAAGAGAAAAGCTCTTTTCCTGCCTCAGAGTGATTTTGCCTGGTATAGTCATTCATGACCCTCACATTTGGTGCCTTAAATAGGTAGTTCCTGGTTGCCCTCTTGGGTGGCCAGATCTCCTTCCCACAATTACACTGCTGATCTGCCAATGACCCTCTGAATTCCTCAGACTGTTATGCCCAGTGACCACCAAGGAGAACCAAACACATATGCAAGGGCAAGGAGCTTTAATTCGGGCTTACGCTCGGTCTCTTGACTTCACCAATGCAGTGGATCCATGCAAGAGCCCCGAGTAGTGGGAGGGTAGGGATTTTATAGGGATTTGAACATAGAAGAAGGGGATGGGTACATAACTGGTTGATTTAAACAGTAACTGCACTTGTACTCTTATGATTGGCTTGGGATTTTGGTGGGCAAAGTTGGGGGCAGGAGCTAGGGGAACTCCAGGCAGATGAGGTATTCTCCATTGCTATTGGCTAAGCAAGTAGCGGTAACATTTGTATGCTTTCAATTGGCTGAAGCCTAAAGGAAGAAGATACAGTCCTCAGGCATGTCCTGGGCATGTCTAGGGGTGAATCAGGCCCTTGGGCAGATATCTTTCCTTACCATATGTCTGGGTGATTGCCTTCTGCTTAAGCAGGAACCTGAAATTTGGGCCTAGCCAGGGCAGCACCCTACTGAATCCCTTCATGGCCTCAGTTTAGTTTCTGGGTCTTTCAAGACCATCTACATGGTGCCAGCTCTCCCATCCCCCATGATTTGGCTTCACTCCTTTTCTTTTTCTTGTCCTCTTCTCCTTGGTAAGTATCCCTCATTGGTTGGCCTGCTCTCAGATACACTATCTCTCTCTTGAGAGGCACAGGTGGCACTGAGCCACTCTGATCTGCATGTCAGCTTGGTCTCCTGAGGTGCTCTGATCTTCATGTCCCTGGCCTGGACTTGGCCACTGCCAACACTGAGGCCATTAAGAGAACCAAACCAACCAACCAACCAACAAGCAAAAAATGACTGCCTTTCTTATCTCCCTCTTCACTCCTTGAGGAGTACAGACACCTGCCTTGCCCACTAAGGGGCTAAACAGCTGTCATCCTGACCTGAATGGCCTTTTCCTATGTGGAAGGCATAGGTTCTGTTGACCTTCATGAACCAGGGGTAATATTGGTGCTTTTCTGTGTAAACCCAGCTTGAGCTGTGGTTATTTCTTCTCATTCTCAGTTCCCTCCTTTCCTCCTTATAAGAGCCTCCTCCTATATCCTCTCCTTACCCTTCTCATCTGGAATGGGAAATTTGACAGAGAAAGAGGGAGGGAGAGAGAGAGAGAGAGAGAGAGAGAGAGAGAGAGAGAGAGAGAAAGAGAATGGGCACACCAGGGCCTCCAGCCACTGCAAATGAACTCCAGACATGTGCGCCCCCTTGTGCATCTGGCTAATGTGGGACCTGAAGAATCAAACCTGGGTTCTTTGGCTTTGCAGGCAAATGCTTTAACTCCTAAGCAATCCCTCTAGCCCAATTTCCAAATTCTTACTAATTTAGATAACTTCTGTCACTGCACAGGTACATGGTCTGAGACGCCCCATATTCAAACATTTTTTACTGTAGGCACCCATCCTTTTCTCTGTTCTGCTTGCCCTACTCACCAGATTTTTCTATCCAAGGCCTTAGGTACAAAATCAAATTCAACACACCCTTCATATCCCCCCCACTTTCAGCTCTCGATCCGACACCATCAATGACCTGTCCCCTACTACTCCTCCTGCTCCTTTTCAACTTTCCAACCCACCTCCATCTGATCCATCCTTCTCACCTCCACCATCTACTTCCCCTCCCCTCTCTCTTCCTGCTCAATGCACCTGCTCATGCACAGGTGGAGTTTTCCCTCTAGGAGAGGTGGTGTGGATGGAGGAAATTGTACATGTCCATGCTCGTTTTTCTATGTCTGACCTGCCTCAAATTGAATTATGCTTAGGATCCTTTTCTTCTGACCCTGCCCACTGTGCAAACAAATTCGGCTACCTTACTGAGACCTATTACTTTATCTGCCATGATCTCTATATTGCCCTGTCTACCATTCTCATACTGACCCTTGATTTGGCAGGAAAGGGGGTATAGTTAAACCTCAAAAGGTTTCTGAGGTGAGACTGGCCCCACTTAGATAACATAGAAAGTAATGGGAATAACTAGGGAGCAATAAACTCTGAATGACTGTGTGCGAATGTGAGATTGAACATTAACCTGAATTTCAGATACAAATGCCCAGTGCTAGTCTTTGGGAAATGCAGATTCTGGCTGGGCTGGTTTGTGTCTGCAGCAGTGCTGTGAGACACAGATTCAAACAGCATGCACAGTGGCACTGTCAAGACTCCATATGGAACTCTACACATGGGGATAAGGTATGTATGAGATGCACAAACACAGCAAGGCTGTGTCCCATGCTAGATGACAAACAGAAGCAGGATGGCAGCAGAGACCCCATGCTGCAGCCAGACATAGAGGCTCAAATAACAAGTTAGGTCCTAAAGTCTGTGAGGTAAAGGCTGAAAGCCAGGCTCTTCGGGACCACGTTTGTTCAATGTTTAGAGATACTTGTTAATGATTGCTTCTATTTCACCATAAGGTATATTATATTAATTGTGATATGGTATTTCATGGTAAGCTGGATTCTGAGAAATGGGTTGGCCTCTCTAACTCAGATCCCAAGAATTTTTAAAAACATGTGTCATCCACACCTTGTCTTAGGCAAATTGGCTTGTTACCTCTGGGTAAGAAAAGGGGAAATGAAATGTAGAATATAATTTTGGTTCTCTCTCAATTTCTCTCTTGTCTAAGATCACTAAAGCCTTTTAAAAATACAGTTCTCAGACTTAAACATAAACAAGCAACAACCAGATCTAACTAGGCTTTACAACAAGTTAGAATTTTGTGACTTAACAATATATGGACAGGTAATCATAGTTTATTTTATCATAATTATAGCTCAGATTTGTCATTACTAATGAAACTATTTCCAGCAGTGTTATATTATTTCCAGGGCAGTTATCAAGTTTTACCTGCATTTACAAATCTATGTCTTTAAAAAGTATTTTATAGGATTATAAAAATAAAAGTCCCTTGGGCTGGAGAGATGGCTTAGCGGTTAAGCGCTTGCCTGTGAAGCCTAAGGACCCCAGTTCGAGGCTCGGTTCCCCAGGTCCCACATTAGCCAGATGCACAAGGGGGCGCACGCGTCTGGAGTTCGTTTGCAGAGGCTGGAAGCCCTGGCGCGCCCATTCTCTCTCTCCCCCTCTATCTGTCTTTCTCTCTGTGTCTGTCTCTCTCAAATAAATAAAATAAAAATTAAAAATAAAAAAATAAAAAAAAAAGTCCCAAATCAACAGGTTATAGAGTTTACAGTTCAATTCACTGCTATCGTTTTGTCATAATGACAGTGATATAAACTGCCTTCAAATGTTTAATTAAGTTGGCAATGCTTCTATGTTAAACTTTTAACTACTAGAAAAACTGAGTCTTAATAAGATTGATTTATTTCTTAATTACTAATTTTTTATAGCACTCATTTTACTACATAGTCATTGTGTTTATAACTCAGGGTTTTTTTTTTTTTGTTGTTGTTGTTGTTTTTGGTTTTTTTGTGACCTGGAATTAACTATGTAGTCTCAGGGTGGCCTCAACTCTCAGTGATCCTCCTACCTCTGTCTCCCAAGTGCTGGGATTAAAGGCGTGTGCCACCATGTCCAGCTTTAACTCAGGTTTTATAAAAGATATAATGTAACTTCATTCATTGTAACTTTTGCACTTACAGAGATAAGGAAGTCTCCCCATTTTCTGATAACTATGTGAATTGTGTGTTTCTAAAGTTTTGAGGTACTCCAATCACAATTCTTGGGCCAAGATGAGTTAGAATGCTAGAATCAGTTATTAATAAACAATATAATTTAAGCATAAACTATCAGATATCTGGTCAAAGCTTCAGTTAATAGTCATTGATAACAGGAATAATGAGATATAAAATTGGTTTATGTTAATCAAAGTAATGCTGAACAAGGTGCATCAGATTGATTTTTATAGACTTCCCTATCAAGATTAAGTTTGTGTCTAGTACAGTTTAGACAAATAGATTAAAGTCAGTAAAATGTGCACAGGTACATAGATATATTTAAAGGTGATTCTAAGTTACTAAGGACAGATTTCTAAGTTTTCAACTTTAAGACCAAAAGTGCTTCTTTATATCTGCTACAGCAGTAGCCAGAGGTTTTTAAGTACAATAAAAGTCCAAAATTCAAATCTGATTTTAGATTGCCTTACAGACTCAATTAAAAGGTCATCCCATTTATCTGGTGCTGATTTACTCTCCGTTGGAGAATTTGCTTCTCTTTTTCAGATGGATGCAGAACCTGAGGAGAGAATCAGCCCATTACACCTGACTAGGGCTCCAGCTAAAACCAAGAGTAATTTGGGAAATGGACAGGAGTGCTGCTTTGTTGGTGAACTTGGTACCAGCAGAAGGGTGAAGGAAATAGAGAACACTCGACTCCTACCAAACCAGATATCCAGAGATGCAGAGGTTCCCAAGACCTCATCACTGAAGTAGAACTAACATGAACCCATCGCGGCTCAGGAAAATTTGTGGAAGAGGGGGCAGAAAGATTATTAGAGCCACATGTTGGGACATTATGCACAGAGACATTGCCTCTTCCCCATAACTGATGGCCACCCCCACAATGCACGACCCACATTCCCCAACTAGGAGGGTCCCTGGGGGGGAGGAGGACAGGAAGAAGGCTAATGATGGTACCAACATGGCTGTATACACACTGTGTACATAACTAATAAAAATAAAATAAAATAAAAGTAAAAATCATCCATCAAAACAAAAAATAAATAAAGGGTCAAAATTTATGTGGTTTATTGTTTATTGGTTTCTGATAGATTGCTTGATTTGAGTTTGTTGATAGAGCAATATAAAATCATTATAAAAATTAGTCTGAAGCTGGGCTTGGTGGCACATGCTTTTAATCCTAGCACTCAGGAGGCAGAGGTAGGTGGACTGCTGTGAGTTCAAGGCCACCCTGAGAACACATAGTGACTTCCAGGTCAGTCTGAGCTAGAGTGAGACTCTGCCTCGAACAACAAGACAAAACGAAAAATTACTCTGATAGAAGTTTGCAGTTAATGACAAAAGCCATTGTTATTTGTGTCATATTCAAGTCCAGATCCTCCAATGTAGTAACAAACTGGTGGCTCTCACCAGGGCACCAAAACTGAGTGAAAGTTTATATTTTTATTAATAAAAATCATTTCCAGGATGGTTAACACATTTTGTTTGTTACCTTTCTCGACAACCCAAACATTGCTTTAGACTTCTAGCCCCCACTTGACCCACCAACTCTTCGACCTCTACCTAAGCCACTTACACATTCCTGACTAGAGACTTTAGAAGAGCTTACCAGCCACAACCCCAGAATTTCACTGTCCCTCTTTCCTGCCCACACATTGTATATATAGATAGAAGCTCTTCTACCATCCCTCAGGATAAGCTGTTGTTTCAGATGACCAGATAATAAAGACTGTCCCATTGCCTAAGGAAGGCACAGCCCAGAAGGCTGAGCTTGTCACAGTTCATCTACCTCTATGAAGAAAAATGAGCGTTGACTCCTCTGTAAAGCTACAGGGCTGGCTGCAGGTGAGCTGGGCCACAGGCTAATGTCTTATCAACAGCTTCCCACAGAACTGAGCAGTCATTCAGGACTCTGTTCTGGCTCTTCACCTGCTATAGCAACAGCTCTCTTCACTGACATCGGCAATCCTTCAGAACCATCAAGCCCTCAACCTCATCATGCCAAAACCAGAGGAACCTGTCTCTTCCTAAGTGAGAAATGTTGTTATTAAATAAACCAATCTGGTAAAGTAAAATTAGAGATTAAAAAGCTCCAATATTTGCTGACAGACTATTCTGGTGCTCCACTGTCCTCAGGACCATGGGGCATCTTTGGAACTATTTGGCCTTGGGTACTACCATTACTTGGGCCATTTATGGGGATATTTCTTTTACTCTTGATCGCATCCAAAACCAGGTACCTAATTTTAAACATTACTTGCTCAACCAACTTCTACTAACATCCTTCTTCCACTCGTACTAATTCTTAGCCTCCTCAGACTCGACTCTCCATCACCTGCTCTGAGGGACTCACCAGTTGCTGGTACCAGCACCCCCTGAAGCCCCTGACTGGTTTTGTACCCTCACAACAAGAAGCAGCAATGAGAAATGAGCACCACCGTCTATCCTTAACATTCTGGAATGTTAGGTAAGACAAGAGTCCCAAAATGGAGTCAAAATGAAAGAAGAGATGAATAGAAAACTGACTGATGCAACTTTAGATATTCACATTGCCTAATCCTTACTCCCCTGACCTAACAATGCCCTTGGCCACAGTTTCCTGCTGCTCTTATTTTAGAGACAATGTCGTTGCTGTTCTGATGGCAATTCATTCGTTGATCGATTACCTCCTTGGTTTGGTCCCTGTCCCCCCTGATTACTTAGTTTCTCCATTTGGTCCCTATTCTCCCTTGAATTCTTCAGTCCTTTTGTCATTTGTACCCCCCTCCCAAACAACAACAACAACAAAACTATATAAACTCAAACCATCCAAACTCACATTGGCTGTCTCTCTGTCTCTCCCTGAGAGACAACCTGGCAGTTTAGGCCCTAAAAAAAGGCTTTTTTTCTGCCTCAGAATGATCTTGAGTCATTCACAAAGCTTACCTTACAATACCCTATTTCAGTATGATAATTTGATATAGATATCACAAATTGATATAAACTTTATTTTTATTCTTTGCTTAATAAATCTTGGGAGATGTGAGTAAGCAGTGGAATGGAATCCCTGAATAATCTTTACTCTGGGTGATCAGCTGTTTATACATTAAGTTGGGTTGGGGAGATGGCTCAGTGTTGAAGACAGTTGCTTTCTAACCCTGCTGTCCTGGGTTCTGTTCTCTGGTACACATGAAAAGCCAGTGACATATTCATCAGGAGTTCATTTAAAGTGGCAAGAGGCCCTGATGTTCCCATTTTCTCTGTGACCCTCTCTCTTGCTGGTATTTCCATAATGACTACTTGATATATAGAATGGAACTCTATAAAGGCTACAAGCATTTGCATTCCATTCTTTGGGGCCTTTATGCCTCAATCCCCAAAGCAATAGTCTAACCTCACAAAAATACAGATGGGACTTCCGGTTAAGATGGCAGCATAGGTACCACGCCAAAGCAGCCTGGGGGGAAAAAGACCAAAAAACCTCAGCAAAATACACACTTTTACTAAAAGGTGAGGTGTATAGGAAACTGAAGTGGCAGCAGAGAAGTAGGAGACATACAGAGCATCCAGAGCCCGCACAGGCCGGCAAAAGTGGCCCCGGCAGCTCCGCCAACCGCGGCGGCGGGGCTCAACAGAAAGCCGCAAGACTTGGCTCCAGCCGCAGGAAAAGCCAGGTGCGAGAGCTTCCCCTCACACTGCGCTCTCCACAACTCAGGACACGTGAAGGGAGAGCCGCAGTGAGCAACGGAGGAGCAGACTGCGAGGTAGAAGAACACATGGAGCAGGGAGACAACCAGAGCAGCTGCGGCTCTCTCCCCTCCCCCACCGCCTGAGCCCAGCTCCAGCGAACAGAGCAGTGTTCCAGGACCCGGCCACGCCAACTTGAGCCAACAGCGGGACCCAAGCAGGAGCAGAGTTCGGCAGCAACATGGGCAGCTCTGGAACCGGTACCAGCGGCCCCAGCAGCGGCAGACCCAGGAGTGGCAACAACAGCAGACCCAGAAGCAGCAGCAGTTCCAGCAGCGGGGGTGCTGATCTGCAGGGCCACAGTTGCCAGGCTTGGTTTGCCCCGCAGGAAAAGCCAGTGCCCAGCTCCAGAAATCAGAACAGCAGCCCGATGACCCAGGCAGCAACTTGACTGAGACCAAAGTCATCCAAGGTAACAGGGTTTGCACCAGGGAAGGGTCTCACTTGGTCACAAGCTGACTGGGATCCCTCAACAGACCATAAATCTTAACCTCTGTGTTGATAGAGGATCTGGTTGTTATAATAACTACTCTGGCATACATACTTGGGGCTGTTTTTGACTGAATGGGTACAGTGTTTAGTTAACTTTTAGAACCTACCGGTGTTTTATTCCACTCAGCCTACTTGAATACTCCCATAGCAGGGAAACTCAACCCCTAGGAGCACCTTTGTAGATACTCTCAGAGCCTTAAGAGCCACATCTAACACCTTAAGCTCCTGAAAATATATAACATCAAATCAATTGATACAGCTAAGAATACCCAGCTAGCTAGAAAATCTAAGCATTAACTTAATCCAAGATGCAAAAATATATACATTATAACACAAGAAACACTAAAAAGCAAGATGATATAAATCCACCTAAAAATATTAATGCATCAGAAATGACCTCCAGTGAGAACGAGTTAGAGGAAATGCCTGAGAAAGAGTTCAAAAGAATGATTGTAAATATGTTCAAAGAAGTCAGAGAACAAATCAAAGGAGTCAAAGAGGAACTTAAAGAGGAAATCAAAGGAATCAAAGAAGATGCAGGACACCAATTTCATGAAATAAAGAAGGCAATACAAGACATAAATAAGGAAATAGAAATAATAAAGAAAAACCAGTCAGAATTACTAGCAATGAAGAACACAGTTAATGAAATAAAAAACTCTGTAGAAAATCTCACCAGTAGAATGGATGAAGGAGAGGACAGAATATCTAAGCTAGAAGATCAGGTGGCAGATCTAATACAGTCCAACAAAGAGAAAGACAAACTTATAGAAAAGTATGAGTGGGAATTTTAAGATATTTGGGACACTATGAAAAGATCAAATATTAGAATTCAAGGCATAGTAGAAGGAGAAGAATTTCACTCAAAAGGCATAGTAGGTGTCTTCAACAAAATCATAGAAGAAAATTTCCCCCAAATTGGGAAAGAGGTGCCAATACAGATACAGGAAGCCTTTAGAACCCCAGCCAGACAAAACCTGGAAAGAACCTCTCCTCACCATATTATAATCAAACTTCCAAACACACACAACAAGGAAAAAATATTGAAAGCAGTTAGAGAGAAAAATCAAGTTACCTACAAAAGTAAGCCCATCAGGATTACAGCAGATTATTCAACACAAACTTTTAAAGCCAGAAGGGCTTGGGGTGATATATTCCAAGTTCTGAAAGATAACAACTGTCAACCAAGGTTACTTTATCCTGCAAAGTGATCCATTCAAATAGACGGAGAAATAAGGACATTCTGTGACAAAAGCAGGTTAAAGGAGTATTTGAAGACAAAAATACAGATGGAAGAGATTTCTGGGGAGATCCAAGATCCATCAA
Source organism: Jaculus jaculus (assembly GCF_020740685.1). Lineage (NCBI taxonomy): Eukaryota > Metazoa > Chordata > Mammalia > Rodentia > Dipodidae > Jaculus > Jaculus jaculus. Next base: position 97,136,163 of record NC_059103.1, on the reverse strand, counting down.
TGTAAGAAAAGACAGCCAAATATTTGCAATGAGACATACTACCTCTACCACATTTACCAAGGTCCAGAAGAAATTGAAGAGGAAGCAGCAACATGAATACTGCTCCCAACAGTAACCCAACAATAGAAACAAACACTGTGGTGAACCAAAACATATAACAGAAATATAGAGGCTGCAGAGAGGTCAACACCAACCAATAACACACCTGTCAAGGCTCAGGTCCTATTACAGAATGGGGGTGGGAAGATTTTCAGAGCCACAAGGCAGGTATAAACACCCCAAGGCACAGCTACTCCCATAGACAAAGGTTATAATTACGACACAGGGAACAACAATAATTCTACTGAGGAAGGCCCTCAGGGAAATTGGGGAGGGAACATACATCAACCTATTTTTAAAAATTACTTAATAAAAAAATCGCAGATCTCCCCATTCTCTCTAATCTATTCCACTGTGTTGCTCTAGCAATACTCCTCTTCTTCATTGTCACATGTCCCCCCTCTACTGAATTATCATTAGGAACACATACAAGCCTAATTTTCCCTCATCTTAAAAGTATTTTTCTTGATGCAGGAGAGATGGCTTAACAGTTAAGGCACTTGCCTGGGAAACCTGAGGATCCAGGCTCTACTTCCCAGAACCCATGTAAGCCAGTTACACGTGGTGGCACATGAATCTAGAGTTAGTTTGCAGTGGCTGGAGGCCTTGAGGTACCCATTCTCTCTCTCTTTATCTCATAAATAAATAAATAAATAAACAAATTCAAGTACAATGTTAAAAATATTTTTTGGTTTGGAGAGATGACCTAGCAGTTAAGGTGCTTGCCTACAAAGCCAAAGGACCTAGGTTCAATTCCCTAGGATCCATGTAAAGATATGCAAACTGGCCTATGTCTGTGGAGTTCATTTGTAGCAGCTGAAAGCCTGGAAATAAATTAAATAATAATAGTAATAATAATAATAACAATAATAATAATTATTATTATTATTGGTTTATCTAGGTAGGGTCTCACTGTAGCCCATTCCAGGCTGACCTGGAATTCACCATGTCATCTCAGGATAGCCTCAAACTCATGGTGATCCTCCTACCTCTGCCTCCCAAGTGCTGGGATAAATTTTATTTTTCTTCCCTATTTTCCACAGCATCTTCACCTTGATTTCTTGGCTCTTCTTTGAAGCACCAGAGTTATCTGTGCTCCTCTAATTCTTTTCTCTTCTTCCTTCAGTAGTCCAAAAACAAAACCAAAGCAAACACAAATAAGTTAATAAACACACAAGTCTTCTCCACACATCTAATAAACCTCTGGTGGTCATTTTCAATATTTGTCTTCCCTGACCTGTGTGCATCTTTAGTCACCCTCTCTTTCTTAACCTTCCTTTACTTTGTCCCGTCCCGCAGGACCTAGTTATTCATGGGGGCGAGGAGGACCCTAACCTGAAATAAGATGGGCGAGAGAGAGGAAGAGACTCAAGCAAATGTACACTTGTCAAGAGTCCAATTTTATTGAGCCACAGCGGCCTTTTTAAGGGTTAGGGTAAGGGTTTTGGGTGAGGGGGTGCTGGAGGAGGCAGGTGGTGGAAAGTTACAGAATCTTCTTGGCCTTTGGCCTAGGACAGTTTGCGGTTATTCCGAGAATTCACAGTACAGTTCTCACGTATCTGCAGTTGCCAGGCAGGGTGTTAATTAGTTAGGTGTGGCAGGGTGGGGGGATGGAATCAGTTAGGTATGGCGGGGTAGGGGGATGAGGAAAGGTCAGAAGTTGCTCAGGGCAGAAGTTGCTCAGGACAGAGGTTATCTCAGGGCAAAGGTCTGTTCAGGGCTCATCTCCTCATCTCCAACATTACTTGGTTTCCAGGATTTGCACAATCCTTCTATCTTTCTAGTTGTATTTTATCAGACTTTGGGGTAGATTTTCTTCTATATGACTTCTTAGTATTGGAATATTAATCTTTTCTTTACACTCACAGATTTAAATACCACCTATTTGCTAACTACTCCCAAATTGCTGTGTCTAGAGCCAACTATTTTTTAAAAATCATTTTTTAAAATTTATTTGAGAGAAAGAGACAGAGAGAAAGCAGCAGATAGAGAGAGAATGGACACACCAGGGCCTCTAGCCAATGCAAACGAATTCTACAAATGCACCACCTTTTTGCATCTGGCTTACATGGGTCCTGGGGAATTAAATATGGGCCATTTGCCTTTGCAGGCAAGCACCTTAACCACCAAGCCATCTCTCCAGCCTCCACCTATCTTCAAAATTTAACATTCATTGATTCATTGTCATTCATTCATCCTTTTTAAAAAATTTTTTTTTGTTTATTTTTATTTATTTATTTGAGAGCAACAGAGAGAAGGAGGCAGAGAGAGAGAGAGAGAGAGAGAGAGAGAGAGAGAGAGAGAGAGAGAATAGGCACACCAGGGCTTTCAGCCTCTGCAAACGAACTTCAGATGTATGCGCCCCTTTGTGCATCTGGCTAATGTGGGTCCTGGGGAATTGAGCTTCAAACTGGGGTCCTTAGGCTTCACAGGCAAGCGCTTAACCATTAAACCATCTCTCCAGCCCTCATTCATCCTTTGATGTCCCACACTGAACTCCTAATCTTTCTCACCCATCACTAGTCTGACATAACTGATCACCACCAACTTCATCTTTATAATGCTCATGACAACTAGAAAATAATCTTTAAGTACTTCTCTTCTTCAAAATTTTATATTCAGTCTTTCAGAAAATCCTTTAATTTCAAAATATACCCCATATCTGGCTATCTTAACTGCATCTGTACAATTTTTAGTTAGATCTTCCATTCTTTTTATTTTTCTTTTTTTGTTTTTCAAGATAGAGTGTCATCTATCCCAGGCTGACCTGGAATTCACTATGTAGTTTCAGGACAGCTTCAAACTCACATGATTTTTCTACTTCTGTCTCCTAAGTGATGGGATTAAAAGTGTGCACCACCATGCCCAGTGTTCTTCCATCCTTATGCTCTGTAGTCTACTGTTAACAAATCAGCCATTACAATAAGTCTTTTAAAACCTGTTCCATTTATAGACCTCTGTTTAAATTCTCCCAAAAGCTCCCATTTCCTCAAGTTAAGAGCTGAAATCTGTATGATGACTCCATGGCTAAGACCTATTTTCTCCTCTGCACTTCCTACTCTCTTAATACTCTCTCCTTTGTGGTTGATCCTGGAGCCACAGCAAACCAGCAGCTCCTCACATATGATGAGACCCCCTCATCTTTGCTTTGGATATCGAAATTCTTCTCCCATGATGGATAATGCTTTCATCTTCTCTGAGGCTTTTCCTAACTCATCCTTTTTAAGCGAATCTTTTGGTTTTCAATATAGGAATATTATCTTGCTTCCCTATGCCACATCTTAGGAGTTGCTGCTGAAACCATTTTCACTTCATGACCCACTTCCATGGTTATTTTTTCTTCTTCTTCTTCTTCTTCTCCTTCTTCTTCTTTTTTTTTTTTTTTTTTTTTTAGTTTTTCTGAGTTAGGGTTTTGCTCTAACCCAAGCTGACCTGGAATTCACTGTGTTGTCTCAGGGTGGCCTCAAATTCATGGAAATCCTCCTACCTCTGTCTGTATTGGTATTAAAGGTGTGTACCACCATGCCCAGCTAACCATGGTATTTTTAATATCAGGAATGCAGCAACAGAGCCATTTTATTAATCCAGGGAGGAAATATATCTTGTCCTTGAGCCTTCAGAATGCTTCCTTTCAGTCATCTCTTTTCAAAAGAGCTTGCATTCCTACTCATTCAGCCTTTCCTGGGAAGACATTACTCCCAGCATCTTTTCCTTTGTCCTGATGTAAAGTAGTTGCCATATCTTTAATGGTAGTAATCTGTTTAACAATAGTAGCTTTAGCAACCTAAGACCAGTCTCCATGCCTGTAACTTTAAACTTGCTTGGATTTTTCCATATTTAAGTTATATATCCTTTAGTTCTATACCTTTTACCAACCATACCTGTTCATTACTTTTGTTTGTTTGTTTGTTTTTTTTTTGAGGTAGGGTTTCACTTTAGCCCAGGCTGACCTGGAATTCACTATGGCATCTCAGGGTGGCCTCGAACTCACGACAATCCTCCTACCTCTGCCTCCCAAATTCTGGGATTAAAGGCATGTGCCACCATGCCCGGCCTGTTCATTTCTTTTAAATTCAACCTTAATCAAACTATTTGGGCATGGACAGCATAAGACAGCCAGTCTTTATGCCACTATCCCAGTTTCAAGAACACTCTCTTTAGTCCTTTCTTTCCCTTTGAAAGTTCATAAGCCAACACAATTCTCTCTGTATTTAGTATTTTCAAACTCTCACCAGAATAGCCCATAAAAGTTGGCTTACCACTCTGTAAGGCTTCTGTAGTCACATGTACCACACCCATACACATTCCTCCAGCACACACTTTCCAAAAGAACAAAGTCCACATGGTCAGACTCATCACAGCAAGACCCCACTCTCAGTCCCAAATTCCGTTGTAGATAGCTCCTTGCTGCTGTGATGAAGTTCCATCAGTGGTAGAAGAAGCTGGCTTCATTTCATAAGCCCAAACTGAGAGAAAAGACAAAAAATAGCAGCTAAAGAACAAACAACACAGCAACAAACACTAACCACCAGAACTCAAATGCCTCTATGTAATCAGACCCTCCCCCCATTCCCTATCCCCACACCAGCAGGTTGCTGGAGACTTAAATAGGATGTTTAACCTTAATTAAAAAAAAAAAAAAAAAAAAAAAAACCTGAGAGGATCATTACCTGCAGTACTGTGGCCCTTCCCCTGTCTCCCTGGCCCAGTTTTACTTTTCAAACACTGGTGGTATAGGATCCTGGGGCTATCCCCATTCCCACAGTGTATTTCTGTAGACTCAGAACCCTGGGTAGGAACCCATTCTGCTCCCCATCTGCCCTGCCACGGTAGGTGGAAGGCTAGAGGTTTTCTCCCTTTGCTACCCCAACCATGGCCCAGAAGTCCAGGGTAGACCCCCATGTAGGGAGGCTACGGTAATTGCAGGTGCTGGTCATGGAATTATAGGAGACCCAGAACGAAGGTAAGAGGTGCGGAGTGGGCTCCAGGGGCCCTGGCAGGGCTCCAACCTAGGCAGCTGCATAGACTGGTCCAAGAGTGATTTCCCACTGCAGACACCAAGGAGGAACTCCTCACTAACCTTGTCAACTTTGCCTATGATCCAAACAACTACCAGTCTCTGTAGCAGCTGTAAGTCCTAGATCTACTCCTCAATTTGCTATCAATGAAACCCTAGGGGAGTTTGCTATTGGTAAGGCTGGCCAGATACCTGATCAGCTGGGACAAGATGAGTGAATTAGAAATGAGTCCTTAAGTAGAGCATGACAGCACACACTTGTAATCTCAATATTTGCAAGGCTGAGGCAGGAGGATTGCCCTGAATTTGGGGCATCTTGGGCGACCTAGTGAGAACTTGTCTCAAAAGAAAACAAGACGTGGGCTGGAAGGATGGCTTTGCGGTTAATGCATTTGCTTACAATGTCAAAGGACCCAGATTCAAGTCTCTGGGTCCCAGTTAGTCAGATGCACAAGGGGACACACACATCTGAAGTTCGTTGGCAGTGGCTGGAGGCCCTGGCATGCCCATTCTCTCTCTTTCCCTCTCCCTCTTTTTCTGTTAAATAAGTAAATAAGTAAAACAAACAAACAAACAAACAAACAAACAAAAAAAACCAAGAAGCCTAGCTCTGATGGTACACACCTTTCTTTAATCCTAGCATAGGCCAAACTGAGACTACCAAGTGAATTCCAGATCAGCTTGGGCTAGAGTGAGACTCTATCTTGAAAAACTAAAGAGAAAGAGAGAGAGAGACAGAGAGAGAACACTAGTGCAGGCTAACTTGGAACTCTGTAACAACAGGCTAGCCTCAAACTCACAGCAATCCTCTTACTTCAGCCTCCCAAGTGTTGGGATGGAAGACATGCACCACTATGTTAGGTCATGATAAAATGGAGTCACTGAAGACAGCAGGAGGGCCAGACACAAGAAAGTGGGTCATCCACATTCCTCAAGAAACTGTCCAGCCATTATCCCTTTATCCCTTCCTTGCCTAACAATGCCCCAGGTCTAGGTTTGCTTCCTCCTTATCTCCTACGTGGTCACTTCTGGTCTCACAGCCTATGGCTCATGTAAAGAACAAAGGAGTTCTTTTCCCTCCCCCCAGCTGAAGAGCTCTATACAGCTCACTGTGTGTCATCTCAAAATTGGCTATGCCCCACTCTTGAGAGTTAGTCCTGACAGCTGGTGCTTTTCCGGAATAAAAGCTTCCATCTTTGCCTCAGCGTGGCCTCCTTGTTCTTTGTCACTCCTTACATACTCCACCTGGCTTATTTCTATTGGATTTATTTTTGAAAAAAAGAAGTATTCTTTAAGGGGGATTTTTATTTGTTTACTTGCTTGCTTGTTTTGACATAGGGTTTTACTATAGCCCAGGCTGGCCTCAAACTTCCCATGTTCCTTCTACTTCAGCCTTCTGTGTGCTGGGTATGATTAAAGATATGTGCTGCCACACTTGGCTCTAAACCTCTTGTTTAGAGCAGTTTTAGAAAAATTATTAAGACATGGGGCTGGAGAGATGGCTCAGTGGATAAAGCACTTAAGATAGAGTACCTGGGTTGGATTATAAAAAGCCAGAAGCCATGTTGGGCTTCTGTAATCCCAGAGTGCTGACAGTGGTGGAGAGATAGGAAGTGGAGACAGGAGAGTTTCCTGGAAGCTGGAGGGGAGCCCAACCAAGAACAGCAGGAGAATCCAGAGCAAGACAGCCTGCCTCAAGTGAGGTGAGCAGGCCAAGACCAAGCCTCTGAATGTCACACTGTGATGTACATGCACTTGCACATACTTACATAATACATGTATACATAAACCTGGGTGTGGAGGTGCACACCTTTAATCCCAGCACTCAGGAGGCCTAGAGGTAGGAGGATCACAGTGAGTTTGAGTCTACCCTGAGACTACATAGTGAATTCCAGGTCATCCTAGACTATACTGGGACCCTACCTCAAAAAACAAATAAATAAAGAAACAAACAACAAAACAACCTAAGGCTATAGGGCACATTCATTCACATTCAAGTCCAAATAGTACAAAGTATATTCATTGAACTTAGGGAGATCAGGAGCTCAAGGTTCTCCTCAACTATGTAAGGAATTCAAACCCAGTCTAGGCAAGAGATCCCCCTGTTTCAACAATAGCAAAAATGGTTTGGGAAAACAAAAATGAGGCAGAAGTTATAAACAGCATGCTTGAATATTGATTCAGATAAATAATTATTGGCATTAAGCTGCAAAATATTTGTATCATTGGCCCTTACTATTAGTGCTTCTGAAATTTCTCATCAGCTGTAAATGATTACCAACTAAAAGTGCCAATGTTTTGTTCAAAAGTATCAAAAGCTAATCAAGGGCTTTGAAATAGCAAGTTAACCGAGGCCTCTGTAAGAATAGAAGATATAGGGCTGGAGAGATGTCTCAGCAGTTAAGGCACTTGCCTGCAAAGCCAGAGGACCCAGGCTCAATTCCCCAGGACCCACATAAGCCAGATGCACAAGGGGGCACACACATCTGGAGTTCATTTATAGTGGCTGGAGGCTCTAGTGTGCTCATTCTCTCTCTCTCTCTCTCTCTTTCTTTCCCTGCCTATTTCTCTCATAAATAAATAAATAAATAAATAAATAAATAAATAAATAAATAAAATAAAGAATACAGCATATATAAAGCTGCAAAATTTGGCTAGGCATAAAAAGAAAATGCTTCTCAGAATTTTATTCAATTAGCTCACTTTGTTCTGCTTAATAGTATGATAGACCTCATTGGAAAGAAGTGAACATTTCCCTGGGGAGCAATAGCATGTCACACCCACATTAAGTTGTGGTGAAGACTCTATCTAGGTACTTAGGTCAACTGGTTTGGATGCCAATTATTTCCTACAAAAATAATTTTTTGGGAAAATTACTTTTGAAATATTATTTAATATCAATATTTGATTAGGCAGTTTATGGTTGCAAGTAAGAAACCATAAGGCATGTTAACTTAAATGTTGGCTATAAAACAACAGAAAATACTCAGGGGGAGAGAAAGAAAATGAGAAATTATTGAATCTTAAACTATAAGTAGTTTTGAATGCCATCTGTTGGAGCTTCAGGGACATCAAATAGGAGATGTTATATTACCTTGCAGATCAAGATGGAGATCAGAATACCCACTTCATTGCGAATCAGAGTCTGGATGCAAACACAAATAAGATGGGCAGCTACAGTTCTCTTTTCCTTAGCTCCCCGTACACCTAGCCATTTGACATGAGCAATGGATGACACCTGCAGGGTTTTCTTCCTGTCTGCACGTTTACATATGGCACGGAGAGATCTGAAGAGAAGGAACCTTAGATAGATGGCTCCACAGAGGGAGAAAGACCAGAAAGCTTGATTTTTCTTTCATAGAGAGGTAAGTAGGAGCATAAAGATAAGATGCAAGGTTTCTTTCTAGCTAAAGCTTCTGTTATGGAAACAAAGAATAGTTCTGCCCACCCAAGAACATGCTTTGTTTTCATTATACATGAGTGATCTGCTCTGTTAATTCCAAATAAGTCTTGTGTTCCCCAGTGTATGTGTTACTGGGAAGGAAGGAGATGGGATAATTATATTTCTAATTTCCACCTCTATTTTTTTATAAAGTTGCAGAGACATGCAAACCAGAGAACCTCATATATATTTTTGGCATGTTTGAGAATTAATGTTCAGGAGCTCAGACTTAAACCTGGACGGAGCAGAGAGAACAAAGTGCAGGGTGCCTTTGTAAATGAATGAGGGTAGCATGTTAACATCTGCTAACACCGCGCCCCACCCCTCTGGGGAAGGTTGACACTGCTGCCACCTGGTGGTTGTGGCTCGTAGAAACCCAGAAGTTGGCAGTCAAGTTCATTGAGGCACTTCCCTTCTGCCTTCTAAGAGGTGCCGTCGCTGAACTGAACCGGTCCTCTGTCCGCATGAGGCTGGTGACTAAACAGGACAGAGAGAGCTCATTCAGAAGACTTTAGTGAATCTAGCCCTAAAAGGAAGGGCATGCGAAGGTGGGAGAGTTTACAGAAGAGATCAAAGTCTATATTGGAATCAATAGAGAGAGGGAGAGGGAGAGGAAGGCTATAATTTCAAGAAAGGACTACTCCACTAATACATACAAGTTATTTGTAAATTTAATATATTAAGAGCCTAAAGTTTCCATTATTTTTGAAGTGATATTTTAGGTTTATTTCTCTTTTATTAGTTTCTCCCAAGTTTATAATTGCTCTTATTTATTGACAAGATTTTTGATGACTCTTGTGAGAAAGGTCTTAACCAGTGGAAGCCATGGCTATGGAATTGCCATTTGTGTCCCTCCCCCACAGAGCCAGGGGTGTCTATCTTCTATGCTTTGCTCTGAAGAATGAGAAGACACTTAACTTTAGTGAGCTTCATTGGTCTCTGGTTTACTATAGCATATGTTTATGAGGCTGAGCTCTACTGATTCTCTTTTAATCAGGTGTTTTGTTGTCTTGAATACAACACATAAAGCTTTCACTGAGTTAGAAACTACCTGTAACTTACACATGTGACTTGGTTTGAAATGTTGGTGAGAATTCATACCATTCCTGTTCAACACTTATAATTTTATATGTAATGCTTCTATAACCTGAATAGTGATCGCAACTGGATATTTTCTGGTTATGAGCTAGAGTGTATTAAGGATTCAGCAACTTAAAAAAGAATAACTTTAGATTTGACAGTAGTATAATAAAATGTGGCTAACTGAAACTGGCCAACATGAACTCTGACATGTGGTGGACAGGACTTCCATGTTGCAGGTATGAGGAGCTGCCTTGTGTGAATTTCATTGAACTTTCCTGTGATTGTTGACATGGGTTTCTTTCTACCTCCATGCCTGTGGAGGTTGAGTTGTATGGGAACTTAGTGATAAGCCTTTCATATACCACACAGTTTGTGACTCCATTGGGTTCTACCATAAAAGTCAGTTTTAAAGCCTGCAAATCTGGAGAAATTGTCTGATTCTGGAGCTAGGAGTTATTGCATAGATTTGGATGGTGCTTGTGCACATGTTTTAAAAGCCTCTTGTTTCAAATATGTTTGTATTTAAAACTCCTTCAGCAAAGGATTTGTAACAGTAAATAAACACAATGGAAAACAAATTTAAACAAAGATTTAAATTTATTTATTCACCATTGTTTGAAATACTCTATCCTTCACGAAAAGCTGCATTCTCATACACCACAAATTTTTCTTTTTAAATTCCAATGTTCTTAACATTGATTTTGAAAGTACATCAAGGCAGACCAAAGGAGATGAAACAGAAACTATAAAGCCCGGTTAGAAAGTCCAAGGAGGCTCAGTCTCATTGGAAACACAGCCACCAGCCAGGACAGCTTGGAATGAATAGACAAAGAACACCCCACTTTGGAGATGGAACAGAGTAAAAGCTATGACATTGCCCTGTATGAAGCCACAAAGAGGCTGAATAGAATGTTGGGCTTGGGTAGCTCATAGGTTTAGTTTCTTTTTATTTCCTCAGAAATATTGCCGATTCAGATTCGATAAGTGATACTCTAAGATGTCAGAGCTGGGCTAATGAGGGATATGCAGCAAATGGACAATATCCACAGCTAACGTCACATGACTGGAACCAAATTATAAAGAAGTTGGCATTTAATTTGAGTCTTTGCCTAGCTTTTATTTTTAAATTATAAAATATTTAAGTGGTAATTACAAGGCGAATAGTGCAAATACCATCTATCTTATGATAACTAACATTGCTTAAACATTGAGCATTAGTTACTGTGTGCTTTATATGCATTATTTTACTCCGTCATTGCAAGTTTCCTATAAGTTAAATTCAGCTCTTCCCCAAGTAACAGATGAGACATGATCAGAAAAGTTAAACCAGATGGCCAGGGTCATATAGCTTCCAAACCCAAAATAAAATCAAATTTCAACTTCAACTCTACCATACAGTTATTGTTCATTTATAGCTAGTAAGTAAATGTCTGGACTTAGTAATAAGACAATGAATGTGATGGACCTCAGAATTTTATTCCTAGCATGAAATGTGTTGGTTTAGAATGGAATTTCCCAAATGGTAACTGTGAAAATTATTTATCAAACATAGAAATATAGTTATTATATAATATTATGTATAAAAAGAATAATGCAATGAAAATGTACATTTTAGTCATATAATTATACACAAGTAAACAATAGCCTGTACTCATAAACAGAAAAAATTTTGAATTAGAAATTTAAGAGGAAAATGTTTGTAGACTAGTAAGGGTCATAGTTAAATTTTCTTTAAAATTTTCTTTCAAGGCCAAGGAAATGGCTCAGTAGATACAGCCCTTGACACTTAAGTTTAAGTACTAGACTTCAGTCCAAAGATCTCACCTACAAAGCTGGAAGCCATGGAGGGCTTCTGTAATCTCAGTACTGAAAGGAGGTCGAGGCAGAAAAATTTCCTGAAGTTCTTGGTGAGTGCAGCAAAAGAATAGCAAAGTGACAGCCAGAGAAGTCCTGCTTCAAATGAGGCGAGGTGGTGAGGATGGACTTAAAAGCTTTCCCCTGGTGTCCCCATGTGTGTTGTGGCATGCTCATGCCTGTATGTATGTATATGCATGCGCACACACATATGCACACACTAAACAAATAAATAAATAAATAAGTGAATATTTCTTTTAGTGTCACATAGTATTCATATTCATATTCAGCTAAGTATTTTGACATTCAATACTTAAAAGTTGGTATTGGACAGAAGTGATTTTCAAATAAAAATTATATCTTATGGGCTGGGAAGTTTGCTAAATGATTAGAGGCACTCACTTGCAAAGCCCGATGGCCTGGATTTGATTCCCCAGCACTTCTGTGAAGCCAGATGCACAAACTGGTGTCTGCATATGGACTTTGTTTGTAGCTGCTGTAGGCTCTGCCATACCCATCCCCGTCCACAATAAATAAATTAAATAAACAAATTGCTTTAAAAAAGAGAAAATTACATCTTGTTTTAAAGCATGAATGAATTTGGGAAATCAGGAAATAATGTAAATTCTCCAGTAGAAAAATTTCAGTTTACTAACATGATTGTTTTTACTGTTTTACTGAAAATTTTGTTTCCTCTCAAGAAATTTCCATCATAGTTGTTACTTTAGAAGAGAAGAAGGTATATAAAGTAGTCTGTTCTCTTCCTTTTCTCTTCTTACACTTGGTTCTGTACACACTCCATTTGTAGAACGAGGAAACTTTCATTCTTCTGGAATTCTCCCTCCTATCTTTTTTCTGAGAATCTCTACTTGACATGGAGGAATCCCAGCTAGACAGGTTTTCTCTGGAAGAGGGGGGATTACACATTGAGTGAATTTAATTTTATTCAGGCCTTTTCATTTCTAGAGTTTGAGAACTGACTGATGGACCTTCATGTGCAGAGAAGTGAAACCAACAGACCTTAATAATGCTGGAGATAAGTTTGAGGTCAGCGTAAGTTACAGGAGACCTTGTTTCAAAAATAAAGGTAAAAAATGCAAGCTGAAAACATTTTTATAAACACTATTTTCCTTCTGTCATTTTAATTCTTTGTTCTGTTGCTCCAAGGAAGTGGATATGGGTAATTTACTAGGTACCACAGTTTGTGGTTATGTTTCTGATTTGCAGTTCTAAACATAGGGTCTACCCATGCCAGGCAAGCACTCTACTAAAGAGTTACACGTCTAACCCTTGGCTTTTTGAGCTGGGCTTTGTGATGTAGCTTAGGCTGACCTTTGAACATCCTTGACCTCCAAAATGCTGAGATTACATGCATGTGCCAGACTTTGGTGTGTGGTTTTCTTTTCTTTCTTTCTTTTTTTTTTTTTTTTTCGAGGTAGGGTCTCACTCTGGTCCAGTCTGACCTGGAATTAACTCTGTAGTCTCAGGGTGGCCTTGAACTCACGGCGATTCTCCTACCTCTGCCTCCCGAGTGCTAGGAGTAAAGGTGTGAGCCACCACGCCCGGCAAGTGTGCGTTTTTGTGATGATGTTTACAACAATCTGTTTTCAGTGAGGAAGCTTTTAAAAACTGTCAAAGAAATCTACAAGGACCGACTGTTCTGCAGGACTCTCAGAGGGCTTGGCATTTCAGAAACATATCAAGAGCTCGGGTGTAAGTTCACTGGCCCTAGGGTGGATCCTTTGCACAGTTAAAACTGGCCATGAAGCCACACACCTGCCTCAGCCTCCCAAGTGATGGGATTATAGGTGTGTGCCATGTCTGACTTAAAAAAACAAACAAACAAAAAAAAAACAAACAAAAAAACCCAATTCTTTCGTTGTTGTTTGTGAATAGGGAGAAAGAGAGAGAGATTGGATATACCAGGGCCTCTTACCACTGCAAATGAACTCTGGACACATGAGCCACTTTGTACATTTAGCACCTTTAACTGCTGAGCCATCTCCCCAGCTCTGAATTTTCAGTTGTTTTGAAGGACATGGTCAAAACAGCTTGAGTTTGACATAGACATTGAGGAGGACATAACATAAGGTCTGTTAGAGGAGTGCGCAGTTGCTACAGAAAGTATTGTATCTCATGACATCTCTGTTGCCACTAGCAGCAGGCCAGGGCTCTTGAAGAACTTGGTGTATCTATTTTTAAAAAGTTGATATTTCCAGGTGTGGTGGTGCACACCTTTAATCCCAGCACTTGGGGGAAGAGGTAGGAGGATCGCTCTGAGTTCAATGCCAGCCTGGGACTACAGTGTAAATTAAAAGTCAGCTGGGCTAGAATGAGACCCTACCTTGAGAAGAAAAAAAAATAAAAGATATGGATATACCAGGGCTTTTTGCCACTGCAAATGAACTCCAGACACATGAATCACTTTGTTCATCTGGCTTTAGAAAGGTTCAGAGGAATTGAACCTGGGCCAGCAGGCCTTGCAACAATTTTGTTTATCTGTTGAACCATCTCTCCAGCCCTCAATTTTTTTTTTTCTCCAGTGTTTCTATCATGAAGTATGTTGTATTTTGCTGAAGGTCCTTTCTGCATCTATTGAGATGATCAAATGATTTCTGCCCTTATGTCTACTTATATTATTTGTTGATTTTTGTATGGGGCACCACCCCTGCATCTCTGGAGTAAAACCTACTTGGTGGAAAAAATAAAAACTAAAAAATAAATAAATAAATAAAAGAAAGAAAGAAAGTTGATTTTAACTAAAAGTTAATGTCAGGTTTTGCTTAGAGCTTTTGACTACTTACTGACAGCGATGTTAACTCCACTTGGGACTCTCAACTGATTCAGTTTATGAAGTAAAAATACATGTATGGGGAAAAAATAATGCTGGAGATTAAGTATATAGCTAGAGATACAATTCACTGGTTTGGTTTGTATGCTTTTGAGAGAAGATCGCGCCCTCGTTCAAGGTGGACTCAAGGTCTTGCTGCCTGAGCCAACTGTGGGCTGAGATTGCCCCTGTGTCTCTATGCCCAGCTTTGCTTTATTTCCTTTAGTGTGTCTGTATGTGCAATGGAAAACCTCAACTTCTTTCTTTCCCACTCCTTTTAATATACCCACCAAAAGGTGCACTCTGGCCCCACTGCAAACATCCTGACTTTCAAATGTTGCACCCAGCATGCCCAACATGGTGTGTATTTTACTGCACCTCTATTCACTTCTTCCTCATTAATCAAAAGCGAAGTTTCTACATACAAAGAGTCCTCATTGTTGGGGCTGTATAGTTCAGTAAATTACATAACTTGAAGAAACAATGCAAAAAAGAAACAAAAGCTGTAGTGGTATGAGCTAAGCTGAATATTTTGAAAAGCATAGAGTTATGTGGATAAAAGGGGAGGAAATGAATTCACCACCAGAGAGAGGATAGAATCAATCAGAGCCTTTAGAAGGATTATATGATTGGATTGCACTCAGGAAGTTCCCTTCAGCTTCTTTCTATTGCATTACTCTGTGTGCAACTTTAACAGTTCAGCACATTCAGTGGTAAAGTTAGGACAGTCTGATTTCCCAAAAGGTCCCAAAGAGTTTTTGGACTTCTTTAGAAGCTGTATTCATTAATTTTGCTTCTATCTTATTTAATTCTAGAACTATTAAACATACTTTTGTTCTCTTACTTTGTTCAAATATCTCTTCCCTTTTATGGTGAAGACTATGTGTTGAACAAGTATATCTTCTCCCTATTCTCTTTTCATGCAAATTGACTTAGAGTTATCAGCTGCATATGTTGCCACATACAGGGAAGAGTATACATCCTGACCACCACTGTGCTTGATATGAGCAGATGTATAAGTTTGATTTGACTGCGTAACTTGGAAGTTTTGTGGTTGTATAGGTCAGAAGTTTTGGATAACTTCTCTATTCTGGTTTTCAAATGGCCAAACTTCAGGTACCTAATAGCAAGGTTATTATTGGAAGGCACACACTTTCAAGTCTATTCAAGGTATTGGTAGAATTTAATTGTTTGAATGTAGGACTGACTTTTATGTTCTTGACTGGCTATGGGCATAGAGTCTCCCTGGGCCCTGGAGAAGCCTCTTCAAGGTACCTGTGTGGGTCTTTATGGTGAAAACCAAGCAAGATGCAGGTGTTGAATCCTGGTTGGACTATTAATTACTTCCTTCAACTGTTAGGCGGAGGTAATTTTTGGCTTTAAAAATTCATTGCCCTTGTAGACAGTCCAATATATTCTCCCTACTTACAGGCTTGTGACAATTAATTAAAGCTGCAAAGGTTTTTTTTGTTGTTGTTGTCACATAATACACTCAGAAGTTCTAGTGACTGATGGAAGCCTTTTGGAGGAGGCAGTCTACTTACTCATCTGGTAATTATGCAATTCTGGATCATTAATGGAACTCAAGATGTTGTATAGGACTTATGAGAAGCTCTTTTACAGGACAGGGCAGGGCAGAAGTGTTTTCTCTTGCTGCTCTAATTCTGCTGCCTTGGCTGCTGGAGCATTCATTGTTGGATCATGAGTCAAGGACTCCAAAGATGATCAGGGAAAGCTGGAAGGACCTGAGTCCTTTCCAGTGAAAAAGTGATGAGGCTTAGGTTGATGGCTTCTCTGGGTTTCCTTTGCATAAGAGAAAACAAGCTTCTTATTTAAGTCCCTGACATTTTTAGTTTTCTATAATATAATCTGACCTTATCACTGAAAACCTTGCTATAATCTTTATAAGGTTTTTCACAGGTCAGTAAAATAAGATGGATCAATTAAATATAATATATAGTTTTCTAGTTCATTGCATTTAGTATGATCAGCTATTATCCACAGTTATAAAATTATACACACACACACTCATACACACATTCATTTCTCTCAGTAATCTCTGATTTTTCTCCCTGTGTTCCAAAATGCCCTCTGTGCATTCCAGTTTAATAATTTTTCCATTAGGATGAAAAATAGAGGAAAATTTGACTCTAAGTCTCAAGCTGAAAGAGACAGGAAATGCCCTATTTTGAGTTTAGAGGACACATTTGAAGTTTAAGGAAAGAAGACTAAGACTTTAATGAAATACACATTATCATAAATCCCATTCATTTAATCAGCTGCTTTCCATATTGTCTTAAAACATTTTCTTCTTAGGTAAACACTGGAAGAATGTGAATTATCCCCAATTAAACAGTATCTACTATTCACATACCTTGTTTATTTTGGAAACTTTCACAACTCTTTGAAATTCAAGCGTTCTTTAAAATAAATTATATAGGACATCCATGACGACATTTTGATAGCCCCACATGGATATGAATGTATAGATGACAGATAAAAACCAAGAACTTTTCCTTAACTTTGGACCTCATTTTAACAAACCTGCTGGCATAGAATTTCTAAAGACACACTAGAGCACACATGCTTGGTCATTTCTATGGAATGTTATTTTTAATATTAAGTAGCTCATAAGCAGCATTTTACATGTTTTCTGTTTCCAGAACCTTCTTTGATAGTCAGATGAATGCTACAGCCCATCTTCCTAGGAAAAACATGCCCATGAATTTTTAAACACACACACACACACACACACACACACACACACACACACACACACTCATGCAATTTAATGAGCTATATGCCTATCACTACTTGAGGACTGAATATTTTACTGTTATTATCTAAGAACAATCTTTTCCTCAACTTCTTAATTATAGAAACTGGTGAGTAATAGAAATAACCTACATTTCTTAACTATTGATATACAGATTCTTCTCATGCTGCATTTAAATTAAGCACTATTTAACACTTAATATTTATGAGTATATGTTAAGGTAAAACAAAAAAGAACTTTATAGATTTTCTAAAGCTTTGTCTTTAAGCTTTTGATTACAATGACTACATGAGGCATATTTTTGGAAACTGCACGGGGAATGTGTAATACAGCACTTTCCACAAAGATTTTTCTATCTGTCATCACAAGTAAGTGGCTTTTCCAAACCTTGCTTGGAAAGCTCTGTTCTACTCTAGTAAATATATGGAATCTATATTCAAGGGAAACATATTATCATGCATTCCACGTTCGGGAAGTGGTTAGCAAAATTGCCAAGCAATTCACAGAGTTCACAAGAGAATTTAATAATGCCATTCCACTGAAACAATTAACATAAGGTATTTTAAAAAGGTGTTTTAGGGCTGGAGAGATGGCTTAGCGGTTAAGCGCTGGCCTGTGAAGCCTAAGGACCCCGGTTCGAGGCTCGGTTCCCCAGGTCCCACGTTAGCCAGATGCACAAGGGGGCACACCCGTCTGGAGTTCGTTTGCAGAGGCTGGAAGCCCTGGCGCGCCCATTCTCTCTCTCTCCCTCTATCTGTCTTTCTCTCTGTGTCTGTCGCTCTCAAATAAATAAATAAATAAATAAAATTTTAAAAAAGGTGTTTTAAAACTATTTCTACTTTTATGTTAATATATAAGTAGAAAATATACATAGAATTTTAAGACAAATTCTTAAAAGTAAAATGGCTACTTTCAAAACTATTTATACTCTGAAGTCTTTTCATTCATATCCCAAAAGAACCTTGAGGATAAAAACGAATGCACATTTTCACCAGCCACTTATGCACTTGCTTTTACAAAGTAAATGGTCTTATTCTTTTCATGCAAATGGTATCTCCTTGGTCATATTTTATATGCTATCTTAAGAATATATTCTTTGTTAACTTTCTTTTATTTTTATTTTTTGCTTTTTGAACTTCAGAGAGACTGTATTAAATTAAGAGAAGGAATGAGGAGAGTATAAAGAGCTCCCACCCATGAGAACTTGGGATGGGTAAAGCCCTTGAGATGCAACTTGGGGTCATTTACAGGTTCTGAATGGGGGTGAGCTAACTAGCCAAGGTGACACATTTGGGGCTGACTTTGACCAACTACAATACCAGAATCAGGAGGTTTAATCCTTCCAGAAATCTTAATTCTAGGAAAGGGGAACTCCTGCCTAGGGAGGGACTCAAGTTGTTTGTGGATAAACAGATCGAGGGGATTCTTATGCAAGAGCTGAGGTCTGTACCCTTCTCTGCCCTCCAGCAATGTGAAGACAGCAAGGGCAAGTCACGTATGCTTCCTGCGTCAACTTTCAGGGGCTCAGTCATGCTAAGCTGCCTAAACTTCCACCTTGAAGAAACAACTCCAATTGCCATTAGGGAACTAGGACAGTGATCAGTTGGTTTCTTTGAGCTCAGTGGGGTTGTCAGGTGTTGCAGTTGAGAAACTTCTCTAGAGGTTCTATCAAAGGACCCCAAAAGTACATGATAAATTATGAGGAGACAGGGCTGGAGAGATGGCTTAGCGGTTAAGCGCTTGCCTGTGAAGCCTAAGGACCCCGGTTCAAGGCTCGGTTCCCCAGGTCCCACATTAGCCAGAAGCACAAGGGGGCACATGCGTCTGGAGTTCGTTTGCAGAGGCTGGAAGCCCTGGCGCGCCCATTCTCTCTCTCTCCCTCTCTCTGTCTTTCTCTCTGTGTCTATCGCTCTCAAATAAATAAATAAAAATTTTAAAAAAAAATAAATAAATTATGAGGAGACAGTCCTGGAAGAAAATGTTGGGAAGAAAGAATGAAAGCAAGGAAAGCCAGGTGTTCATGGGATTCAGGCATTGAGAAACCTGGGACTTTTTGTGGTTCTTACTGTTGTTGTCTTTCAGGTGTTGAAGAGAGATCAAGGGGATCCAGGTAGATGGATTTAGATTGTCACAGAACCATCTGAATGTGAGCTGACTCTAAGCAGGAGAAGATAAAGTTAAAACACAAGGTCTAAAAATGAGCAGAGTGACTATTACCAGACATTATAGTCATAACTATTTTTTACCATGAAGGTACAGAAATTTCTAAAGCTGTTCTCCAAATGGCATGGTAATATCCAGCATGGTTTGAATCGATTCTTGTAGATTTTGTAAAGCAGATGAGGCATTACCAGAACTGTCAATAATACATAATCTTGGTAATGGCACAGTTGTTACCTTGAATAAGTGCTTTCCTTCCTAGCCATTCTTTCCTTTTTAATATTAATTTTATTTTATATTAATTATAGCAGGTTATTCTCTTTTATGCCCTTGCTCCAGTGCCTATTACCCTGGAGTGCCATCCTTAGTGGAGTTCTGGTATTCACTGTAGGGTCATGAAGGCTTCAGTCAGTCATTGTGGGGTATCTGGTGATTGTGGCTCAGGATGTTCCTATCTACTCTGTGGCTGTTACAATCTATTTATTTATTTAAGAGAGACTGAAATAGGTAGATATAGATAATGGGCCTCTAGCCACTGTAGATGAACTCCCAATGCATACACCCCAGTGTGCATCTGCCTTACATGGGTTCTATAGAATAAATCCTGGGTCCTTAGCTTTGTAGGCAAGCACCTTAACTGCTAAGGCATCTTTCTAGCCTGGCCCTTACAATCTTTATGCTCCTCTTCTTCAATGTTCCCTGAGCCATGGGCCAGTTTGCTGACTGTCTGATTTAATGTTGACTTCTCTGTAGTCTCTAGATTTCTGTTTTGATGTTTTGTCAACATCAACCTGAGGTTGGTTGTCAGGCTAGCAGTAAGAGTAGTATTCATGTAATCACTTCCCCTGTGATTTCTCCTGGGCCCTGGCAGATGTGGTAGAGGTACCCATCTCATGGTGGACAGTTGGCTAACTTCTTGTCTTATCTATGGATTTGGGGTATGTAAATTCAAAAGCTAGTTTGCTTGCTTGCCTGCCTGCTTGCTTCCTTCCTTCCTTCCTTCTTTCCTTCCTTCCTTCCTTCCTTCCTTCCTTCCTTCCTTCCTTCCTTCCTTCCTTCCTTCCTTCCTTCCTTTCTTTCTTTCTTTCCTTCTTTCTTTCATTCTCTCCCTCTCCCCCCCCCCCCGCCTCTCTCTCTTTCTTTCTTTCTTGTGTGCAAGTCTTTGTCTGCAGAGAGCAGCAGGGGTTTCTCTCTGAAGTCTATGAGTTTCCTGACAATGGGATTCTGACCTGGTTTCCAGTACCAGATATGAGTTCTACTGAGCAGCCCTCATATCCAATCAGAGAAGTTCCACTATTGCACAAGTGTGTGCTTCTTGACAGGCTGGTTGATTTCCAGTCTGTAGGGTTTCCTGTTACTGGTTTTTTTCCAGGCTCTCAGAAGGCTTTCTAGCATTATGAGGGCTAGCCAGGTGGAGCTAGTTTTCCCTTCAGTTCTAGCAAGATATTCCAAAGTACTGTGACCCCAGCCAGTGGTGACATGAGAATAGGGTCTTACCTTTTAGCTGTAGCAGGTAACCAAGCATTTTGGCAATGGATTGCATTGTTTGGGGGACCTCATGGGTCCCCTTGGCAACCAGCTCACAGTGGAGGGCAAACCATTTCTGGGCCTGAGGATCTACCAGTCAGTCTGGACTTCCCCCTCCTCCTTTATTGGTGGTTATATCTTGTAGAATACTAGCAAAAATGACTGCATCTTACTTTTTATTTATTTATGGGGTTGGGGGAGAAAGAGAGGGAGAGAATGGAAGTGTCAGGGCCTCTAGCCATTACAAATGAATTCCAGACTCATGGGCCACCTTGTATATCTGGCTTACATGGGTACAAGGCTATCGAACCTGGGTCCTTAGGCTTCACAGGCAAGTGCCTTAACCACTAACCCATCTCTCCAGTCCAGAATGAGGGCTTCTATGGAACTGATTTGTTGCAGTCCAGTTCACATTGCTGGTAGAAATCACCTAACCAAGAGCAGCTTCTGGGAAAAAGAGTTTTATTTTGGCTTACAGGCTCGAGGGGAAGCTTCACGATGGCAGGGGAAAACGATGGCATGAGCAGAAGGTGGACATCACCCCCTGGCCAACATAAGATGGACCACAGCAACAGGAGGGTGTGCCAAACACTGGCAAGGGGAAACTGGCTATAAAGCCCATAAGCCCGCCCCCAACAATACACTCCCTCCAGGAGGCGTTAATTCCCAAATCTTCATCAGCTGGGAACCTAGCATTCAGAACACCTACGTTTATGGGGGACACCTGAATCAAACCACCACATGATTCATGTTGTTTCAACATGTACTGATGGATCCTGAATCTCCCTGGCATTCACAGCCAACTGTAAAGAGCAGATTCCTAGCAAAGACTGAGAAGAACATCATGGATCAGAGGGGATAAACAGCCACTTAGAAGAATTTTTTTAATCTCTATTTTTATTCTCAATTTTGTTTTGAAAACTCCCTGAGTAAAAAAGAAATAAAGAAGTATACTAACATTGTAGGTGAGATGAGCTAGGTCTTCAGCATCCCTATACTATTGAAGCCAGCAGAGAGCTGGCTACCCTCTCAGTTATAGCCTGATTTCTGAAGGTCCTGTGACTACAGTCTATAGTGCCTTCAGAAATAGGGTCTTACCATTTAGTTCTGGTATGTCACCATGTTCTTTGGCAATAGCCTGCATTGTTTTGGGGGCATCGGGGGCCTCTGATGCTCCCCATAAGCTTAAGTGTTCTGAATGAATGCTCCCCAGCTAGTGGCAGTTTTGGAGGCAGAACCTTGCTGGAGGAGGGTTGTTGCTGAGGATGAAACTTGAGGTTTATTAGGTTCTACTTTGACAGTATCTGTTGTTTCACGTTCCTGCTGCTGTTTTCTCCCTGTGTGGCAGTGGTGATTTCCAGCCTCTGCTCATGCCTCCTTTCTCCTGCCATAATGAAGCTTCCCCTTGAGACTGTATGCCAAAATAAATCCCTTCCTCCCATCATCTGTTTTTTGTTGGGTGTTTTGTTAATATTTTAAATATTTTATTTATTTATTTATTTGAGAGAGAGGGAGGGAAAGGAAGATGAAGAGGGAGATAGAGCAGACTGGGCACACCATGGCCTCTGGCCACTGCAAACGAACTCCTATGCATGAGTCACCTCTTGCATCTGCCTTACAAGTCCAGTTTGGAGAATGAATTGATTGGGGTTATTTACAGGAGCATGACTAAGAGGTTACCTGTAAGTTATATGTGCAATTTATGAGCAACTATACTATTGACGAGCCTTGTCTTACTAGCAAATGTTTACTGCTGACATATCCTCCTTGGGAGGACAGTGGCCCCATGGAACTTCCTTCTCCTTTCATATTAGAATGTAAAGACTCAGTCTTATGAGGGCTTCATGTGAGTGATCATAGCTATTGTGATTCAAGATGGCAATAATCACACCTATTCTGGAGGAAATAGCTACACAACATTTCACTCTTCCTCCAGTACTTACACTTACATTATTTACACTTCTTCAATGTTCCTTGGGCCTTGGAGAGGGTTACAATGATATATTATTGTTGTGTTGGGCACCATACCACAGCAACAGTATAGACCATAGAAACAGAAACTTCTTTCCAACAGTTTGAGTCACTGCCAGTGATCACTATCTACTGCAACAGGAAGTTTTCTTTCACTAAAGCAGACAGTGCAGTAATCTATATGAAGAAGCAATGATGTATAAGAGATAACTTGACTGACATGTAATAGAGCAGAAGTAGCTTTCCCATTGGGATCTATAATTTCTCTAAGCACAAGTTTTTCACTTGGCTTACAGTAATGATCATGAATTCTTTTTTTGTGGAGTGACCCTTAAATCCAATAGGAAACATTGTTGGTTGTACCCATCTCATAACAGTTGTGCCACCGTTGCACCAGTAAGAATATTTCACCGGGTGTGAACATTGCATTCTTAATATACAATGTCTACAACCAAGCAGAATAATCTGTGACAATTCTCCCCCTGCGGCCTTCACAGACACAACACTACACATGCTAACTTAGCTTTCTTTTACTATTTTGTTTTATTAAGTCAGAAACCCACCCATGCAAGTTACATTGGGTCCTCCCAACTCAATTAATTCAATCTAGAAACTTCCTCATAGATAAACTCAGATTTTTTTTTCATGGTTATTTTGAATCATGATAATTGCAAACCAGAGATTAACTAACATACTCTCGATTAACCAACAGACTCTCAATTAACCAACACTCTGTCGATTAACCAAAACACTCTCGACTATCAGCCACATTTGGCTGCTGAAAGGGCTTTGGGCTGATCAACTTTCACTCCCCGTATACTTTCTTGAAGTGACAAAATTACACAGAATACTCTGGAGAAGGGGTAACTGCCCATCCATATACAAACTTAATGTTTTGAACTGCATGGTCCTATCATTTATGCCTCCAGTGAACTGTTGCTTAGACTTAAAGTTTTCCAGAGGTTTATATTATGAATTTGGCTTCTTGTTAATTTTTACCTTAGAAATCTGGATCAACATAAATCTTGCCATATTTTCCTTTGAGTAAGTGAGATAGGCCCTGCTGTCTGCTTCCTTTTATTAAAAAAAAAGTCCCTTCCTCAGCACTTCAGTATCTCATTAACCCAATTTATATGGCAGTCTAACTCATTCCGATCTGCCAGAGATGTCCCTAGGTCATAAAGATCACACTCTATTATCAAACTTAGAAGGACTACTAGAGTTCCATGCCAATTCTGAGGTTCCTTGTGAATTGACTTCTGCAAACACAGTCGTATTTGGCTCAATGAACTGAACATAAAATACTACCTCTTTCATGCCATGTTCTCTTGCTAATGCCTCAGTCCTTCTTCTACTGCCTTTCAGTCCCTCATATTTTGGAGGATCTTGGGTGATAAGGAAATAATCCTAGTGGTTCATATGACCTAGTCTGTTATGGATAAATTTCCCTTGTGCTGCCTCATATTTTGCAGCCTTTGTCTAGAGAAGGAATAAGAAGTTATATTACTCAGTTATCTCCATATCCAAGAGCTTTACAAACCAGGCTATTAGAGGCTCTTTCATTGCATGTTGAAAACTCTTTCTCAATTAAAACATTTCAAAGGCATAATATTCCATGAGTACCGTAGTTTACCATTTTGAGTTATTACTAAGTATTAGATATGTATGCTAAGTCATGGATTTCCTCTTACTCTGTATCAAATGTTGGATTTATGGGCTATCCTCAATCATTTCTGACTCTGTCTTTTCCTCCTCACTGTCTCATTCTTTCTCTGGGTTCCAAGTTATTGGATCCTTGGAAGGGCCCTTACAGTACTGATCTAATTTATACTCTCGTTCCCTAATGTCCTATGAGCTGTAAAAACATGTAGCAAACTAACACCTCCATCTCATACCTAACACTGACACCTTTTCTATTTTTCTTGCAAAATCAGAGTTGTGGAGGTTAATTTTGATTTCCAACTTGTTTGGATCCAAAATGAGTTACAATACACAACTCTGGACAGATCTGTTAGAGAATTTCTAGATTAGGTTAGTTGAGGTGAGAAGGCTCACCATAACTATGGACACCACCATTGTTTACTGAAGTGACTTTCAGGGACATGAGCAAGGAGTTACTTAGAGGAACAAGGCATTGCATTGGCAGCTACCCTCCTTTCTTTGCACCCTAACTGTTGGTTTATTGTTTATATATTCTCAGGGAGACCTTCCACCCCCATCCATGTTGGAACTTTAATAAGCTCAATCTCATGAGGACTTCATGTGGGTAATCTCAGCTGCTCAAGATGACAATAATCATGTCCTACTTAGAAGCAATGGCAACATAATAGTATGATGATAAGTGGATGTACTGGTTAAAACCTATTTGTTGCTTTCGAGTTTTCTGGATTAACCAGTCTCTAAAGCTCTTGACTTATTGCTTAAGTCAGAAAATTCCAGATAAGACCCATGCCTTATGGGAACTCCCCATGTATGAACACTGACTAGTGGAAGATGATAGTAACACAAATTCACTTTCTGGGCTGGAGAGATGGCTTAGCAGTTAAACACTTGCCTGTGAAGCCTAAGGACCCTGGTTCGAGGCTCGATTCCCCAGCACCCACGTTAGCCAGATGCACAAGGGGGCGCATGCGTCTGGAGTTCGTTTGCAGTGGCTGGAGGCCCTGGCGCGCCCATTCTCTGTTTATCTGCCTCTTTCTCTCTCTGTCTGTCACTCTTAAATAAATAAATAAACAAAACAATTTAAACAAAAACAAAAACAAATTCCCTTTCCATTTTTCCTCAGATGTCCATTCTGGGGTGTGTTATTTCTTTACCACCTGTCCAAAGATGTTGGAAGTCATTGAAGCAAAGCTTGCATGGCTTCCTCAAACAAGAACCTTTCAGCAATGGACCCTATAATAGAGTCCTATTATTTCTTGCTCTGTATTTCTTTTGCTACTCTCATAAGTCCCATTTAATCATCATTAGTGACCCTTTGCCTCAGATTTTATTTTCCAGGAAGCCTGATCTAAGCAGAGTGTCCAAAGTTAATTTCTAAAGCTGGACAATGAGTCAGGCTTGTGTTTTACTCATTTTCTCAAGATGTCACTTATGTTCAACAGTATAAAGGGAAAAGATCATGACAGAACCAATGCTAAGATAGCATTATCTCTAGACTAGATACACTGCTGTTTCATATCAATATTTAAATACCTGCAATAAGCATAGTGTATGTAACCTCATTCCTATTTTTCTGATGAAGAAACAAAACGTTTTATATAGGAATGTGATAGAACACTTGTGTAGGATGCTTGAGGTCCCAAGTCTGATCTCCAGCATTTCAAAGGCAGACAGACAATTAAAATGAAAATTATATGTTTAAATCCATAGTTGTAAGTAAAGGCATTGGGATTAAGAGTCAGATTTATCTCCAGAAGTGTATAATAAGTGATAGCGACCTATTAACATGGTGAATTTATAAGACAAACATGATTATCTTCTGAATGCCACTCTTCATAATTGTGTGCCTGTCTAAGATGAAGAAATCCTTGCTAAGAGTTATGCAATTGAATTAATATGACTTTAAATTATTATAGTTGGTGTACACACTTTGTATATTTAAGGTTCAACGTGGACCTTAGCTGGCACAGTCTTTTCATTTGCCATACAGCTATTTCTTCCATGGTGACTTGTCAATAGTAATACTTATAAGTTTATCTGTCATTTTTGATGACATTGTTTGGGTCTTATTTCTCAAAAGGACAATAAAGAAAATTTTAATATTCTTCCTTGGTGAGAAGTCACTTCATATTACTTTACCTGTCATTTTTAGTATTAACACTTGATGCAAGATGTCTTTTGCTGTGTAAGAGATGATGGGCACTGAGTAAGAGTGGGGCTAGGCATCATAGAGGTTGCCCCATTCAATGCTTTTCTGGCTGATCTTTGAAGGTTACTTTGACTCCTTGCATGTGTTTGGTCATGTTGGCTCCATAGTTTTATTCTGTAGCATTATAAAAGTGACGTCCATAGGATGTTTCTTTCTGATTAAACAACTCTGCTTATACTAATTATTGACTTTTCTATTCAATCAATGAGAATCTAGTCATTAGTTGAAAAAATGCATATTGCTTATAACTTTTTCTGGAATACTTTATTTATGAGCTTACATTCAAAATAGTAAGTATTCCTAGAAGAATTTCCTCCCAATAGTTTTTCTGGAAGGTGCGAAGTCATAAATTAACAATGATCATGCTCTAGAGAACTGCCAGAATCATGTAGGGAATTGCCATGTTATATTATCTGTCCTTCCCTAGCCAACACTTATACAATCTGTCATTGTGAGAAGGATTAACAGATGTAGTTGAACAATTCTCCTCTTGGAATAGTAAGAGATTAGGATCAGTTCTTCCATTTATAATGTTTTGTGTACCATTTTCTTTCTTTGGGAAGTGAAATAACGTATTGATTTCACACTTACAATGATACATTATCCTCTTATAAATTTATGGATGTTAGAAGCTGTAAATTACTCAGAAAATTTGAGAAAGGGGAAACAAACATTGTGAATTTGAGGGCAGTAGAATGTAGAAATATTCTTCAGAAAGGGTGATAACAAGAAGAAATATCAGTAAGATATTTCTACCACTCAGACACTGCTGAACTATTGACTCATTATTATGTTTCATATTACTGATTGAATTTTCATTTAATCCTTCAGTGCCAATTTTAAAATAGAAAGTCAAAAGACTTAACTTTAATGTGTCCTCTGGGACCAAAAAATGTAAGAAGATTATATGTGGAATATATAAAACAAATCAATCCCTTTCCTCTCCTCTTGGTTTTGCTGTGTAACTAATGAAGCTATTTTTCCATTTTTAACTGCACCCCAGTGGTACAGGTGTCAGATCCCATTCTACATTAGATATTCCTGGACTGAATCTTTACCATTTTACTTGTTTCCTGTCAAAACTCATTCATAGCCCCTCACTTGACTCTGTGTCCCCTATAAAACATGTGCCATGTAATTACTTTAAATAAGATTTCTGCTCTTACCATATAAGGAAATATGTGAAAGTAGCTCTAGAAGGATATTTGAGAAAGTATCAAGTGTGTTTGGCTTGAAAATCTCTGTTCTTTTGTTTACCTCTACCACTTACACTTTGCCCATATCTTCCAAAGCATGTGTCTCAGGTTCAAAAAATATGGAGAAAAGTGAAAGAAAAAAATTACAAAGTTTGCAGCGTTAAGTAATTCATAAAATATAAGACACATAATGTATTATAAATGAAAATATTTTTATATAACTGAAAAAAAAATTTCAGGACAAGACAAAGAACTGTAGAAAATACAACATTTTATTCAGATGAATTCTATAGAAAAGATTCTGGTATATGCCAAAGGTAAAAGAGGGATATTAAAAATAGACAAATAAGAGTATCTTGGAACAAAAAGATCCTAGGTGACCAACTTCCCTACTCTCTTCCAGAACATGTGAGAAGAACAGATCATGTGGAGAGTTGCTGCACAGATTTTTGTGAGTACATTTCCAGATTTTCTTGAGGCCGTAGGCTATTGGAAACAGAAGAATATTCTTCATACAGCAAAATGGCCAATAGTGACCTAAGTGAGTTAGTGACAGGTTAAAAAAAAATGAAACAGTACTCCTTAGCAAAATGAGTATATGACATCATCACTGACCAAATCTGCGACCCCTCTAGGATACTCTCTTGTGTAACTCTTAGGAGATGGCGATGAAGGCTAAGAATATGTACTTAGAATTTGGTAAAATGAGGCACACAAAGAAAGCTTAAGTTCATTTGAAAATAAAAAATGACATTTTTTACTAGTATTTTTATCTTTGCTCTGTCTAACTTTCCACCCCTCAGTTTAGAGAAATAAACAGTAAGTCATTACAAGTGGTGTGCTAGTGAATGCTTAACAACTGGCTATCAAGACAATGCAAAATCAAAGCAAAGCAAAACAAATAGAAAAACAAAAGCCAGAAACATAATTTCAGTTTTTTCCAATGATTGTTGTATGATATCAAGTTGTCAACTTGAGATACAGGTAGTCAATATAGACCTAGATCTCGATGTATATGGATGCAAGTATGGGCTGTTAGATGGGAAGACACATGGTTTATGGTTTAATACATGTAGGGTGATTACTTCAGTGGGTGAGAAAGTGTATGTATTGACATAAAAGGATTGGTGAGAGGATGGACAGATAATTGTAGTTTGCTGAAGCAAGAGTCCCTGGAAAATGGTCGTAAAGAATCAATGAATTTGTTAAACTTAGACACTCACCATTGAATCTGAAAATGGGTAGATATGAATAAAATCATTTCTTGCAAATTGGAATAAGTTAACTCCAGACCATCATTAACTACTGCCCATAGGTATATGAAAGTAATATTTCTTGACTTGAAAATCCAAGCTTTTCTAGTAGGTATAGGCTGTTGCTAGTTTCTCTTATAGGTATAGACTACTTCTGACATAGTTGAAGAATCCAATAGATTGGCTATTTTTTAAAAAATGGGTCAATATCATGGTATATTGGCACATCTGATTGACTGTATTCTGGAGATTAACTATGAACTTTATTTTTCTTTGCCTTTGTTATTCCAAGCTACATTCAATAATACCATTACACTGGTATATTTCAAGAAGCAAAAAGAAGGAAATTAACTCCAACAGAGTCTACATTTATAGTGGACTTGGACTATATGCAGAATAGAAAACAGGGGTAGATCAAGAAGATGTTGCTGTGATGTTTAAAGGAAAAGTGATATCAATTCTCTTCTAAGATATTACAGGTCTAAATTTACCTGTATTTTATATTCACTATGATGTTTATTTATAAGCTGCAGATAATAAGATATATTTACACTCTGCCTCTCATACTAGTTAAGAAATTATCATAACATTATATGAGACAGATAGTATTTTTATTGTCCATATGTTACATATGTTACAAATAAATAAATTCATGTTTAGAGAGGTCAAGTAACTTTCCCAGGGATCACATGGATTGCATCTTTTTGTGTCTTAATGATGAATGATATGGGGAATTCATCAGCAGTGGAAACAATTTTGTTACCCAGTGTGCTTTGGAGAACTGTTTCTCATAACTTCATGCTTATCTACTTACTGATAGAAGATAAGGATAGTGACTAATAAATAATTGTGGAGTAAGTGACCTTATCTATTTATTTTGGCTTGGCCCATTTTGTTTATTTGAAACAATTGTTATAGTTGATTACTTACTTGCTGATCTACTGGTCAACAGAAGTTTTATCAATGCTTATAACAACTTCATAAGCACATTTGAAGAAGTAAAAACAGGTACAATTTATTTTAAACCTCTTCTGTGTAAATAAATTATATTGATAATTTCATACAAATTTAGTTTTTACTTAATACAACTTTAAAGTGTGGCATTATTGCAAGAAACCAAACAGCTTGAAGATTCTAAAAGTGAATGAATTGAGAAAAGGTAAACTAATTCTGAGGGTTTGCTACCACCTTTATGCTTAAGGATGCCAAAATACAGTGTAAAAATGTACATTTTCATATCCAAAATTTCCTTTACTTCCTTAATAGTTACTGTATTAAGTATATTTATTTTCACCTGTGAAGTTATCCTTAAAGGGGAAAATAAACAAAGGAGAAAGAATTGGTTTCAAATTGCTTAGAAATGGAATTATGCACAGATAAGCAGAGAGAGAGACCCCCATATCTTGAAGTCATAGTGACCCATCCATACATAACAGCAGTGTCATAGAGCCTTCTCCAAGAGCTTGCTGGATATGTCCATATTAGGATACCATTGAAACCACTGTCAGAGTCATGATCCTCCAGCCAAACTGTGTCCCTAATTCTATCACTATTGTGTCCTTTTCATGATGTAATGGTGCAGAAACCAGTTAAAAGAAATTTCTTAAGTTCTTTCTAGTTGATTTTCCAAAATAAAACCACATTTTTATTTCAAAATTTTAGGGCATATGAAGTCAAAATGTTAATAAACACCACAGTTTCTAATGATTTTATTTCTCATCAGTTAGAAAGATCATTGTCTCCAGCAAAAGAGAGCTCTCTTTTTTACTGTTCTTACCCTTTTTTCCTTTCCAGGTGTAACTGGGATTAGGTAATGATGTTAAGTAAAGGATGCATTGTTTCAGTCATTGTCTAGAACTTTCTGTGAGCATTGTGAAAAAGTTCAGTCCTTTAGTGATCCAACTTCATGCTAATTTTAGATATAAAGAATACAAGTTTTAGATGTTGCATATGATTAACTATGGAATTCTATTTGTAGGAAACTGAATTTGCGCTGACATGTCTTGTCACCATGGTGAAAGCCCAAGCTATTCTAATGACAAAATTACTACAGAAATAAATATCTGCGAGACTAATTTAAGCAATGCCATCAACAGATCTTTAATTATGTTCAAATGGGAAAAACCCATCATAATTTTGACTGGTTTATGAAAGTCACATTACACCATTAATGATTTATTTCTTGGTAGCTGATGCCAAGGTAACTGGATCATGCAGTCTTATTCTTGTCGCCCTCTCTTCCAGAGAGTTGTTAGCCTAATTCATTCATGTTACTTATCCACTTTAGCAAAAGACATGGAACTGATACTTTTTAGGTTATCTTAGTGCCACTGTAGCAAACTGGGCTCAAATTTTATGGCAAATGACTATTTCCCACATTGGCCTGAAAAGTTGATTATTCCTTCAACTTTTAAAAGTGTTATTTACTTATTTTTCTTCAAATTTTATTTTATTTACTTATTTATTTATTTTTGTCTTTTTGAAATAGGGTCTCACTCTAGCCCAGGCTGACCTGGAATTTACTATCTAGTCTCAGGGTGGCCTCAAACTCACAGCGATCCTCCTACCTCTGCTTCCCAAGTACTGGGATTAAAGGTGTGTGCCACCACACCTGGCTATTTTTCTTTAAATTTTATTTGTTAGAGACAGAGAGCAAGAGAGTGAGTATGGGCACTCAGACCCTCCTGCCACTGAAAATAAACTTTTATTGTTGAATAGATTTTGTTTTATAAACTGTGGTGCCCCTGTGTTTGGAGCCTATATATTTATAACTGTGATGTGCTCATGTTGGATCATTCCCTTGATGATTAAGAAGTGGCCTTCTTTGTCCTTTTTGATTATGTTTGGTTTGAAGTCTACTTTATCATATATTAGTATAGCAACACCTGCTTGTTTTTTTTATTTCCATTTGCTTGGAATATTAATTTCCATCCTTTCACCCTGAGGAGATATTTATCTTTGGCTGTGAGGTGGGTTTCTTGAAGACAGCAGGTAGAAGGGTCTAGGTTTTTGATTCATCCTGATAACCTGTGTATTTTGATGGGTGAGTTAAGACCATTAATATTTAAGGTCACTACTGTGAGGTTTGAATTAAGCCCTGCCGTGTTTTATAGGGTTTGTTGCTTTCTTGTGTTTTGTACTATTTTAAGCCTGGTCTATTTTGGTTATTATGATCTTGCTGGCTCTTGAGATTGATTGTTTGACTCTCCTGTGTGGAGTATTCCTTGAAGTATCCTCTGTAGACTTGGCTTTGTGTTCATATAATTATAGAGTTGACTTCTTTTCATGTGAAGTTTTCCTTTCACCATCTGTTATGAGGGATACTTTTGCTGGGTAGAGTAGCTTGGGTTGGAAGCCATAGGTTTTCAGACATTGAAGTGTTCCATTCCAGGCCCTTCTGCCTTTTAGGGTTTCCATTGAGAAGTCTGATGGAATTCTGATGGGATTGCCTTCTTATGTTATGAATTGATTCTCTCCTGCTGCTTTTACCTCTCTGTATTTGTTTTCTTTGTTAAGAGTTTTTTTTTTGTTGTTGTTGTTATTGTTTTTGAGTTAGGGTCTCTCTGGCCCAGTCTGACCTGGAATTTACTTTGTAGTCTCAGGGTGGTCTTGAACTGTTGGCAATCTTCCTACCTCTGCCTCCTGAGGCTGGGATTAAAGGCATGTGCCACCACACCTGGCAAGAGTTTAATTATGATGTGTCTTGGAGAGTTTCTTCTTTGGTCCTGTCTCTTTTGTGTTCTATGGGCTTGAATGTAAATGGGCCTCTCTTTTGAGAGATTCAGAATATTTTCTTCTTTAATTTTGTTGAATATGGTCTCTGCCTCTGGCCTGGATTTCCTCTCCTTCTTGTATACCCAT
The DNA here is from genome assembly GCF_020740685.1 of Jaculus jaculus. Taxonomy (NCBI): domain Eukaryota; kingdom Metazoa; phylum Chordata; class Mammalia; order Rodentia; family Dipodidae; genus Jaculus; species Jaculus jaculus. The sequence goes on along the minus strand of NC_059103.1, from coordinate 97,103,223 downwards.
GACCTGTATGTTTGATCATTTTAGGGTATCCCACAGTTCCTTCATATTCTGTTCACTTGAATTTTTTGAACTTAGTTTTCTCCTGTCTTTTCTACCAGATCAGATGTTCTGTCTCCCACATGAGTAACTCTGTGGGTGAGGGGTTCTAGAGAGGTTTATATAATTTCTATTTGATTTTTGTTTTCTATAGTGTTATTTTGCATTGTGCCCAATTCTTTTTTGAGGTACAGTTTCAAGTTCTGATTTTCATGATGCTTCCTGGAGTTCATTCTTGCATTTTATCAAGTCTTCAATAAGTTTAATCAATTGATTGATGAGATATTCCATTTCTTAACTTACTTTCAATTTACTCATATCTCTTTGGAGGGTTCTAACATTTTCTTCAATCAAGTTAAGCCTACTGCCAAAAGCTAAATGTTCTAGTAGATTATTCTGTTCAATTTCATTGATATGATTGTTGGTTCTTTGATAGTTTGCTTCAAGATCAGTGATTTTTTTTTTTTTTTTTTGATCAGGGTCTCATTGGTTGTTGTGTTTTCATTTTGGGAATGAATTTCTGTTGATTTCTCTATGATTTCCTTGGAGCTTTCACTGTAGGACTAGGCATCCTTGGTGGAGATCTCTCAGTTTTCTGACTTTCATTGATTATTTTTTTTGGGGGGGGGTTGTTGTCTAACCACTTTAGAAAGACTCTTTATTTTATTGAGGATAAAGCAAGTTTTTGTCCTTTGGCCCATGAACCCTATGACTCAGGTGAACAGGCATGTTGGTACCCAGTGGCCAGTCAGGGTACCAGAGCAAAAGGCCTGGTTCCACAACTCATATGTGGAGCAGGCCTTCCCAAGCAAGGCACAATGGGACCTACTAGGACCATTGAACATTGGAACATGGGATCAAGAATCTGGCCTACTTACTCTGTACTGCACCCTGCAGCACACAGACTGGTGCAGGGAACCCAGACCAGGAAGGTGGGAGGAACTGGAAAACAGGAGTCTGGTCTACTCACTCCAGACCCTGAGTCAGTCCACACAGACTGAGGCAGGGAACACAGACTGGGGAGGTGGGAGGAGCATGAAAACAGGGGTATGGCCTACTCCAGACCACAGTGCTGCCCACAACACCTATTTATTTTTATGTGATAGAGAAAAAGAGAGACAGAGGTAGAGGGAGAGAGGAGAATGGGTACACTAGGACCTTGAGCCTCTGAAAATGGATTCCAGATGTATGCACCACATTGTGCATCTGGTTTAAGTGGGTCTTGGGGAAACAAACCTGGTTCCTTTGGCTTTGCAGGCTGGAGCCTTAACTGAAAAGCCATGTATGTATGTATGTATGTATGTATGTATGTATGTATGTATGTGTATATATATATATATATATATATATATATATATATATATATATATATATATAATGTATCTCCACACACACACATTTGTTTGTATATTGATTTTACAGATAGTAAGTTTACAGCCTTACTAATCTCCTTTATTAATTCTAGTACATTTTAAAATATTTTATAGGATTCTGTATAGGTAAATCATGTTTTCTTCTCATAGAAACAGATTTATTCCTTTCATTCAAACCTAGATATTAATCTTTTTATTACTTTTTGGCATTGAAAAAAATCTCCTTCACCCCAGCACTTATGACTTGAACAAATCACAAGTCAGAGACCAGCCTGGAACTCAGGGAGTTCAAAGTCAGCCTGGGCTTACATAGGAAGATCTATTCAGCAACTAAACAACCAACTGAGAACTGAGCATCTAAGTTACCTAGCAACCACCCAAACAGCCAGAATCTCTTATTTTATTTTTTATTTTTATTTAATTTTTAAAAATTATTTATTTATTTGAAAGCGACAGATACAGAAAGAAAGACAGATAGAGGGAGAGAGAGAGAATGGGCGCGCCAGGGCTTCCAGCCTCTGCAAACGAACTCCAGACACATGCGCCCCCTTGTGCTTCTGGCTAACGTAGGACCTGGGGAACTGAGCCTCGAACTGGGGTCCTTAGGCTTCACAGGCAAGCGCTTAACTGCTAAGCCATCTCTCCAGCCCTTTATTATTTATTTGACAGAGAAAGAGAGAGAGAGAGAGAGAGAGAGAGAGAGAGAGAGAGAGAGAGAGAGGGAGGGAGGGGGGAGGGGGATATGAATGGGCATATCAGGGCCTCCAGCCACTGCAAACAAACTCCAAATGCATGCACCCCCTTGTGCATCTGGCTAATGTGGGAACTGGGGAATTGAACCTGGGTCCTTTGGCTTTGCAGGCAAACACCTTAACCACTAAGCCATCCCTCCAGCCCCAGTCAGACTCTCTTTATCAAGCTCTCTACAGGCTTCTGTAAAACCACTTTTCTACTAGGCTTTATCCTTGAACCCTATCCTTGGAATAAGCTGAATAGGTTCTTCAGGAATCCCTCCCACTCTTTGTACAAGATCAAATTCCCTTTCTATCTTTAATGTGTAGGTCCTTGTTATACCATTGCATACTAGAATTGCCCACACAATGTTGCATGGAAATAGTGAAAGGAGACTTTTTTAGCTTGTTTATAATTTATGAGGAAAGCATTCTTTTATTTTTATTTTTTGTTCTTTTGAGGTAGGGTCTCACCCTGGTCCAGGCTGACCTGGAATTAACTATGTAGTCATAGGGTGGCCTCAAACTCTCGGCAATCCTCCTACCTCTGCCTCCTGAGTGCTGGGATTAAAGGTGTGCACCACCACACCTGGCAAAAAAAGCATTCTTTTATATACTGTTAAATAAATGGCTAGTTACAGTATTTTCATAGATGGATATTATTAGGCTTAGAAAATTCCATTATATTGCTAGTTTACATAGAGTTTTTTCTCTTTTTATCAAGAATGAATGTTGGATTTTCATCCAATTCTTATCCTGTGTTAATTCATATGAGTGTGTGATTTGTTGATGTGATGGATTATAACATTTGATTTTCAAATGTTAAAACCAGCCATACGTATTTGGAATAAATCTCTTGTGGAATAGTATATGTTTCTTTTTACACATTCTTGGCTTTAATTTTCTAACATTTTATTGAGGATACTTGCATAGTATCATGAGAGATATTAGTGTGTAGTTTACTCTTTTTGTAATATCTTTGCCTTGTTTTGGTAGTAAATTCTAGGCTGTTATGACTTCGAAATAATCTATGTGATTTTGTCTTCTGGAAGATGTGATAAAAAACTGGAATACTTTTTTCCTTACATACTTGGCATAATTCACCAGTAAACTAATCTGGGGTTTGGTGCTTTGTAGTCTTGACATATTATTATTTCATGATTAGATTTCGTTAATCACTATATATTGGAATTATGAAATTATGAATTTATTCCTGTATGAGTTTAGACAGACTTTTTTCAAGAAATTGATCCATTTCACTTATGTTAATTTATGGATCTAGAGTTCAGTCTATTCCTATATTATCCTGTCAATTTCAGGGAAATTTTTCATGATGTAGCCTCTTTCCTTTTTAGACTACTTATCTAAGTTTCTCTCTCTCTTTTTTCCTTAACCTGGGTAGAAGCTTTTCAAGGATCCAGCTTTTGTTTTCTTTATTGTTATGAGAGAAAACATGCAGAATTTGTCTTTCTCTGTTTGAAGAAAACATTCATTTGAATTTTGTTTTTGATCTACTCTGAGCATCTCCATCTTGTGGATTGTGTAGTTAAACAACATTCAACAAAGTTCTTGCAAGTGCATTAGGAATTATTGTATGTTACTGCTTGTGGTGGTTTGACTCAGGTGCCCCCAATAAACTTAGGTGTTCTGAATGCTAGATTCCTAGCTGATAGAGATTTGGGAATTAACACCTCCTGGAGTAAGGTTTATGGGTGTTATAGCCAGTTTCTCTTTGTCAGTATTTGGCACACTCTTTTGTTGCTATGGTCCTCCTTATGTGGGCCAGGAGGTGATGTTTACCCTCTGCTCATACCACCATTTTCCCCTGCCATCGTGAAGCTTCCCTTTGAGCCTGTAAGCCAAAATAAACCTCTTTTTCCCAGAAGCTGGTTGGGTGACCTCTACCAGCAATGCAAACTGGACTGCATGCAACACTGCTATTCTTTGCTCTTGTTCTTATTTGTATTATCTATTCTTTTTCTGAAACTTATTGTGGTTTTCATTATAACTTATCATTGTAGCAATTGAGCATTGTATATGTCTTCATTTCCTCTTCTTTATTTGTATTGCATTAGTATTTTTAAAACTTTGCTTTCTTGTGGTTGTTCTAGAGGTTTTTTTTTTTGTTGTTGTTGTTGTTTTTTTTTTTTTGCTTTTCAAAGTAGGGTCTCACTGTAGCCCAGGTTGACCTGGATTCATTCTGTATTTTCAGGGTGGCCTCAAACTCACAATGATCCTCCTACCTCTGCCTCCCAAGTGCTGGGGCTAAAGGCATGGGCAACCATGCCCAGCTTGTCCTAGAGTTTGTAACACATATTTACAATGAAAACAAGTTCATTTTAAGGTGGCCTCAGACACAGTTAACTTGAGATGGCCATAGAATGAAGTCTATGCCATTTCATGGTTATACAAATTTTTTCTAATAATACCAGCCAAACTTTTCCATGTTAAGCATCATTGTTCTCTTTTATTTTAGTCATAGATAATTATAATAACCATGCACATGTAGACATATACACACATCTATGCATAAGCATATTTTGTGAGATTTTGGTATCATTTTCAATAAAGCATCATCTATTAGAGTTACTAAGAATAAGAAAAACAATGTTTCTTACTTTTGACTATGAATTTTCTGATCTTTACATAAATCCAAATTATTTTATTTCTATTCTCTTTAAGGGATGTGTGCTGTTCTGATTTAGGTGTCCCCCATGAACTAATGTGTTTTGAGTGCTCGATTCCCAGCTTTTCAGCTCATCCAGCATTTATATGGATACTGGGTTGTGAATTCTGATCCTAATGCTTATGTGACAAGTGCTTTATCCACTCAGCCATCTCTCCAGTTCCTAGGAGTTAAGTGGAAATCTTTTCTTTCATGTTTCATGTCCTACTTACATTGTCAACATTTTGTCAAGCATCTTGAATGTGTAGATATAATTATATCCAGTTTGGATATCCTTTCCTTTTAATTCAACCATCTATGTCAATACTTGCTAGTTTTTTATTTTCTTTTCATTACTGGTAGTACTTACTTTACTTACCCTCATGGTAAGGATAACACTGTGCATTTCAATGCCTAAGTAACTTATAGTGGGTATGAACATAAACATTTAGAAGGCAATTTGACAGGCATATCATGTCCATTTATCAAAACAACAATAGCTTCTCCAGTAGGAGGGTATTCCCATGCCAATCATGTTTTTTTTTTTTTTTAAGCCAAGTTTATAGTACCAGACATTGATTCCTCTCTGTGGAGTGGGTCTCAATACCAATAAAAATTCACACCACTATTGCATCAGTGGGGACATTACCTGGCTGGTTGATAATGTAGTACGCAGCATCAACAGCCAAGTAAGACTGTCAATGACAATTCTCTCTCAGCAAACTGCATGGCATCTTCCTGACCTATGAAAGCTAGCCAGAAGAATAGGAGCTTTCAATAATGTTCCAACTTGATTTCTCTCCATCCTGCAACAAAAGTGTGTAGTATTTTTAGCAGTAGGGTCCACCTGGTTCTAGTGGACAAATAACAGCAGTGCCAATAGTCTACATTGGTTTTGGAGGCCTCCCAGACTTACCTGGCTAACAATTCATAGGATGGTAGCCCACCCTTGGTATTGAGTTTATTTTTTACTAAATGTGGCTTCTGGGTTCAGCTTTATATACACCCATGCAGAATCAGCTTTAAAACTCTTACCCACGAGACAGTTTCTATAAAACAAGGAGTAGGTGTATGCTGAGAAAAGTCTCAGTTGGAGATGAGTAAACATATGCATTTATTAAACAAAGGATAATGTGGGCCACAAAAATCCCAAAACATTGACTTGAAAGAAAAGTTAAATGAAAAGTTGAAGCCAGGCTTGATGGCACGCCTTTAATCCCAGCACTCTGGAGGCAGAGATAGGAGGATCACTGTGGGTTCAAGGCAACCCTGAGACTACATAATGACTTCCAGGTCAGCCTGGGCCAGAGTGAGACCCTACCTCAAAAACAAGAACCCCCACAAAAATTGAATTCATTAAAAAAAAGATACTAGAGATAACATTTACAAACAGAATACAAAACCTCATATAGAGATACCTACTTTCCATTAAGTGAGTTATATTAGAGACCCTTTGCTAAAAGTGTCACATATGTCTTACAGAAATTGTAACAGAGAAACAACAGGATTTACAGAATCTTTTCAAAATAAACACTACCAACCTAATGGAAAAACATCTGCACTATTTAGCTTATTACATTAGTCTCTCATGATGGTTAAGAGATAAGTGTGCATTCTTTCTCAGATTTACTGTTGGAAACTTCTACTTATAAGTCTGTGGTTTAAGACAGGAAACATGCTTTGATTGATTGTTTTGAAATAAAGTGAATAGTCCAAATGTTCAAATCAAGGAAACATCTAAAAGATAAAGATGACAGTTCAAACACTCCACTGTAAAAATAGTAATGTTTGCACCTTTAAAGTGCATGATTTTTATTGATGTCAATAGAACAAGTTCAGTCAAACTAGTCACAAAGATGAACATTCCCATTGTACAAATAAATGAACCATAAACATTTGAGCAATTTTAATCTTAAATCTCCAAAGGAAAGAATTCCTCCAAAAGAAGGAGATATCAGCTAAACCACCCAAGAAATGAGAAATACATCATGATCTCAAGGACAATGCATGTAGAGTTCCTGATGTACCAACTTAAAACCAACATGGAGAGGCAAGCACACATCACATCAAAACTCACAAGTCTGTACTGTAGAATGCCTTTTAAGAAAAAGCTGTCTTGGCTTGAGTAAGTAAAAATAGTGAGATTCTCAGAGCATGGGTTTTTAAAACACCCAAATCCATCTTTGTCCCTCATAGACTCATGATCAACTCGTAGTGCAAATTGCCTTTAGTCCAACTTCAAAGGGCCCATAGTTTTTATTAACTTTAAAATTGTTCAAAAGTCCCAAGTCTCATCTGAGATTTAAGTCTCTCTCTTAACTGTGATTCCTATATAAATCACACTGTAAATTACATATTTCTAACATATAATGACACAAAGTAAACATTCCCATTGTAAAAAGGCATAACAAGGAGAGACTGGACCAATGTAAAATACATAATGAGTAAGTAAACATCAAACATCAGAGGTTTGAATCCAACCATAACCATAACATCCATAACTTATAGCTCAGTTGAGAAGCCCAAGGAAAATTCCATCCACAGTCAGCAGCACTCCAAGTTTGTCCTTTCACAGTCTGAATATATATAAAACATATTCAGGTAAAAACTTCAAACCACAATTCATCTTAATAGCTCCATAAAATAGTCTTACTTGGCTCCACAAAGGGATTTCAAACTGATTTCTGATTGCCACACTTCACTAGTTGCTGGAACCAGCTTGCCTTCATGCAGTGGCCTTACTGAGACTCCATACAGGGAATTGTGCTTTGCTTTACATGTAATATATTATCAGCAGCTTCTGGAACCTTGTGCAATTCAGGACCCACTTCCTTGCATTTAAATTATTTTATTATTTATTCATTTTTTTGGTTTTTTGAGGTAGGGTCTCACCCCGGTCCAGACTGACCTGGAATTAACTATGTAGTCTCAGGGTGGCCTCAATCTCATGGTGACCCTCCTACCTCTGCCTCCCAAATGCTGGGATTCATGTGCCACCACGCCCAGCTTCCTTGCATTTTTTTTAATGCTTCCCAAACCAGTATCAGGTGTATGGCATAGCCAAACTTGTAAATCCAAAGATGACTTGAAGAGAAGATTTCTTCTCTATAATTTTTTTCCAGCCTTCTTCCTGGGTGGGTTTCGTCCTTAGACATCTTTTCTAGGGTTCCTATGCAAAGCTGTTGGCCCACACTTAATGGTAGCACTCAACAATTGCAACTTGTCACCTAAAACCAGTTGCTGCCTATAAGTTCAAACTTCCTTGAATTTTTCTTGTGATAAGCCATATACCTATCATCTCTTTTTGTTATATGTCTTCCACTAAGCACACTAGTCAATTACTTTCAAGTTCAACTTGCTCAAATTCTTAGGGTGTGGGTAGAAGAATGAAACCACCTTCTATATCTGTAGCCCAGTTCCAATAAAGTTCTCTTCTTCCTCTTTGAATGTCCATAAGCCAAGACTTCACCATCCACAATTCCCTCTGAATTTAGCCTTTTCAAAATCTCACCAGAATAGTCCATAAAGTTCTTCTTACAGTACTTCTAGGCTTCTTCAGTCCAAAGTATGAAATCCTTCTACATTCCTTCTGCAAACATATCTCAAAAGACTAAAACACATATTGTCAGATTCATTGCAGCTATTGCCTCACTTCTCATACCAATTTTCTGTTGCAGTTACTTTCTCACTGCTGTAACAAATATTCCACCACAAGCAGATTATGGAAGGAAAGTGTTTATTTCAGGCTTATAGATTCAAGGGAAACTGCATAAATGACTGAGAAATGGGCTTACTTCACATCCATAGCAGAGAGAATCAAAACAATACCACCCAGGACCAACAATCAGAACTCAATCTGGCTCTGAACACATCTTAGGGCTAGATTAAATATTTTTCCCTATGACATATCTCTTCCCCAGTAGGGTTTTACCCTCTGTAGGCTCAAGTTGCAACCTCAATCTTAATCAAAACTTTCTGAGGATACGGGGGACACATATTCACATTCAAACTATTACAAGTAGAAAATAGTTACAGAGAGATGAAAAGAGACACATTAAGAGCTTAGCCTACCTGTTTATATTCTGATTTCTTTGTGTCTGTTCAACACAGACAAATGAGTAAAATCTCTGAGGAGATATGCCTGCCCCATCTACTTTCTGACTGCAGTTGCATGAAAAATTCAAATGAGAACTACATAGCTGAACTCAATTCATCAGGAAAATAAATAGCTGTTACTAAGTAACTACTGCTCAAGACAGAACCAATTGAAAGAGTTAATACTACATCCATGTCAATTTGTACTAAATTAATGCCTGTATTCAAGGCAATATCAATAAAATCCTGGTAGCAGATGTTGAGAAATATTGATAAAGTGATTATATAAAATCTCTTGTGGTAACACAGAAGATCAAGAATAATCAAGACAGTCTTGAACTCAAAGAAAAAAAATTGAAACTTAATTTCTTGATCTCAAAGTTGGTCTTCAACTAATGACAATCAAATTTTGTGTAATCAATAAGTGCAGAGAGAAATAGAGCTGAAATGAGAAACAAACTCATCTGTGTGGTTTTTTTTTTTTGCAACAGCGGCTAGACCAAGGCAAACTTTAATTAAATTCCTCACAGGGTACATGAATATATGTGTGGCAAAACAACAAATTAGACTGCTAATATAGGAGAACATTAGCCAGACTTTAGTGATGAACAAAAAGTTTTCAAGTATTATATTTTAAAAGCTAAGGAAACAAGACAATAAGGGAAAGTGATATATCTGCACTAAAACTTTTGTTCACCAAAGACAATATAAAGAGTATTAAAAGGTAATGGAACTGAGAGAATATGTGCATATGTTTGGTCAAAAATAATTACCTTTCCGCATATAAATTATTCCATAAATAAATACAGATGATTAAGTTGTAAAAAATGTGTTAAAAAGTCTGAATAGGTATCTCACAAAGCCATATGTAAGACACACATACAAATACACAATGTATGGCTTCTTTAGTCATCCTTAAAATGCAAATTGTAATATACTGTGACGTTATGGTTCTACCAGAATGGTGAGAATTAAAATCATATATGCTTCTGGGGCTGAGGAGATGGCTCAGTGGATAAAGTACTTGCCATGTAAGTGTGAGGACCTGAGGCTGGATCCACGGTATCCACATAAAAGCAGATTCTGTAGCACAGTTGTCTACAATCACAGCACACCCGCAGCAAGATGTAATGTAGAGACAGGAGAATCTTGAAGAAGCTTGTGGGCCAGTCAGCTAGACAAATACAGCAGTGAGCAATAAGAGACCCTGCCTCAACCAAGGAAGAAGAAGAGGACTGACACCTGGAGTTATGTGACGTCCACACATGCACCATGGTGCTTGTGAACCCATACATTTGCACACATGAACATTCGCATACATAATGCACACATCATGCACACATGCACATACACATCAAAAAAGAATAAAAATCTATCAGGTATTACAATAGTGTATAATACTTGCAAAGTTTGTGCAATACTGTAAGCACTTGGGAAAACAGTTCTGAAGTAGGTGGTAAATCTGAATTTATATACACTCTCTTACCAGTTTTACTCTAGAGGTGCATCTGGCAGAGATGACAATATGATTCAAAATGGCCAACTAGAAATGACTCAAATGTTCATAAAAATTATAATTGATATATGAACGATAATATATTTTCATGGTACCATATAATACCACAATGAAAAATAATTTTTGGACATAGAACAAAAATTATAACTTTCACTAATATGGCTTAAAATAAAATCCAAATTAATTACCTCAGTCATGGTCATTATGACTGGAATGGGAATGTTTTGTATTTTGATCTGGATGGTGGTTACACAGGTGTGATTACTTTGTTAAATTTTGTACAGCTATATATTTAAAACTTGGATATTTTAAAGTATATATGTGTATTATGTTTCAGTAAAAATGTAAAATGTGGAAAATATATTTCTGAGACCTGCCAAAGGAGTCCTTTTGGAAATAAACTTTACATTTTTAAAGCTGGATAATGAAAAAAACTTCCATATCTAGTTCTTCCAGAGAAGGAGCTTTTTATATGCTCTGCTTATGTTTGTGCTACTTGAGATATCATTTTGAAGAATGCTAGAGATTTATAGTTAAATAAGTGATTAATCATATAAATGAGTCTATTTTAGCTTTGCAGTGGAAAAATAAATCACATTTTGTGTTTAAGAAAACCATACAGAAATCTCAAGTGATGTGGTAACTACTAAATGGTGGCTTCTTAATTAGTGCATCCCCGGACTCTGACTTTATAGCCTAGAGAAATATTAGTCATCCAAGATTCTTTTAGAATCCCACTAGGATAATTAGATTGTAGTTATGGGATCATTGTTTTCTCAGTCTTTTATAAAACACTTTCTTGAAATAAATCTACATGTAATAGTAGCCAAGTATCATTACTATATTCACTGCAATTATTTTGGGTGTTAAGGAGTTCCATCCAGGAAGAATTTATCAAGATTCCATAAATATAATTTACAAAAGGTATAACTTAGTACTATAAGTTCAGAGTCTAAAATAGACAATTATGAAATATAAACTAAAAACTAAGTTTCTCATCCTATATAGATATCAAAGTTCAGGTCCATGTGTATTTTGTGTGTGTGTGTGTGTGTGTGTGTGTGTATGTGTGCATGTGTGTTTTAATTTCTATGTTCTTACACAGTCTCTAAAGTTCCTTTTGTTGATTTCTACTTTTATCCTATATAGTCAGAAAACATACATGATATGATTTTTTAAAATTTATTTATTATTTTTTATTAACAATTTCCATGATTGTAAACAATATATCCCATGGTAATGAACCCCCCCCCCCACTTTCCCCTTTGAAACTCCACCATAAACCCTCCCCCTCTCAATCAGTCTCTCTTTTATTTTGATGTCATGATCTTTTCCTCTTATTATGAATGTCTTGTGTAGGTAGTGTCAGGCACTGTGAGGTCATGGGTATCCAGGCCATTTTGTGTTTGGAGGAGCACGTTGTAAGGAGTCCCACTCTTCTTTTGATTCTTACATTCTTTCCGACACGTCTTCCACAATGGACCCTGAACCTTAAAAGGTGTGATAGAGATATAGTAGTGCTGAACACTCCTCTGTCACTTCTTCCCAGCACCATGATGCCTTCTGAGTCATCTCAAGGTCACTGCCATCTGAAAAGAGAAGGTTCTCTACCAAAAGTGAGAGTAGCATTAATATATGGGTATGAACATTAAGAGAAGTGCTTACTGGGCAGTTTGATGAGCATCGTATATACATTTAGCCAGAAAGCAGCAGACATTACTCTCCTAAGGCTCATGACTCCCCCTGTTATAGGTTTTCAGTATCAGCAACCTACTCCCTCCCATGGAGTAGGCCTCCAGTTCAGTTAGAAGGCAGCTGGTTTCCACCGTGACATGCCACTATTGCACCTGTTGGCTCATTTGGCCTGGCTGGCAAAATATAAGGCTTGCAGTGTACACTGTTGAGCATCTTCATGGAGAAGTTTAAGAAGCATTGGTGTTAGTTCTTCCCTGAAGGTTTGGTAAAATCCAGCAGTGAATCCATCTGGGTCTGGACTTTTTTTAGTTGGGAGATTTTTTTTTTTTTTTTTTTTTTGATTTTTCAAGGTAGTGTTTCACTCTAGCCCAAGCTGACCTGTAATTCACTATGTAGTCTCAGGGTGGCCCTGAACTCACAGTGATCCTCCTACCTCTGCCTCCCAAGTCCTGGAATTAAAGGCGTGCATCACCATTCTTCGCTTAGTTGGGAGGTTTTTGATAATTGCTTAGATCGCCATACTTGTTATAGGTCTTTTTAAGTGATTAATCTCATCTTGATTTAATTTAGGTAGGTCATATAAGTTGAGGAAATCATCCATTTCTTTCAGATTTCCATACTTTATGGAGTATTTGTTTTTATAATATGTCCCTGTGATTTTTTGAATTTCTCTGGTATCTGTTGTGATGCTGCCTTTTTCATCTCTAATTTTATTAATTTTTGTCTCTTCTCTTTTTCTTTTGGTCAGATTTGCTAAGGGTTTATCAATCTCGTTTATCCTTTCATAGAACCAACTCTTTGTTTCATTGATTCTTTGGATTTTTGTTTGTTTGTTTCTATTTCATTAATTTTTGCCCTAATATTTATTTCTTCCCATCTACTGATTTTCAGTTTGCCTTGTTTTTCTTTTTCCAAGGCTTTAAGGTGAAGCATTAGGTCATTTGCTTGAGACCTTTCTAATTTCTTAATATAGGCACTTAAAGCTATAAGTTTCCCTTAGGACGGCCTTCATTGTGTTCCAGAGGTTTTGGTATGTTGTGTTCTCATTATCATTTTACTCTATGAATTTTTTAATTTCCTTCTTGATTTCTTCATTGACCCATTTATCATTTAGTAGTGCATTGTTTAGTTTCCATGATATTGTGTATGCTCTATAGCCTTTCTTGCTACTGATTTGTAGTTTGATTCCATTGTTATCAGATAGAATGTAAGGAACTATTTCAATTTTCCTGTATTTGTTAAGATTTGCTTTGTGTCCTAATATATGATCTATTTTATAAAATGTTCCATGTGCTGCTGAAAAAGAATGTATATTCTGCAGCATTTGGATGAAATGTCCTGTATATATCTGTTAGGGTCATTTGTTCTATGATCTCACTTAATCCAGATGCCTCTTTGTTTATTTTTTGCTGGGATGACCTGTCAACTGATGAGAATGAGGTGTTGAAGTCACCCACCACCACTGTTTGGTGTTATCTGTGTCCTTAGTTCTAATAGCATTTGTTTGATGAAGTTGGGAGCCCCCATGTTAAGTGAATATATGTTTAAGATTGTAATTTCCTCCTTTAATCAATATAAAGTGACCTTCCTTATCTTTCCCAACTAATGTTGGACTGAAGTGTATCTTGTCATATATTAGGATAGCAACCCCTGTTTGTTTTCTAGGCCCATTTGCTTGAAACACCATTTTCCAACCTTCACCCTAAGATAGTGTTCATCCTTTCTAGAAAGGTGAGTTTCTTGGAGGCAACAAATTGAAGGATCTGGCTGTTTATCCCAGTCTGCAAACCTATGTCTTTTTGGGGGCCATCGAGGCCATTGGCATTAAGAGATATTACTGAAAGGTGTGTATTTATTTTTGCCATTTGCACTCGGGAGGCAGAGGTAGGAAGATCTCTGAGAGTTCGAAGCCACCCTGAGACTACATAGTGAATTCCAGGTCAGCCTGAGCCAGAGTGAGACACTACCTCGAAACACCAAAAAAAAAAAAAAAAAAAAAAAAAAAATTACCAAAATTTTAAATAATGATAATATCTGTGGATGTGGACATAAGCACAGTGACCCTGGGGGTAGGACAGTCTTCTTTCATCTTTTAGCATAATATTGTAGGGGTGTGGAGATTTTTCAGCAGTTCAAATGCTTGCCTACAAAACATGCCCAACTGTGTTTAATTTTCCAGAACCCTTGTAAAGCCAGATGTACAAAGTAGAACATGCATCTGGAGGTCCTTTGCAGTGGCAAAAGACCCTGGTGTGCTCATACTCTCTCTCTCTTTCAAAATAAATAAATGAATAATAAAATAAGGATGAGATTCTGATTGAAATCATTCAGCTTCTAATTCACATGTTTTCTACAATTCCCATGTTATCTTCTAAAGATTACTTTAAAGATAGGTTTTCCATAATATTTCACTTGGTAAGCAAGGGAACATCCTCGTATATATTATAAGTTGAAAGCATAATTAGAGAATGATCTGTTTTGATGTGGTGGTTTCTGTGTGGATGATAAATAAGTGGCAGAAATAACTCTCCCCATTAAGGGAGTTAAGTAGTGGAAAGTCCAAAATCCATTGGAGTCAATGACAGTGTTGTATTTTTTCTATGGTGATTTCTTTAGGTATAGTATAGCATGAAGTTCAAAATGAGATCCTTTGAACTGCTGGTGTGATGGCCTGAGTCTTGTATTTCAAATGCTAATTTTAGAAGTTTGTAAATTAAAAAATATATTTACATATGAGGGAGAACATGTGGTGCTTGGCTTTCTGGGCCTGGGTTACCTCACTTAGTATAATCCTTTCCAGATCCATTCATTTTTCTGCAAGGGTATTACCATGGGATATTTTTTATAATAATGGAAAATGTTAATAAAAATTGTGAAAAGAAAAAAAAAATTTACCTCTTTGACTTCCAAAGATAAAGTAAGACATTTAAAATTTAATTTCACTGAGTAAATGTGCTTTATGAAGTGATATAATTACTGTATGGATCTGAGCAAAGGAGGGCAGGAGGAATAATGGTGGACAGTGGGAGAAAGGGAGAAACAGGAACAAACTGTAATGTCATGTATGCATGAAAAATGCCATAGCAAAACATTTCTTTGTATGCTAACTTAAACAAATTAATTAGAAAAACAAAATAAGGTTTGAAATATAAATGATA
This sequence comes from Jaculus jaculus, assembly GCF_020740685.1. Classification (NCBI taxonomy): domain Eukaryota; kingdom Metazoa; phylum Chordata; class Mammalia; order Rodentia; family Dipodidae; genus Jaculus; species Jaculus jaculus. The sequence goes on along the minus strand of NC_059103.1, from coordinate 97,087,954 downwards.
AAAAAGCATGTGTGGGAATATGCCTGTAGGGGAAGAAATGGGAGACAAGGAGGAAGTGGGTCCTTGTTCTGTGACAGATTTGTCTCCATTTAGAAAGGCCTATTCACTAAGTTGAAGCAAAGAGTTGTGTGTGTAACTCTGAGATTTCAGCTAGTATTTAGTTGTATTTAGTTTTTACTGCTGTTAGGGATCCTTCCTCTTTTTTGTTGCTTAAGTTTAATCATTATCAATTACTTACCGGTGAGGATATTTACTAAATGATATCCAAAGTTCATGGAAGAAAGAGACTCCCATGCTTGTTGTCAAAGGCCATTAACAAACTGATGTCTAACAAAAGAATTCTCCACATTGATATAAACCAAATTTCTGTTTCTCATGAAAGACATTCAATTCATTTGTGATTGTTTATTTACTTGTCTTACAGCTTCACATTTAGTAGGAAGTGAAATATATACTGAAATGATATGAAAAGTTACCAGAACGCAGTGTCTCCACTTAATTTGTCCTTCTACCCTGCAGCCTGGGCCCAGTGAACAGCACATGTGACAGCCTGTGTCTTCCTATGTGCTCTTAGGTCACAGGAGATGCCATTTCAAATGTTAATTTGTAAGTAGGTTTTTAGCAATCTGATTATTAGATTTCAAGGCTGGCGTATAAAAGGCGGATTTACCCTTTGTCTGAAATACTTCTGATTACAAAGAAAAAGTAAAAAAAATAGCACAAACAACAACAACAAAAACAATACTAGTGTAAAAGCCATGATGAAAGTGTGGAACAAAACAAATTTAATAAGAAACTGTTTAATGGTAAGCAGTTATATTTGAGAAATTTTATATTTAATCTGTGAAAAATGAAAACCAAAGGAGACTAAGAAATTCTCCGTGTTATGTTTGTCAAGATTCATGAAACTGCCCCTTTATAGGGTCTAATTTGACATCAAAGTTTAGAGATTTTCTTTTGTTATTTTTTTTTTTTTACAGTGAATTCTTATTGTTTTGGTTTTGTTCTAACAATTCCCAGCTGTGTGAAATTGGACTTAATATTTAATCTAGTGCCTCATCTTAAAAAAAATGGAGATAATAGTAACACCTCAGTGGCATATTGCCTTAAATGAAGTGAAAGCAGTTGAAATAGCATTATATTGAAGGCTTATATTGAAGTTCTTTAAATGTGTATAGTTTTGTAATTTCTGTCTCTGTGACTCTACTGAATATATTCTATCTTGTTTTCTAGTTACATATGTGTTGCAGTCAGGTTCACATTGCTGGCAGAAAACACCCAACCAAGAGCAGCTTGTGGGAAGAAAGCGCTTATTTTGGCTTATTGGCTCAAGGGAAGCTCCATGACGGCAGGGGCAAATGATGGCATGAGCAGAGGGTGGACATCACCTCCTGACCAACAGCACATGGACAACAGCAACAGGAGAGTGTGCCAAATATTGGCAAGAGGAAGCTGGCTATAACACACATAAGTCCACCCCCAACAATGCACTGCCTCCCAGAGGCATTATTGCCCAACAGCCATCAGCTGGGAACCTAGTATTCAGAATACCTAAGTTTATTGGGGAAAACTGAATCAAACCACTACATTCCACCCCTGACCCCCATAAACTGATAACCATACATGATATACAATGCAATTCACTCATCCAACTTTAAAAGTCCTCACTGTTTTAAAAAATATTTTATTTTTATTTATTTATTTGTGAAAGAGAGAGAGATACAGAAATAGGCAGGGAGAGAGAGAGAGAGAGAGAGAGAGAGAGAGAGAGAGAGAGAGAGAATGGGCATGCCAAAGAACTGCAAACAAACTCCAGATGCTTGCGTCCCCTTGTGCATCTGGCATGAGTCCTGGGGAGTCGAACCTGGGTGCCTTGGCTTTGCATGCAGGTGCCTTAACCACTAAGCTATCTCTCCAGCCCATTCATAGTTTTTTTTTTTTTTTTTAAATCAATCTCAATGATGTTCAAACATCCTCATAGTCCAAGGTCTTTTAACTGAGTTGCATTACCAAAAAAAAAAAAAAAAAAAATCCAAAACAAGCAAATAAACAAACCCATAATGGCACAGAATAAACATTAACACTTCAAAGGATAGCACTGGGCATAGCAAAGAAATATGTAACCAATACAAGATTTAAACAGGGCAAACATCAACCTCTGTACCTCCAAGTCCAGCAACTCTAGTCAGTGGCAAGTCTCTAAGCCCCATAATTCTAACCAGTGACAAGTCTCTGGAGTTCCAATTTCATCCCTCCAGATAAGCTACCCACAGTCCCAGAAAACTTCATCTGCTGGCAACTCTTTGCAGCCATCCCATAACCCTGGCATCTCTACTGGGTCTTTGTAGCAACACACACAGTTTATCCTCATGGCTCCATTGGGTCTCCATGGAGGTAATCCAACAAGCCTGCTTCACACTGACCATGGCCACTTCCAAAATACAAAACCGTGTTGCAAATTCAATGACTGTCTCTTTCCTGCATTTGTTATGCTCCATAATACTAGTTGGGCTGCAAACTTGTTAATCCAAGGGGGAATAAAGCCAACTTTGAAGAATAGGACACTCCTTCAACATTCAGACCCCATCTGAAGAGTCTACATTCTTCCTGTTGTCCCAATGCAGCCCAGTCTCAATGGTTATAATCTCTCAAACAATTTCAGCTGAGTGGGCAGCAGTTTCAGCCCAAAGATTTCATTTTTTCTGTCCCATATCCCTCTGTTCACCCATCCATTTCTACATAATGCAACCCTGCCCAAGTTCTCAGGAGATGGGCATAACAGCAAGCTTTTCACACACACTGCTTTTATCGCAGTCTAGACAAAGCTCTTTCTCACTCTCATAAGCCAAGATTTAGACCATAGTTCTTACTGCATTCAGGTATTTCAACTCTGACCAGAAGAATTTATCATGCTATACTCACAGCACATTCAGGGATCTCTTAGGCCAGGAATTGAAATTCAACTATATTCTTTCCAAAAATTATCTCCAAACGGCCAAAAGCCACACAGTTTTGTAGCAACAATGACACCGCTTCTTAGCACCAACTTTACTGTTGTAGTCAGGTTCACATTGCTGACAGAAAATGCCCAACCAAGAGCAGGTTAGGGGAGAAAAAGTTTATTTTGGGTTACAGACTCAAGGGGAAGCTCCATGATGGCAGGGAAAAGTGTTGTCATGAGCAGAGGGTGGATATCACCTCCTCACCAACACCATGTGGAAAACAGCAACAGAAGAGTGTGCCAAACACTGGAAAGAGGAAGCTCTAACATCCATAAGCCCACCCCCAACAATACACTGCCTCCTGCAGGTGTTAATTCCCAAATTGCCATCAGCTGGAGACCTCCCATTCTGAACACCTAAGTTTATGGGGGACACCTGACTCAAACCACCACAATATTCAATATTCTATACATTTCATGTATTTCATGAGCTTTCCATCTTCCTAAAGACAGAGGATAATTTATATACTTTGTGAAGCATCATATAGCATTTGTAGTCAAAATATTTATTTTAACTTTTTTGTTGTCATTTTGAAGTAAAAAAATAAAGCATAGAAGAGAAACAACAAGTTTCATTGGGTGAACTTTCTCTTATACCCATCACTTTAATGAGTATTGGGTCCCCTCAGTGTTCATAGCTGTTTGTAAAAAGAAGATTCCCAAACTAAAGTGAGAAGACAATTAATCAGGAGCAGGAACACATTTATCAGGCAATTTTAATGGTCTCAACATATCCATTTAGCCAAAGAACAATGGTAGCTTCTCTATATGACCTATAACCACCCAAAGCATATAGTTTTGACAAGTGACCTAAGGAGAAAACTCTGTGGGGAATCTTGCCTTTGAACATATGGAGCCTGGAAATAATGATGCACTTTATGTGAGGAGGTATCTAGACTGGAGGAGAGGTGGTTGACTGCTAGCCAAATAACCTACCTACTTGCTCCTTCTGCAGCATGCAACAAAAACACTCTGCATTTAGCAAAGGGTGTTTTTATGTCATTACAGTATTATTTAAAAGTAGCACAAATAGACTACAGTAGGCCTTCTCTATTAACACTTGTATTTAAATGTTCTCTTGTACACTAAGTGTCAGGCAGTTAAGGTACTTTGTTATACATATCATAGGGAACTCCTTGCTCCTAGCCAAGCCACTATTAATGGTTACATTATAATAGTTTAGAAGACAGACATGAAAGTATTTTCCATGAAATTATTTCATTATCTGGTTAAGATCATTTTAAGTAATGATCATTATCATCATAATAATGTAAGATCTGTATTTTATCTGGCAATTTCTAAGTGGTAGTAATGTTGCTTGAATTATCTTAGTGATGTTGGCATAACTTAAGGTCAATATCAATAGCATGCAATTTTGGATGGGGAAGACAAAAAGAGTCTTGCCTGTTGTCAACTTGTTTGAATAGGACTCGGGCATACTTTCTGTCAAACATTTAATACATTTCTTTTTAGATCCAATATACTTGAAGGAGAATATAAAAATTACAACTATTTCTTACTTGAAAACTGGGGTATAGGATTCACATTTTGAGATGATCTAAAAGAAAGGAGTCATTTGTATAAGTGAGTTAATAGTGCATTGTGGACAATGGAGATTTTGCTATGTCCTTAAGAATATTGATGTCCTCTTGCTTAGGCAGAAACTTAGCATGCCTGTACTCAGACTCTTTAAGTGCAGCTCCTCTGTCAGCAGTTTAAATCTCTAAGATTTAAACTGGTTGGCTTGAAGTCTCATGATACATACGTAGTTTAGGATCTTGGAAGAGAATTTTTACACAAGATTGGAAGCTCTCTGCTTTTTCCACCAGCTTTGATGTCACTCTCCAATTCTGTCTTCTGATTTGTCTCTGATTCCTTCCCTCCCTCCCTTCCTCCCCCCCTCTCTTTCTCTCTTTCTTTCCTTCCTCTTTCTTTCTTTCTTTCTTTCTTTCTTTCTTTCTTTCTTTCTTTCTTTCTTTCTTTCTTTCTTTCTTTCTTCTTTTTTGAGACAGTGTCTGAGTATGCAATCCTAACTGGCTGGTTTCTAACTCACATTCTGCAGGCTACATCTTCATTTGGATTACATGCATAGTTTGCCAAGCTGTGCTATCTTCTGAATTGTCATTGTAAATTGTATATAAATTGTATTCACCTTTGTGACACTGCAGTACTGCAGAAGAAAGTATAGTAAGTGAATTGAGCAACTTATGGCCCGAAATGTCAATATATGAGAGCAAGTTCTGTTAGTTTGCACTAATAGCAAACAAATAGAAAATTTTAAGATGAACAATGTGGCATATGTCTCTAGTCCCAGCACTCTGGAGGCAGAGGCAGGGGGATTTCTGAGCATTAGAGGCCAGTCTGGTGTATACACACAATAAGCTTTTGGCTAGCTATGGCTACATAGTGAGACTTTTTTCTCTCTCTTCATGCATGTATACATACACAGTATACACACATGTGATATAAACATAAAAACAAAATACTTGAAATAAAATCCTAAAGCATAAAATGATGACAAAGTTTTTGAATAACAAAAGACTTATATTATACAAATAAAATTATAAACTTTTTAAAACATTTTATTGAGATATAATTTGATTTTACTCTCTTCCTATTACCCTCTTTTGTCCCCCTTCCCTCATCTATATTTCACTGAGCACCCTTCTCTTGCCAAGAACTCCTTACATTTGATGGCTCATTCTTTTTTATCCTTTTCTGTTCTCTATGCCAAAGTGTGGATGGATTTGGAGTTGTGAAGGCCTTGTAGGAATAACTACTACTGTGAGGTCAGGAATGTACCAGTCAGTTCATGTCTGGACGGTTGTGTTACAAGGTACTCCTCCACTCTCTGTGTCTCTTACTTTCTTTCCAATTCCTCTTCTGCAGTGTCACCCAAGACTTAGAAAGCACATAGAAATGTCTCTGTTAGTGTTGAGCTCTCAACAGCTTCTTATTTTCATCTTGGATAAGTCTTGAATCTCCTCAGTGTCTATTGCCATCACTATAGAGAAGCTTCTCTGGCAAGCAAGAAAGCAGCTCTAAATATTCTTTGGGCTGCCTCCTCAGTAAAATTCCCTGAGCCCTGATAGGTGTGATAGAGATGACCCATCCAGTGCTAAGCACTTAACTTTCTCTTATTATACCCATCACTTTGATGCATCTTGGGTCTCCACAGTAATTATAGCTGTCTGGGAAAAGAAAATTCTCTAACTAAAGTGAGACCAACAATCAATGTGAAGAAACATATGTAGAAGGCAATTTGATAGTCTCAACATAGCCATTTAGTCAAAGAACAGTGGTAGTTTCTCTCTATGGTGTATAACCATCCAAGACATAGAGTTTTGGGAAAGTTATAAGTACCAGACATGAATTCCCACCCACAGAGTGGGCCCCAAATCCAATCAGAGTGAGTAACAAACTCCTATGTCTTACATGCCACTAGTGCACCAGTGGGAACATCCCATTTGTCAAGACTACTGATGACTTTGCTCCTCCAGCCGCTTACATAGCACTTTACAACACTTTGGCAGCTGGCTAATAATGAGGTGGCATCCAGATAATGTTCCAGCTTGATTCCTCAGTGTCCTGAGACTACAGCAAGTGGTGTCCTCAACAATAGGGACTTACAGTATAGTATGGTGGATAACCAAGAGAATTGGTAATAAACTGAATTGTTTGGTAGGAAAAGGGTCCTGGGTCTCCTTGACAAACAGCTCATTGGGGAAGGGAGAGAAGGTGACTCATCCCTGGCTCTGGTATTTGTCTACATCAACCTATGGCTTTAGGGAACAGCTCTTTTCACCCCAACAAAGTACTACTGTCCAAACACACACACACACATATACACCACACACACACACACACACACACACACACACACACACACACACACACACTTTCTCAGTATCTCTCCCTTAGATTATTTTTAAAATTAACTAACAAAGAAGTAAGTTTCTATATGCATTACTCATAATGTTCTTAGGTTTGTGTATTATTCCCCTCCCCTCTTTCTCCTCTCTTCCTTCCAATTTCCCTGGCTCCACTTAGACCTTGTATTCTATCCTTTTTTTAAAAAAAATTAATTTATTAGTTTTCTTTTCAGAAAATACAGGAAGTTTGGTACCATTGTTTAGGCTCATCCATGATCTACCCCCTCCCAATGGCCCCTCCTTGTTGATGTAAATGGGTCGTGCATTGTGGAGTTAGCCCACAGTTATTGGTACGATAAATGTCTCTGCATATCATGACCCAACATGTGACTCTGACATTCTTTCCGCCTCCTCTTCCGCAAAATTTCCCTGAGCCATGTTGGGTTCATTTTTGAGCTGCTTCAGTGCTGAGGTGTTGGGGGTCTCTGAGGCTCTGGCTCTCTGATTTGGTAGGAGTTGATTTTTCTGTGTTGGTCTCCTTCCCCTTTGTGCTGGTATCTGGTTCATCAGGAAAACATCACCCTTGCTTGTTTTGCCAATTGTCCTTAGTTTCAGTTGGGCCCCTTTTGAGGCATGTTGGGGCAGCTCTCTCCTTAGGATCTGTATCTATCTGAAAAAGAGAAGCAGATTCTCCAATGGAAAGTAAGTTAGCACCCGGAAAATTGAGATAACACTTACTTTTTTGATAGAGAGTTTGATAGGTGTGGGCCCTCTTGTACCCCATGATTGATGGTAGCTTGATATTGGAGAGTGGGCTTATGTTTGGGTATGGTTCTGACTTGTTTCCCAGTTCCAGTTATGGGTCTCCTACCACTGAGGGGATCAGTTAGCCAAATCAAGAGCAGTTGGTTCCCCACCATGGCTGTGTGCCACTATTGCACTTGTGTGGGCATCACATCAGGTATTTGTTGCTAAGTAGGTTAGACCATGAGTTTCTTGGACAGATATTGGTCATTTCCTCCAGTTGCCCATGTAGCACCTTCTGGCACTAGACACGCTAACTGTCTGGGGACTGACTCTCTCCTGGCCTCCAGCCACGCCATTCCATTTTACCTGTCAGCTGTGTATGGAGTCTTCAGCAATAGGGTCTTACCACTGGCCTTTGGTGGGTCATCAAGTACTCTGACAGAAGTCTGTCATTGTTTTGGGAAACCTTGTAGGTTTCTCTGATCAAAAGCTCATTGTGGATGGTAGCCCCAAGCTGGTAGTGGGGGTTACAGGTCAGTGCCTACTAAGAAATTGAGGAAAAACATAACTAATATACAAGAGTTAGAGAGGAGAGAGAGAGATGGGGAGGAGAGGGAGAGAGAGGGAGGGAGGGAAGATGTAGAAGATTTATGTTGGTCTTGATCCTACCCTCTCCAGTGTCTTGTGGTTCAGGTGTTTCCTGTAAGGGTCTAGTGAAGGTTCAGCCATTTGGTCTGTCTTTTAGGAAGTAGAATTTTATGGTACCATTGCCATTTGGGTCCAGATTACTGTATTCCACCCCTTCAATGCCCTCCCCGCCCTCCCCATCCATTCTATTGTCTAGTCCATGAGGTACTTGCTGGGTATGTAAGGTATCTTGGGTAGATTCAGGTTAGGTGTTGTAGATGAGTGAGACTATGTGTCAATTTTTTTTCTGTGATTGGGTAAGTTCACTGAGAATGATCTGTTCCAGGTTCAACCATTTTTCCTCAAATTTCTTTGTGTCATTTTTTCTTACTGCTGTATAGAATTCCATTGTGTAGATATACCACATTTTAGTTATCCATTCTTCTAATGATGGACATCTGGGTTGATTCCAGCTTTTAGCTATTGTGAATTGAGCTGCTACAAACATGGTTGAGCAAAATCTCTCTGGCCTGTTATTTTGCCTGTCTGCTACCCCCCTCCCCCAGGCTTTCCATCTGGACTCTTTCTAGGTTCCTGGCCTCTACTATAGATTCTTACTCCAACTTACATCCAAAACTAAATATTACAAACTAGGATCTGCATGTGGTGTCTTTACTGAGCATTTGTTATCTCACAGTATAATTTTTCTTACTGCATACATTTTTCCTATAAATTCCAGGATTTAAATTTTCCTTACATCTGAGTAAAACTCTGTTGGGTATATACATCACATCATCATTATTCTTTCATCAGCTGTTAGGCACCTAGGCTGACTCCTTTTCTAGTTATTGTGACTAGAGCAGCAAGAAGCATGGCTGAGCAAGTGCCTCTATAGATAAGTATAAAGTCCATAGAGCTTATGCTCAGGAGTGTTATAGCTTGTTCTTATGGTATTTTTAGTTCTCAAGAATCCACCATATTGATTTCAGTGGTGGCTGTACCAGTTTACATGTCTGCCAACAGTGAAGTAAGGTTCTTCTTTCCCCATGTCCTGGATAGCATTTGCTGTCAATTGATTTCTTGATGATGGCATTGAATCTTAAATTGCTTTTGGTACGATGGTCACTTTCATAATATTAATTCTTCTAATCCATGAGCATGGAAGATATTTCCATGGTTTGGTATTTTCCTAAATTATTTTCTTCAGTGTTTTAAAGTTTTATTGTGGCAGATTTTCAGTTCCTTGGTTATGGATAGTCTGAGATATTTAACTTTGGGGCTGTTATGAATAGGACTGTTTCCCTGATATTTTTCTCAATATGACTCTCATCATTATATACGAAAGCTACTGATTTTTGTTAATTTTATGTCCTGTCACTTTCTGAAAGTATTTAATCAGCTTTAGGAGTTTTCTGGTAGGATCTAGACTCTTTTAAATGAGGAGTCATATTATGTACAAATAAGGATACTTTGACTTCTTCCTTTCTAATTTGTACCTTTTATTTATTTCTCTTGGTTTATCACTGTATTAAGATTTCATAGTTTATGTTAACTGTCATTGGGTAAAGGTACATTCTTTTTTTTATTCCAGATCTTACTGAAATTTTTTCTCCATATAGTATCATATTGACTTTAGGTTTATTATATATGGCTTTTATTATGTTGAGAAATGATTCCTCCATTCTTACTCTCTCCAAAGTTTCTTTCTTTCTTTTTTTTTTTGGTTTTTCAAGGTAGGGTCTCATTCTAGCCCAAGCTGACTTGGAATTAAAATCTTGCTACCTCTGCCTCCTGAGTAATGGGATTAAAGGCATGCACCATCACACCCAGCTCTCTCTCCAAAGTTTTTATCATGAAAGAATGTTGGATCTTTTTAAAAGGACTTATCTGCATCTACTGAGGTAATCATTAACTTTATGTCCTTAAGTCTGTTTATGTGATTTCTTATGGCCATTGAATTTCATATGTTGAACCATACCTGCATCTGTGGGATAAAACCTACTTGAAAAAGTTGGGTGATTCTTAATATGTTTCTGAATTTGATTTGACAGCATTTAGAATTGTTGTGCCTATTTTCATCAGAGATATTGGTCTGTAGCTTTCTTTTTTTGTTTGTCCCTTTCTAGTCTTGTTATTAACATAATATTGATTTTATATAAATGGTTAGGGAGAATTCTCTACTTTTAAATTTTATGAAATAACTTGAGAATCAGAATCCTATGTTTTACAAAGGTGTGGTTGAATTATGCAAGTAACAAGATAAAAGTACTTATTAAAAATCTCCCAAATCCGGGCTGGAGAGATGGCTTAGTGGTTAAGCGCTTGCCTGTGAAGCGTAAGGACCCCGGTTTGAGGCTCAGTTCCCCAGGACCCACGTTAACCAGATGCACAAGGGGGCGCATGTGTCTGGAGTTTGTTCGCAGTGGCTGGAGGCCCTGGTGTGCCCATTCTCTCTCTTCTCTCCCTATCTGCCTCTTTCTCTCTCTGTCACTATCAAATAAATAAAAATAAAGAAAAAAATTAAAAAAATCTCCCAAATCCATATATTAGGACACAAATCAAATCTTAACAAATTCAGGATAATTGAAATAATTCCTTGCCTTCTATCTGACCACAATAGAATTAAACCACAAATCAGTTGCAAGAAAGGCTATAGAGCATACACAAAATCATGGAAAATAAACAATACACTACTAAATTATGAATGGGTCAATGAATAAATCAAAAAGGAAATCAAAAAGTTTATAGAGTCAAATGATAATGAGAACACAACATACCAAAATCTCTGGGACACAATGAAGGCAGTTCTAAGAGGTAAATTTATAGCCTTAAGTGCCTATATTAAGAAATTAGAAAGGTCACAAGTAAATGACCTAATGTTTCACCTTAAAGCCTTGGAAAAAGAAGAACAAGGCAAACCAAAAATCAGTAGACAGGAAGAAATAATAAAGATTAGGGCAGAAATTAATGAAATAGAAACAAAAAGAACAATCCAAAGAATTAATGAAACAATGAGTTGGTTCTTTGAAAGGATAAACAAGATTGATAAACCCTTAGCAAATCTGACCAAAAGAAAGAGAGAAGAGACACAAATTAATAAAATCAGAGATGAAAAAGGTAACATCACAACAGATTCCAGAGAAATTCAAAAAATCATAGGGACATACTATAAAAGCATGTACTCCACAAAGTATGAAAATCTGAAAGAAATGGATGATTTCCTTGATTTCTATGAGTTACCTAAATTAAATCAAGATGAGATTAATCACTTAAATAGACCTATAACAGGCATGGAGATATGAACAGTTATCATTAATCTCTCAACTAAGAAAGCCCAGGCCCAAATGGATTCACTGCTGAATTTTACCAGACCTTTAAGGAAGAACTAACACCATTGCTTCTTAAGCTTTTCCAGGAAATAGAAAAAGGAAGAATTCTACCAACTCCTTCTATGAAGCCAGCATAATCGTGACACCAAAACCAGGCAAAGATAGAACAAAAAAAGAAAATTATAGACCAATCTTCCTCATGAAGATAGATGCAAAACTTCTCAACAAAATATTGGCAAACAGAATACAAGAGTATATCAAAAATATCATTCACCGTGACCAAGTAGGTTTTATCCCAGAGATGCAGGGATGGTTCTATATATGCAAATCTATAAATGTAATGCATTATATAAATGGGCTGAAGGACAAAATTCACATGATCATCTCTTTAGACACAGAGAAAGCATTTGAAAAAATCCAACATCTCTTCATGATAAAAGTCCTATAGAGACAGGGAATAGAAGGAACATATCTCAACATAATAAAAGCTATGTAGGACAAGCCTATAGCCAACATATTACTAAATGGGTAAAAACTGGAAGCTTTTCCACTAAAATCAGGAACAAGACAAGGGTGTCCACTGTCCCCACTTTTACTTAGTATAATTTTGGAAGTCTTACCCATAGCAATAAGGCAAGAGACACACATAAAAGGGATACAAATTGGAAAGGAAGAGATCAAGTTATCATTATTTGCAGATGACATGATTCTGTATATAAAGGACCCTAAAGACTCTACCAGGAAACTTTTAGAGCTGATAAACACCTACAGCCATGTAGCAGGATACAAAATAAATACACAGAAATCAGTAGCCTTCATATATGCTAACAACAAACACACAGAGGATGAAATCAGAGAATCACTCCCATTCACAATTTCATCAAAAAATAAAGTACCTTGGAATAGACCTAACCAGGGAAGTAAAGAATCTCTACAATGAGATCTTTAAAACACTCAAGCGAGAAATTGCAGAAGACACTAGAAAGTGGAGAAACATCCCTTGTTCCTGGATTGGAAGAATCAATATTGTGAAAATGGAAATCTTACCAAAAGCAATCTACACATTTAATGCAATACTTATCAAAATTCCTAAGGCATTCTTCATGGAAATAGAAAAAACAATCCAAAGATTCATCTGTAATCACAAAAAACCTCGAATATCTAAAATAATACTGAGCAACAAAAATAAGGCTGGTGGTATCACCATACCTGATTGTAGCCTATACTACAGAGCCATAGTAACAGAAACAGCATGGTACTGGCACAAAAACAGACATGTAGATCAGTGGAACAGAATAGAGGACCCAGATGTAAGTACAGGTAGCTATAGCCACCTGATATTTGATAAAAATGCCAAAAATACTCATTGGAGAAAAGATAGCCTCTTCAGCAAATGGTGTTGGGAAAACTGGATATATATCTGCAGAAGGATGAAAATAGATTCTTCTCTCTCTCCATGGACAAGAATTAAATCCAGATGGATTAAAGATTTTAACATCAGACCTGAATCTCTGAAACTGCTGGAGGAAAAACTAGGGGAAACACTTCAACATATTGGTGTTGGCAAAGACTTTGTGAATATAACCCCAGTTGCTCAGGCAATAAAACCACAGATTAATCACTGGGACCTCATGAAATTAGAAAGATTTTGCACTGCAAAGGACACAGTGATAAAAGCAAAGAGGCAACCTACAGAATGGGCAAAAAACCTCTCCAGCTATATATCTGGTAAAGGATTAATATCTAGGATATACAAAGAACTCAGAAAGTTAAATAATAAGGAATCAAACAAGCCAATCAAAAAATGGACTATGGAGCTAAATTGCACATTCTCAAAGGAAGAAACAGGAATTACATATAAGCATCTAAAAAAAATGTTCTACGTCACTAGTCATCAGGGAAATGCAGATTAAAACTACATTGAGATTCCATCTCACTCCTGTCAGATTGGCTACCATCATGAAAACAAATGATCATAAATGTTGGTGGGGATGTGGAAAAAGAGGAACCCTTCTACACTGCTTGTGGGAATGCAATCTGGTCCAGCCATTGTGGAAATCAATGTGGAGGTTCCTAAAAAAGCTAAAGATTGATCTACCATATGACCCAGATATAGCACTCCTAGGCATTTATCTTAAGGACTCATCCCATTTCCTTAACAGTACATGCTCAACCATGTTTATTGCTGCTCAATTTATAATAGCTGGGAAATGGAACCAGCCTAGATGTCCCTCAACTGATGAGTGGATAATGAAGATGTGGCACATTTATACAATGGAGTTCTACTCAGTGGTAAAGAAAAATAAAGTTATGAAATTTGCAGAAAAATGGGTGGATCGGGAACGGATTATACTACATGAGGTAACCCAGGCCCAGAAAGCCAAGCGCCACATGTTCTCCTTCATATGTGGATCCTAGCTATAGATGATTGGGCTTCTGTGTGAGAAGGAAAAAACTCAGTAGCAGAGGCCAGTAAGTTAAAATGGTGATATAAAGGGAAGAGAAAGGAAGGGAGTGTACTTAATAGGTTGGTATTGTATATATGTAAGTAGAATGATTGAGATGGGGAGGTAATATGATGGAGAATGGAATTTCAAAGGGAAAGTGAGGGGGGGAGGGTATTACCATGGTATATTTTTTATAATCATGGAAAATGTTAATAAAAATTGTGAAAATATAAAAAATTAAATTAAATTAAATTTTAAAATAGGCTATCAAAAAGAAAATTCTCCCAACCAAAAAGGGTTCTGCTGTTTTCTAGTTCCATTTGCTTGGAATGGTTTTTTAAAATTTCTTTCAGCATAAGATAGACTCCATCTTTTGACAGTGAGATGAGTTTCTTGAAGGCAGAAAAGTATCCATTCTGTTAGTCTATGTCTTTGGGTAGTTGAGACCATTAACATTTAGTTATTACTTAAAAGTATGTATCATACCTGTTATATTGATGATTTGTGGAGCTTGTTTTTTTTTTTTTTTTTCTTGGTTCTTCCTTTGCTTAACAAGTGTTCTAACTTTGGCTACTGTTTTTCCCTCTTACACCTTAAGTTTTTTAATTTTTATTTATTTATTTGAGAGTGACATGGAGAGAGAGAGAGAGAGAGAGAGAGAGAGAGAGAGAGAGAGAGAGAGAGAGAGAATGGGCATGCCAGGGTCTCCAGCCACTGTAAACGAACTCCAGATGTGTGTGCCCCCTTGTGTATCTGGCTAACATAGGTCCTGGAGAACTGAGCCTTGAACTAGGGTTCTTAGGCTTCAAAAGTAAGCTCTTAACCACTAAGCCATTTCTCCAGCCCTTTCTTCAAATTTTTATTAACAAATTCCATGATTAGAAAAAATATCTCATGGTAATACCCTCCCTCCCTCCACTTTCCCCTTTGAAACTCCATCATATCCCCTCCCCATCTTAATCATTCTCTCTTTTATTTTGATGTCATGATCTTTTCCTCCTCTTATGATGATCTTACAGCTTATAAAATATGTCCTTCTCTTCCATATATAGTATTCCATTTAGTACCATTGTAGGGCTATCTTAGCCCTCATAAATTCCTTAAGCTTGTTCTTATAATTAAAGATTTGCATTTCTTCTATTTAGAAGAGATAATTTTGCAGGGTATAGTAGTTTGGGTTGGCAGATGTGGTGTTTTAATACTTGAAATATATCATTCCATGCTTTTCTGGCTTCTAGTGTTTCCTTTGAGAAATCAGCTGTTATTCAGATGTGTCTGCCTTTTATGTAATGAGATGTTTCTCTCTTGTGGCCTTTGAATTAGCCTTTTTTTTTTTTTTTTGGTATGTGTATTTAGTGTCTTGACTGTATAATATGACAGTGAAAACTTCTTTTCTTACCCAGTCTATTTGGTGTTCTATATACCTCTTATACCTGGATAAGCATCTCTTTCCTTAGATTTGAGACAGTATTTTATATGCCATTGGCCTGATGTTCTTCTCCTTCTTACATTCCCACAGTTCAGATATTTGTCTTTCAATATATTATACATTTTCTCACATCAATAAATAGATTCATCACAACTGAAATCAAAACTACAACTATTTTTGTCTGCATATAGATACATTGATTCCAAAATTTCCATGTTAATGTAAAGGACATAGATTGGTCAAAACAATTTTAGAAAAAATCTTGTAAGGTTTGACTTGGTGCCTAAGAGATTGCTTAATGGTTTAGGTGTTTGCCTGTGAAGTTTCAGGACCTAGGTTCTACTCCCCAGAACCCATGTAAGCCAAATGCACATGGTGGCACATGTGTCTGGAGTTTGCAGTGGCTAAATGCTCTGGAGCACCCTTTCTCTTTCTTGTTATCAGCCTCTTTCTCTTTTCTCACAGTTTGAATGGTAAGATCTACCCTGACATATACTATAACAGAGTACAAAAGTGTTTTGTGGACAATAAGCTTAATGATCCATACAGATGAGGAATCTACCTTGGATTTGGTGCATGAGTTTTATGGGAGATTCTTGTGGGGATATGACCAGTGACATGAGCTTTGACAAAAAAAGGTAAATATTTGGATTTCAAGAGATAAAAAATGAAGAGTAGTGACCAATATAAAGTCACTGTAATATCACAAAGCATGAGCAAACACCAAGAACACTGTTGGGTAGCAGTGAGGACTTTCACTGTGGCTGGAGCAGACGTTATTTGGAAGGGAAGTGATTAAAGCTAACAGTTAGTTTTGGGACATTGAAGGTATTGCATGCCATGCTAGAAAGCTTTGGTTTGATTCCTTAAAAGATGAATTTTTGAATCCAATAGCAGATATAATCTAATTTTTAAGGTTAATAACATGGAGAATAAGACATAATAATGTTAGGATATGCATGCAGGAATTGAATCCATGGAGATTTTCCAAGGAAGGAATGAAGAGGATCTGGGTGAGGGTAGCAATAGGAAAAATGGAGATGGGAGTCAATTCAGAGTTACTAGTGGGTAGAGGCAATGGAAGATCAGGATTCATTGACTGTGATTGATACACAGGATGGAGAGGGAAGTCACTTTTATATAGTCATGCCAATTAATAATAAAATAGGAGATTATAAGAAGAAAAATATTGTTTAAGTATTAATTTATTTATTTGAGAGGGAGATCAGGGGAGAGAGAAAAAGGGAATATGGGCATGCCAGGGCCTCCTACCTCTGCAGATGAACTCCAGACTTATGCTCCACTTTGTGCCTGTGACTTTACGTGGGTTTGGAGAACCTAACCCAGATTGTCAGGCTTTGCAAGCAAGTGACTTAACCACCAAACAATCTCTCCAGCCCAAGAAAAATACTTTAATAGAGGATTAGTTATTTTAATTTTAAGTTATTCAGTAATAGATGACCTGTAGATAGTAGTACAGTTTAATTTTAATAATTAACAAGCTGACATGGTATTAGCAAACAATATTTTTTTCTGTGCTTACTTCTGTCAACCTTAAAAGTGTTTTAATCTATTGTCATTAAAGGCTGAAAGCAGGATAGAGGGATACTGGCAAAGCCTAAGAACTCATGTTTGAATCTCCAAGTCCCACATAAGCCAGACATACACTGATGCAAGTGCTCAGTGCCACACATGGGCACAAGGGGGCACATGCATCTAAAGTTCATTTTCAGTGGCTGAAGGCTCTGGTGTGCCCATTCTCTTTCTCTCTCTTAAATAAACAAACAAACAAACAAGCAAACAAATAAATAAATAAAATTATTAAGGAAAGGCTAAAGCCAGGTGTGGTGGCTTACACCTTTAATCCCAGAACTTGGGAGGCAGAGGTAGGAGGATAACTGACAGTTCAAGGTCAACCTGAGACTACAGAGTGAATTCCAGGTTAGCCTGGGCCAGAGTGAGACCCTACCTTGAAAAAAAATAAAAAGGCTCACAGGGACCCCAGAGATGATTTCAAAATCTCCTTGTTAAGTGCCAAGGTTTTGGAAAACATGTAGTTATCTGAACATTTAGAAAATTTTCTCTCTTGCAGGCTCTTCTACATAAAATTTCAGTTCAGTTCCTCACAGGCTCTTTTCTTTAAACTTAGAATCTTTTCTTTTGATTTTCTTTCATTTCTCTCTAACTTTAATTATCCATCTTCAGTTTCTGGACTTCAAACTTGATATAGTACTCTAATGAATGTCTGACCCCCCGTCCATGGGTCTCTCATGTTCCCTTCTTCTTTTAATATTTATTTGAGAGAGAGAGAGAGAGAGAGAGAGAGAGAGAGAGAGGCGCAGGTAGAAAGACAGAATTGGCACACCAGGGCCTTTACCTGCTGCAAATGAACTCCAGAAGCATGTGCCACCTTGTGCACCTGGCTTTATGTGGGTCCTGGGCAATCAAACCTGGGTTTTTTGGCTTTTCCAGCAGGTGCCTTAACCACTAAGCTATCTCTTCAGATCCTTAATTTCTGTTTTTGCAAATTTTATTAACTCCTTACTTGTGTACATTGATTTTTAAAAATTTTATGTATTAACAATTTAAAAGACATTAATTTGCCAGTGCCTTCTTTGCTAAACCATACAAAATTGTAACAAATAAGTATGTTTTAAAATTACAATAATCACATATTATATATAGTTGCTACAATGGCACTCCAGAGTTTCTTTTCTTTTTTCTTTTAGTTAAGTAAAAATTTTGTATGGATATCTGACAACCTGTGCCAGGGTGATGGAGACACACACTGAGGATACTCAAAATGCACCAAAACAAAAATGGAGAAGCTTCTGACAGCTCAACACTAACGTAGACTTAAAGTACACCCACCAAGGTTCAGTGAATTTTGCCAAAAAGGCCATGAAAGAATGTGAGAGCCACAGAGTGGAAGGGAATATTCAAAGGCATTGCCTTCACCACCAAAAAGACTGACTGATGCTTTTACAACTAATTACCTACAACTCCATGGTGAATACCAGCAACCCCACTAAGGAATATCCTCAGTAGAGTAGGGGCAGGGAGGAGGGGAATGATGGCACCAACATGTTCCCTTCCTGTTCATGCATTCCTCCATCTCTGACTCACACAGTTCATCACTCACAATGGCACTGCTCAGCCTCTGTGGCAACCCTATCCCTCCACACTTTGTTTTTCCCTTTTTACTACCTTCCATACCAAGTACTTGCTATTGTTTTAATTCACCAAAACCATTTTGGGTTTCAATTTTGCCTTCAAAGAATCAAGATTTTCTCAATTTTATGTGTAAATAAAATTTCAAAATGTAGTAAAGTGTGATGGGGGGGGGTAGGATGATTTAGTTTCCACAATTATATGTTTAGTAATAATCTTTGAGAGAGTAAGTTATGATTCCAATGAATAAGACTAAAGGATGTATTAGACTTATTGAATAATAACTTTCTAGTATGCTTTTAAGCACATGATTAATTAGTATGTACACTAATATATTTCAGGTGAGTACTTCATAATTAAATACCTTTTCCATGAAACCTTCTCATAGCAGATACTGAAGTGATTCGTACAGCAAGCTTATTGCACATCTTCTGTGTTTTACTTCCCTCTTCTTACTTTCACATCCAAATTTTAGTCATTAAATGGAAACTCTTTTAAAATTGTTGCTATATGGTTTCCACATGGAGCAATGACTAAGGTCTCAACAACTCAACCCTAGATAGTATGTTGGCAGCCCTCTACAAATTTTCTCTGGAACATCTTTCAGGTATGTTCCAAGAAGCACTGTCAACTTTGCTCATCCATACCAGTGCTGATTTCTTAGTTCTAGAGCTTAGAAAGATGGAAAGACACAATCAACTAATTCCAGAATGTAATTAGACATCAAAAATACTCAGCATTATTTATTAGCTTTCCTTCACTTTACATAAAGTAGATAGATTGTTTTAATCCAGACTCCCATTAGCACCATAAATTGAGTGTGAGTAAAAGTCTATGTAGACATATTCTGAGTTTAAGATGGTTTGCACTCTCGTGGTACTTTTATGATAATATTCTATGCTGTCTCTACTGTCAGATAAATCAATTAATTAAATCTATTTTTAAATTACTTATTTCTTTCCTTCATTTAATACCATGATTTCTGCCCTTCTAATTTCCCTATTTAGGCCAGTAATTTTCTTGTATTAAGGGTTAAGTTTTGAGGGTTTTGCATAGCATACATCTATTGATTTAAGTTAGTTTATTTTGAAGTATGCTATACTTCAACCAATGAATGTACTTCACTGAGCCCTGACTCAGCTGCTGGGAACTGCTTACAAAGATAGACTCAATCTTATTGGCTTCAGTCAGGACAGGGCATCTTCTTGTCGTTCATGGTTCTAAGTGCAAAATAATTACATCAAAAGGAGGCTTTGAAGCTCCAAAATGCTCTGTAGCTATTAATTGTTTAATTATATCTTCAACCTTAAGGGCTCTGAGCAATTTAAAGTTTAATTTTTGTTTTGTAGTTTTTGGTGTTCATTATAGCACTATTTTGAGCTCCTGATCTTGGTTTTATTTGGATATGTTTCTCTTGGAAGTGTTTGTAGTTATTTTTTCCCTAATTTTGTTAGACTGCCCATGGGGCTTGGGACAAGGCTGCTTGTAAATTAATATAAAAATGAACTACATTTATATTCTTTGTCATTTGCAAGAATGCCATTTGGAATCCATTCTTGGAATATGAATCTCCCAAATACGGACTGCAGTGGAATTCAGGTGCGAAGTAAACTCAGCAGGTCTGGTGTCAATATCCACTTAGCTAGGGGAAGCGAGTATTTTTATGGCTTTTAGCATTACAAACAGATTGTCACTGTGTGCTCTGTGAAATGGAGAGAGGGTAACTTATGTATTGTGTTTTCAGTAATTAAGTAATGTGCACTTACTTTAGCTTCTTCAAGATTGTGAAATCACAGTAGAAACAGGAATGCTATCTTTACTATGTTCAAAAGTAATTTAAGGGCTGGAGAGATGGCTTAGCGGGTAAGCGCTTGCCTGTGAAGTCTAAGGACCCCGGTTCGAGGCTCGGTTCCCCAGGAACCACTTTAGCCAGATGCACAAGGGGGCGCACGCGTCTGGAGTTCGTTTGCAGAGGCTGGAGGCCCTGGCGCACCCATTCTCTCTCTCCCTCTATCTGTCTTTCTCTCTGTGTCTGTCGCTCTCAAATAAATAAATAAAAAACGTTTTAGAAAAACTAATTTAAATGGAAAAAGATGGTTTTCTGCTTTTTGTTTTTTTATGAGAGAGTATGTGAGAGCCAGTGAGCAGGAGAGAATTGGTATGCCAGGGCCTCCAGCCACTGCAATTGAACTCCAGGTGCAAGCGCCACCTTGTGCGCATTGTGTGACCTTGTGCAGTTGCATCACTTTATGTGTCTGGCTTACTTGGGATCTAGAGAGACAAACATGGTTCATTAGGCTTTGCAGGCAAGCACCTTAACCACTAAGCCATCTCTCCAGCCCCAGTTTTCTGCTTGTTAACTCATCAAGATATTTTTCTTGTGATTTCCACCTGCACAAAAATTGTGAGTAAGCTCTTGGTGGCTGTTTGGGCAGTGATGTGGCCACTTAAGATGAAAACAAAACAAAACTCCTACTTTGTCACTCCAAATGACAATGAGTTGATCACTAACTTGTGGTTCAGAGATGAGAAGAGAAGATGAACTCTGCATCTCTCAGCACAACTGGCCACAGTGAGCTCTCAAGACCTTTCAACTTGCACCATGGTTCTGCCTTAACTGCATTTCTACATCTGCTACATTCACACACGATACATGTTCAACAAAGAGCTCCTCTATATTTGAGCCTGGATTTTAAATGTGTGTGTTAACTCAGGAAGGCTTTTCTCCAGCTGGCAGTAGTGGTGGATTTCCACTGCAGAATTTCATCCGAATTGCAACTAACATGATCTGAAGCACATTTATGTTGGTGCAGGAGGACTGGAGTCACAACAGATAAATTAAAAAATCATTTAATGATGGATTATACAAGACAGTGTTTTTCCAAAAAATGTTTTCTATCACACAAAGGCCAGAGATCACATAACTCCTGTTCAGGACCATCCATCAAGGGGACTTACTCTCACCAAAAGGCTAAGTTGCCAAAAAATAGAGTGTCGGAAGGATTTCAGTATTTGAGATTGTATGTGTTACTTACATAATCCAATGACTCAGGATGGCTGGGTGCCCTGTAACTCAGGCAGAGATCTTATTTTATTGAAATCAAATATAAGACATCAGAGTGAACTGCCAAAATTCAATATTTGTTTCATTTCCATCTCAGACTAAAAAATGCCTTTTATGTGATTTTCATATAAAAAAGAGACAATCTACATCTAATATATTTACATTTAGTTGAATGAAGATATCAACATTGGAACTTCACTTACATGTTCATTAATAAACTCAGTACTTTGTGGAACCTGGGGAGAAGAAAAACTTTTAACAAAGTTTGTCTTAACATTGCACTAGATGCTGAAGGAGGACAGTCAGTAATTTTTGGAGTTCATTATAAGCAGGATTTAAGTAACTGAAACAATTTTGAAAGAAAGAAACAATAAAGTTATTTCAGTTATAAAACTGATTTTATGTGACCCTTAGATTTAATTTATGCTTAAAATTATGAAAACATGCTTCTTCCATACAATCTATATTATGTCAAAGACTCTTTAGAGTACTTTAAAAATTTTACACATGCACACAGACATTTTACACACACACACATACACACACACACACACATATATATATATACACACACATATATATTATATACACATTTAAGTATGCTTTTAATATGGAGTTTATTTGCTAAAATTATGCAAGGCATATTTTAAGAGAAGGTTATTTGCTTGCTAAGGTGGCAGTTTGTCTTGTTAAATAGATGAAATTGGGAAGCAGAAAACATACATTTTTAAAACATGGGCTGGAGAGATGGCTTAGCTGTTAAACACTTGCCTGTGAAGTCTATAGACCCCGGTTCAAGGCTCGATTCTCCAGGACCCACATTAGCCAGATGCACAAGGGGGCATACGCGTCTGGAGTTCGTTTGTAGTGGCTGGAAGCCCTAGTGCACCCATTCTCTCTCTCTCTCTCTCTCTCTCTCTGCCTCTTTCTCTCTGTGTCACTCTCAAAGAAATAAAAATGAACAACAAGAAAAGTTTAAAAAACAACATATAATCCAGGTGTGGTGGTGCATGCCTTTAATCCCAGCACTTGGGAGGCAGAGGTAGGAGGACCACTATGAGTTCAAGGCCACCCTGAAGCTCCATTGTGAATTCCAGGTAAGCCTGGCCTAGAGTGAGACCCTACTTCTGAAAACAAAAAACAAAAAACAAAAAAAATACACACAGATATATATATATATGCTTTTCAAGGTAGGGTCTCACTCTAGCCCAGGCTGACCTGGAATTCACTATGGAGTCTCAGTGTGGCCTCGAACTCACGGCGATCCTCCTACCTCTGCATTAAAGATGCACACCATCACGCCTGGCCCACATATGAATTTTTGCAGTCTAATCAGCCCCAGTAAATTACATAAATAAAGTGGTCTAACTCATTTGACCAAAGCTATGTTAGTCAGCTTTCCATTCTGATAACAAATAGCTGAGATAATAAACCCTTAAAGAGAAAAGATTTATTTTGGCTTATTGCTTTGATGGTTTTAGTCTATGGTTAGTTGGCCATATTGTTTTGAGACCTGGAACATGGTAGCAGAAATGTATATGGACCAAAATGTTTACCTTAAAGAACGTGGCTGCTAGCATCCCACTCTAACCCCTCTAAGACATGCCCTCATTGACCTAATGACCTCTCATTTAGGTTCCAGCTTTTCAAGCTTCCATCATCTCCCAGGAGTGCCAGTGTTTATGAAGCCTTAAAAAATCCAAATAATAGCAAGCACCTTCTTTAATAGTCCAAACATTCCAAATCAGCAAGAGTTTCCCATTTTATAAATATACATTCAAGCACGGAATGTCAGAAATATTTTCTCTAAGGAAAGATAATTATTAGATCTATAGAGCCTCATTTGGTTTGATTTTGTAGTACATTTAGTTTGCATTTGGATAACAATAATTTCTTTCTGATTCTTGCCACTGATGTTTAATGTTAGATTTAGTGAATAAGAAGTTAATTCTTTTAAGTAAGCAACTAATGTCTTCAGGAAAGTTCATTTATGTTACTTTATTTTATTTTTGAGGCAAGCCCAACAAACTGGCTTTTTTTTTTTTTTTATGAGAGAGAGAGAGAAAGTGCTAGGGAGAATTGGCATACCTGGGCCTCAGCCACAACAAGCAAACTTCAGATGCTTGTGCCACCTAGTGTGCATGTGAGACCTTGTGCTTGCCTTACCTTTGTGTATCTGGCTAATGTGGGATTTGGAGAGTTGAACATGGGTCCTTAGGCTCTGCAGTCAAGAGCCTTAACTGCTAAGCCACCTCTCTAACCCTCATATTTTTTAATTGAAAGTATTTTAAAAATATTTTTAAATTTTTATTTCTTTATTTGAGGGGGGAGGGGAGAGAATGGGCATGCCAGGGCCTCTAGGTACTGCAAGCAAATTCCAGATGCAAGCACCACCTTGTACATCTGGTTACGTGAGTCCAGGGGAATCAACCCTGGGTCCATTGGCTTTGCAAGCAAGTGCCTTAACTGCTAAGCAATCTCTTCAGCCTTAATTGAAAGTTATTAATAGTAGGCACCAGATTATCCCCAGGGACTATTAAACCTTTAGAACTCTTGTTGTTTCAACAGCAGGTAAGGCCTCATCTCATTTCCATATTCTAGTTCCCATTCTCAAAGGAAGATCTTGTTTCATATCCTGGGACATTCTGCATGATTCAACCTGGGGGACTTCAGACAAGATAAAGAGAGTCCAGAAATTATAAAATAAAACAGTAATGGATTTATTGGGTCACAAAACAATTTATTAACAGGTTTTACAAATTGTAGTCTCATAAATTTCAAACTTCTTTATATATATATATTTTTTTTCTTTAAATATTTATTTATTTGAGAGAGAGAGACAGAGAGAGAATGGCCATGCTAGGGCCTCTAGACACTGCAAACAAACTTAGACACATGTGCCACCTTGTGCGTCTGGTTTACATGTGTTCTGGTGAATTAAACTTGGGTTCTTAGGCTTTGCAGGCAAGTGCCTTAATCACCAAGTCATCTGAGGCCCAAATTTCAAACTTCTTAATTAAACCACTGTGACTTTTATATTTTTGTGTAGAGACTGTGTGACTTAGGATGCAGGTGTGACACAATAAAACAACACCAGACTAAATATGGAAGATGTGAGTTCTAAGTCAGGTCCCTTTTCTGAAAAACTATTTGTTGTTGCTAAGGCTTTTGACTCTCTCTGAGACTCAACTTTGTCATATAATGAGAGTATCAGTCCAGACACAGTGAGATATCATAAGTATTAATTGCATTGCATGTTTAAAATGAAGTATCAAACAAATTATAAATATCAT
This sequence comes from Jaculus jaculus, assembly GCF_020740685.1. Taxonomy (NCBI): domain Eukaryota; kingdom Metazoa; phylum Chordata; class Mammalia; order Rodentia; family Dipodidae; genus Jaculus; species Jaculus jaculus. The sequence goes on along the minus strand of NC_059103.1, from coordinate 97,062,974 downwards.
TTGTCTTGTATAATGAATGACAAACAAAATAATAAACTCTAAATTAAAGCAGTGGTTTCTTTGGCATCTATTATATACTAGTTTCTACTGAGTTTTGGTTTTAGTATGCTGAGTCATTTCTGAACTTGAATCTGCACACATTTAGATAGGATATCTTATGATGTCAGATATTTTAATATCTGAAATATTCCCACATACCCAGGGATAAAATAGTGAATTATGTAGAAAATACAGCAAAAACATTTGCCTATGACTTTAAATCTACCCATTACAGTGGATTTGGTAACAATAGGCCCATTGGAAAGAAACCACAACCAACTCTATTTGACTGAGGTGCTTGTACTCAGTTACTTGAGTCTGGAGTTTACTAAATCTGAATGAGAACTAACAGGGATATGGAACAACTACAGCTTTTTTTTTTTAACCTGTAAATAATAGTGTAAGACAATAGTGTAATAGTGTCAAAATAATGTAAAAATAGTTTTCTGAGTTTCTTAACCACTTGTTAATTCTTGGTGGAGCTTTTTATTGTAGAAAGTAAACCTCTCATAAGTGAGGTCATGGAATTGTTTCTTAGGTATTGGTGTGGACCAAATTTGACAGACAAGTAAATGAGATAGAGGTCACAATATCCCGTGTAAACACAAGTTGTCTCCTTCTTAGCAAAGGTGCCCCTGGTATCAGATTATGCACTCTTGATGTTACCTTTGTGAGCATATGTACAGCACCCTTCTGTTTAACATACCTGTCCAGGTGAAATTCAAGATCTTTGTCTTTCACATACATCTTTAAAAGAATGAGCTTTGAAACAGGAACTTTACACTTACTTTCCCATCTTGTACTTCCACTGTCTTGCAGATGACCCATAAGTATGAAGCTCTGTGGTCCATTCCAGGAACATCCAGGGAATATGTGTACCATCACATTACACTTGCTTGAGCCAACATGTTTAACTGAATACACAAAAAGTATCAGAGATTTCGTTGGTAAGATACTATTATTTTCTGTAATCCTATACTTTTTTATATACAAGCCATACAGAGAAACAACAGACATGTTGATTCTGTCATTTCAATATATAGCAAAGTGCTTCCATGAAAACCAGCTGCTGGCTGAGTTGCAACTTATCAGCTTATAGGCAATAACCTTAGCCTTTTCTCTTTGCATGTGTGAATGAATATGGCTTGTGGATTCCTCTGGGCACATTGTAGTTTGCCAAAAAAAATTTTAATATGGACGAAAATGTGCTTTCTCTCTTTTGGAACCTTGTGGAGACATAAAATTCTAAATGAGAATAGTAAGCCTGACATTTGCGGGTCATGGTTATACTGTTCTAAAGATATTATTTAAGTTTTCTTCCATGTTTTGGCATCAGGAAGGCATGAAGATGAAAATTTCCCCTAAAGGCTTCCAAATCCTTTGTCTTCTGGCTGTATTCTTATTATTCTCAGGTCTGCCTTCAGCTAACAGGGCAGGGCCTTGAAATGCTTCAGTGGTTTTGTACCCCATCACATACAGTTTAAAAATATGCAAGTTATTGTATAGTGATTTTAACTCCCCTGACTTTATTCACTAACTCTTTACCAGTTCTCATCAATAAATCCTTTTTATCTTTCAAAAACCCGAAGAAAGCTGAGTCCACAGTTGTTATTGCTTCCTGACACTTGGTAATCTTTCAGAGGGATGTTGCATGGCTCACCCTCACACTGCTCTTGTTCATTGTCTGATACAGATTTTTAAACAAGAAGAAGGAGGAAGAAGAAAAAGAGGAGAAAGAATACAGAAAGGAATGTTTCTCTGTGATTTACTCCCATATATACTTCATAGGATACATGTCATAGTTTGTCTAATACATATCACATTGCAAAACCATTGATTCTTCAATCTTTACCATTTCCTAAGAGAAATTTTCAAGATGTATTGCTAAATTCAAAGTAAATCTGAGAGAAAGCAGGCCATTGTTGTGTGGACTAAGTGATTTAGAATTGATGAAAGTTCTTGACATGTCTCATAATAAAGGTTATATGAATTTTAATTGCTATTTGTATCATATACTATAAAGTCATCCCCTCCCCCTGCAAAACCATACATTGAAACATGATCACTCAAGGTTTTTATCAGGTAGGGCCTTTTGAGATGTGATTAGGTCATGAGAGAGAAGTTCTAATAAAGAGGATTAATGGGATTAAGGGATTTTGATTTGTGCCTTTTATAAAAGAAATTCTAGAAATCTGCTTTATTCCTACTAGCATGAGAGGACACAGTAAGAAGATGCCATTTGTGAATGAGGAAATAGAGCCTCCATAGACATGATATCTACCAGCATCTTGACCTTGAATTCCCAGCCCCACAAACTGTGAAAATTAAGTTTCTGTTGCTCATAAGCATCTTCATCTATGGCCTTTTGTTATGATGACCTGAATGAACTAAGGCATTATCTATATCTAAAAGTGAAATGTTTTCGGAGGATTACCTGGTCATAACTGTTGTTTCAGAGAAGGTGACTCTCTAATTTTATCAGCACATATTACTTTTTATTGTATCTGCGTGAAAAGAATTGACAAAATAGCAAATAAATTACAGTTCATTATCTATATTTTACTTTTGGTAATGGTACCTTTCTGTATTTTTTTTTAACCAATTGACCCAATGGGAGGGTAAAAAGTCAATAAAACTCTGTCCTCAGATAATGTTAGCAAAAGCCACCCCAAGGGGCTGCTGTGTCAAGCAGGTTACTGCTGCTTTCTCCCTCAGTCTTGAGGTTTCTGCTATTTTCATTTTTAACTAGGAATGTTGGGCTTATCCCTGTATACATTTGAGCAAACAGGGTTCTAAAGTCTGAGAGGACATGTGAGTAATGATTTTCAGACTATGGAGAGCTAGATTAGGCTGGAAACCCAGACCTGCTATGGGAATAGCCTGCTTAGAAACCCTGTTTGAAATGTGATGAAAGAAATTACCTTTGATCTAATGTTAATGAGTCACAGATGTTGAAACTCTTTTAAGTAATTTGATGATTTTGAATATTAATCTTTACTATATATGTATTTATGTTATATCTTATTATATTCATATATATTATGCATCCATTACTTAAAATTCTTATTTTCCATTTTAACCAACTGGAAAGCTAAGTTATTAGAAGATAATTAGGTAATCTTAAGTGAAAGCTGGACTATATATTGTTTTTACATTGTTTTTGTTCATCTATTTGTGGAACTTTTCATTTATTTGCATGTCTTTTCCTAGGTTAGGCAGCCTAGTGAACCAAGTAGTATAGAACAGGAAACCAAATGATTTTCTTATTTTCTGCACTTAAATTTGTGGACATCTTTAGAAGGCTTGAACCAAACAAATAATCCTTATTTCTAGATTCAGCCCTATAAAGTTTGCCTGTGTTTGGGAATTGTAGCATATTCGGAATGAGCTGAAAACATTCTGTTGGAGTAGGAGTTTTAACGTTTCTGACTTGGCTGAGGTTAATATTCATTACATTTCAGTTTATAGATGGTGGGAAAAGCCAGCTGAGAAGAAACTGAGTTGAGAAGGAAAAGGTGAAATAGTTTCCAGTTAATGTCTTCTTTAAAAATGCGTAGCATATAAATAAGCCTCATTTAATGATGCACTGAACAGATGTCTGTGAACACCAGCTTGAGCCATTTTTAAGTGATTTGGTATTTTTATTAAGGCCTTGACTGCATTTAAGCTATTGAGGAAGTAAGTCTGGTTGTGAGTTAGTAATCAACAAATCCATGTGACTGACTTCTAAGTTTATGGGAAGGTTTTGGAATAGTAAGGGTCAGAGTTAACAACATAGGCTGACTTTATGACTGTCTCTGATTTATTGATGCATTTGTGAATTCATGGGAATCTTTCAATTTAAAGACAACTCATGATTTTATAGGTAATCATTTCCTTTAACAACATAAAATAAATTTTAAGTTAATGACATGATGTGTTTATTCTATTCATACTAGTGAAGGATTGCATACAATGTAACAGACTGTCAAAACTCAAAAAGATGTGTTTTGTACAGATTCACATCTAGGGCAGATTTGGTTGAAATGTAAGCTCCTTCATTTGACCTGTGTGTAACCCTGACTTAGGGGGACAGTGTGTCCCTAGGGGTGGAAGATAATTTAATTTCCATGCATGTCAAGTCCTCCATTTCTTCTGTGTGGAGGCTGCAGAGAAGTGTCAAATTCTGCAGAATCAGGTGTTCTATGTTGGAGACATGGAATACATTCTCCAGGGTTTAGAGTTGAGACCACCGAGTAGACTTCATTTTAAGGCCTTAAGGGAGCCCTGAAACCATAGATTGTGAAGATGGAAAATATTTCTTTACCCTGTAAATTATTCATCTTCCATTTCACTTTTAATATGTGTCCTCATGATAGCATCAACAAAGAAAGTTCCAAAGGCCACACTCAGAACATCTAAGTTTATTATTTTATACTTTTGCCGTTAAAAACAATGGTTGAGGATTCCAGTATGTCAAACAAGGCTTAAATTTCTAATGAGTTCCCTGTGTTTTTTTAATCCCTAAAGAATTGTAGCATACTACTTCCAGGGGTTAAATGTAGGAAACTATGTAACAGCTACAAGATAAGCTAATTCTACTTGGCTACTTGAATTTCTTTATTTTCCCACATATCTCCAGATTGTAGATTTGCTTATTATTATGCAGAGTATTGAAAAATTCTATAAAGACCAAAGGCAATGGCCTAATATGATTTAACACTTCTGTGATTATGAAATCATAGTTTTATGTAATTTCCACATAAAATGATCTCATCTCTATTCCATACTGTTAGCCTCTCTGTGGAACTGCAAGGTCATTGTTCTACTGTAAGACCTTCTTCATTCTTATGGGTGAATTGTAAACAACAAAGAAGGAAATAGTTTAGTCATCATCGGATGAGTCATGAGTGGGAAAATACAAAGAACAACTCCAGCTGAGAGACACTTGATAAAATGTAAAGCTTCTACTGGCTTGGCTAGAGTAGACTTCCTCCATAAATGAAAATATTTTTAGAAGTCCCAATGAGTAACTGGTAACTTGACTGTAATTTCACTTGCCTGGGACAAAACTTTAGGTACTTAAGTGACAATGAAACTACTGAGGATATTTTATCACTTAATAGGTAATATTTTATGTTCTCTTATTCAGTTTCCCAGTGCCTAATCTTGACTTCTGTTTGGTATTGCTTAGGAATTTGGTACATGCACTTCTGCTTACACAACTACTATCCCATCGCTTAAGCCATGCCCTTTTACTTCCCTCCTGGTTCATTTCTAGCTTCTTGGCCTCTGCTGACTCTGACTTGTACAGAGATCTAAACATTTGATGTTAGGATCCACATATGATAGAGAACATGAGATACTTATTTTTCTGAGCCTGTGTTACCTCACTTTAATATAATATTTTCCAGATCCATTATTATCCTGTGAATTTCATTTTTCTTTATATCTGAATAAAACTCTATTGTCTATATGTACTATGTCTTCATTATCCATTCATCAGTTGATGGGCATCTATGCTGATTCCATTTCTTAACTATTGTGACCAGAACAGTAATAATCATGGATGAGCAAGTATCTGTAAAGCATAGAATTATCAGGATATATTCCCAGGAGTTGTATAGCTAGGTTATATGGTAAATTTATTTTTAACTTTTTGAGGAATCTTCACACTGATTTCCATAGTGGTTCATCAGTTTATACTTCCACCAATAGTGAATAAGGGTTCCTCTTTCCTTATGCCCTTGTCAACATTTATTGTCATCTTATTTCTTTGTTTGTCTTTTTAAAAAATATTTTATTTATTTGAGAGAGAGAGAGAGAGAGAGAGAGAGAGAGAGAGAGAGAGAGAGAGAATAGGTGCACCAGGGCCTCTAGCCACTGTAAATGAACACCAGATAGGAAAAATAGCAAAAACCTGTGCATCTGGCCTTGCATGGGTATTGGGGAATCAAACCCACACCATCAAGCTTTTCAAGCAAGCCTGTTAACTGCTGAGCCATCTGTCTCAGTCCCCTTCATTTCATTTCTTAATAATATCCAGAATGACTGGAATTAGATGGATTCTCAAAGTATTTTTGATTTATATTTCTCTGATGGCTAAAAATGTTGAACATTCAAAAAAATTTTTTTTGGTGATTTGTGTTTCTTCTTTTGGGAACTCTTGCATTCCATAGTGTATGTTTAGATTGGGTTGTTTGTTTTTTGACTATTTAAATTTTTATGCTCTTTGTATTCATTTATATTATGTTTATCCCCATAGATCAGTGTTGATCACACCTTTGGTCTTAGAAGTTTCTTTTATCAGGTAGCAGTGACTACTGGGAAGACTGGAAACTCACCAAAGTGGGAATGAGTGACGAATGAGTACTCATAACATTTATAATCAAGACATCTATAACAACCTTCACAATGCTTAGGGAACATGGTGGGATGAGGGATGGGATAGAAAGAATATACAAACAGAGGCAGGGGAGGAGCGTTTGGGGACACTATCTTTTAGACATGACCTAACAGACTTCATAGTAGCAGTTGCTATCTCCACAAAACCTCCAAAGAAAACGAGCTCATCAACATTTAAACATGGATGATAGAAGAGTGTGAAAAAGTCATCAAAATAGAAAAGGGTCTTATTGGAAAGTAGGAGTTTAATCAAGGGGAATGGACAATGCTGAGAATAAAAGAAGGTATTGAGAAGGGAATATGATCAACTCATTATCTTCTTGTACGAATTAAAATTGCCAAAATATTTTTAAAAAGGAGCTAGGAAAAAAATAAAAGAAATTTTGTTTGTGGTGAAAGAAAATAGAACCAAAAGGAAATAGAAGTAATTTACTAACACTCTACAAATGCTTTAACAAACAACCTGAGACAAGAAAGCCTTAACACACACTACTTTTTGCTAATGTCAATGTTGAATGCAAGTTACAGAGACTGAGAATATACCACGAGTCACTCAGGAACCTAAGTCCTTCCACTGTGAGTCTGTATCTGTGTGGCTTGATGGCTTGGCCTCCTGAATTTATAGTTAAAGAGAAGAGGCACCAAGGAGGTACACATGCCTTCCCAGCTTCATTGAAGAAATGAAAAACAAAAACAGAAACAAAAGCTGATACAAGTCTAGAAAACGTACCATAGCTTTGTGCCTTGAAACTGAGAAACTAATGCATGAGCATTATCATTTGTAACATAGGAAGTCAAGTTGGTTGGGAAATATGGTAGGTTGGGAAATGTGCTTAGTATCTAAAATGGTCCTATTGGCTATGTGCTGAAGGGTTGGTTGCCAGTTGATGACATTAATATGAGGTGGCAGAGTCTTTTAGAGGTGGAGCCTGGCTGGAGAAAGTAGTGCACTGGAAGCATCCATAGTTCACAGGAGGCCTGTGTAGCAAGCATGTGCCTTGTCCCCAACTCTATCCTCGGTCTCTTTGCTTGCTGGATGTTGTCAGGTGAGCAGCCTTCTTAAGCATAGGATCTATCCTATCTCAGCCCTCAGGCAGTGATTCCAGCCCATTATCTACTGAGGCTGTGAGGCAAAATAGATATCCTCTACTTTTATTTGTTCTCAGGTATTTATCACAGAGCAAAAATAAGACTAACACAGGAAGAATTAACTTCTCTCTGTCTCTGTCTCTGTGTGTGTGTATGTGTGTGTATGAGTGGCTACTATGGGGAGATATATGGAAAATATTGTGCTGCTCTCATTCCTCTCAAACAAGGTTAGCAGTGCAAGTATTATCTCTGTATTAATTTTTTTCCAATTTTGAGATGTCAGAGCTTTTAAGGGGTGGGGCTTAAGTATGTAATTATTTCAAATTGTGTAAAAATATTTTCTCTGTAGGTTCATGTAAACTCATCCCCACGTTTGTGGTCCCTAGATTAATGTTAAAGATTTTGCCATGCGTTTGGCAGAACTTTCCCTCGAAATATCCCAAAGGTACTGATTTCTAAGGCTGAGATCCAGTATTGGCTGGAAAGCAAGCCTTGATGTGGTTAGCAGTACAAGTTTCCTCGGAATGTCATTTACAAGGTAAGCCCCAGGTTGAACTGAGGCCCTTCCAAGAAGGAGACCTTGAAAAAGGGGAAAAAAAAAATTTGCTTTTGGCCTTAAACTCAAAATGACAACATCCCCAGGTGAATGGAGCTGGATCTAGACCTGGCACTCTCCAAGACGCCTGGAGTCATTTTAACTTCAAGAAAGGAAAATGTTACAATGTATTGTTATTTTGCAGAGAAAATAGTAGTTTGGGGCTGGGGCTGAGGGTCAGTTGGTAGAACTTTTGCATAGCATGTCCAAAGCCCTTGGTTTGATCCCCAGCTCCTTGTGGTGGCCGACTCCTGTAATTCCAGCACTTGGGAGCCTAGACAGGTAGAATAGGAGCTCAGTTCATCCTTGGCTGTACAGTGAGTTTGAGGTCAGCCTGGGATACATGAAACTATCATTAATAAATAATACTAGTTTTCTCATTTCTTTATAGAAATTATCCTCTTCGTTAACTTTAAATTTGAAATCACATATATGAGTTCTCTCAGTATTTCTTGATTTTATAGAAATTTTTTATAGAAAATTCTTAGTTACATGTGCCACTGGGGAGACACTTTAATTCTTTGTTTCTGCTTGCCAGAAATTATTGCATTTGATTCTAGAAATTAAAGATTTGACATTCTCTTGTAAAATGCAGGAGGCATTAGGAACTGCTTAGAGGTACCAGAATGTCAGCTTGCTTTAATTGCACGTAAGCACAAGGCTAAGTTGTTTCTCTGATGAAAGTTACCTTTGGGACAAACTCATAGTTTAGAAAACGAATCTGGTGGCTATATTTTTGTCAGCATGTGATTTAGTCGGCATTTATATGTTTCATGTGGTTTCTGGGCCATGGTTTTCTGGGTATACCTTTCCTTTTGTACATGTTACTGGCAAGTCTCTACTGAATATTATGTTAAAGCACTGCTTTTAAAGCATTGCTTCTCAGCCACAGCATCCTGGAACCACATGTATTACAACTTTGACAAGAAATGTATTTTTAGTGATGCTCAGGATCAAACATTTTCTAAAGTGATTCACAATCAGAGAAGGTTGATAATTATTTCTATTCCAATTTCACTTACCAGATCATGATAGTCTTCTGGTGAGTGCAGAGGCAAGATAACTTAATTATTGTGCATCACAAAGAGTAAATAATTCAGATACTAGTTGGCGTATTTTTATAGCTGTGAAAACAATTTGCATTTGACAGCAAGTGACAATTTTTGATTGAATTATTAAACTTGGTATATGAATGTTAGCAGTGAAAATTTTGTCTTTGACAGTATGATTATTTTCAATTTGATTGAAAATTTTAAATGGCTAATACAGTAATCATCATGTGTGGCATTTAAGAAAATAGATCTTGATGTGTAGTTGTGAAAATAGCTCTTAGATGTCCGGCAGTGATTTCAAGAAATGGAGCTGGCCTTTTTGTTTGTCTTTTTGTATGCATGCACGTATATGTGTGTGTCAGTGTGGGTATGTGCATGCCAGTGTGTGTGTGTGTGCAGGTCGGAGGACAACTTTGGATTGGTCATTGCCTTCCCATCTCATTTGTGGCAGGGTTTCTCTCCTGGATCTCACTCTGTGATTGTTCTTTTGCTGTGTTTGCCTTGAGCTCTGGGAAGTTCTACTGTCTCCACCTCTCATCTGGCAGTCAATATGCTAGGATTACAGAAGCCCACCATAGGTTCTGGCTTTTACATGGAGTCTGAGAACTGAACTCAAGCACTCAGGGTTGAGCAGTGAGTGTCCTATGTACTGAACCATCCTGCCAGCCCAGAGTTGGACATTTAAGTAATAACACTCTAAGGAATTTTCTTAATTTGCATTTAAATTGCATTCCTTAATAAAAATTAGCTGCATATTATTTTCCTTGCCCTTTTCGTCCTTGTCATTGATTATAAATGAAAATATTTAAATTTTTGTGGAACTTGTGTCAGAGAAAGAATAATAGATATTTTATCAATTACCCTTATAATATTTTAACAGTAATGTTTCTTTCTTATTAACCCTTAGAAGTATACCTCTTCCTCAATAGAAATATATAACATCTTTTAAACAATGAGAAACATTTGTACTTAAATTGAAAATGTAAAAATTCAAAGTAAAAGACAATGAAAGGATTAACTATCTGACAAATTCCTTATATGTAACATATTTTAAATGATAATTTGATCATTAAAAAGCACAAGATTTGGGGCCAGAGAGATGGGTCAATGGTTAGGGTGCTTGCCTGTACCCTAACCCTGGGTTCAACTCCCTGGTTCCCATGTAAAACCAGATGAACAAAAGTTTGCAGCAGCGGGAGAACCTGGGTGCCCTTATTATCTGTCTGTCTCTCTTTTCTCTCTCTCTCTCTGCTTGCAAATAAATAAAATATTTTAAAAAGCACAACATTTATAAAGGCAAAACCAATAAGGTAAAAATACTATGATGCAGGAAAGTTATTCATAAAATCAAAGAATAAAAAATAACTAAAGATATATTAAACATTTTTGTGATTTTGTCTTTTTTTTCTTTGGTGCTGAGGACCAAACCCTGAGCCTTACGCTTGCTAGGCAAGCGCTCATTCACTGAGCTAAATCCCCAACCCCATATATTAAACATTTTTGTAAAAAATGTCATTATATACAGAGACACAGAGGCTCCCAAGACCTCATTACTGAAGTAGACCTCAAAGGAACCCAACATGGCTCAGGGAAATTGGTGGAAGAGGGGGTGGAAAGATAGTTAGAGCCATAAGTTAGGACATTATGCATAGAAACATTGCCTCTTCCCCATAACTGATGGCTACCCTACAATGTACAACCCACATTCCCCAATGAGGAGGGTCTCTTCAGAGGGGGGAGGGTAGAGAGGAGGCTATGTACATAACTAATAAAAAAAGTCATTGTTTAATTTTGGTCCATTCCCCAGCATTAATCATTTAGGTGTATAAATAAAAAATATTTCCAGTATTTTCATATTTTTAATAATCTCTCACAATTGCCATAATTTCATAAATTATATGAAATGCACAGTTTGAATAGAAGATAGGAAACTAGTCAATTGCTGAGTTATTACATGGCAAAGAGAAGTAAAACTCCCCCCGTGATGGATTTGAGGCTCCAGTTCAACACAACCTCTACACTGCATAGTCCATACACTTAATTCAATATGTCTGTGAACAATATTTTGATAAAAAGTTTTCCATCACTGTCAGCCACTATAAAGTGAAATCATAATGACACCCAGAGGGGCGAAGTATGCCAAGGAACATGGGGTTACGAAAACTCTGTAAACTTCATAGCAACATTCTGTTTCTTATGATCGCTGTGTGGGACAGCGAGAAGCTGCTGCCAACAGCCATATTCTAAACAGCAAGATGGGACTTTGATTTACACGGTGTAACTTCCTCCGTTTCGTGTGCTGTCTTTTGGTATGCCTCCTGACACTCTTCTGGCAAATGTTTCATCCCAGGTTTCCAGGCTTTCTTCCTGAGGCAGATACCTTGTAAAAATGTGTGACTCATTCTCTGTGTGAAAAATCCTGTGAAGTGCTCATCCAAACACTTACGATTTTTACAACTACCATCCAGAGGCCCAGAAGTGCAAGTAACGTTACTAGCCTCTTAACAAGCCTTGGGGTGAAGTAACTGGTTCACATTACTTGGAGTATAGAAAGGAAAGACCTCTTGTCCCTGCGATATTCATTAGAATTCAACCGTCTATTATCTTTTGATATGTATAACAGCATTGTCTAGGTAAATTATTCTATTATCTAAAGCTATGTGAAAAGTATGTTCCTTTGACATGTATATTTCAAGCATTTCCTATTTCTTTGGGGGGCGGGGCTGTGGGAGGGTTTCAAGGTAGAGTTTCACTCTATCCCAGGCTGACATGGAACTCACTATGTAGTATCTGGCTGGCCTCAAACTCACTGTGATCCTTCTAGCTCTGCCTCCCAAGTTCTGGGATGAAAGGTGTACACTACCACACCTGACTCCTTATTTTTTAAATGAGCCATTTTTGTTGCTTTTCTTTAAAGGCAGGACTTATATTGAACCTAGGGCTAGTCTGGAACTTAGTATGTAGCACAGGCTAGGACTGAACACCTAGCCATCCTCCTCAGACCACTGCTGAAACTGGACTTTCAGAACTGGGCAGTTTCAGACACCCCGGCGGAGCTCGTTTCTCCCGTGGTTTCTGTTTGATTTAAGCCAGATGACTTCAGTGCTTTCCCAGACCACTCTGAATTTTAACTGAATCAGATGCTTGCCCCTAACTCAGTGCTATGCAGTCTTCAGTCTGTATGCCACAGAAGCAAGGACAGAGTGATCATCTTGCCCCAGGAATAATTTTTTTTTCCCCCAGTACCAAAAGGTAGTACTTACAAAACCAGAAATAAAGTACTGATTTTAAGTATTTTTCTGTATTTTAAAAATATTGCAGTTTGGCTTTTATTATGTCTGTTGATGAAAGCACTCAGAGTTTGGCAGTTAGGGCATGCTCTTCTGAAGACATTCAAAAGTGCTGTCTTCTTTCTGTATATATTCTGTTTCATACATACTTTCCATTATGCTGTGTAAAAGAAGTTTAGAATCTATAAGTCTTTAACCAGATAATCCAGAAAATATTTCTTAGCAGTCATTATGTAAACTAAGCACTATAGGGTGCATACTGAAAAATGGACAATGTATTCCTGTTTCCTTAACCTTACTGCTTAAAAGGGAGATCAAATGCTAAGAGACTAGTGTAGAACTCAGTGGTAGACTACTGGCTGAATATGCATGCATTCAGTTCCCACAGTACTTCTACCAATAACCACCACCATTAAAACAGCAAGAGTTGGGCTGGAGAGATGGCTTAGCAGTTAAGGTGCTTGCCTGTGAAGCCTAAGGACTCAGGTTCAATTCTTCAGGTCCCACATAAGCCAGATGTGTCTGGAGTTCATTTGCAGCGCCTAGAGGCCCTGATGCATCCATTCTCTCTCTCTCTCCTTTCTCTCTCTTTCTCTTTAAAAAAAAAGCAACAGTTATCCATAATCTTCCCCTCCCTGCCCCCACACCTTAGCACTCCTTCTCCCCTCCTCCTCTTGTCTCTGCCTCCGTCTCCCTCTGCACAGTTGAACGCTTGTACCAGTGCTCTGTGCTGGTGATGGAGGGCTGCAGAGCGATGCATACAAACATTAGGTGATCGTAGATTTATAACCAGCCTCCTGGAAGGTATTGATTCTTGCTTTGAGAGGAATTTCTGAGCCCTGCAATTGTTCTGTGGATCCCAGACGATCTAGATTAACAGGAGGCACTCATGATATTTTGCACTCTGGTCCTGAAGTGGAATAACAAGCCTCCTCTGTGGAACCACTACCTGACTTGGTCACACTCTGTCAGCTTTCTACCCCTAGTAAATGATTTAGTTCGAAGATTTGATTTTCATTTTCTCCTCTCACTTTAGCTGTAGATTGATAGTCTTCCTCTCCCGACATCTGTTTTGCCTCACAGAGAGTCTGTCCAAATCTAGCAAGTTACAGTGTTTCTTTATTATCTTTCTAGAACAACAGGGTGTAGATCTGTGATCATAATTCAAGAAGCTTGCTGTCGGGTGCAAGGAACTTGCTGAGAGAAAGTACAGTGATGCAAAGTCTCTGGAAAGCACATAGACAAAGATAATACAGCATGTTTAGCTCACATTTCCAAGCCTACCTCTCTAATTGTGTGACCTCACTAATATGGAGAAGTTTCTGAGTCTTTGTTTTTCCAGCAAAGGGAAAAGTAGTTTGCCTTATCCATGCTGGGTACATCCCATAGCAGAGATCAGGAGTTTTTCCAGACACGTCCCCTTTGGTCAACAAAATTGCTCTTTAGCTATGATGACTTATTTTTGTTTGGTAGCTGACTCTTAAGTTATTTGTTAATGTGGTAGGGAATACTGTCATCTCATTCTTTTTTTTAAAGATTTATTTTTATTTATTTTTTAGACACACAGAGAGGGAGAGAGAGAGATAGAGGGAGAATAGGTGCACCAGGGCCTCTAGCCACTGCAAATGAACTCCAGCCACATGTGCCACTATGTGCATCTGGCTTAGGTGGGACCTAGAGAATTTAACATGTGTACTTAGGCTTTGCAGACATGCACCTTAACTGCTAAACCATCTCTTTAGCCCTGTCATCTCATTCTTAATGAATAATTTTATAGCTCTTTTGAATTCTTTCTTTTTTTTTTTTAAGTTTAGGAGTGATTATACCTTAGAGTTGTAACACACATTTGTCAAGATGGTAGCTAAGCACACCATATACTTGCAATAATATTAGGTCCTTGATTAGCAGGCCTCAGGGAAGCATGTGTGAAGATGCCATTCACAGTCACACTGGGAGTGCTGCAAATTATGAAAGGCAATTACAAAAGTATTTCTATGTTAGACTTTTAAAAATCCAACTTTCTTCTAAGAATAAATTTTGAGTGGATTTAGAATCATAGATTATGTTATATTAAAAACAATTACTGTGTTTTGTAATGTAACCATTTTGAAAATTGAGCCAGGTTTAATATGTGTGTATATAAATATATGTACTGCCCAAATATAGATGCAAAATAAACAACTATAAATATACAATATAGATTCATAATTTATAAGTACATAACTATTTCCTTTTACTTGATTATGAGCAGTAAGTTACAGTATAACTTAATAGTCATAATTTTAACATTCTCAGTTTCTATGATTTATGTGGTATCCCAAAGTTCATAGTCATCATGGATTTTCTTGAAGTATTCATTAAATTATATATTTAGGCTTCCTATATAGAATGAGCTTTTAGCTTTATTACATTATGACATTATGTTATCTCTATTCAATCTATATGAAATAACCTAAATAAACCAAAATGAGAAAAATATCATAGATTTATAGTAGTGTATGTGTGTGTGTGTGTATGTGTGTAAATATAGCCCTGGGGCTGGGAGGACCCAATTACTAGTCCTCATAATGGACAAAAAGAAAAAAGACTAGACTTATGCTTTTTTTCTTGACCCAAAGATAGAAATCTGGAGGTTAAAAATTAGTCATGCAATTTGGAAGTAGCTCTAATCTATGCTAAGAAAAGTGAAGAATATGTTACTTGATGGAAAAACTGATGCATTATTTTTCTTTTTTTAATTTTAGTAAATTGAGGGACTTTTGGAAGCCTTCAGATCTATCCATGTAAATTTCAATTGAATTTGAATTTAAATTGATAAAAATTGATTTAATTATTGTAATTCCAAATGTAATATGACTATTATGGTTTCATAGGCACATGTACCTAGTCATTGAAAATAGACCAGCAAACTAATATATAAGCCATTTGTAGATTGTAAGAAGTGGCTAGAGGTATGTTTCTCTTCTCCATTCCTGCTTATGTACCTTATGCAACTTTTGGGCTAGTCTTATGACTCATCAAATTAGAGTTGAACAGATATCATGTTGGCAGGAATTTGAGAAGGGCTTGCATACTGAAAAGTTCCTTCCTGTTATCTTGGAAGTACATGGCTACCAACCTGGTACAAATCTATGCTAGCCTGCCAGATGCCAGGCTAGATATTTCTTTGTTACCTCATTGATTCATACAGAAACAGCTAGCTTTAGGCAACTTATCACTGGTCTACAAATTCAGGGATGAACACAGGTAAGGCAAATAAGAAAGAACCCAATAAGGCCATCTGGAGTTGGTAGATGGAAGATGGTTTTATGCTCTCAAGTTGTTTGGTAGATTGTTACACAGTAATAGATAACTGATACTGGAATAGTCAAGTACATAACTTTAAAAGTAATACTATGAATACTTTTTAAAAATATGCAACAGTAATATTTTTCAAACAAGTCCTGTTTGGTTTGTGTCACATAGGCACAGTTGCAAATTAGATTTACACAGTTAATATTACACTTGGTTCTGAAGCTTTACAAAAAAAAGCAAACAGATAAAAAGTGTCTTTATATACTTTACCTTGACAACAGCCCTAGAGGGGAGATAACACCTTTTCTTCATCTCCTTTTTTTTTTTTTTATTAGTTACATACACAATGTGTATTCAGCCATGTTGGTACCATCATTAGCTTCATTCTTGTCCTTCCTCCTCTGATAGAACCCTCCTCATTGGGGAATGTGGATCTTGTATTGTGGGGTTAGCCATCAGTTATGGGTAAGAGGCATTGTCTGTGTGCATAATATCCCAATTGTGGCTCTAAAAACCCTTTCCACCCCTTCTTCCACAACTTTCCCTCAGCCATGTGGCATTCATTTTAGGTCTACTTAAGTGATGAGATCTTGGGAGCCTCTGTATCTCTGGATATCTGGTTTTGTAGGAGTTGGAGAGTTCTCTGTGTATATCTCCTTCACCCCTGTGATGGTACCAGGTTTACCAAGAAAGCTGCACTCTTGCTCATTTCCCCAATTACTCTATGGTTTCAGCTGGGGCCCTGGTGAGGTGCACTTGGCTGAATCTCTCCTCAAGTTCTGCAACCATCTGAAAAAGACAGCCAAATTCTCCAACAGAGAATGAAGTCAGCATCAGATAAATGGAATAACCATTATTATTTTAGGGAGAATTTAATAGGTGTAGGCCCTGTTGTAGCCCATAATTGGTGAGAGCTTTATATTGGAGAGCAGGCTCATTTTCTGGATTTTGGTTCTGACTTGTTTCCCAGTTCCAGTTAGGAGTTCTGTTCCTTTGAGCAGATCTGTTAGCCAAATTAAGAGCAGTTGGTTACCCACCATTGCCGTGCACCACTATTGCACTTGTGTGAACATCACATCAGGTTGTTTGCTGATAAGTAGCTTAGACCACGGGTTGCTTAGACCATGAGTTGTTGAACAAATGTTGATCATTTTCCCCCAGTCAGTCATGTAGCACCTTCTGGCACTAGACAGCTACCTGTATGGAGATTGACTCTCTTCCAGATTCTAGCCAGGTCACTTCATATGCCATACCAACAGCATATGGTGTCTTTGGCAGTAGGGTCTTACCATTAACCTTTTGTGGGTCATCAAGTACTCTGACAGAAATCTGTCTTCTTTTGGTAAACCTTGTAGGTCTCTCTGATCAACAGCTCATTGAGGATGTTAACCACATGCTGGTACTGGGAGCTATAGGCCAGTACCAAAAAAAAGAAGGAAATAAAAATATGTGATATAAAAGAGAAAGAGAGAAAAGAGAGAGAGAGAGAGAAACAGGAGAAGATTAAGGTCAGTCTTCATCATATCTTCTCCAGGGCCTGTGATTCAGGTGTTCCCTCTAAGGACCTGAAGAAGGTTCAGCCTGTTAGTCTGTCTTTCAGGATATAGGATTTTACCATTTCCATTTTGTTCCAGTTTTGTGTCCTCTCACTCTTACTATTCCCTTCTACCACACCCTCCCTATTATCCAGTCCTAGAGATGCTTATTATGTATGTGAGCATCTTGAACAGATTCAGGTTAGGAGCCACAGATGAGTAAGACCATGTGACAGTTATCTTTCTGTGGTTGGGAGAGTTCACTGAGAATGATGTGCTCTAAGTCTGACCATTTTTCTTCAAATTTTATTGTGTCATTTTTCCTTACTGTTGTGTAGAATTCTATCGTGTAGATATACTGCATCTTGGTTATCCATTCATCTAATAATGAACATCTGGGTTGATTACGGCTCTTAGCTATTATGAATTGAGCAGCTATAAGCATGGTTGAGCAAATATCTCTGAAGTAAGGCATGGAACTTTTAGGGTAAATGCCCAGTAAGGGAATAACTGGGTCTGTTGGTAACTCTATAGTCAACCATTTTAGGAGTCTCCATATTGCCTTCCACAGTGGTTGTACCATCTTACATTCCCACTAACAGTAAATGAGGGTTTCCATTTCTCCACATCCTTGCCAGCATTTGCATAAATAGTATAAGGAAAATGAAAATATATTAAAAAAATTAGGAATGCATTATAAACATCCTATATATATGCCAGACCCAGAGCTTTTACAGTACCTTCAGTCTGTGGGTTCCAAGTCTCATGAGCAAATTTCAGCCTAAAAACACTTAAGCAGAAGAAATACTTCTGAGTTGTCTCAAGGCATGGAGGTTTCATACTAGGGCTTTTGATTTTTTTTAATGCAGTGTTTTTATTTTTCTGAATTTAAGTGACACCAATCTGGACCTATGTTAGCTCCAATAGATGAACAGTAACTTCAAATTAGAAAACTTGGTTTCTTATTCTGGTTCTGACATTTACAAGTTGCATAACTGAGGAATAATTTGACCTCTGTAAACTTGAGCATTTACAGACTGCCCATAGAATGGGAGAAAATCATCACCAGCTATACTACTGACAGAGGCCTAATATCTAGAATCTACATAGAACTAAAAAAAAAAAAAAAAAAATAGAAATAAAAAAAAATCAAGCCATCTACTCAAAATTGAGGCTGAGAACTGAATAGGGAATGCTCAAAGGAAGAAATAGAAATGGCTAAGTCTCACCTAAAAAAATGCTCAACATCTTTAACCATTTGGAAAATGCAAATTAAAGCAAGTATGAGATTCTACCCTTATTCCAATAAGGATGGAAATCATAAAAAAATCAAATGACAATAAATGTTGATGAGGATGAGGGAAGAGGAACCTTTATTCCCTGCTAGTGGGAGTGCAAACTTGTATAACCACTATGGAAAGCAATATGGATACTCATGAAAAAGATGAAAATAGAGTTACCAACTGACCCAACCATCCTTCTACTGGGCATCTACCCTAAAGGCTTCACACTTCACTACAGAAATATTTGCTCACCGATGTTTATAGTTGTTCAATTCAGTATAGCTAAGAACTGGAATCAACCCAGATGCCCATCATTTTACAAATGGATAATGAAGATGTGGTATATATACACCATGACATTCTCCTTGGCAGTAAGGAAAAATGATATAATGAAATTTGTAGGAAAATGGACAAACTTGGAACAGATCATAGTAAGCAAACTCACACAAGCACAGAAAGACAAACACTGCATGTTCTCCCTCATCTGTGTTTCCTAAATTTGAACAGCTTGAGTTGCAGGCATACTGGACAAGCAACTCAAGGGACAGATAGGAGAGATGGATGTGTTTGGGGAAGGGAACAGAAATGTGGGGGAGAGGTGGGAGATGTACACAAAATCAAATCCAAAATGAACTGGTACCATGGAAACCTTCCTCCTAGATAGCAGAGTAAAAGATAATCCTCAATAGGGACATGGAGAGATCATCTGGTAAGAAGGACACTGGAGAAGGTGGGATGAAGCTGAATCCTAAAATATCTGGCCCTGTCTTATAAGTCCCAGTACCAGAAATTTGTTACAACCCACATTGAGCTGTTGATCAGAGAGACCTAAGAGGTATCCAAAACAAGATTGGCTTCTGTTAAAGCACTTGTTTACCCACCTGAGGTGTAAGGTAAGAGCCTATTTCTAAAAACACCACAAGCTGCCAACACGTTGAGTGATTTGGCTGAATCTGGAAGGAATCTAGTTCTCAGCTGGTAAGCCAGTATAGTGCTGAAAAACATTACATGAGCTACTGGTAGAAAATGGCCAACAATGTTGTGAGCAAGCGGAGAACCCTGCTATAGGACAGCAACTAGCCTGATAAGAAGTACACACCTGTGCAATAATGGCACACAACCTAGGTGGGTGACCAATGGCAATCTGGTTGGCTAAGCGATCCAATAAATAGAAAGGAACCCATAGCTGGAACTGGGAACCAAGTCAGAATTCTATGGAGACCAACATTATGGACTACAATGAGAAGCTCCCACTAGTCTTTGGGCAAAAGTGAGGCTGTACCCATCAAAATCTCTCTAAATTAACACGCTCATCCCCTTTACCCTATTCTAATCTCACTTTTCCTTGGAGAATCTGTTTTTCATTTTCAGAAAGCAGTGAGAACCAAGGACAACCAGTCTATCAACAAGATAAGAGTAAATAGCTGATTCCCTGTCATCTGAACCACCAGAGCAGCTAGGGTCCAGGTGAAACTACCGAGGAATTGGCCAGATGAGCAAAAGTGCTGCATCCATGACGAGGCTGACAAGTTGCACCAAGGTGATGGAGACAGACACTGAGGATGCTAAAAATGCACCAAATCAGAAATCCAGAAGCCGCTGAGAGACCAATGCTAAAGTAGACTTAAAGCATACCCAACGAGGCTCAGGAGATTTTGTGCAAGAGGGAGTGGAGAGAGCTGAAGGGTGGGAGGGAGTATTCAGAGCTATTCCACCCCGCTCCCCATTGATTGACTGTTGCTTTCACAATTCCTAACTCACAACTTCATGGTGAATACCAGCAGTCCCACTGTGGGCCCTCAGTGGAGTGGGGGCAGAGAGGATGATATATCCATACAAAGTTTCCATTTAATGAAAAAATAAATAAACCTTGAGAGTTTTCTTGCATGTGTGACATTAGCCACAGTATAAATTATCCATTGAAAAGTTTCTTATGCAATAACAAGCATCATAAAATACATTATTATAGGTGTTATTACAATGCCTGTTGACTGAACAAAATTTAATATTTATAGCATATTCTATTTAAAGTGAGATGGTATCACCACATGTAAGAAAAATCAGAAGAGGTTTTCTAATATAAAAGTTGCATATAGCATGCAAAAGAAATAGATACAGAAAATGTATGTTCCAGATGAACTACATATTTGCTCATGTGTTTCTATACCTTGTTCAGATAGGCCATAGTTACCAAAACTCAGGAAAATTGCTCATTCGAATGCATGTGGGCCACACAGTGCCAAAATCTGTAGCATTCAGAGTGATACTCATAAGTGACATACAACTTCATTTCTACTATTGCATATTGTGCTTGCTGGTGTTCTTTGGAACTTAAGTTGAAAAAATTTTAAAGAAATTATGGGAAGCTTATGAGTTAGTTCAGGAATCTAGAAAATTGTTTAAAACAAGTCCTTAGAACAGATAGAATCCAAGTAAATACCTTTCACTGGGAGAAAATTGAGAAATATGATTTATTACTTTAACAAAACCATTTGAATTGACAGAAAGTTCTATAAAGGTGTAGTGTTGATTCAGCCAGAAATAAGAGGAAGTAGGCAAAAATCTATACTTCCCAAGCTTAGTAAGGAAGGCTTTCAAATGTTTTCTTATGAGAATCGCATCAGTTAGTTAAGTCATCATGTGATATTTATTTCTAAAATTTTGAAATTGGCATTGAATTCTCCCAAGTTATTTTCTGAAGGGACAAGAACTTTTTTGAGGGGGTTCTAAACATATCCGCATTTTAAAAAATGGCTTCTAAATAGGTAAACATGGTAATCAGCTTGTGTTTAATAATAGATCTAATTTTAGACTCCAATGTAATAAAGGCTTTGTGTAAACTCCAAAAGCATGGTGAATAAGAGCATTCAAGTCGTACCTGTTACTGAAAAAGGAAAATGTGCCTTTTTCTTTTGTTTACAATGGAGAACCTTCAAAAGATTTCATGTTATTCAGAGTTGTCCACATATGATTGTGTAAATTATATAGAAGACTAAATACTTATCTCTTATGTAAATTATTTTCTTTGAAATCACTTTCAAAAGTCTTCAAGGCACATGCTGTTATCTCATCTTCCTCTCATCTGGGCTGAGTCTTCTCAGCCTGTCAAGGTCCCTAAGTCCTTCCTTCTCCCTCACTTTATGCTTTTAACTCTGCCCTCCCATATTATTCTCTCAAACGCTTACATGCTCTTTCCTTCGGCAAGCCTATCTTTCTCTATTTCTTTACCTGATTTATTTTTCTTTGCAATATTTATTAACACTCCAAATTAGTTTTGATTTAAGGGGTTTATTTGACTTGTGTCCTCTCAACTCTATAGCAAATGACAAACTCATGGAACAGAACATAGTAGGGCGTCAATGAACACTTCTTAGAGGATATATGCTCTTGATGTTGGAAACACATTGGGAATAGGGCAATGTTTTCTGCTTCTTATACTTAGTGGGAAGTGAGAACCACTTCAAGCTGTATCTGAACTCAAAGGACGAGCATTTTCTCTCATCTGGTAGAACATATAGAAGCAAGTAATTTCTTGAGGATGACTGTCATATTTTATTTTTGGCTTTGGCACAATAAGTTTTTATGATTTAAGTATATCATGCTACATATTGTATAGCAACTTAGAGTCAACAAGATATGCACAATCTTATAACCAAATTCAATTCTGAGCCCTTTTAACAATAGCAAAAAGGAAGAAATCATTAACCTATAAATTCTTCTACAAGCCATGATAACTGTGATGCCCAGTACCCTGACTGAACATGTGTGGTGTGTTGGCGTGGGCTAGTACAGATCTCTGGAAAATATGAGCAGCATACATTAGTCATTTATCATTAAGTCAAGGAGGCGTTATATTAGTTTCATCTGTGTTGCTGTTAATAGTGTTTGACATGTATATACCCCAGGGCTCTCTCTGTTGTAAGTGACAGGAACCCAATTTAAACTAGCTTGAACTAAGTACAGTATTTATTGGCTGGTGTAAGTGGCAGGTCAAAGCTGGAATTTGGGCTCATATGGTATGTTTGTGGTCTGAGTTGTCTTTTTCTTGGTTCTGCTTCTCACTCCTTACACATGTGGGCTAGAGTTTTCAATGTAGATAGCCTCTCATTGCATAACAGAAAAGTGATCCCAGGTCTAGGTCATTAGAACTTGTGAGCCAAATAGAATAGGCAGCCACTGGTAACAAATGCTTGAGGAGATTCTCGTTGGCTAATCTTAAGCCAAGGACCTGTAGTATGCTTGTGTTAGGTGGTGGGATGTTGTATCATAATTGAATCAGACTTGGTCATCTGCCCTCTCCTTTGGTCAAAGGAGTACATGATTGGGAGCTACTCCTGGAACCATCAAGAGTGGGAGTGGTGCCCCTCAGCAACCAAAATAGAATGAGAGACCCTGTTGACAAGAGAAAACCCAATACGTTATTACTACTCTCACACCGATGTTGCTGTACTCTTTAGACCAAAGAAATGTTATCAGTGTTATGAAAGCAGAAACTCAAGAGTTAGATTTTATTATTCTTTTTAAAAATTTTTATTAACAATTTTCATACATGTACATAATGTGGTTTTTAAAAATTATTTTACTTTTTTATTTGAGAGAAAGAGGCAGAGAAAAAGAGAGGTTGAGCACACCAGGGCCTCTAGCCACTGCAAACAAACTCCAGAGGTATGTGCCCCTTGTGCATATGGCTTATGTGGATCATGGGGAACCTAACTAGGGTTTTCAGGCTTTGCAGGCAAATGCCTCAACCTCTAAGCCATTTCCCTAGCCCACATAATGTATTTTGATCATAATTCCCTCCCATTACCTTCTGTGGTCTTGAAATTATTTTAGTAATTAGAAATAACATACTAGAAATGTTCACTATGTGGCACTGGGTAAATCTTGAATTATAGCATTCAAAAAAATACTATCTGGAATTAGGACCACATAGAAAGAAGAAAAAGTGGCTATGTAAGATGACCAAAATAATGAGATGGAAAATCAGTACAAATTGAAGGAATGAATTAGAGAAAGAGAAACATTTCTGAATATAGCAGCAAGAAGAAACAAAAATTGGGGCCAGAGAGATGACTCAGTAGTTATGGAGCTTGCCTGCAAAGCCTAATAATTGGAGTACAGTTCCCTAGTACCCATGTAAAGCCTAATACACATGCATCTGGAGTTTGTTTGCAGTGGCTAGAGTCCCTGGTGTGCCCATCTCATCTCTCTCTCTCTCAACCTCTCTCCCTCTCTTTCAAATAAATAAATAAAAATAAAATTAAGGGGTGCTGTAAAGTAGAAATTAAATGTTCTCATACATATAAATTATGATACAAATGATTTGCCAAATTTAATAACTATAAAGTTTTTCATCACCTAGATTCATAATTTTTGTTTCCTTTTTTTGTTTGTTGGTTTATTTTGAAGTAGTGTCTTGCATAGCCCAGACTGACCTAGAACTCACTCTGTAAAGGCTGGCCCTGAACTCATAGCAGTCCTCCTTCCTCTGCTTTCCAAGTGCTGGAATTAAAACCATGTGCCACCATGCCAAGGAGAGAGAGGGGGGGGAGAAATAGAGAGAGAGAGAGAGAGAGAGAGAGAGAGGGAGAGAGGGAGAGAGAAAGAGAGAGAGAGAGAGGGAGATTGAGAGAGAGAGAAAGAAAGAGGAAGAGAGGGAAAAAAGAACAGGAGAAGTGAGCAAGAGAAAGAATGGGCAAACCAGGGTTTCCAGCTGCTGTAAATGAACTCCAGACACACGTGCCACAATGTGCATCTGGCTTACATGGGATTTGGGGAATCGAACCTGGGTCCTCAGGATTCACAGGCAAGTGCCTTAATGGCTAACTCATTTCTCCAGCCCAACCCCTTCTTATGATAGACTTATTAGTACCTTTATTTTTTTTTTAATTTCTAACAAAATGTTGTCATGGCATTATGAACAAGTTTTATGTTTTCATTTTCAATGTGGTTGAGATAGATTGAGAACACAAAATTTTCCTACAGTTATCCACATATGTTTTAACACAAATCAATTAAAAAATAGAGATACAGGACTGGAGAGATGGCTTAGCGGTTAAGTGCTTGCCTGTGAAGCCTAAGGACCCCGGTTCGAGGCTCGGTTCCCCAGGACCCACGTTAGCCAGATGCACTAGGGGGCGCAGGCGTCTGGAGTTCGTTTGCAGTGGCTGGAAGCTCTGGTGCGCCCATTCTCTCTCCCTCTCTCTCTCTCTCTCTCTCTCTTTCTCTCTCTCTCTCTCTCTCTGTCTCTTTCTCTGTCTCTGTCACTCTCAAATAAATAAATAAATAATGAACAAAAATTTAAAAAAAAAAACCATTGTGGTATTTTAAAAAAACACAGATACAAAATTAAAAGTCATCATTGTTTTGACACAAATATACAGGATATAATGTACCACTTCCAATAACTTGGATGTTCAAGTGACAAAGAAATCAATGGGTAATGATTAAAAGTTAAACCATTGTTAGGATGATTATAAAATGGTGTTTACAAACACCTTTATTATTAATTTTTTTTTTTGTTTTTGTTTTTGTTTTTTCAAGGTAGGGTCTCACTCTGGCTCAGGCTGACCTGGAATTCACTATGTAGTCTCAGGGTGGCCTCGAACTCACGGCGATCCTCCTACCTCTGCCTCCCGAGTGCTGGGATTAAAGGCGTGCGCCACCACGCCCGGCTTATTATTAATTTTTAATGTGTAGTCCATTTGGTCACCTTGTGTTGTCTATTGTCATATGTCCCTATAAAACTTATGCTTTGCCCTGTACCTCAAATAGAGTAAGGGAGCCTGTATTTCACCTGTTTGTATGCCTAGCCTACATCTTGCATCTTATTTTTCTCTCACTTTCTACTATTCCTGTTCCCATTCTCCTGAGAAAAGACAAATCATATTAACTAATGATAGCTTAGATGGTTCCTTAAATAACCTTTTGTTTTTGGTCATGTCATGGCACCAAAGATATTTTGAACCTGCCTTGGCTGACCTGGCTTGCTCATAAGAACCATCTCTGGAGCTGATTGTTTTTTCCCTGGAGGACAAATGTTTGTAAATAGTGGTAGTGTTAATCTTTGGGACATTAAACAATATGGAGCTAGTTTCGGCTGACTGCAGGGCGATTCTTAAAGGTTCCCATATATTCTTACCTAAAACCATCCAATTTTAGTTCACTCAATTTTTCTTTTGGTCATTTCTTTTTCTTCTTTGCCCCTTGGCAGTATCTGCAAAAGTTCAGAATACTTTGCAAGCTAACATGGTCACTATTGATTAACCCTAAACCTTTTCATTTTCTGGGAAAAAGAATTCATCTTGTTTCCATTTGATGAAAATGTCTCCTGACTTGGGGGGCAAAGTGTGCTTAGAGCAGAGTGTGCGGGAGCACCATCAGGCATGCTGCTCACCACAGATACCAAGAAAATAAACTCAGCGCAACCCCCACTGATGGCTTTTTCTGGAACACGTTTGGCTTTCTTTGCTCTGGCTTGTTCAGCTAGTGAATGGCAAGTCTTGGAATGAGAATGACTCCTTAAAGGGTGGATTTAGGTCCACCTTGTATCTTTCCAAACTTCTCTTATTTCAGAATAAGTTTGGGAAAAAAATGCTGACTTTTGGCATGTTTCTATTTGTTTACTTTTTAAGAGGTACACAAAACATCTTATTACGTAAGTCATGACAAAGCTCAATGCTGGGACAATTAATCAAAAATATGTCCTCTAAGTCAAATGTTTTCCACATCAGGGCCTGAGTTCATTCCTCTTTTCTCTATTTGTGGAGAGTCCTCCTTGGTTACACATTACTGTAGCTAGCCTTTCTAGATATAGTACCTACAGTTTTCTCAGCATTTTGAAGGTAGTTTATAGTGTTATGATTCTGATAGCTCTGAATAGATGGGGGTAAAGGGCAGACTGGATTTACCTCTCCTCAGGAGACTGGAAACATAACATGTGTTGGATAAGATTTTGAAAATCCCCCCTCAGGGCAAATTCAACAGACAAGTGGTAATGAGGCATGACTGAATACAGACAACACAGTCCATAGTTAATCTGATATAGGCAGCATGCAGTTGGAACTTAGGACTCTTGGTTCTAACATCTCACATGCCTCTAATTGTTTAGGTCTCCAAATGCATCACTTTGAATGGGAGAAGCCTTCTTTATTTCTACATAGTCTATTTCATTTTTTTTTTAAGTTTAGAGGGGTTTAATTACAGATTATAGAACTTAACATGCTTAAGAGAAGGGAAGAGGTAAAAACAAAAAGTGTTCCTACCTACGAGAACGCAGGAGTGGGATACCAGCAAATGGTAAGCCTCCTTATGGATCCAGACTGGGGTATTTGAGAGATAATAGTGTTTAAAAGAAGGAAAGAGGAAAAAGTAAAGATCTTCTGCCCAGTAGGAGGCAGGGGCATGTTTCCTAGAAATGAGAACTCCTTCTCCCCCACAATCTATTTCTTCCTTCAAGGCAAATAACTGGGAAAATGGTTTCTGATAGAAATCACCTTTCTGGTGAAGACACAAAATAAGACTGCCACAAGAACCTTTTTATAAAAATCCATATGTGACCCACATACAACTTTCAATAGTCAAGTTATAATTACAGTCCTATTTTCCATTGTGAAGATTTTATTTTGTATTTCTGGTTTCTTTAAAAAAAATTTTTAAATTAGTTTTCTATTCAGCAAATACAGACAGTTTGGTACCATAATTAGGCTCATCCATGACCTACCCCCTCCCCAATGGCCCCTCCTTGTTGAGGTATATGGGTCATGCATTGTGAAGTTAGACAACAGTTATTGGTATGATAAATGTCTCTGCATATCATGACCCAACATGTGGCTCTGACATACTTTCTGCCCCCTCTTCCACAAAATTTCCCTGAGCTATGTTGGGTTCATTTTTGGTCTGCTTCAGTGATGAAGTATTGGGGGCCTCTGAGGCTGTGGCTCTCTGATTTGGTAGGAGTTGATTTTTCTCTGTGTTGGTCTCCTTCCCCCTTGTGCTGGTATCTGTTTCATCAGGAAAACAGAGCCTTTGCTTATTTTGCCAATTGTCCTTAGTTTCAGTCGGGGCCTTTTTGAGGTATGATGGGGTATCTCTCTCCTTAGGATCTGCATCTATCTGAAAAAGAGAAGCAGATTCTCCAATGGAGAGTAATTTAGCACCTGTAAAATTGAGATAACACTTGCTTTTTTGATAGAGAGTTTAATAGGTGTAGGCCCTCTTGTACCCCATGATTAATGATAGCTTGATATTGGAGAGTGGGCTTATGTTTGGATATGGTTCTGACTTGTTTCCCAGCTCTAGCTATGGGTCTCCCACTACTGAGGGGATCAGTTAGCCAAATCAAGAGCAGTTGGTTCCCCATCATGGCTGTGTGCCACTATTGCACTTGTGCGGGCATCACAACAGGTTATTTGTTGCTAAGTAGGTTAGACCATGAGTTGCTTGGACAGATATTGGTCATTTCCCCCAGTCACCCATGTAGCACCTTCAGGCGCTAGACATGCTGACTGTCTGGGGACTGACTCTTTCCTGGCCTCCAGCCATGCCATTCCATTTTATGTGTCAGCTGCATATGGAGTCTTCAGCAGTAGGGTCTTACTTTGGTGGGTCATCAAGTACCCTGACAGAAATCTGTCATTCTTTTAGGAAACCTTGTAGGTTTCTCTGATCAAAAGCTCATTGTGGATGATAGCCCCATGGTGGTAATGAAAATTACAGGTCAGTGCCCACTAAGAAAATGAGGAAAAAGATAACTAATATACAAGAGCTAGGGAGGAGGCGGGGAGAGGGAGGGAGGGAAGATGTAGAAGACTTAGGTTAGTCTTGATCCTACCCTCTCCAGTGTCTTGTGGTTTAGGTGTTTCCTATAAGGGCCTGGTGAAGGTTCAGCCATTTGGTCTGCCTTTTAGGAAGTATAATTTTATGGTACCATTGCCGTTTGGGTCTAGATTAGTGTTTCCCACCCCTTCGATGCCCTCCCCTCCCTCCCCCTCCATCCTAGTTTCTAGGCCATGAGATGCTTGGTGGGTATGTAAGGTATCTTGGGTAGATTAAGGTTAGGTGCTGTAGATGAGTGAGACTATGTGGCAATTTTTTTTTTTTTTTCTGTGATTGGGTAAGCTTACTGAGAATGATCTGTTCTAGGCTCAACCATTTTTCCTCAAATTTCTTTGTGTCATTTGTTCTTACTTCTGTATAGAATTCCATTGTGTAGATATACCACATCTTAGTTATCCATTTTTCTAGTGATGGACATCTGGATTGATTCCAGCTCTTTAGCTATTACGAATTGAGCTGCTACAAACATGGTTGAGCAAATCTCTCTGGCCTGTGGTTTGAAGGTTTTTGGGTAGATGCCAAGTAGGGGCCTATTGATATCTCTATAGTCATCTTTTTCAGGAGTCTCTATATTGCTTTCCATCCAAAGTGGTTGAACCATCTTACATTCCTACCAACAGTGGGTGAGTGTTCCTACTTCTCCACATCCTCGCCAGCATTTATTTTCATTTGATTTTTTGATGTTTGCTGTCCTTATTGGGGTAAGGTGGAATCTCATAGTTGTTTTAATTTGCATTTCTCTGATGATTAGGGATGATGAACATTTTCTTAAGTGTGTGTTTGCCATTTGTGTTTCTTCCTCTGTGAACTGCCTGTTCAGCTCTTTGCCCCATTTTGTGAGTGGGGTGTTTGACTTCTTACTGTTTAGATTTTTGAGTTCTTTGTAGAGTCTAGAAATTAGGCTCTATCAATTGGATAACCCCCAAATATTTTCTCCCATTCTGTGGGTAATCTATTGGCTTTGCTTATTGTATGCTTGTCTGTAAAGAAACTCTTCAGCTTCATGTGATCCCGTTGGTTGAGTGACTGTTTAAGATCCTGAGCTACTGGGGTTTTGTTCAGGAAGTTTTTTTCCATTCCTATATCATGGAAAGTACTTCCTAAATTTTCTTTCAGTAGTATTTGAGTTTATGGTCTTATATTGAGGTCTTTGATCCATTTGGATTTGAGTGTAGTGTATGGGGAAATGTGTGGATCAAGTTCCAGTTTCCTGCATATGGTTGTCCAGTTTGTCCAGCACCATTTGATGAAGATGCTGTCGTTTTTCCAGCCTACACTTTTCAGGTCTTTGTTGAATAGAGTATATAGTTGCTTGACCCAAAGTCCGGGTCTATACTCCTGTTTTTATGCCAGTACCATGCTGTTTTTATTACTATGGCTTTGTAATATAGCTTTAGATCAGGTATGGTGCTGCCACCAGAGGTAATTCTTTTGCTGAGGATATGTTTGGATATGCGAGGCCTTCTGCCTTTCCATATGAAATTTGAGATCATTTTTTCTACCTCTGTGAAGAACACTGAGGCCCTCAAGAATAGAATCAGTGAAGTGGAGGATAGAAACTCTGATCTGGCAGACAAGACTGAAGAGACATTTAGAGAGTTCAAAAATTTCAGTAAGTTCAAAAGTTCCTGTGAAGAGAACATGAGGGAATTGTGGGATACACTTAAACGTCCTAATATCAGAATCATTGGAATACCTGAAAGAGAAGAATTTCAGACCAAAGGCATGGAGAACTTATTTAACAAAATAATTGAAGAAAACATCCCCAGTCTCTTAAAAGAAAGGCCCATCAAGATACAAGAAGCCAACAAAACTCCAAACAAAACTGGACCAAAGGAGAAACTCTCCAAGACACATTATCATTATGACTCTAAACACTGACACCAAAGAGAAAATCCTAAAAACAGCTAGGGAAAAACAGCGCACTACTTTCAAAGGAAACCCCATCAGAATTACTTCAGACTTCTCAATGGAAACTATGAAAGCTAGAAGGGCCTGGAATGAAACCCTCCCAAGTCTAAGAACCTATGGCTTCCAACCCAAACTACTCTACCCAGCAATAGTATCCCTCATAATAGATGGTGAAAGTAAAATTTTCCATGACAAAACTCAGGTTTACAATTATATGAACACAAAACCAAACCTACAGGGAGTATATCAGGAAATTCTCAACAGAGAAGAAACAAATAACCAAACTCAAAAGCCTACAAGAAGCAGATCACAACAACCAAACCCAGAGTAGGCACAAAAAACTTCAAAGCCCATGAAAACACCAACACACATCTACCACGACAACATGGCAGGGATCAAGTCAAATCTCACAATAATTACCCTAAATATTAATGGCCTTAATTCACCCATCAAGAGGCACAAGCTAACAGGATGGAACAAAAAATTAGAAACCTCAATCTTCTGTCTTCAAGAAACCCACCTTACCACTAAAGACAGACACCTCCTCAGGTGAAAGGGAGGAAAATAATATTACAAGCAAGTGGGAATAGGAAACAAGCATGTGTAGCTATATTAATATTGGATAAAATAGACTTCAAACCAAAAATAACCAAAAAAGACAAAGAAGGCTATTTCCTACTTATCAAGGGAATGATCAAGCAAGAGGATATTACAATCACAAATCTGTATGCACCAAACACAGGGGCACCACAGTTCATAAAACAAAACCTACTTGACAATAAAACAGAAATAACCACTAACACAATCATAACTGGGGACTTCAATACCCCGTTATCAGTAATAGACAGATCATCCAAACAGAAACTCAACAGGGAAGTAAGAGAGCTCAACAAAACCATAGATCACTTAGACCTAATGGACATCTACAGAACTTTCCATCCCAAATCCACAGACAACACGTTCTTCTCAGCAGCCCATGGAACATTCTCCAAATTAGACGATATATTGGGTCACAAAGACTGCCCCCACATATTTAGGAAGATTGACATAATTCCCTGCATGATATCAGATCACAATGCTATATTGCTAGAAATCAACAACAAAAGACCCACCAAGAGTCCCAATGGCACCTGGAAACTGAACAGCACACTTTTAAACAATAAATGGAAAGTGGATGAAATAAAAAATGAAATTGAAAAATTCCTGGAATTGAATGACAATGAGAACACATCATACCAAAACTTATGGGACACAATGAAGGCGGTCCTCAGGGGAAAATTTCATAGCACTCAATGCCTTCATAAAAAAGACAGAAAGATCCCAAATCAATAACCTAACCATCCACTTAAAGGCACTGGAAAAACAAGAAAAATCCAACCGAAAGAGCTCCAGAAGGAGAGAAATAATTAAAATCAGAGCAGAAATTAATGAATTGGGAACCAAGGAAACAAGACAGTTGACAAAACAAAAAGCTGGTTCTTTGAAAAAAAATTAACAGGACTGACAAACCCCTGGCCAATTTGATCAAGCAAAAGAAGGAGTAGCTTCAAATTAACAAAATTCAAAATGAAAAAGGAGAGCTCACAACAGACATAAGTGAAATTGGGAGAATCATCAGCACTTATTTCAAAAACCTCTACTCCACAATACTGGATAATGTGAAGGAGATGGATCAATTCCTGGATGCATACCATCTATCAAAGCTAAACTCAGAGCAGATTAATCACCTCAATGAACCCATCACACTCACAGAGATTGAAAAAGTAATAAAATCCTCCCCCAGAATAAGAGTCCAGGACCAGATGGCTTCTCAGCTGAATTCTATCAAACCTTCATGGAGGAACTCAAACCAATCTTCCTAAAACTGTGCCACACAATTGAAGAACAGGGAAAGCTTCCCAACTCCTCTTATGAAGCTAGTATCACCCTAATTGTAAAACCAGGCAGAGATGCCACAAGAAAAGAAAACTACTGGCCTATTTCCCTAATGAACTTAGATGGAAAGATCCTGGACAAAATACTCACAAACCAAATCCAACAATACATCAAAAGCATCATCCACCTGGACCAAGTGGGATTCATCCCAGGAACACAAGGGTGGTTCAACATATGGAAATCTGTCAATGTAATACACCACATAAATAAGCTTAAACATAAAAACCACATGATCATTTCGATAGATGCACAAAAGGCCATTGACAAGATACATCACTTCATGATCAAAACATTAGAGAGAATTGGCATAGTTGGTACATATCTTAACATAATAAAGGCAATATACAAAGCTCCAAAGGCCAAAATAATACTTAATGGAGAGAGTATGGAGGAATTCCCATTAAGATCAGGAACAAGACTGGTTGTCCACTCTCACCTCTGATTTTCAATATAGTACTGGAAGTCCTAGCTCAAGCAATTAGACAGGAGAAGGAAATAAAAGGGATACAATTTGGAAAGGAAGATGTTAAGTTAGCTCTATTTGCTGATGACATGATTCAATATGTAAGAGACCCGAGAGACTCCATCCCAAAACTCTTGAAGGTGATTAACTCCTATAGCAAAGTAGCAGGATACAAAATCAATGCACAAAAGTTGGTAGCATTTCTATATGCAAATGACAAAGATACAGAGAAAGAAATAAGAGACATAGTCTCATTTTCAATAGCAACAAAAAAATAAAATACCTTGGAATAACGTTAACCAAGGAAGTGAAAGAGCTATACAATGAAAACATAGAAACACTCAAAAAAGAAATTGAGGAGGGCTTGAGAAAATGGAAAGACCTCCCATGCTCCTGGATAGTCAGAATTAACATTGTGAAGATGACAATCCTACCAAAGGCAATATATAGATTTAACGCAATTCCAATTTCTGGTTTCTTTTTATTCTTTTCCCAACCTGTTGACCTGAACTGGTTAAAAGAAAGTATAGACAGTATAATAATGTGGTCAAAAATATCACTGAAGCCGGGCATAGTGGTGCATGCCTTTAATCCCAGCACTTGGGAGGCAGAGATAGCAAGATCACCCTGAGTTAGAGGCTACTTTAAGACTATATAGTCACTTCCAGGTCAGCCTGGGCCAGAGTGAGACCCTACCTCGAACAACCAACATATATATACATATACTTATAAAGGAATGTGAATATTAAAATCTCTTTGGAAGCTTTTCTGGGGGCATAAAATCAGATCATTTGGAGATGATTCTCTGTCTATATATGTCCTAGCAGCCTACATGGGAAAAATATTCAAAATTTTATAGAGCTAAACAACAGCCCATGTAAGTAATGGACATCAAATCCAAGAATTTACTTTGATTTTAACAGGTCAAGTAATGGATTTCAAAGACATTCTTTGCAGATGTTCTTGTGAAGTTTATGACATAATGTCTTTTTGCCATGGTCAGATAACTGAAAGTGACCAATACAAGGAGAGTGACATTAAGGGGGAGAGAGAGAATTCATGCATGCATATGATTTCATGAGAATAGTAATTGGAGCATCACATATTTCAGAGTTATGGCCAAGGAATACACAGTGGGCAGCATTGCTTTTTCATTTGCTCTTCCAAAAGAACCTGAGCGACAGATGTTAGTTACCCTTGAATTTACAATGAAGACAAAAAAAAACAAAGCAAAACAAAAAACCTCCTTCCTTCAAAATTAAATTAAGTTGGACCAGAGAGAACCATGAAGCTCATGTTCTTTGTGGCTCAATGTCTTTGAGCAATTTTTATAAACACTTCCTAAGCATTTTATGAGCTATGAAAACAATTGGGGAAAACTAGCCACTTAAAGGTTATACTGTAAGTACATTTCTGGAAAACATACAGCAAAAAATGAGGAGCCAGAAACAGTTCTTGGTTTGCTGTTCTCCTAAGGCATTTTTCTAGCCCCAAATCCATGTGTTGAGCAGCCAGAATGCTTTTGTTTCTTCTGTCCCTTGCAATAAAATCAATTTTAATCTGTAGGTACATAGGCAAAAGTTTTTCATTGCTATCATTCTGCTTTTTTGTCATTTTAACTTTAGAGGTAAGGAAGAAAGTTGTTTCAGAGAAGTGGTTTTATTTCAGCTTCTAAAATTATTGATCAAATCAATTTGATTTCACAGGTGGCCTTTTGGGAACAAATATTTAAAGAGCATCTTATTTCTTTTGTAATTGATGATTAACAGCCAGCAATGGCTTACATGGAGATTCATGATTGGTCTGCTTTTGAAGTACATTTTTTCCTTGAGCATCAATGGCTTTCTCCTCCTTTAATCTCCACATTAGTGGTTATCTTCTTAGGGTTCCGTTGTTCCCATTACCACAGACACAGGCAACAGCTTAGGCTTCAAGATTGTTTTATAGCATCATAATTATGCCAGATGATGTTTTTTTGACTTAGATGATAGGGGTCAGTTAAGTAGTAGTTTATTTTAAAATAATCTAGTTCAAGCCTCTAACATGATACCTATGATTGCATCATTTTCTAGAATCCAGGAATCCTAGGGGGAAATCTAGCAATTCAGTATACTTTTAATGTTGAAAGGAACTTTTTAAATAAGCCACGTCAAAGCTCTCATTTTTCAAAGACAAAGGAAGGTTGGAGAAGTCACAGACTTTCTCCAGAGCTACCTCTCAGGGAGAGTTTGAGGTCTAAGTACCCTTTTAAATGGACCTTATTTAAAATATTAAATATTATGTATGGGTTTTCATATTAACCAACTGCTTGTGTCTTTAAAATCAACTCGAATAGAAGAGTTCTGGAAAACAGAAGAAAAGTTCTGGACGAGCACTTTCCAAGTTGCTTTGTCATAGCTACTCAAGTAGATGCATAGGATGAGGTGAACCTGTGATGTAAAATGCCCCAATCCCTCCCATTTATCTAGTGATAACTTTACTCTCCATTGCAGAATCTGCTTCTCTTTTTCAGATAGACACCAATCCTAAGGAGAGAACCACCCCATCATACCTCAAAAGGGCCCCAGGTGAAACTAAGAATAACTGGGGAAACATGAAAGGATGCTGTTTTCTTGGTGAACCGATACACACAGAAAACAATCAACCTCTACCAAACCACATATCCAGAGACACAGAGAGAGGCTCCCAACACCGTATCACTGAAGCAGACCCAAAATGAACCCAAGATGGCTCAGGGAAATTTTGTCGAAGAGGGAGCAGAAAGAATGTCACAGCCACACATTGGGTCATGATACACAGAGACATTTCTCCTACCCATGACTGTGGGATAACTCCACAAAGCATGACCCATATACCGATAAGCCTAACAATGGTACCAACTTGACTATATTCACTGAGTACAAAACTAATTAATAACAAATAAATAATTAAATAAATAAATAAAATGCCCCCAACCATCTGTTTCTGAAATAGATAAGTACTAGTATTATTTCAAAGCTTAGGGTTCAGTCTATGTCTTTAAAAACTACCTTTGTTCTTCATTCCTTTAGCTTTACTATTTCAAAGAATTCTATAAGGAGAAAATAATAATTAATAAGAGAAAAAGGAAAATATGTAAATCTCATGAAAATAAGTGAACTTTCTATGGAAGAGCTGTAATAGGCTTTTAAAAAAAATAATCATTTAGAGAAAGCATAAAAAATCTAGTTTGTGTCCTTTGTGAGCTAAGGAGATCAAGGTATATATACATTTTATTAAAGAAAAGTCTGCCTTGTGGCTATGAAATGGTTGAAAATTTTAATCAGAAATTCAATCTATTCACTTTTGGTTTACAGTTTACAATACTGACAACTGGAGAAAAAGTTTAAAGTCACACATTGTACTGACTCTACAGTTATACTTACCCTAAAGAAAGGAAAATGAGCCCTCTGAGTTCTGTTAAGAAGAATACAGAGCCGTGAAACAGTGGCAGTGCTAGGACTGAATAGTGGCAATATTCTAACGTCACAGATGGGAGCATGCTGATGAAGAAACAATGACTGGAGGAAAGAAAGGGATGCTGAGAACACTTCCTTGGTTGTGTGACAAACTTCTCAGCCAACTACTGACATGAGTGTTCTGAAAAAAATATTAAATCAATTAAGGAGTGTTATTATGCATGTTTTGTTCAAGAAACTTCATGTGGAAGGCTCCCTTTGAGAAGTATACCAAAGGTTATAGAATGTAAAATATTTGGAAGCCAATGATCTTTTCAACCAGAAATTAAACCAAAAACCAAATCAAAACTCAGAGTATTTCTCAGATTATAGAAAAGCAGGAATTTTAATAACTGAAAAAGATGTATTTGGTTTTCCAATTTAAAATATTTTACTTATTTGATTTTGGTTTTATGAGACAGATGCTCATGTATGTGTCTATTATGGACTGGGATTCACTGTGTAGCTCAGGCTGGCCTTGAACATCCTGTCTCAACTTCCTTAGTGCTAGGTTTACAGGCATATGTTGCAAGTTTAGGGAGAAATAATCTTTATGTCACTTTGAGGGTATTCTATGGGCTTTAATGTAGTCCTAGGACAAGGAAATAAGTTCAATTTTACAAATCCTTTATTGTGAGACCTGTCACATCTTCACAAGCATTCTCCTACCAGTGACCTTGTGGCATTGTACATCTCTGCATCCAGGCTACTGCTGGTTCAAGATTGACTCTTCTGCTTAACATTAATTTAAGTATAAGAAAATGTTAAGAAAGAAAATTTTAATTTTGCTTATTTTTAAATTGAAATTATTTCATAAAAAATTTTCTCAGGCTGGAGAGTTGGCTTAGTGGTTAAGCACTTGCCTGTGATGCCTAAGGGCCCCGGTTCGAGGCTCGGTTCCCCAGGTCCCACGTTAGCCAGATGCACAAGGGGGCGCACGCGTCTGGAGTTCGTTTGCAGAGGCTGGAAGCCCTGGCGCGCCCATTCTCTCTCTCTTCCTCTATCTGTCTTTCTCTCTGTGTCTGTCGCTCTCAAATAAATAAATAAATAAAAATTTAAAAAAAAATTTTCTCAAGTGTATTTTAAGGTAAATATGATGTACTGATTCATGATTATGTTGAGTAACAATCAGCTCAGAATAATTATTATATTCACTACCTTAAAGTTCATTTCTTCAGGTAAGAACATTCAAAGAATTTTATTCTAAATAACTTGAGATGCATGATTATGAGCCATATCCACCCTGCTGTCCATGGAACACCACTCATCCCTCCTGCCAACTGTGCGTCATACCTGGTCATGAGAGGGGATAGTGACCACAGTACAGTATGTTCATGGATGAAAGTGCTTAATAAAGCACTGGGGAGATGGCTTAGAGGTTAAGGCACTTGCCTTAGGACCCAGGTTCAGCTCAGCAGATCTGACATAAACCAGATGCAAGAGGTGATGCATGTGCAGAAGGCCACGCATATGTTCAAGATGGTGCAAGTGCCTGGAGTTCCACTGTAATGGCTAGAGGTCCTAGAGTGTCAATTCTCTCTATCTCTCTCACTCTCTCTCTTTCTCTGTTTCATAAAGAAAAAAGATTCACAGTAAAAAGCACACCTGTTGACATACCCCTATCCTACTTTCACTATTTTCTCTGGCACCTGGTAGGCACCATTTTGCTCTCAATTTCTGAGATCAACTGTTTTAGATTCCACTGGTGAGATCATGTTTGTCTTTCTGCTAACCTAATAACCTCCCGGTCCACTTTGTTGTCATAGATGACAAGATACTGTACTTTTTCGTGGCTGAACAGTATCCTACTATATATGTGTATGAATCTTTTTTATTTATTTGGTTTTTCAAGGTAGGGTTTCACAATAGCCCAGGCTCACCTGAAATTCATTAAGTAGTCTTAGGCTAGCCTAGAACTCACAGCAGTCCTCCTATGTTTGCCTCCTGAGGGCTGGGATTAAAGGCATACACAACCATGCCTGGCAAATTTTCTTTCTTTTTTTAATATAGATGGTGGAGCTGGTCTCTCAAGCTTGGCTTCTTCAGTAAAAGGACTCCATTTAGAGGACACTGTTATAAATTGATTTTGAGTGTAAAGTGATTTTGTAGTGAGACAAGTGCTTGATAGAGTGACAAAGAACAGAATCTCACACTTCAATACTAGTAAAGTAAAAGTTTAGAAGGTCTCAGGAACAGTCATTTCAAGGGGTGATGAATACCTTGTAATAAGCAACTTTGCAAGTGATATTCAGGAATCAATGTTCTAGCCAGGGACAAGTAATGGGAAAATTGCAATTCCAGTGATGGTCAGGTCTTTGCCTTCACAACGCTACAGAAAGAAACACATATGAAAGCAAAAGTTGAAAGTTTTCCTCTTAGCAAACTTCCCTTCCATTTCCCCTCCCTTCAATCTCTGAAATGGACTTTACAAAGCAGGGGCACT
This sequence comes from Jaculus jaculus, assembly GCF_020740685.1. Taxonomy (NCBI): domain Eukaryota; kingdom Metazoa; phylum Chordata; class Mammalia; order Rodentia; family Dipodidae; genus Jaculus; species Jaculus jaculus. The sequence continues at coordinate 97,024,348 of NC_059103.1, read as the reverse complement.
TTTATATTCTCTCAGAAACAAGAAGGGAAAAGGGAGAAAGGAGAGAAAGAAGGAGAAGGATGAGGAGGAAGAGTGGAGAAATGTCTACACATGTCACATAGGTAGAATAAAAACAGGTTCTGCCACTTTTAGAAATAGATGATATTCCAATATTCTTCTTTGAAAGAAATGTCACAGAACAATATAGAATAAACATTAGGCACTTGTTACTCTAAGAGTTTTCAGGCCTGTAAAATCATTAGTACCATTTGCATAAGTTCTGGTATGGTAGTATCCATTTTCAACAAAATCAAGGCTCATTGTCCCATCATAAAATACTCAAACTTATGTACTTTAAGTTGGTACAAACATAAATAAATATCTTTGTCCTTTAGTTTATACCATACATTTTGTTCTTTCCCATAATGAGATGTGGAACTAATGCAATACCAGAGTTAAGGAATTAACTAACTTGTCCATCATTCATTTGTTTATCTGCTCTATACCAGACCCGGGGAGCATATAAGTACATGGTAATTAATGAGAAATCCAGATTTTTTTTGCACTCACAGAGCCTGGTAATCTTGGCTAAGTTTCATAAACTTTCTGGACATTTGTAAACAAGGGACTTGAACCAGATGGTTTTGAAAGTGCCTTCAAGCTCTGCAACGGCTTGTTCCTAATCTCTACCAAAAGCACTGATGGGATATGGGGGCTGTGGTTTCTACACTTTCCTTGCTTTCATTCCTTCCTTTCCCCAAGAGCCTTAGTGTGCTGAAGGAGGGCTTGGATAAAAACACTGCTCTTTAGTCAGAAAGATGTGCTAGAGAGAAAATAAGAAAATAAAAGAGGAAAAGATTCTAAGCTGTGGGATTTAAAAGCCTGTGGTTTCAATTTGGAAAGCTTTTAAAATTGGGAACATATTTCTTAGTGTACCCTTCATGCTGTCTCCAACCAATATTAATCCCATGTTCTATTTGCATAACTTTGTGTGCTTCTAAACTCTGATTAAGAAGCCCATGAATAATCGGCAGCACTTCCTGAGCTCTGTGTTTCAGGCACAGCTAAGCGTTTCACTTGCATCACTCCTCTAAGGGGTACAGTCTATGATTACCTGAGCTTCCAGAGTCATTGTTGAAGTTAACATGGCAGTAGTAAGTGGTAGACCTAGGGTTCCAATGCATCACTACTTCACACCGACTCATTAGCTAGTTACCTTACAAGACTGCTATCTCCCTTCCCTTATGATTTTTCATTGTTTTTAGAAAGTTATTGGGCTGGAGAGATGGCTTAGCGGTTAAGCGCTTGCCTGTGAAGCCTAAGGACCCCGGTTCGAGGCTCGGTTCCCCAGGTACCACGTTAGCCAGATGCACAAGGGGGCGCACGCGTCTGGAGTTCGTTTGCAGAGGCTGGAAGCCCTGGTGCGCCCATTCTCTCTCTCTCCCTCTATCTGTCTTTCTCTCTGTGTCTGTCGCTCTCAAATAAATAAATAAATAAAAAATTTTAAAAAATTAAAAAAAAAGAAAGTTATTAATGAGAACCTCTGACATCATCCCTACCCTCTCTTTATATTCATTACACATGGATTATAAACCGGTTAAGACCTTGCCTCTCTTTTCTTTTCTGCCACTATAAGAAAGAGTGAATTGAGTAACAATTATCTAAGACTGTGATGTTCTTAGTTACCTTGGGTTGATGGAACAAATCATCCCAAATTTGGTGGCTTCAAATGACTGAAATTGATAGAGGCCAGAATTTCAAAGTAGAGCTGTTGCCAGGGTAGTGAGCTTTAGGGATTTTGCAAGTGAATCGTGTTTATGCCTCTCTGAGCTGCTGCTGGCTGTAAGGAATCCTTGGCTTGATATATAAATGCATCATATCACCCCCATTTTGTGCCTCCATCTTCATATGCCTTCTCCCAGATGACTATGTATCTCCAGACTCCTTCTCTCCTTACATGAGCATCAGTCAATGGATTTATGACTCTTATTAAATATAAATTTATCTCATTTTGAAATCTCAAATGCAAAGACCGATATCTAAGTAAGGTGAATCACAGGTGTTGTGTAAAATATTTTATCAAGATACTCTCCCACTGCTGTTAATCAGAGGCTTTCATTTTACTGGCTTTGTTAAGTCAGAAAATATGTTGATTAAATATCCTCAACTGTATCCAGGACCGAGCAGAAAACAGCAAGCAGTCTGTGCTCTTGAAATTCATATCATGACTTTGAGAAAGAGAAGTGGGGAGGTAAAACTGTTAAATACTGAAAAAATAAATAAGACCATTTCAAAGAATTATGGCATGATCAAATTTAAGCCAAACAGTAGATACTTGTTAACACATGAGTATGAAGTGTCTCTTTAAATATCATCATAGCTCTTGATATTAACTGTGTAGTTTAATTTTTTAAAATTTTTTAAAATTTATTTATTTGAGAGCGACAGACACAGAGAGAAAGACAGATAGAGGGAGAGAGAGAGAGAATGGGCGCGCCAGGACTTCCAGCCTCTGCAAACGAACTCCAGACGCGTGCGCCCCCTTGTGCATCTGGCTAACGTGGGACCTGGGGAACCGAGCCTCGAACCGGGGTCCTTAGGCTTCACAGGCAAGCGCTTAACCGCTAAGCCATCTCTCCAGCCCCTGTGTAGTTTAATTTTTAAAATAAATTCAATATTGAATTTTATGTTGCATAAAATCCAACTTGCTAAGATATAGGGGTCAAACAAGGTACAGACTTCTTTGTAGTCCCTCACCTAACATATCAAAAGAGAATTCACTCATGAAGAACAGCATACTAGATTATCTGATTTCCATAGGAAAATAGAAGAAATTGAAAAGGGAAAAATATAGGTAAAGCATCAATTCACCAAGTATCAATTTCCCCAATTCCAAAGTCGAACTGCCTTTTTTTTAAAAAAAAAAAAATTCATTTATTTATTTAACAGAGAAAGAGGGAGGGGGGAAAGAGAGAGGGAGAGGGAGAATGGGTGCACCAGGGCCTTCAGACACTGCAAACGATCTCCAGATACATGCACTCCCTTGTGCATCTGGCTAACGTGGGTCCTGGGAATAGAACCTGGGTCCTTTGGTTTTGCAGGCAAATGCCTTAACTGCTAAGCCATCCCTTCAGCCCCTGGAACTGCCTTTTAAGATTACCACCCAGAGCTGGGTGTGGTGGCGTACACCTTTATTCCCAGCACTTGGGAGACAGAGGTAGGAGAATCGCCATGAGTTTGAGGCCACCCTGAGACTACATAGTGAATTCCAGGTCAGCCTGGGCCAGAGTGAGAACCTGCCTTGAAAAAAAAAAAATTCCCAACCAAAGTGTTTTTCAAAAGCTTTCTTTATAGGAATACAAGTTTCTTGAAGAAATTCCAACATGCTATAACTGCCCATAGTTTATTCATTAATTTTACTTGAACATTTTTGAGAAGTACCATGCAAGTTGTTATTTGGGAAATTATTCATCAAGCTCAAAATAACTTCTTAAAACTCAACTTGAGTTTCAAGCATGCTGGAATATTAGTTTATGTGAGGCACTGGAAGCCACCTTTATCCCCATTGCTTGATCACTGGTGGCAGGAAGACCCATTCATAATGCTTCATAAACTTCAGAGAAATTATTTTGGCACACTCTGGATATAGAGCTTCTATATGTCCATTTTGTTTCTGTGCAAATTACATTTCCTTTTGTTCAATTTCAGTAGTTGGGTGTGAGCAGATGTACTTAATTTACTTTAATTATTAAGCCCTTTTACAGTATAAGAAATTAAATAGGCATTCATTCTAACTTGTAATATGAATTCATTATAAGGCCTACTTTACTCTGAGGAAAGAGATTTAATTGTGACAAAGATTAATTCAATGCTTCCTTTAGTAAATACTTCAACTCTATGCCTTGAGATTTCTTCCAGAACTCATTCTTCACTCTCTGAGTAGGAAAGAACAAGGTTGCGCTCATCTTTTTGGTAGGAGTTTAGACTTTACCTGCTATGGAAATATTAAAAAATGTTCTTTTGAAGTTATTTAATAATAATTCATATATTGAAAAAAGCACCAGTTGTGTAGCAATACTATTCTGGTTATTATTTTTAAATCAAGACAAAACAAGGTTTAAAAAAACCACCTTGAAGATAAAGATAACAAGGTAAAAGAAACAGTAAAATATGTCCCAAATACTAGAAAACAACAAAGGAGAATGAAATTAACTCACACAATTATAAGTGCTTTCTTACATGGCTAATGGGTTTGTGTTACTGTCTCTGTGTCCAGCAGTAAAATGCGGGATCTATAAAATTGTGATGTTGGCACAGTTGACCTGTAGAACTGTTATCTTGCTCATGTGCTTAATGGAAACTGGCTGAGTACTCACCGTGTGCCAGATACTGTAGCACATAATCACAGTGAAAAATCAAACACATATAAGTGACATTGGTTCATACCAGGGTTCGGTGAACAGCTCTGGAGTGGTCCCAAGTTCTTGTGTTCTAGAACAAGGACTTGGGCAGGAAGTCAGCATGGTGAGGGAACTGACTGAAATGGACACACTTACAAGGGAGCGAGTGGGCTCAAGTAGCCATGCTGTACAAAAGATGGGTGGGGGAGGTTTTGTCAGATTTTGCGGATTTGGGGATCATTTGCATAGTGTTGTAATTTCACACATGCTCTGTTACATGCAGGTCCACATACAATCTCATGCATCGTGTCTCATGATACTAGTGCTTATAAAGTTGGGAGGACAGGCATTAAGCAAATATATCTGTACATACATTAATATTTTAATATAGTGATAAGCACTACTAAGATACAGGAAAGTAGAAATAAGGTGTTTTTCTTATTGTCTTACATCAGCTTTAGCTTTGCAATTGTTTATTTTCTTTAGGAATCCAAATATTTTGTGTGTGTATATGTGTGTGTGTTTTGTGCATGCTCATGTTTATGCATATGACCATACAAATGTGACTATTGCCATTATTTACTCATTGCTGTGACAAAGCACCCTACCAAAAGCAGCTGATAGGAGGAAAATCTATTCTTTTTTGGCCTGTAGTCTTTAAGGGAAGCTTCAGCGGAAAGCATGGAATGAGCAGAGGCTGAGCATTATTTCTGCCACAGCAGGTCAAGAGCAGCACAAAACTAAGCCCAACTCTAGCAAGGGGGAGCTGGCTATAACACCCAAAAGCCCTAACAACACACCTCATTTAATTGCAACCAAATTGCAACCAGCTGGGGATCTAGCATTCAATGCACATGAGTTTATGAGGGACAGCTCATTCAAAATACCACAGTGGATGTGTGCAGAGACCAGAGGTTTACTTCCTTGATTGTTTGCTGATTTATTTTACTGAGTCAGAGTCTCTTAATCCTAAAGCTCACCAATTCAGCTAGTCTAGCTAGATTAGCATTTCCTGGAGAATGCCAATACCTGTTTCCTTAAATCATGGGTTACTGGTGGTCCACCATGTCCCCCGCAGTTGAGTGGGTAGTGGGGATCTGAACGCTGGTCCTCAAGCTTATGTGCCAAGTACATTATCCACTGATTCATCCATTCAACCCTGAATCCCAACCAGAATTTTACAGCTATTAATAAATGGTTAAAAACTAAAAGATCCTTGAGCAAAGCTAGTCTTCAATAACTGTAACTCCTTCTTCTCTTCCTAGTACGTCCAGCACTATTGGCACATTGCTTCTTACACTTTATGATTACATGCAATGCCATTTTGTGACCAACATTTATTAAACACTGACTATATCATCATATGGCATATTAATGTAATCATGTGACAAAAATTTTCTCACTTAATCTTCTTAGTAGGCTTATGAGATATGCATTTTACTAGTTTCATTTTTAAGATCTGGATCTCCAAGCACAGGTAAGCATCTTGCCTAATTTCACAAAACGGGAAAATGTGAATCAATATCTAGCTATGACTGCTATGCTGTCTTCTGGGTCGGAGTTAGAGTGTGGGGATCTGCTTATGCTGGCTTAGGAAAGGGTGCAAGTGTAGCGCAAAGAATCTTCTCCCAGCAGCTCAGTCACGGTCTGTCCAGTGACTGTGTGAGAAACAGACTGGGCGAAACTTCCACAGAAAAAGAATGTCATTAGTATTAATAAGATGTGTTTATAAGGTGCTAATAAGCCTATTTATAGCCACCACCTATACCAATTAGATGTGTTAATTAAATTTATTTACAAAAAAATAAGACCTGAAGGCCCGCTCTATGGGAGGGAATACATGCCTGGTACTGAAAACCTAATCAAAAGCCTATTGGCAGGGAAGGTCATGAGCCTTAGGGGTATAAAGCCTGCTCTTGTATGGACAAATGTATACATTACTCTCACCAAATTGCCCTGAAAGCATTACACTTAATGTTCATATTCACACATTAATGCTAATCTCACTTCTGATTAGAGAAGATTCTCTTTTCAGATGGCGATGACCACTGCAATGACTCAAAAGGCAACATAGTGCTGAGAAGAAGCAATGAGGAGTGTTGGACACTAAAACATATCACACTCTCCAAGCCTCGGGTCCATTGTGGAAGAGGTGGCGGAAAGAATGTAAGAGCCAAAGAAAGGGTACCACTCCTTACATACAACTGTCTGGATAAAACTTGGCCTTGATATCCAAGACCTTGCAGTGCCTAGCAATACCTACACAAGGCCCTCATAATAGGAGAAAAAGATGATGACATCAAATTAAAAGAGAGACTAATGGACAGAGGGAGGGGATATGATGGAAGGCCGAGTTGTGAAGGGGAAAATGAGGAGGGGAGGGAAATAGCATGGTTTGTTTTTGTTGTCTGAAAGGATAGAAGTTGTCAATAATATATATATATATAACTTAAACTATAATATATATATATATATATATATAACTTAAACTATAATATATATATATATATATATATATATATATATATACACATATATATATACACACACACATACATATATATATATTAAGAAAAAAAGAAAAATGACCTTTCTATTATGGGTTTCCACGAAGACTTCAGGGTATAATCCATTAATACAGATGATACTAAGAATTTTTATAATTATGAAGGAAAAGTCTAGACAGATTAGCAAATGCCTAACTTATTGCTATTTAAATAAAAACTGGTATACTTATAATACAACTTTTATTTTAGCTAGATATTCTTAATTTTAGGCAGGAAGTGATCACTTTTAAGGACTCCTGTGTATGGAATCATAGAAACTAAGTATGGTATTTTGGCCTCCAGTAGATTATGAAATTCTGTCTTCTATCAAGACCATATGCTCTTGATATAGAGTTTAAAAATGCATAATTGGAGGAAATATCACATGTTGTTTGTACAACTTAAAATTTATGCCCCTAGAATTCATCCAATAAATCTTGCATTAGATTCCTCACTGTTTGTAGTTTAAAATACTTACCTAGAAACTATCCTAATACATGCAATTTTCTTTCCCTAGTTCCTTGAAAAAATTGAGTTCTGCTGTGTTAATGTGATGAAGTCTGCCCTGGGCCACTCATAATGATGGGATTCCTAGAACAAACACTACAGATGATGAATGGTAACTTGAACTAGCTTTTTCCTGAGCTTGAGTAAGATTGAAAGATCACAGTGAAAATTCCTTCCAAATTGAAAATTGTTTGAACTTTTGTGAGCTGTTACTGTGCCTCGGCTATGAGTAAAGTGAGAGGCAAGCTTATAATAAAACTTGATTAGTTCATAAAACTAAGGAAGATGTCCATTGGAAGGAAGTGTTATCAAGGTCTTTGGAAACATTGTGAGCTATGTTACAAAGCTAGACACGCAGTGATTTGTGTTAATGATGACTGTTTTAGAGAGTTCAAGTAATAGAAGCTACTCTCCTAAAAGGCATATCTATTGCTTGAAATACTCCAGGGTCAGTCTATGGAAGGAAATATATATGTTGCTATAGTCAGGTTCTCAATGCTGGTAGAAATCACCCAACCAAGAGCAGCTTGTGAGAGGTTTATTTTGTCTTATAGGCTTGAGGGGAAGCTCCACCATGGCAGGGGAAAATGATGGCATGAGCAGAAAGTAGACATCACCCCTGGTCAGGTGGACAACTGGAACAGGAGTGTGTGCCAAACACTGGCATGGGGAAACTGGCTATAACACCCATAAGCTGGCCCCTAACAATACACTGCCTCCAGGAGGCATTAATTCCCAAATTTCCATCAGCTGGGAACCTAGCCTTCAGAACATCTAAGTTTATGGGGGACACCTGAATCAAACCACCACATTCCACCCCTGACCCCATAAACTGATAACCATACATGATTTAAAATGCAATGCATTCATCCAACTTTAAAAGTCCCCATAGTTTTATCAATCCCAATGTTGTTCAAACATCCCCATAGTCCAAGGTCTTTTAACTGATGCATAATACCAAAAAATATCCCCCATCCCAATCAATAATCCTACCACGTTAGTATCCCAAGCCTTCCAGAAACCATGATTGATAGCTAGGGTTTGTCAGTGGGAAGAAAGCAGGTCATTTCTTCCTGAAACCACCTAGGCTTTGTATGTAGAAAAAGAAAACTAATAGGATGGCTGGGGAGATGGTCGGCAGTTAAAATATGCTTGCTTGAAAAGTCTGAGGCCTAGGGGTCCAATTCCTAACCCTTCACATAAAGCCAGGCCAGCATGTGTTCATTTGCCATAGCAAGAGACTCCTCTGCATGTGTTTACCTCCCAACCCCAATATAAATATATACATTAAAAAACTAACAGTAATTACAAAGTTGCTATCAAAGTCAGTTGCTCTGTGTGTGTGTGTGTGTGTGTGTGTGTGTGTGTGTGTGTGTGTTAGATCACTTGCATCATGCGCCATACTCTTGTCTGCAGTGGAGGTTGCTAGGCTACAATGGCCAAAGTGAACATTGGGTGTGTGTGCTGCCTGGTCTTATTTTGAGTGTGAGTCTCTTTTTACTGACACTGGAGCTGTCAGGGCTCCTATGATTCTCTGGTTTCTGCCCCTAGCTCTCATAGCCAAACCCACCTGCTTTATGTGGGGTCTGGAGATTTGAACTCAGGCAACCTCAGGTGCTCTCAGGCCCTCATGCCTGCAGAAGAAGAGCACTTAATGGCTGAGCCATCTCTCCACCCTTCCTGCTGCATTTTTCATGACAGGAAAATAAACTCAAATCAGAAATGCATCCCAGAAGTCAATACATGCTTACCTGGTATAAAAGCTTCTACCTCTTTAGATCATAACCACGGGGGGCTAGACGACAGTGATCTTCCAGCCGAAAAAAGGAGCACGGCTCACAATAACCGATTTGACCACTTCTTTGGTTTTATAAAAAGCAAATTTGAGTGGCTATCTTATAGTCAGTGGCCACACAAGACATTTATGAAGTTTATTTTGATATCTGTATGAGGAGAAAGAGCCTGATACAGACATGATATGGAAGAGCAGTCCCTGTGGGAAAAACTGCTGTGAAAAAAACATGTTGAGAATGAGTGAGAGACCTTTGATGAAAAAATTAAGAATAGCTTTGGTTTTTATTACAGTTGTATTTGGAAGGCACTGGTGTTTTAAAAACATGAATTATGTTTAAACCCACCAAGACTCTGCAAGACTACTTCAAAACAAAATAGGAAAACACACACATCACTCTTCAGCAGACATCAGTGGTGGCCATCTATCCTGGGAGCAGCTTCTCCCATACACTTTATTACTTTATTGCATCACTTGTGACCTATCAGCAATAGCAAGGTATTGCTTACTTTCTGGGTCAGGTTCAAAAATCCTGCTTCTTCTTTTGGGGGCAGAAAGGAAATTGACAAGAGGGAAATTAGTGATTCAGTAGCTCTGAAGTTCATCCTACAAGGTAATCTTTGAACACTTGCTTTTGCTTTCTCACTGGGACCACTTACAATTTTGTTATAGAACCTTGCCATCTTTGACTTCCCTATGCTTTCAGTATTTTCCTCTAGCTTGTGCTGGGACTCTAAGGTGTACCAACATGCTGTTTGGAGGAAATTCTGTTTTATTTAATTGATTTTGCCATTCTGTATTGTCAGACCATTAAAATAATCACCCTTACCACCTTTATAGGGTTTGGTCTGCATTTAATTGAGAGCACACTGCCTGCCTCTCTTCTAGTATAGTTCACATATCAATGGCTACACTTGTTTGTGACATTGACATTATGTGGTTTGTAAGTCAATCCTGTTCTTCCCAGTTTCTGACATCCCTTAGATTTGCTGCCTTATGACATTTAAAGCTAAGACACTTTTATTTCAGTTTAAAATCTATTTGTCTTCTAGTTTCACACATGCAAAGTATTGAATTTTATTGCTCTTTGGAGCTCACAAGCATTTAATGATTTCATTGAAATTACATTTCCCATTTGTATAAGAATTCCTTTTATTCTCTAGAAGAGAAATTGCCATTTTTCTTAGTTGGCCTTTGAAACTCAGCACTTCTGTGGTCTGCAAGTGATTACTTTGGTTTATGTGATCACTAGGACAAGACTTTATCAGTGTCAGTTAGAGATTATTGTTTCAAGGTGATTATAGTACAGTTGGAGAACTGATCTCAGAAACAGAGAATTTATGAAAAGTATTTAGTAACATAGTTATTGGATATCATAGTTCACAGGTAATTACATGACAAAGGCAAAGCACATTTTTCTAAATTACAGTTACCCAATTGTTAATCAGGACCTGCTGTTAAGGTAAGAAGTAAGCTTATGTCTATTGTTTTAAGAAAATACTTATTTATTTATTTATTTGTTTGAGAGAGAGAGAGAGAAAGAGAGAGAGAGAGAGAGAGAGAGAGAGAATAGGTACACCAGGGCCTCTAGCTACTGCAAATGAACTCCAGAGGCATGCATCACCTTGTGTATCTGCCTTTACATGTGCCTTATCTGCTAAGCCATCTCTCCAGCCCATCATTCTATCTTTTAAGTCATTGTTGAATCTCCAAATGAGACAATGTACACTACCAATATAGCCACTCTGGCTTTGATGATATAACTGGGCTGACACAAAGAAAGAGGCCCATTCAATTGCTCTTTATGAAACAAAACTCACTATCTCTCATCTGTACATTCTGTTGATCAGCCATGCTGATTTATAACAGAGCACCACTAGCATCAATATATAGGCTCTTATCTACCATTCTATATTTCTCTGATCTAGACTGCTCAAATGCCCTAGAAGCTGACAGAAAACAAAATGTTGAAAACAGTCCAAGTACCAGCCCTGCCTTTTCTACTAAAGCTCTGGTCATAGAGTAGGAAACTGATTATAAGAGTATCTCAAAAACTATTACCACTTGCTTGTGCTTAACTGTGTGCTCCAACTCTGATGTTGAACACCTGTTCCTCAGTGTGACTGCATCTGGAGTTAGGGCTGTCAGAAAACTATTGTGCTTAAATGAGGTCAGAGGAGTTAGAACTCAGTGTAATAAGACACATGGTCTCTTAAGAGGAAGACAGCCACTGATCTCTTTTCACAAAAGAGAATCCATATAAGAACATAGTAGAATGATGTCCCTAGGTTAGGAAAAGAGCATCAGCAGAATATAATAGTTGGAACTGAGGCAGCAGTGGTGGTGGTGGTGTGTGTTTATTGAAGTCAGTTGGTCCATGGTATTTTGATATAGTAACCTAAGCTGAGTAAGACTTCACATTTAGAAAGATAAAGGAAAAGCAATGCATTATTCTCCTAGGGATGAAGAATGTAGCTGTACTTAAAAACGTTTTTCAAGAAGATCTTTTTATTTCTGTTCTTATAGTATACATACACACTGAATCTAGCCTATTAATCTGATGTTCATAAAAGTTATCATCTAAATCAATATGGGGTTTATAGCCATTATTTCTGGGACCCACTAGGGCAAACTAAGACATACTATCACCCTACCTAGAGAGATCGCTTAGATGTTAAGAAGATTCTGTGCTTATGTCCAGGGCAGAAAAGGCTATTCCAGGTTAGTCATTGCCTTTGCTTATTCATCAGACTGTTTTACTTCTGGGCAATTGCAGGCTTATCTGTTACTTTATTACTCCATTTTACTTCTCTCACCTATTGTATGAAACTAAAAAATTGTGTAATCAGCCGGGCGTGGTGGCACACGCCTTTAACCCCAGCATTCGGGAGGCAGAGGTAGGAGGATCACCATGAGCTCTTGGCCACCCTGAGAATACACAGTGAATTCCAGATCAGCCTGGGCTAGAGTGAGACTCTACCTTGAAAAACAATCAAAAAAAAATTGTGTAATCAATTGTTTGTTAATTTTCTTTTAGTGACAAATTACTGTTTATAGAAACTTTACTTAGGTCAGACATTTGTCCAAATCTCCAGCTGTAATTTAAGAAAAATGAGCAGAAGTTCTACAATAGTCATTGCCATCTACAACAAGAAGCTTCTCTGATCAAAGGTCAGAGCAGCTACTATGTGGGCATAAACATTAGTATTTATAGGGCAATTTGACAGGCATGGAATATTCATTTAGCCAAACAACAGTAGTAGCTTCTCCCCTAAAACCTATGACCTCCCAAGCTATAAGCTTTTAACTAGGTTTTTAGTACCAGACATGAATTCCCTCCTATGCAGCAGGCTTTAACTCAAATCATACAGTAGTTTGTTACCCTTGTAACAGTTATGCCACTATATCATGAGAAACTCAGAGTCATTAAAGTGTTGAGAAGGGGCAATAATTAAATGCTTAGCATTAATTCAGGCATTTCCATCACACCTATCAAGGCTCAGGGAACATTGTGGAAGAGGTTGCAGAAAGAATGTAAAAGCCAGAAAATGAGGAGGAGTGCTTGGGAAAATTGTATTCTGGACATGTGGTGGCCATTGCATTCATGACATCACAGAAACTGTCATTACCTGCACAATATTGGGCCCATCATCATGTCATTATTGATGATGAAGGAAGGCAAAATGTAAAATAAAGGCATCAAAATAGTAAGAGGACTAGTTGGAGGGAGGAAAATGTTTACAGGACTGAGTGTGGGGAAGTGAGAGTGAGAGAAAGGGAAGGGAGGGGACTTTTTTTATGCTCTGTACATATATCAAAACTGTCAATCAAAATTTAAACAAAAAACAAAATGCTTTGAATTTCATTAAAACTTTTTCAGAATGTCTGTGATATTACTTCCAAGATATAATAATTAAGGTATTTTTGTCAGAGACCATGATAAGGCAAGAAATATTATGCAGATTAATTAAATGATTTGTTTCATAATGAAAATGTATAACCTTGTCATTCTTCCTTCTCCATTAATTATTCAGAAACATTAGCCTCAATGTTCTTTCCTATATCTGCACTTGCACCAAGATCTTTACAGCCTAGTGTGGAAAGACAGAGCAGTTGTATCAAGTTCTTTCTAGAAGAATTGTGGGTTCTTAAAAAAATAGTAAATATCATTATTTCCTCCTAAATGGCACCATTTTCCCACTTGATTGATACAGAGTTGGCACATGTATCCATTATTAATGTTTGTACATTTTCTATTTCTTTCCCTTTAAGCAGTCTTTTTTTTTTTTTAAATATTCTAGAACATATTGTGTAGAAAATCTGCTATGCCCCAGAGTTGTGGTTAAGACCTCCAATTGTGCACAAGAAGAGCTAAATACCCTACTTTAAAAGCCAATGTGTAATAAAAACCAGCCATATTCCCACTGAGCCTATTAAGAGGTGAAAATTATACACTACCCCCTGACCACAGTGACTGAGAAGAGAATTGGGGAGACAGCAGGGAAGTGTGAGCCTTGTATGGTGTAGTGGTTGAGAGTGTTGCTAACTGCTGTTACTACCATACCACCACATTTTGGTAGATTAAAAAAATAAAATTTTATACTTCAAAATTTGAGTAATTGATCCTTGTGGGTGTCTTTGTTGAGACAATTTCTCTCCAGTTAGTAATGCTGTCATTGTTAGCACATGACATCTAGCTTCATCCTGAGGCTCACCTCCATCCCACCAGCCACAAAAGGAGAACATTAGATGTTTGCGCATGGATGACTTTATGGGCTGAATTGGTTTGCTATGGCTGCCATAACAAAGTAGAACTGGTTGGCTCATATGACAAAATTTTTTTTTTCAAAGTTCTGGAGGCTGGAATTCTAAGAACAAGCACTGGCAGGTTCGTTTCTCCTGAGGCCCCTCTCCTTGGCTTGTAAGTGACCTCTTTCCTCTTGTGTCCTTGTATGCTCTTTCCTCTATGCACATCCTGATGTCTTTTTAGATGTCCATAATTCTTTTTTTCTTCTGGCACCGGGAAAATTGGGTTAGGACCTACCCTAAAAACATCAGTGAAATTTAATCACCCTTTTAATGTCCTGGCTCCAAATGCAGTCACATTCCGAAGTACTGAAAACTAGAATTTCAACATTTGAATTTGAGGGCCTGCAACATAAAACAAGCATTGAAATGATGTGAGCCACTCCCACTCAGTGGGACCTCTGTGAAAACTACACCTGAAAACAATGACATCTAGGAAGTATAGCCTACCTGTTACCTGGGAAGAAGAAAGGAAAGACAATGGTTAGATCAGCAAGCAGTCTCTTCCATAAAGTAATCATCAGATATTGGTTTCACACTTCTTTTTTTAAAAAATTTTTAAAATTATTTTATTTATTTATTTGAGAGCGACAGACACAGAGAGAAAGACAGATAGAGGGAGAGAGAGAGAATGGGTGAGCCAGGGCTTCCAGCCTCTGCAAATGAACTCCAGATGCGTGCACCCCCTTGTGCATCTGGCTAACGTGGGACCTGGGGAACAGAGCCTCGAACTGGGGTCCTTAAGCTTCACAAGCAAGCGCTTAACCACTAAGCCATCTCTCCAGCCCTGTTTCACACTTCTTAATCATGGAATTCACTTCCTTTTCCTCATGGATATAAGGTCTGTGATCTCCAGGTGATGTACAGTACAGATACTACTCCCCAAGATCCAGAGACTATGAACTAAAGAAAAGGTATTGTTAATAGTTCTCCTTATACTCAATGTGTAAGAGTAAAGCAAGGGCAGAAGACAGCAACCAACTGTCCACAAATGGAAAAACTGGAGGTAAACAGCAGTGTCTGCTAAACAGCCATGATAAACCATTATAGGGCAGCCATTGTAGTTACTTCTGCTCATGAAGTTCCCAACTTGACCACACTTAAAAATATTTTTATTTATTAATTTGCAAGGAGAAAGAGAAAGAGAGAGGAGAGACAAACAGAGAAAAAAGGCACACCAGAGCTTCTAGCCCTTGCAAATGAACTCCAGACGCATGTGCCACTTTGTGCTTCTAGCTTATGTGGGTACTAGAGACTCAAACTCAGGTTATTAGGCTTTGCATACAGGTACCTTGACTATTGGGACATCTCTACAGCCCTAGCCGCCCTTTGTGAGAGTGCTGTTTCACCTCACTGGGAGGTGGTGTCTTCTTTATGACCAACCATGACCCCATCTTAAGTGGATTTTAGAGCCATGTCCATTGGGCTTTCAAATATTCTGTCACTTTCTGTTCAGTTTGTTTAGATACCTGTGGGTAGATTGGAGCCTCAAGCAGTCTAAGATATGCAGAGATTGTCAACTGAATGTTTTAACCACCTTAGGGTGTTTCTCATCTGCTTGCTTCCAATCATTTCCATGTGTTAAGAAGCACAACTGAAGGTCTTTTCCAGAGAGAACTTTCAAATATTGTTTATTCCTTTGCCACTTTCCCTCAGTTCTTTCTACTTAAGAGAAACCACTTGAAACCAGGTGAGACCATACAATTCATTTTTCATTCAACCTCTAGGGCAGATCTGTGCTGCTAGCTCAGTGAAGTCTTACTGAGAACATATGACTCAAAGGACTTATTAGTCCCATATTGTTTAGACCAGGAAAGAGTTGGGTTTTCTAAATATTTGAGAGCACACACGTTGAGCTTCTTTATATTCACATACTTATGCTCACAGTATAAGAAATTCTTTCTGGATCTCATTTTCTTATTAACATGATTAAAGACCTTAAATACAAGTTTTGACACATAATCTCTCTCTTCCTAACTATTTTCTCCAGAACAATAAGATGCAATTAATTTAACTTCCAAGCTAAAACTGGTTTTGCCCAATCTTGTGACATTGCATAAAATGAGTCCTTATCATTCTAGCTCTTCTGTTCTTTTTCTTTATTGCTTATTATCTAATTAGATAATGCCATTATTAAAGATGATACTTCCTAAATTTTTTATTTATTTACTATACACTTGTGTGGTATGTGTGCCCATGCATGCCAAGGTCTCTTGCCACTGCAAATGAATGCTTATCATGCTTTACGTAGGTGGCTGGGATATTTAATCCAGGCTGTCACTTTGCAAGCTAGCACCTTTAGCTACTAAGCCATTTCCTTAGCCCCAAAGATAGTACATTTTTTAGACTGACCCTTTTTTTATGAGAGAACAAAGAGAGAGAGAGAAAGAGAGAGAGAGAGAATTGGCGCACTAGGGCCTCCAGCCACTGCAATCAAACTGTAGATGTGTTTGCCACTTTGTGTACATGTGCAAACTGGCATGCTTGTATCACTTTGTGCATCTGGCTTACAAGGAACCTGGAGAATCCAACATGAGTCATTAGGCTTTGCAGGCAAGTACCTTAACCACTAAGCCATATCTCTAGCTACAAAGATAATACTTTTAATAACAATTTGTACATTAGTTATAGTAAACTACCATAAAAGGAAACTGTAAAGTCTTTGGTGCCTTAAAACATAGAAATTTATTTGTTTATATAACAGTTAAAATGGGCCCAGTTTTGGAGAAAAGAATCTTGGCTTTATGTGTTTAGTGAGGAACTCTGCTACTTTCTCTATTCTTGAGAGGTATTATGACATAGGGGAAAAGATAAAGAAAATTATTTCTTGTATACTATAGTGGGCTAGGGCTCAAAGTAGAACCTGACATTTCTGCTAAATGTGTGGCACTCACTCTCATACAATTAAATACCAGCAATTCTTGGAAGAAGAGACTTGCTATATGCCCAGGGGAAAAAGACATTCAAGGATCAGCTAATTGTCTGTGGTGTTCTAAAGTATGTGTGAGCACAGGGTCTTCCACCCCTTTCATATTGAACCGAAGTAAAGGGTAAGCAAATACAATCACTCTTGAAGAGTGGGGTAACTTTAAGAAAGGGAAACTGAGACCTTATCCCTTTGCAAGTGCTTCTGAAATTTAGAACATCCCAGAGCAAGTGGAATGGTAAGAATGCTCTCGGGAGAACTTTGAGGAGTTTAGTAATACAATATGCACTCTAATTAAGTTCCTTTACTTCTATCTGGGAGGAGTAAGGTCTAAAAGCCTGTTTTTATTTTCATCTTGAATGTCCCCTGAAGGGCTCAAGCTTATTCTTTAAGTCATTGCTATTGGTAGTGAAATCCTTAAGGTGTAGTAACTGGTGGGAAGTCTTTAGGTAGTTAGTGGTGTGTTCATGGAGGGTATTGTGAGATCTTAGCCCTGTCCCCATCCTTTTTTTCTCCCTGACCATAGACTGTGTATCTTGCTCTGCAATAATACACTGTTTGGAACCAGCTGGAACAATGAGCCTAATCAATCATGGACTTCAACAACCAAAGCAGCAAATCAAAAGAAACCTCTTCCTATTGTAGGTTAGTTATTTAATATTTTTGTGACACTGATGGGAAACTGACTAACACCAGGCCTACATAGTGAAGAGAGGAATCTGCTTCCTGAAGATGAAATGCTCCCTAGAAGAGCATCACCAGAAAGACTAGGTGGAAATAGTAGCTTGCCTGGGAGAAATATGAGACTACTGCTTCCCAATCTCAGTCCTAAATGAAAATGGAGGAAGATAGAGAGTTGTACACACACAATTTCTGCATGTTGCATGGGTAGCCTATGGAGTAAGTGCTGAATTTATGCTGCTATAGCCAAAGGGAAATCTTGTTGCTCATACCAGGGGGTCTTTAGAGCAACAAAGAAAACAGAAACAAGTGAATCATGGCAACCCCCATGTGGAGAATCTTGAGATCAGGCAGCTCTTCAACATCAGTTGAAGCCAGACTCAATGACAGAAAGGAGAGAAATGGCTCCAATTCTCCCAGGTAGGAAGTGTTACAAGGAGACCATGATTCTCCCCAAAGAGCTAGAACCTCATCTATGGCCCAGTCTTCTCCAGCAGATGCAGCTTCCAGTTGAATCTGTGGAGAGCCAGTTTTGAATCAATCCAAGTCTGGAGTTTCACCATGAATATTTCTTCATGATTTTTAGAGCTTTATATAGGTATAAATGACAGTAATATCCTACATATTTTCAAACTGTACAATTTGATATATGTTGAAAAACTATTAACAAGATCAATAATGAACATATCAGTCTCTGGCAAAAGTTTCTTTTGTAACTTTGTAAAAACTCATTTGGCTTTCATTCAATACACTTGTTTTGAAGTTGATTCATGTTCTATTGCGAATAACTTATATTTCCCGCTATTGCATGGTATTCCTTGGTTTGGTTCTTCCATATTTTGTTTTTGTATCACCTGATGATTAAAAAAACAAGTTTTATAATTTTCATATATCCAAGTAAAACTACTATGTGGAGAAATCTTGCGGACATGCTTTTATATGTTTCAGAGAACTACTGAGTAGTGAAACTGATGGATCATAAGTAGGCATATGGCTGATGTATAAATGGGCAGTGTTTCCTAACTCAGTAATCCCAATAGATATTTCCATCAGCATTGTTTGAGAATTATATTTCCCCCATTTCACTGCAAGCACCTGGTGTTGATGTTGTCAGATTTTCTAGTTATAGCTTTCCTTAAAGTACACAGACATATTCATTGTGGTTTTAGTAATGAATGAAGTTGAGCATATTTTCATGTGCTTATTTCCCATCTGTACATCTAATTTGGTAAAGCAACTATCAAACATATTCCAATTTTCATTTTACTTTGAAATTATTGAGCTTTGAAATTATATATCCTGAATACAAGTACATAAAATTTTTCTGGAGAGACTTCACACTTGTACATAAAGTAATTTGATTATAATCTCTCCTGTGGTGCTTTAAATGTGTGGCCCCATAGACTCAGGCTTCAATCTTGAGTCTCCAGTAGGCAGAGCACTACTGGGGAAGAGGTCTGTCACTGTGATTGGATCTTGGGAGTAGAGCTCTAAGGTGCTGGGCAGGATGGATTTTAAGTCCAGCCCTACGGTATATGAAGAACAGTTTTAGGGCTCTGACTGTTCCTGCTTGTTGGTGCTGTTTTTTGCTGGCTATATGGTGATGTTTCTCTGATTGGATCTATGGAAATGAGCCAGCTTCTCCTGATTGTGTTCTCCTATTTTTTTTTTTTTGTTGTTGTTTCACTATGTAGTCTCAGGGTGGCCTTGAACTCCTGGTGATCCTCCTACCTCTGCCTCCCGAGTCCTGGGATTAAAGGCATGTGCCATGATGCCAGGCTAAAATTTTTAAACCAGAAACTGAAATAAACCCATTCGTCCTATAAGCTGCTTTTGGTCAGATGTTTGTCCAGCAATGCACAGGTGACTGCAACACCTCCCAATACCTTCTTTTGTACCCTCTGCTCCTTCCTCATTTCCACCTAAAATCCTTCTTTCCAACCAGTTCCTCTTCTACTTGGATAACTTTTAAAAAATGCTTTCTGCACACTTACAGCAATTACTTTCTCACTGTTGGTACAAAATATCCAAACAAGAGTAGTTTGTGGAAGGAAACATTTGTTTTTTAGCTTCTAGTTTTGAGGGGAAACCATCATGGCAGAAAAATTCAGCAGGGACAGACAGTTCGGCATTACACCTTTTCAGAAGGGAGGAAAGAGAAAGAGTGAGCTCAGCACAGCAAGTGGGCTGTACTATAAAACCCAAAGACCTATCCCTAGTGACATGCTTATTCCAAGACTCCATTACCCAAAGGCTCTAAAACCTCCACAAATAGCACCACTTCCTAAGTAATTGAACAATCAAACACATGAGGCTACATGAGACAATTTACAAACAACCACACCAGCCTCCATCACCCATATCAAAATGGGTTCAATATTGTGTAGATCCTGTGCAGGTAAGGACAGCTGCTGTTAGGTCAAGGAATAATGAACACAGAGCCAGAATCTAGGATCCAGAATTATTCCTTCCTATCATATGGCTCTTATATTCTTCCACCTCCTCTTCTGCAATATTCTCTGAGCATTAAAGGGCATGACAAAGATGTCTCATACCATATTTAGCACTCAACCATTGCTCATTCTCAGTACTTTGATGAATTTTGATTCACCCAGTTACTCACCATCATCTCAATACAAAAAGGGAGAAAATCATCATCAGCCATACATCTAACACTGTATTGACATCTAAAATATACAAAGAACTCAAAAAACCTAAACAATAAAAAATAATCCCAACAAAGATTGGCTATGGAATTGAACAGAGTTCTTAAAAGAAAAAAAATGGTCAAAAAATATTTTTAAAATATTCAACATCTTTACTTGTGAGGGAAATGAAAATTAAAGCTAATTTGAGATGCCATCTTATTCAAGTCATAATTTCTATCATCAAAAAATCAAGACAAATGCTGACTAGGTTGTAGGAAAGGGGAGCATTTATTCCCTTTTGGTGGGAGTAGAAATTGGTACAGCCATTATGGAAATCATTGTCAAGGGTTTTAGTGGAGCTGCAAACCGATCTATCCCTTTACCACTTCTGTGAATATACACTAAGTAATTTACACTTCACTGTAGAGATACTTGCTCATTCATATTTATTGCTAGTCTATTCACAATACCTAGGAAGTAGAATCAGCTTAGATGCCCATAAACTGATGAATTGATTATTAAGATGTAACATGTATGCACAAATGCTATTTTATACATATGTAAAGAAAATTGAAATTATGAAATCTATAGGAAAATGGATGAATCTGAAAAATTTTCTAATATTACTAAGCAAAGCAATTCAGGCTCAAAAAGATAAACCCCACACCCTGTCTCTTATGTACAAATATATTTTCTTTAAGTCTGTGACTTTTTTATTTTCTTCAATATCTCTTGAAACTTATGCTTAAAGCAGAGTCAATGTCAAAATTTTTAACTTGTTCTTTGAATTGTACTTTTTGTGTTTTATTAAAAAAACTTCACAATCCAAGAATGAAAAAGTTCCCAATATTTTATCCTAGGTTTATAGTTTAATCTTCATATTTAAGTCCATCTGAGTTTACTTTTTATATGGCAAATGATATAGAAAAAAAGTTTTGTGTTATTCTAGTTTGGTTTGCACATGAACATCCAATAGTCCTAATATAATTTCTGAACAAAACTATCCCTTTCCCTCCAAATTTCTTATGAATCTTTTTGTCCAAATCAATCATTCATTGGTAAATATTGTTCTTTTTTATTTATGCCAATACTTAGGTGCATTGGTTATAGTTTTATAATAAGAGATGTTGGGAGGAATAAATTCTGATTTTCCTCTTATTTGTTTGTGCTTTTCTAGGACTTATGAATTATCATTTCAGTTTGTGAATCCCTATAAAAATACTTGCTTTTATTTTGAATAAGAATGCATAGAACTTATTAAGGAGAATAGAGAGATGTTGTTACTGCATTATACTATATAGACAAATACTATATTTATCTCTATTTTAATAATTTCCTTCATTTTTACCATCAATGTTTTGTTTTGTAGTCCATATGTATTGTGAATATTTATGTATTCCATAAATATTCACAAAAGACAGTATCTCTTCTTTTTTATTCTCCTTTAAAAAATATTTTTTCATTTATTTATTTAAGAGAGAGAGAGAGAGGGCTGGACAGATGGCTTAGCAGTTAAGCGCTTGCCTGTGAAGCCTAAGGACCCTGGTTCGGGGCTCACTTCCCCAGAACCCACGTTAGCCAGATGCACAAGGGGCACACGCGTCTGGAGTTTGTTTGCAATGGCTGGAAGCCCTGGCGCGCCCATTATCTCTGTCTCTATCTGCCTCTTCCTCTGTCTGTCTGTCACTCTCAAATAAAAACAAATAAAAAAAATTTAAAGAGAGAGAGAGAGAGAGAAATATGTAGAGAGAAAGTGAGAGAGAGAATGGGGGCTCTAGGTCCTCCAGCCACTGCAAACTCCAGATGCCTTGTGCATCTGGCTTATGTGGGTCCTGGGGAACTGAACCAGGGTCTTTTGGCTTTGCAGGCAAGTGCCTTAACTGCTAAGCAATCTTCTCCAGCCCTCTCCTCCTTTTTTAACTAGGGTCACTCTCTAACCTAGGTTGACTTGGAATTCACTATGTAGTCTCAGGGTGTCAGGGTGGTCTTGAACTCTTGGCAATCCTCCTACCTTGCCTCCCTAGTGCTTAGATTAAAAGTGTGCTCCAACTCAAACAGCATCCTTGTGTTTTTAAAGACAATGTTCTACTGTGTATCTCATACTTACCACCTCAACTACCTGAACAGTCCTTCCAAATATGAGTGCTGTGATTGCAGGTATGAAGTAACATATTACTATGCCAAGCCATTCATATCCTCTTCAGTGAGTATTGGCAGTCTGTATTGTTCAAAGAATCATTCCATGCCATGGGCTTGTTATATTAAGTAGCATAAATTTTCTCTTAATAGTCCCTATTCTTTTAATGTCTGGAGACATTGTAGTTATATTACTTTTCCTATACCATAGCATAGTAAATTGAGAGTACCATCCTTTTCCCCCTAATGAATCTGATTGATTTTTGTTTCAGTGGTTTGATTATATTTTTAAGATTAAGCTTTAAATGTGAAAAATACTCATAACTGACAAAAGTAATTTAAACAAGATGTTGTGAAAGGACCTGCTATTCAGTGAAAAAGCAGAATTTGACATTTGAGAATAGTAATTGGAAAACAACCATTCCATGCTTAGACTCCCAAACTAATTTCATATGTATAATTACACATTAATATTATCTATTCACATGGAATTTGACTCAGCATACATCAGTTACTTTACAATATCAAATAACATAATAAAACTTTTCAAAAGTAAAAACAGCTGAATATTATTTTCTTAATATTAATGTCTACTATGTGAAAAAGAGGTTATATTTTACAACAATAAGAAATACTGGGTTCAGCTGAGCTGCACACATTTCTGTTTTTACAGGATTTCCCATATTTTGAAATATTACAGAGTCCATCTTTAACTTCCAAGGGAGAATACAAAACTCAACATTTTCCCAATTTATATGACTATTGGGATACCTTTTTCATGGACCAACTAGAAGGGCAAATATTTAACAAAACATGTTTGGAGGAATGTTAGTAAGTGGGAGAGCTTTAAAGCCAAACAAACTTTTATAGCCTTGCTCCGGAAATGGCTTGTCTTCAAGCAAGAAACCTAAAGCCTATGAACTTCAGTTCAGTTTCAAATTGGGAATGGTCAGAATTCTCTTGAGGTGTGAGGAGAATTAGAAATTGTGGCTATTGGGCTGAGTGTGGGGGTGGGTGATGTAACTCAGTGGTATTTGTCTAGCATAGCTGAACCTAATTCCTGGCACTGAACTGCACCATACAGACGGGTGAGCACCTGTGGATGATAATAGCTGTTCTGTGAGGTGTTAATAGTCATAACTTACTTTCCAATTTAATGAGGTGTGCCAAGAAAATAGAGATTCTACATCTCTTACTTGTGCCGACATAGAATCAGTCTATATAATTTGGAATGCTAATGCTTGTATATTTTTAAACAACTGTAATGCCTTATCTGTCTTTTGTATCTGAATATGATACTCAACAATGTGACATATGCTCTATCATGCTCATTGCCATTAGTTTAAGAACATCTATCTGTCAATGATTTTTATTCCACTTTGAGCAATTTAAACAGTCTATAGTGTCACTTTCCTTATTTGCAAGCTGAAGCTATTAGACAGGAATTTTCCTGCGTGTGTACTTTTTCTGCTGATCAGACTGCTTTTAGAAAGATGTGCGGCCTTCAATTATATCTCCACCAGGCATGTCATTACAGTTATCTCTTGTTTTTTTCTACAATAAATTTAAACCACAAAAGTCAGAATGAGCTTAATCTAGCTTAATGAGAACCAACCTCTAGTCCTTACTTCCTCAACAGTCCTTTAAATGTCTCAATTCCCCAGGCAACTGTTCAAACTATAATGTGATTGAAGGTCCTGTAAGAAAACACTTCTGATCTTTGGCCACCACTCAGTTTCCCCTTCTTCCAAAGGAAACCTGGATCTATTGGTATGCAGGGTTCCCTTGGAGTCCTATGTCCCCTGCCCCTCCCCCCCCCCCACACAAGGTTATCTGGCTCAAGCACAGGAGAGAAGCTGCTTAGTAGTTCCGAGGGTAAGCAGAGTATTTCTGTGTAATTTCTGGAAGGAGCCTTCAATCCTATGGCATTGAGGCATTGGAAGAGAGTTTGCATCTTCTCTTCTGATACTTGTCAGTAGTGCCCATGATTCTGGGCAGCCATCTCTGTAACAGCCTGCGAGTGAGTTCCAAAGAATAAGGGAAGGAAGGAGAGATGGCAAGAACTTGGAACTTTGTTGACATTGTTGCTAAGCTCAGGTACCTGAACCTCAACTTTCTCTGCATTTCTGAATATCGGGCAATAATTTTAAATTATTGCTATGTTTAAGTTTCTTTAGCATTTCTGTTATTTTTAACCAAA
Organism: Jaculus jaculus; assembly: GCF_020740685.1. Taxonomy (NCBI): domain Eukaryota; kingdom Metazoa; phylum Chordata; class Mammalia; order Rodentia; family Dipodidae; genus Jaculus; species Jaculus jaculus. Next base: position 96,999,727 of record NC_059103.1, on the reverse strand, counting down.
GATACTGCCAAATATTTATCCAAGTAACCTGGTAGTTCATAATCTTATTTTGATACTTCTGTTTTTATTGCTCTGCTAATAGAAATGAGGAGTGCTCAGCATTTTCAGATGCAAATTGAACAATTAACAGCCACCATAAACAATTGTGAGGGCTACCTGAGGAGATAAATTATTTCCAGGAAGCAGAAGAGCTCTATGTAAGTACAAGGTAATATTTTTGATGAATGGCAGACTTGCAGGAAGCATTAATTGTTAATTATTTTCTTATGAAAGAACTTCATTATTTCAGATGTTTTTTATTTGGTAAAAATTTTGTTAAAAATTAGTTATTGCCTTTAATGTGTTCTTTTCATCTAATCAACTAACCAACTAATTTTTGGTGAACAATATGAGACAATTTTTTTTTGCTAAAATGACTAGTTTGACAGATTTCTTCTTACATTCATGCAAAAAAGGATATTTGATATTTACCAGAATCATATACATTTAAGAAACCAGCAAACTATCATTGTTGGAGGACTTAGAGCATAGGGCTGATATTAATTACCCTTGAGGGAAGAGGTTGATCAAACTGACAATTATAATAAACAGAAACTACATTTCACAGGTCTCAACTTAATTTTAATGGCATTGGACACAAATCAGATTATTATTTAATGCATTATTATATGACAATTTCTGCATGTGGGCTGTCATATCAGAGTTAGTATGTAAAAGCTGGGTGTGGTAGGGCACACCTTTAATGCCAGCACTTGGGAGGCAAGGTAAGAAGATCACCATGAGTTCAACCCCCCGCCCCCCCCGGGACTACACAGTGAAGTCCAGGTCAGCTTGAGCTACAGTGATACCCTACCTTCGAAAAACTTAAAAAAAAAAAGTATGTGAACCACACCACAAACGTGGTGACTGCACTTACTTGAAGCAATTACAATATAACAATACCAGGATGGAGTATTTTATGCCATTTGCTCACTAATGTGGATGCAGACCTTACAGGAACTTCAGTGATTTTCAATTGGTAACTTTTCAATCAAATGGTATTTTCCTGCCTGAAGATGTGTAACTTGTATATTGTCAGTAGCCAGTAACAAGATTCATCCTTGAGAAGACTTCCAAGTGTGGTACTGATCAGTTGTTATACCTGGTCAAGTCATGATTTCTTGATAATAAGTTGCATTTGTCTGTTGTTCACTTTAATATTGTAAACTATGCCACTAAGAAAACTGCTTTGATTTTCAGGCTCATCGTTACGACAGGTGAGTCAAGTCATAAAAGATCTGAGATACTTTATGAGTAAAGCCATAAAGACTAGGAAATACCTTAATTCCATATTTTCCTGTAATACATGCAGCCAGATCTATTAAAGTTAAGAATTTTTTGACTCATAAAGATATGACAATTTTACAATTCTATCATGTCCAAAGAGATCAATTTTTTTTTATGTTAGAGAATACCAGTGTTTAATTAGTTGATTTTATTCTTTCCCTTTTTCTCTTTTTCCACCTATGAGAGTAAATACTCCTTAAGAATATCTAGTTAAGGCTCTCAAGTTATTCAGCAACTGGGCTTTAGTTGGATTTCCTACATTTTGAATTCCCACTCTATACCTAGGGACCTAAGTAAATATCTAAAATTTTAGATAAGTTCAAACTTAATTGTCAAGGCATCATACCCTTGTCCTGAGAACATCTTTGGTAGCATCTGTTGGCTGTCTTGCTATTGGAATAGATTAAGTTTTTTCTTCTTCTCTAAGAAGAAATCTCACTCTGAATGTGATTTCATTGACTCTTCACCAATCTTTTACAATGCCAAGAACATTGGCCTACATATAATTGACTTGAGTATGTCAGAAAATACATAGACTGACTCTGAGCAGTAAGAATCACTTGTGTATTATTTAGGAGCACATTGCACTAGGGATGCTTCATCTTTTTGCATACCACTCTGCCTTTGCGCCTTGCCTTCATTGGCACTCTCCTTACCTTACCACATCAGCAATCTATTCCAGTCTTGGCAAACAGTAATAGTCCTTGAGAGCCACTCTGAGACATGTTTTGAAAAAAGAATTGCATGAGCTCAGAACTTGATGCATTTCACTTAGTTTTAATATTTTCCCTAAAGTATATGCCATTATTTGCCTCTAGGATAGATAATTTCATTTGCAGTCTGTGTGTTCATATCTTTATTTTTATACATAATTTTATAAACCTATACATGTTCAATTTTCAAGATCATCTTATACTACTGAGTTATTTTCAATTTTGAAATATAACATTTATATCAATATCCTAAAATATCTCGTTAATGCTACTTATCACTTGCCATGCATATGTATTTCTGATTTCTACTAGACTATGATCTAGCATAAATTGTATAAATACTATATGCTGCTCATGGGTAAGAGCACACTTACCCATTGGTACTTTCACAAAATGCCTTTCATGGTCAGTGTGTGAATGGCTGTTACATCAAGGCTGATCATAATTCCAAGGGTTATCAAACCCTAGTAAAATATCTGGTACTGAGATCCTTGGTCTGGGTTTCCTACATGAGATGGTATGGAGGCAGGCACAGTTTGGACTGAGTAGGCCAGACCTTTGCTGTCCTGCTCCTCCTTGTTCCCTGGTCAGGGTTACTTGCAGACGGTGTGTGGGTAGGCATTGCCTTGGAGTGAGCAGGCCAGATCCCTACTTCCTGGCTCCTCTCTTCTCCCTGGTCGGGATTCCCTGCACTGGACTGTGTGCAGGCAGGCTCTATGGCATGAAGTGAGTAGGTCAGATCCCTGTTTCCAGCTTCCCCCAGCTCCCTGGCCCAGGTACCCTGGGTGGGAAGGGGCAGGCAAGAAGAGGATCCAGTAAACCATATCACTGTTCCTTGGCTCCTTCCAGTTTGCGGGTCCTGGTAGGTCCCATTGTGCCTTGCTTTGGGAGGCCTAGTCCCTGTGTGTGCTCTGGAATCAGGTATTTTGCTCTGGTATCCTGAGTGGCCACAGGCTACCAACATGCCTGTTTACCAGAGTCTGAGGGTGCATGGGCCAAAGGATGAAAACTTGCTTCCTTCTCAATAAAATAAACAGTCTCCCTAATATGGGTAGACAGCAACATCAAAAAATCCAATGAGAGCCGGGCGTGGTGGCGCCGCCTTTAATCCCAGCACTTGGGAGGCAGAGGTAGGAGGATCTCCATGAGTTTGAGGCCACCCTGAGAACCATAGTGAATTCCAGGTCAGCCTGGGCTAGAGTGAAACCTTACCTTGAAAAACCAAAAAAAAAAAAAAAAAAAAAAATCCAAAGAAAGTAAAAAACAAACAAATAAACAACAACAACAACAACAAAACACTGAGAGATCCCCACCAAGGATACCTAGTCCTACAGTGGAAGCCTTCAATGAAATCATAGACAAGCCAACAGAAATTCACTCCCAAAATGAAAACACAACAACCAATAAAACTCTGTTCAAAAGAATCATTGAACTGGAAGCAAACCATCAAAGAACCAACAATTATATCAATGAAATTGAAAAGAATTGTTTCCTAGAGTATTCACCTTTTGATATAGTCTTAACTTGACTGAAGAAAACATTAGAACATTCAAAAGAGATGTGAATGAATTGAAGGTGAGTCAAGAAATGGAAGATCTCAACAACCTATTAATTAAGCTTAATGAAGACTTGATCAAATGCAAGAATGAATTTTAGGAAGTGTAAAGAAAATAAGAACTCAAACTGAAATTGTGCCTCAAAAAAGAGATGGACATGATGCAAAATAACACTACAGAAAACAAAAATTGAATAGAAATGATACAAACCTCCCTAGAACCCCTCAACAACAGTTATTCATGTAGAAGACAGAACATCTGATCTGGAAGGCAAGACAAGAAATTGATCAGGAGGCCAGAAACTTCATTAAGTTCAAAAAAATCAAGTGAACATTTAATAAGGGGACTGTGGGAAACCCTAACATGACCAAATTTCCAGATCAAGGGTATATCAGAAGGAGAAGAAATCCAGACCAGAGGCATAGAGAACATATTCAACAAAATTATTGAATAAAATTTTACAAATCTCTCAAAAGAGAGGCCCATCCATATACAAGAAACTCACAGAACACCAAACAGGACCAAAGAAGAAACTCTTCAAGGCACATCATAGTTAAAACTCTTAACAATGAGAACAAAGAGAGAGTGCTAAAAGCAGCAAACAAGAAACAACTCACTACATACAAAGGCAATCACATCAGAATTACCTCAGATTTCTCAATATAAACACTGAAAACCAGAAGGGCCTGGAATGGAACACTTCAAAGTGTATAAATCTATGGATTACAACCCAACCTAGTCTACCAAGTGAAAGCATCCCTCATAATAGATGGTGAAGGCAAAACATTCCATAAAAAAGTCAACTCTATGATTATATGAACACAAAGCCAAACCTACAGAGAATACTTGAAGGGATAATCTACACAAAAGAGTTAAACAACCAATCTCAAAAGCCAATAAGAAGATTGCAATAACCAAAAATAGACCAGGCTGAACATAGTACAAAAAAAACAAGAAAAAAACAAACCCCAGAAAACACTTCATCATGGAAGGGATTAATTCAAAGCTCACAGTAATAACCTTAAATATTAATGGTCTTAACTCACCCATCAAAATACACAGGTTATCAGGGTGAATCAAAAAACTAGACCCTTCTATCTGCTGTCTTCAAGACACCCACCTCACAGCCAAAGATAAATATCTCCTCAGGGTGAAAGGATGGAAATTGATATTCCAAGCAAATAGAAATAAAAAACAAGCAGGTGTTTCTATATTAATATAAGATAAAGTAGACTTCAAACAAAACATAATCAAAAAGGACAAAGAAGGCCACTTCTTACTCATCAAGGGAAAGGATCAACATGAGCACATCACAGTTATAAATATATATGCCCCAAACACAGGGGCACCACAGTTTATAAAACAAAATCTATTCAACAATAAAACAGAAATAAACACCAACACCATCATAGTCAGAGACTTCAATACTCCAATATTATCAATAGACAAATCATCCAAGCAGAAAATCAACAAAGAAATAATAGAGCTCAACACTATCATAGATAAGTTAGATCTAAGAGACATCTACAGAACTTTCCACCTCAACTCTACAGAATACACATTCTTCTCAGTAGCTCACAGAGCCTTCTCCCAAATTGACCATATGTTAGGCCATAATGCATTCCTCCATAAAGTCAGGAGAATTGAAATAATTTCCTGCATCATATTGGATCACAATACTTTAAAGCTAGAAATTAACAACAAAAGACACATTAAGAACTCCACCAGCTCTGGGAGACTAAATAACACATTTTTAAACAATGAATGCATTGTGGAAGAAATAAGAAAAGAAATTGTAAAACTCCTAGAATTGAATGATAATGAAAACAGAACCTACCAACACTTATGGGACCCAATGAAGGCAACCCTAAGGGGAAAATTCATAGCACTATATGCCTTCATTACAAAGACAGAAAGACCCCAATTTAATAACCTAACTGTCCACTTAAAGGCCCTGAAAAAACAAGAATAATCCAACCCAAAGAACTCCAGATAAAGCGAAATAATCAAGATTAGAGCAAAAATTAATGAATTTGATACTAAGACAACAATTTAAAAAATTAATGAAATGAAGAGCTGGTTCTTAGAAAAAATAAACAATATTTAAAAACTTCTGCCCAATTTTATCATGTAAAAAAAGGGAAGTCTTCAATTAACAAAATCAGAACTGAAAAAGGAGAGATCACAATAGACATTAATGACAATGGAAAAATCATCAGGGCATCATTCCTAAACCTCTACTCCACAAAATTTAATAATCTGGAAGAAATGGATGTATTCCTAGACACATACCACCTACCAAAGTAAACTCAGAGCAGATAATTCTCCTAAACAACTATCACATCCATGGTAATTGAAAAGGTCATCAAAAACCTCCCCTAAAATAAAAGTCCAGGATTGGATGGCTTCTCAGCTGAATTCCATCAAACCTTCATCAAAGAACTGAAACCTATTTTTCTCAAACTGTTTTGCATTATTAGTGACCAGGAAATCCTCCCCAACTCCTTTTGTAAAGCTATCATAACCCTAATACCAAAACCAGAAAGAGATGCAACCAGAAAAGAAAATGATAGTGTATATTCATGATGAACTTAGATGCAAAGATCCGGAACAAAATCCTCACAAACTAAATTCAACAACACATCAAAAGCATTATCCACTATGACCAAGTAGGCTTCATTTCAGGGATGCAAGGATGGTTCAACAAAAGGAAATTGTCCAAAGTAATATGCCATATAAATAAACTGAACCATAAGAACCACATGATCATCCCAACTGATGCAGAGACCTTTGACAAAATACAACACCACTTCATTATCGAAATACTGAGAACAATAGGCATGGAGTGTTTATATCTCAACACAATAAAGGCTATGTATAAAGCTGTTAAAGCCCAAACAATACTTACTGGGGAAAGACTCAAGGAGTTCCCTCTGAGATCAGGAACAAAACAGAGTTACCCACTCTCATCACTGTTCTTCTACATAGTACTAGAAGTACTAGCTCAAACAATAATACAGGAGAAAGAAATGAAAGGGATTCAAATTAGAAAGGAAGAAGTCAAGGTAGCCCTGTACATAAGTGACACAAATGTCTCCATCTCAAAACTTCTCTTTTTTTTTTTTTTTGAGTATGTCATTAAACTGAAGTTTATTAATATTTAAAGCTCTCAATACATATTTGCCCAATTACATTCTGGAGAACACAGGAAAGCCTGCCTTATATGACATTAAGCTCTGCTATGTAAGAGACGTAATATTCACTAAAACAGTAATCTGCATTTTTTTTTAATTTAATTTATTAGTTTTCATTTCAGTGAATACAGGCAGTTTGGTACCATTATTTAGGCTCATCTGTGATCTACCCCCTCCCATTAGACCCTCCTTGTTAATGAAAATGGGTCGTGCATTGTGGAGTTAGCCCCCAGTTATTAGTATGATAAATGTCTCTGAAAATCATGACCCAACATGTAACTCTGACATCTGCATTTCTTAGGTTACTACTAGAGGTTGAACTTTTATAAACCAATTTCATTTCTCCTGTTAACCATTTTCTATTTTTTAGATTAGTAGCAATTGCTACTAATTGCTTTTATTTTAAGCTTTAATCATTTCCATGGTGACTACTATTATACTTTATTTCTTCACAAAATCACCCCCCCCCCTTTACTCTAACAATGCCAGGTACCATCAGCAGGCCTTGTGTACCCCAGGCTGGGGAAGGATCTACCACTGGACTATTCCAGCCTCTTCTCACATGGATTTTCTTTGCCTGGATTAACTATATGGAGCAAGAAATAGCAAGGGCATGGCACACCCACCAGGTCTTTTGGTTAGCATTCCAACAATGGTTTCCCAGTCTACCCTGGCTCTGCTTAGAACCTCACTCCACATCCTTGGGGTTACACACTCCAGGCTCTACAGTAATCATTTAGTGCCTCTGCGCATCAATGATCAAAACTTCTGAAGGTGATTAATTCCTTCAGTAAAGTGGTAGGATACAAAATCAATGCACAAAAATCTGTAGCTTTTTGCTATGCAAAAGACAAATATACAGAGAAAGAAATCAATGAGGCTGTCCCGTTTTCAATAGTAACAAAAAATTAAATATCTTGGGATAACACTAACTAAGGATGTGAAAGACATATACAATGAAACATTAAAAAAAAAAAAAAAAAAAAAAAAAAAAAACAAGAAGCTGGGCTTGGTGGCATATACCTTTAATCCCAGCATTTGGGAGGCAGAGGTAGGAGGATCACCATGAGTTTGAAGCCACCCTGATACAACACAGTGAATTCCAGGTCAGCTTGAGCTAGAGTGAGACCCCACATTAGGGAAAATAATTCATGAAAGAAATTGAGGATGGCTTGAGAAGATGGAGGTACCTCCCATGCTCCTGGACAGGTAGAAACTATGATTAGGATGAAGACAAAGCTAGCCTAGGTGTTAATGCTGCTTTCTCCCAGTGTTGACTAAGGATGAGTGCACCACCTCTTAATTTGAGTATTAAGTATTTTTTGTTTTATAATTTCTGTCCTGCAAGTTCTTCATTGTGTGTGTTTCAATTCTCTGATTTATTTCAGGGACTGAAAAAGTGCAAGAGATGTTGCCCAAGGCATCCATAGAAAACAATTTTTCCAGGCTCCCCATATACTGTACATGGTAGCATGATGGGGTGAAGAGCAGAGTGGGATGGATGCTTTTTATTGCACTTATGCATTTCCAAGAGAACAGCAAAGCTGATGATTTCCTTACATGCTAGAAGCCAAGAGTTATCTTGCCATGCCTTAGAGAAAGACTGAGTGATCCATTCAAGAACAAAATGTTCTATACTGTAGGAGTACACACATAATATTTTACATGCATGAGGATGGAAATGATACATGGAAGTGATTTTCATAGTTGAAGTTATTTGTTAAGAGCTAAAATTTATTTTTCCAATTGAGTAAAATTTATTTTCCTGATAAGAGTTTTAAAGTTATGTCACACATTTCTCTCGTTTATTCAAGAAAGTATGTTTATCTTCTGGTTAAGATGGTGGCATAGGTGCCTCGCCAAAGCAGCCTACGGGGTAAAAAGACCAAAAACTCAGCAAAATACACACTTTTATTATAAAGCGAGGCATATAGGAAATTGAAATGTCAGCAGAGAAGTAGGAGAGATCCAGAGCACCCAGAGCCTGCACAGTCCAGCAAAAGTGGCCCTGGCAGGTCTGCCGACTGTGGTGGCGGCAGCAGTGCACCAGAAAGCCTCCAGGCTCAGCTTGAGCCACAGGAAAAGCCAGGTGAGGGGAGCTTCCGCTCACACTGGAACTCTCTGCAAACTCTAGAATTTTGAAGGAAGAGAGGCAGTGAACAATGGAGGAGCAAATCACAAAGTAGAAGAACACGTGGAACAGCGAGAGAACTAGAGCTGCATCGGCTCCCTCCCCTCCCCCACCACCTGAGCCCAGCTCCAGCAAACAGAGCAGTCGTCCCAGGACCCAGCCATGCCAACTTGAGCCGACAGCAGGACCCAGGAGGAGCAGAGTCCAGCAGCAACATCAGCAGCTCTGGCATTGGCAACAGCAGCCCCAGCAGTGGCAGCTTCAGTGGCAGCAGTGGCAGATCCAAAGGCACTAGCTTCACAGGCAGCAGTGGTGGTTCCAGCAGTGGCAGCTACAGCAGCAGCAGCACCAGCAGTGGCAGCAGTAGCAGCGGTGGATCCAGCAGCAGCGTCTTCAGCAGCAGGGGCAATGGAACCACCAGTGGCAGCTTCAACAGCAGCAGTAGTGGTTCCAGCAGTGGGGGTGCCAATCTGCAGGGCCACAGCTGTCAGGCTCAGTTTGCCCCTCAGGAAAAGCCAGTGCTCAGCTCCAGAATTCAGAACAGTGGCCCAGTGACACAACCAGCAACTTGACTGAGACCAAAATCATCCAAAAAGGTAACTGGGATTGCACCAGGAAAGGTCTCACTTGGTCACAAGCTGACTTAGATCCCTCAACAGAAATCTTAACCTCTTTGTTGATAGAGGATCTGGTTGGTATAATACCTACTTTTACATAAATACTTGGTACTGTTTTTCATTAAATGTGTACAGTGTTTAGTTAAATTTTAGAATCTACCTGTAATTTATTCCACACAGCCTACTTGAATACTTCCATAGCAGGGAAACTCAACCCCTAGGAACACCTTTGTAGATACAATAAGAGTCTTAAGAGCCACACCTAACACCTTAAGCTACTACCCTGAAGATATATAACATCAGATCAATTGATACAGCTAAGAATACCCAGGTAGCTAGAAAATCCAAGAATTAACTTAATCCAAGATGCAAAAATATATACATCATAACACAAGAAACACTAGAAATCAAGACAATATAAATCCACCTAAAAGTATTAATGCATCAGAATGACCTCCAGTGAGAATGAGTTAAAGGAAATGCCTGAGAAAGATTTCAAAAGAATAATTGTAAATATGTTCAAAGAAGTCAAAGAACAGATCAAAGGAATCAAAGAATACACAGGACACCAATTTAATGAAATAAAGAAGGCAATACAAGACATAAATAAGGAAATAGAAGTAATAAAGAAAAACCAGTCAGAATTACTAGCAATGAAGAACACAGTTAATGAAATAAAAAACTCTGTAGAAAACCTTACAAGTAGAATGGATGAAGGAGAGGACAAAATATCTAAGCTAGAAGATCAGGTGGCAGATCTAATACAGTCCAACAAAGAGAAAGACAAACTTTTAGAAAAGTATGAATGGGAATTTCAAGATATTCGAGACACTATGAAAGATCAGACATAAGAATTCAGGGCATAGTAGAAGGAGAAGAATTTCACTCCAAAGGCATAGTAGGCATCTTCAACAAAATCATAGAAGAAAACTTCCCCCAAATTGGGAAGAGGTACCAATGCAGATACAGGAAGTCTTTAGAACCCTAGCCAGACAAAACATGGAAAGAACCTCTCCTCACCATATTATAATAAAACTACAGAACACACAAAGTGAAGAAAAAATATTGAAAGCAGTTAGAGAGAAAAATCAAGTTACCTACAAAGGCAAGCCCATTTTTCAAGCAGATATTCAACACAAACTTTAAAAGCCAGAAGTGCTTGGAGTGATGTATTCCAAGTTCTGAAAGATAACAACTGTCAACCAAGGTTACTTTATCCTGCAAAGTTATCCATTCAAGTAGATGGAGAAATAAGGACATTCAATGATAAAAGCAGGTTAAAGGAGTATTTGAAAACAAAGCCAGCTCTACAGAAAATACTTGAAAGAATCCTCCATGCGGAAGAAAAGGAAAAGCCCACATATAAGGAACCTGGAAAAAACAAGTTATACTCAAATACTAGTTAACACAAGAGAACAAAGGTAAGACCGGAACCACAAAAAATAATAATAATAATAATGGCAAACATAAATATACACCTTTCAATAATATCTCTTAATATCAACAGCCTCAATGCCCCAAACAAGAGACATAGGTTTGCAGACTGGGTTAAAAAGCAGGATCCTACAATTTGTTGTCTCCAAGAAACTCACCTTTCTACAAAGGATAGACATTATCTTAGGGTGAAAGGTTGGAAAATGGCGTTTCAAGCAAATGGGCCTAGAAAACAAGCAGGGGTTGCTATCCCAATATCTGATAAGTTAGACTTCAGTCCAACATTAGTCAAGAAAGATAAGGAATGTCACTTTATATTGATTAAGGGCACACTCCAACAGGAGGACATTACAATCCTAAACATATATACACCTAACATGGAGGCTCCCAAATTCATCAAACAAACACTATTAGAACTAAGGTCACAGATAACACCAAACACAGTGGTAGGGGGTGACTTCAACACCCCACTCTCACCAATTGACAGGTCATCCTGGGCAAAAGTAAACAGAGAGGCATCTGAACTAAATTAGGTCATAGAAGGAATAAACCTGACAGATATATACAGGACATTTCATCCAAATTCTGCAGAATATACATTTCTTTTCAGCAGCACATGGAACAGTCTCTAAAATAGACCATATATTATGGCACAAAGCAAATCTTAACAAATTCAGGAAAATTGAAATAATTCCTTGCATTCTATCTGAACACAATGGAATTAAACTGCAAATAAGTATCAAAAAAGGCTATAGATCATACACAAAATCATGGAAACTAAACAATATACTACTAAATGATGAGAGGGCCAATGAAGAAATCAAGAAGGAAATCAAAAAAATTATAGAGTCAAATGATAATGAGCACACAATATACCAAAATCTCTGGGACACAATGAAGGCAGTTCTAAGAGGTAAATTTATAGCTTTAAGTGCCTATATTAAATTAGAAAGGTCACAAGTAAATGATCTAATGCTTCACCTTGAAGCCTGGGAAAAAGAAGAGCAAGGCAAATGAAAAATCAGTAGACGGGAAGAAATAATAAAGATTAGGGCAGAAATTAATGAAATAGAAACAGAAAAAAACAATCCAAGAAATTAATGAAACAAAGAGTTGGTTCTTTGAAAGGATAAACAAGATTGATAAACCCTTAGCAAATCTGACCAAAAGAAAGAGAGAAGAGACACAAGTTAATAAAATTAGAGATTTAAAAGTTAACATCACAAAAGATTTCAGAAATTCAAGAAATCATAGAGACACACTATAAAAGCATATACTCCACAAAGTATGAAAATCTGAAAGAAATATATGAATTCTTTGATTTATATGACCTACCTAAATTAAATCAAGATGAGATTAATCATTTAAGTAGACCTATAACAAGCATGGAGATCTGAACAGTTATCAATAATTTCCCAACTAAAACATCCCAGGCTCAGATTGATTCACTGCTTAATTTTACCAGACCTTCAAGGATGAGCTAACACCATTGCTTCTTAAGCTTTTCCAGGAAATAGAAAAAGAAGGAATTCTACCAAATTCCTTCTATGAAGCCAGCATCATCCTGATTCCAAAACCAGGGAAAGATAGAACAAAAAAGATAATTACAGACCAATCTCCCTCATGAATATAGATGCAAAAATTCTCAATAAAATATTGGCAATCAGAATACAATAATATATCAGAAAGATCATTCACTCTGACCAAGTAGGCTTTATCCTAGAAATGCAGGGATGGTTCAATATACGCAAATCTATAAATGTAATACAGTATATAAATGGGTTGAAAGACAAAAATCACATGATCAACTCATTAGATGCAGAGAAAGTGTTCCACAAAATCCAACATCCCTTCATGATAAAAGTCCTACAGAGACTGGGAATAAAAGGAACATATCTCAATATAATAAAAGCTATTTATGACAAGTGTACATCCTACATGTTACTAAATGTGGAAAAACTGGAAGCTTTTCCACAAAAATCAAGACAAGGGTGTCCACTGTCCCCAATTTTATTTAATATAGTTCTGGAAGTCTTAACCATAGCAATAAGGAAGAGACACATGTAAAAGGGATACAAATTGGAAAGGAAGAGATCAAGTTATCATCATTTGCAGATGAGATGATTGTATACATAAAGGACTCTAAAGACACTACTGGTAAACTGTTAGAGCTGATAAAAACCTATAGCCATGTAGCAGAATACAAAATAAATACACAGAAATAAGTAGCCTTCATATATGCTAAGACAAACACACAGAGGATGAAATCAGAGAATCACTCCCATTCACAATTGCATCAAAAAAAAAAAAAATAAAGTACCTTGGAATAAACCTAACCAAGGAAGTAAAGAATCTCTACAATAAGAACTTTAAAACTTTCAAGTATGAAATTGCAGAAGACACTAGAAAGTGGAAAAACATCCCTTGTTCCTGGATTGGAAGAATCAATATTGTGAAAATGGCAATCTTACCGTAACATCTACACATTTAATGCAATCCCTATCAAAATTCCAAAGGCATTCTTCATGGAAATAGAAAAAACAATCCAAAAATTCATTTGGAATCACAAAAAAATCCTCGAATATCTAACATAATACTGAGCAACAAAAATAAGGCTGGTGGTATCACCATACCTGATTTTAACCTATACTACAGAGCCATAGTAACAAAAATAGCATGGTACTGGCACAAAAACAGACATGTAGATCAACAGAACAGAATAGAGGACCCAGATGTAAGTCCAAGTAGTTATAGCAACCTGATATTTGATAAAAATGCCAAAAATACTCATTGGAGAAAAGACAACCTCTTCAGCAAATGGTGTTGGGAAAACTGGATATATATCTATAGAAGGATGAAAATAGGTTCTTCTCTCTTTCCATGCACAAGAATTAAGTCCAAATGGATTAAAGACCTTAACATCAGACCTGAAACTCTGAAACTGCTAGAGGAAAAAGTAGGGGAAACCCTTCAACATATTGGTCTTGGCAAAGACTTTGTGAATACAACCCCATTTGCTCAGGCAATAAAACCACAGATTAATCACTGGGACCTTGTGAAATTAGAAAGAATTTGCACTGCAAAGGACACAGTGAATAAAGCAAAGAGGCAACCTACAGAATGGGAAAAATCTTGGCCAGCTATATATCTGATAGAGGATTAATATCAAGGATATACAAAGAACTCAAAAAGTTAAATAATAAGGAATCAAACAAGCCAATCAAAAATGGGCTATGGATCTAAATAGAGCATCCTCAAAGGAAGTAATACGAAAGGCATATAAGCATCTAAAAAAATGTTCTATGTCACTAGTCATCAGGGAAATGCAGATTAAAACTACATTGAGATTCCATCTCACTTCTGTCAGATTGGCTACTATCATGAATACAAATAATCATAAACGTTGGTGGGAATAAATGTGGAAAAAGAGGAACCCTTCTACACTGCTGGTGGGAATGCAATCTGGTCCAGCCATTGTGGAAATCAGTGTGGAGGTTCCTAAAACAGCTAAAGATTGATCTACCATATGACCCAGCTATAGCATTCCTAGGCATATATCCTAAGGACTCATCTCATTTCCTTAGAATTTCATGCTCAACCATGTTTATTGCTGCTCAGTTTATAATAGCTGGGAAATGGAACCAGCGTAGATGTCCCTCAACTGATGAGTGGATAATGAAGATGTGGAACATTTATACAATGGAGTTCTACTCCGTGGTAAAGAAAAATGAAGTTATGAAATTTGCAGAAAAATGGATGGACCTGGAAAGGATGATACTAAGTGAGGTAACCCAGGCCCAGAAAGCCAAGCGCCACATGTTCTCCCTCATATGTGGATCCTAACTACAGATGATTGGGCTTATGTGTGAGAAGGAAAATATTTAGTAGTAGTGGCCAGTAAGTTAAAAAGGAGATATAAAGGGAAGAGAAAGGAAGGGAAGAGGGTACTTAATAGGTTGGTATTGTATATATGTAAGTAGAATGATTGAGATGAGGAAGTGGTATGATGGAGAATGGAATTTCAAAAGGGAAAGTGTGGGCAGGGGAGGGTATTACCATGGGATACTTTTTATAATCATGGAAAATGTTAATAAAAATTATGAAAAGATAAAAAATAAAATAAAATGAAAAAGAAAGTGTGTTTAATATCATTTAAACATTGTGTATTGATGTTTGAATTTATAAAAGATGGACTATTTCATAAATGGCATGAACAATCTGCCATAATGTGTCACAGTAATAAACTCAAAAATAATATTTGTATTTGGTTTACTTTATACTGGATGGTTGTATGCTGTTTTCGTTTGAAATTTCTTATTCTTTTGATATTTTAATATTTCATACTCCTTTGCGTTATATGAGCAGCAACTACCATTAGAGGTTCCTGTGGACAAGAAGCAGATTCCACTTATATGTTTTTCACATCACTGAGTATTCATTTACTTTTAGTTTTTTAAAATTAGTGGTTACTTAGAGCATTGCTAGTATAGTCATGTAGTAATAGAAAAGATGTAGTCTCCTGAGGAAACTATGTATTTTTTCTATTGGATACAAAGAAAAACTTACTAAAGTATATGTTATAGTATCAGATGTAGCCTTGGTTTATATTATGAAACTTCAAGTAGGAATGACACTTTGAGGGATGAATTCTTCGTTATGGGGATTATTTCTTTCCATGCCTCTTGTGCATTCACTGTACCTAAGCAGTGCATTGTCCTTCTGAGTCCTGCAAGGTTCTTCTGCCAAGTTCAGTCTTCAGGAATTGAGGAGAAAGATGTTGGGATGAGCATGCTCACAGTGGTCATTGGTTGGTGAGCCATGAAAGAACACAGTATATTTTGAGTAGAACATGGTATGCATCTCTGGAGGGTTACCAAACCATCAGAAATGAGCATTAAAATTGTACGTGGAAACAAAGGTACTTTTGGAGAAGTTACTTTTTTTTATTAGATATGGACATATTTAGTATGTAAACAACACAGGTTGGTACCATCCTTTCCCTCCTCCCTGCCCCTTTGCTGAAGGGGCTGTCCTCATTGGGATGCAGGTCAACTTTATGGGAATTGTGGGTCATGCATTATGGGGGAAGGGATAGAGAGAGGCAATGTCTCTGTACAAGATGTCCCAATTTTGGCTTGAGAGATGGCTTAACCATTAATGGCTTGCCTATGAAACTTAAGACCTGGGTTCGAGGCTTGATGCCCCAGAACCCACATTAGCCAGATGCACAAGGGGCGCATATGTCTGGAGCTCATTTGCAGTGGCTGGAGGCCCTGGTATGCCCATTATCTCTTTCTCTCTCTATCTCTCTCTCTCTGCCACTTTCTCTCTCTTTCTGTCACCATCAACTAAATAAATAAATAATAAAACAAAAAAAATTAAAAGTCCCAACTTGTAGCTCTGACATTCTTTCTGGCCCCTCTTCTGTAAAATTCCCTGATCCATGCTGGAGTATTTTAAATATACTTCAGTGATGGGCATGTAGGAGCCTATGGATATCTGGTTTGGTAGGTGTTGAGTGTCCTCAGTGTTTATCTCCATCACCCTGTTCTGTTATCAGATTCACTAAGAAAGCAGCAGTCTTGCTCATTTTGCCAGTTCCTCTGTGGTTTCAGCTGGGGCCAGGGTGAGGTACACTGGGTTGTTTATCTCTCAGGTCCAGCTCTCATCTGAAAAAAAAAAAAAAAAAAAAGCAGATTCTCCAATGGAGAATGAAGTCACCACAGCTTAAATGGGATAACCATTGTTAAGTTAGAATTTAGAGTGCAGACCTGCTTATAGCCCAGGTTGGTGGGAGCTTGACAATGGAAAGCAGAATCATTATCTGGATATGATTCTGACTTGTTTCCCAGGTCCAGGTATGGTTTCCTTTTCACTGAGCAGATCTGTTAGCCAATCCAAGAGCAGTTGGTTACCCACCATGGCTGTGGGCCACTATTGCACTTGTGTGAGCATCACTTCAGGTTGTTCGTTTCTGAGTAACTTAGACTTTGAGTAGCTCATGTAGCACCTTCCAACACTAGATGGGCTAATTGTCTGGGGACTGACTCTCCTTGGGATTTCAACCAGGTCTCTCCATGGTCCAAGCCAACAGCTTATGGTGTCTTCAGCAGTAGGGTCTTATCATTAACCTCTGGTGGGTAATCAAGTGCTCTGACAGAAGTCTCTCTTGCTTGTTTTGGGAAACCACAATTTTTGGCAAAGTTTCTGTATCTGATCTTGTCTTTCCTTCTGTGTGTTTGTGTGTGTGTGTGTGTGTGTGTGTGTGTGTGTGTGTGTATGTGTAGGGAAAGATTATAGAGAAAGGAGGGTCAAAAAATTGGATGTGTTTTAATACTATTTCTTGTTTTCTTTTATTGGAACAAAGAATTTAGAAAAATAAGGAAAAACCTCATGCCCAAAGCCTTGGGGAAGGATTGTAGCCATGTTGCCAGTATGCTCTAAGCGTATTGGTCTTGAGCATGAATTCCTCAAAGATTGTAAACCTGTTGGCAGTATTCTCTAAGTACTGGTCCAAGTGTAAAGCTTTTGGCTGTGTGCTCTAACTGCATAGTGGTCTTGAGCATGAAATAGATCAATCATTGCAATGTAAGGAAATAATCACTTCAATTGAGGTTTAGCTGTGAAAGGGAGATTATGCTGTCACTGTGTAGAGCTAAGGAGATTCAACAAGATCATGTATATGTAGGGTTAAGTATTTAAGCACTGCAGCTTTTACAAATAATGTCTAAATTATACTGAACTTTATTACTGTATTGGTTTTAAGGCTCAATAATCCTTATGGAATGCCTCCTTTGATTTTAGTTTCAGATGAGGTTCAGTGTTTTATTGAGTTTCCAAACTTTTATATTCCTTTTACTAGAAAGGCACAAATGTGTTTTAAAATATCTGTAGTTGGGATGAAGAAAATGGAAGGCATAAAGGCACTATTCAAGTTTCTTATCTTTGTTCTACCAAGCTCTGAGTTTGCTTGGGAAAAGAATATTTGGCCAGTTTTATCTATGACAAAGCTGGTCTTTTAGATACCACACTATGTAATTTCCATAAAAGTAATAGCTCACATTGATAGATTTGGAATCTGTATGCACATGTATTAATGTCTGTATTTTTGTGTGTGTGTCTTGAGTTAGGGTCTCACTGTAGCTTAGGCTGGCCTGGAATTCACTATGTAGTCTCAGGGTGGCCTTGAACTCAAGGCAATTGTCCTACCTTGGCTTTCCAAGTGCTGGGATTAAAGGTGTGTGCCACCACGCCTGGCCCAATGTCTGTACTTTTTTTTTTTCGTTTTCATATTATAGGGTAAGAATAGAAGACAAAGCTTATCCTAAAGTATTAACTCTATAAATGCCAGAGAGCATACGGGCAATACTTCCATGAGATTATTTCAGTACTTAGTAGACATATACACATATCAGACATTTGAAAATGAAGAAACCACTTTAACATTTCATCAGTAGATAAATCACTAGATAAATGATAACACTTCTATCCATCAGACCAATGTGTTGCTGTCATAACAAATAAGGAAAAGCCACCTACACTGAAATAGAAAAGTCTCCATGAAACATTAAGTGAAACAAAAGTCTAAGGATGAAGTAAGACATGAGCCCATTTAGGTTAAAAGAAATGCTTATGTAGCATTTGTATGCTATATGTATGTGCACACACACACACACACATGTATGTATGTATGCATGTATATAGTAATATTTGTCACATAAATAGGGCAGAAACTGGAATAATTCATGGTTTTTGTGAGTTTGGAAGAAGGAAATGAGTAGAATTCAAGGAATCACTTGCTTTGTGTTATCACTTTCTGCATTATTTGACTCTTTTAGATGAGTGTACTTTTATTTTTCTTCTACACATTCTAAAAATGATGAAGAGACAACAAATTATCAGAGCCATAAAATTATATGAACCTTTTCCATTTTTTAAATTGTGATAAAATTAACATTGCCTAAAATTTGCTATATTATTTTCACTTGGTTTATATTATCTTATTATTATTTTAGTGAGAGCAAGAGAGAGAGAAGGGTAGAGAGAGAGAGAACACTGGCACACTAGGACCTCAGCCCCTGCAACCAACCTCCAAATGCTTGTGCCACCTAGTGTGCATGTGTGGCATTGCTCTTAGTGCATCTGGCTTACTTGGGATCTGGAGAGAGATCAAACAATAGGTCTTTAAGCTTTGCAGGCAAGTGCCTTAACTGCTAAGCCATCTCTCCAGCTCTGATTTATATTTTATCTTAATGAATTTTAAGCTCAGTGACATTAATTGCATCCACACTGCTATGTAGCCATCATCCACCTATTTCTAGAATTATTTTTACCTCGCAAGATAGGATCTCTTGCCTATTAAGTAACTCCCCATTCCTTCCTTTTCTAGCCTCTGGAAACCACTGGTTCATGTTCTGCCTTCATGAACTTGAACCCTCTTAGGTACCTCACACCAGTGGAGCCACATAGTATTTGTCTTTTTGGGATTGACTTGTGTCATTTATCACAATGTCTAAAGGTTCATCTATGTTGCAATATGTGAGAGTTCTTTCCTTCCAGTATATATATGTGTGTACTACATTGTGTATCTATTCTGTAAAGTTCTGCACATTTATACATGTGTATATATGGTCACATGTATTTGTACACACATGTGGAGGCCAAAGGTAGGCATCTGGTATCTTTTTCAATCACTCTCCATGTTAATTTTTGAGACAGGATTTCTTATTGAACTTTTAACTCACAGGTTTTGTTGGATTAGCTAGCCAGGGATCTCTAGGGATTTTTCTGTCTGCTGACCAGCATTGGTATTAAAGGTACTTGCCATGCCGGGCCTGGTGGCGCACACCTTTAATACCAGAACTTGGGAGGCAGAGGTAGGAGAATCACCATGTGTTCAAGGCCAGCCTGAGGTTACATAGTGAATTCCAGGTCAGCCTGGGCCAGAGTGAGACCCTATCTCTAAAAACAAAAACAAAAACAAAAACAAAATAAATAAATAAAGGTACTTGCCATCATGCCTGGATTTTTACATGGGCACTGGGAATTTAAGCTCAGGGCTTCATGCTTGCATGACAATTAATTTACTGATGGAGCAATCTCCCCAGCTATTTCATAATGTAAATTTTAAAAAGTATATTTCAATTAACTTAGTATGTCAATACATGTGAATAAGGGGCTGCATTGTGTTATGTACTTTTAACATTAAAATACAGAGCAGAATTTAAGAATGGACAATTTTCTTAGGGATGGGAATGTAGTGAAGTACTTGCCTGGCCCTGAACATTATCCCAGTGCTGAAATAAATAAATACAGTAAAAAATAAAGTTCATAACTTTCCAGTTATCTCATAGGGATTGAATAGTCTCTCTGAGAGTTTAAATCAAAGCTTCCCTTTCTGTGTCATTATGCATATGGATAAAAAAAGAACTGGAAAACTAAATATGTGCTTTTAGAGATGGAAGAATAAATAATCTAATTAAGACCAGACAGGTATGGCATAATTTTACAATTTCTGAGTCTTTTGTGAAACATTTTGCCACAAGTAAATTTGTTAGTACCCTTTTATTTAAGCTCCTGAAGGAACCAATTACATGGTTTTACAGTATATTTTACAAGAGGAGTCATTAGAAAAACCGAGCTTTAAACTTTGCTTAGTTTATCCTGTATCCAGAGGAATAACCAAAATGGCATTATATGAAAGAATGGAAGAAATTGAAAACAGTGCATTGCAGAATGCTAACAACTTATCATCCCTGTATGCATACTGCCAAAAGCCAGTAGGCGTTCCTTTTACATTTTATTATTGGTTAATTAATTATGTCAGGAACTCTAAAGCAATCAGGATGTGAAAAAAGAAGAGAGAGAAAACCAGAACTTTCCAATGCTTTCTTTTTTTTGCTAAATGCTTTCTGCATAGGTATCTATGATCCATCTAGTCTCAGATGACAGGCTCCAGGTATTCTTCCAAAATAATTGTCGATTTTTGTTTTACTGTGTTAGTATGGGACACATGTAACAGCTCATTTTCACATATCAGATTATTGTATAATTTTAGACACCAGTTGAAATAATTTTAGCGAGGCCACTGCCAGTGCAAGTGTCGTAACTCTCTGTGGCATATGCACCTCAGTCCTTCTACCCCGGTCCTCATTCTGTTCCCTTTCTCTGGATTTCCCACTCATCCATGCCCTTACCTGCTTTTAGTCTGTGATTCTCACTGGCGGCAGCAGTGTCCCTTTTCACTAGTTTTGGCAAGCATTTCTTTTAATTTTCAGACAACTTATCAGTATCAGTACTAACTGTAGTCTTTTCTATTCTCAGAGAGAATCTGTGGGGGGAAAAGGTGAGAAATTATGAAGAAAATGAAAGTACTGCATAGTGAATGGAAATGCTGAAATTATTAAACAGAACATTTTTTGACTGGAAGTTTTCTGATTAAATTTTTTTTCTCTTTCATTTATCCTTTATTACACTGTGGTTGGTACCAAGAAATGAGGAATGAATTGCTTATATCTGACCATGTGGTCCAGTAGCTGTTGGAATGGTTTGTGTGAGATTTAAGTGTATCTTAAGGAATGATTCTGGTGTGACCTCCGATGAGATTGCCTGTAAGAACACTGACATTAGGGGCTGCTTATGAGGTTTCAGATGGAAATGAGAAGTCTGTTGGGAATTGGGTAGGTGCCCATTTTTGTTTAAATTATGGTAAAGAATTAGTCTGCATTTTGTCCATGTCCCAATATTTTGTGTAAGGCTGAGTTTAAAAGTAATCAGATAATTAATACTGTAGAAGAAATTTCCAGGGAACAGAGCAATCAGGATCAACCATGGACATTGCTAGTTGTTATTATCCAGGTTTATAGTGAGAATTACAACTAAAGAGCAACAGATAAAACAAAACAAATGACAATTTTGGCCAGAAAAGCAACCCCTTCATAGTTGAAGCCATGGAATTTTTGGTGGATAAAAAGATTAGTATTAAGAAGTCATATGTTTTCAAAAGGACAATGGGAGTGATGTACTGAGTACATGTCAATAATTAGCCAGACCTCACCCACTGCAGGCCATGGCACAAACGTGTTAATTGGCTTGAAATACTTTACACTGAGAAGAGAGCTTGAGAGTATCGTGCAGTCATGGGGCAGTCTAGGATGGTTTTTCTTTGCGTTCAGCCATCCCTGCACTTAGTGGGAACCATAGCTATGTTCCCAGTGAGTCTAGCTACTATTCAACCTGGTAGCAGAACTTAGTGTGGGTAACAGTCATGCAAAATGCATTGTTACAGGATCATGGGGGTTTCCACCAGCTTCCAAGTTTAGGAGGCTGGGCATTGTGTGCCAGGATTAGATTCTCTGTAGTAACCCCTGAGAGAGGCAGCGGTGCGTAAGGTGGAGAAAGGGAAGCTGGGGCACAGTGGAATCCCAGGCAGTCAGGTGTGCAAGCATGGTGGAACATCTGCCGAGTAAAGCCAAAGGGAAGTAGAAGAATCAACCTAGGAAAGGTGTCAGATGGGTGACAGCCCACGGAGGCCACAGGGATGAGGCCACCCATGACCTCCAAAGAAGGCCTTGGCTACTGGACATGGAGAAGCACCGTTTAGTATTTTCCCCACTGCGTGTGTGAATGCTTGCCCTGTGTCTATTCCACCATTTTATGTTGGTAATACATATTTAAATACTTTATAATCATGCAACTATGAGTTTGTCTTGAATCCCAGAGGAATAATTTGACTTGGACTTTTGAACAATGTTAGAAATTCTATGACTATTGGTACAGTACTTTGGGGTTCATGGTGGGTGCCCCAGAATTTATCAACCCCCATGTTTTGGATTCTGTACCCCCTTTAATAAAGAGTTAATAAAGAGACTCAAGAAGGCTACACTATGAATTATTAAGTTTATTTAAGGGGAAGTCACAAATTGTGCAGTTTATTTAAGGGAGATTAGGATTTAAGAGAAACGGAGGCTTTTAAAGAGAAATTAGAATAAAACTGCAAGCCCGTGGGAAGTTCACTTGAGAGAAACTGAGGCCTTTAAAGAGAGACTAGGGTAAGGCTGCAAGCATACCAAGTAGAATTTAGGAGCTTGTGTAAGGAGATTTACAAGAACACACATGACATCTGCCGCCATTTGCTTTCCTATGGAGGGAAGTTAGGAGGGCAGAGGTGAGGCTCAAGGAAAACTAAGAGGGAACATATCAAAGTAGAGTCCAAGAAATTCAGAGAATAAATGAGTAATGGAGATAGTTACTCTCATGGCTACCCCTAGTTCAAGGAAATTATGCAGGTAGCAGGCCTGGAGTGAGAGAACCCAGGTGGTAGATATAGAGTTTAAGGCAAATAAGCATGTGGTAGCTTTACAGACCAGAGGAGGATCATATATGTAATCAAAATGTGAAGTAACTCTGAACTTTAAAGCAGAAGGAAGCAGAAAAGATCCACCAGACCAAGAAGCTACATGATGCTCTCCCCGCCCCAGCCAGGCTAAGTGAGGGGAGCAGCCAGACTCACTTGTGTCCCTGCATCCCTAATGCTGAAGAGAGGCAGGCAGAGCCCAGAGGAACCAGAAAAGCACACCAAAGCTGGGTCCTCTAGATAGTGCACTAAACTGTGGGCAGCAGGGGGCGCTGTATACTAGTCTCTATCAGACCGAGGTTATTTTTATGCCAAGAGTTCAGTTCTTGGGCCAGGGTGAGGTGTCATATGGGGTGGCATCTCCTGGTTCCCTCTGGTCCTCA
The DNA here is from genome assembly GCF_020740685.1 of Jaculus jaculus. Taxonomy (NCBI): domain Eukaryota; kingdom Metazoa; phylum Chordata; class Mammalia; order Rodentia; family Dipodidae; genus Jaculus; species Jaculus jaculus. Next base: position 96,976,018 of record NC_059103.1, on the reverse strand, counting down.
ATATCTAACTGAAACTGTTGAAAAGAAGGTAGCTTTCTCCTATCCTCCTTCACTATGAGGGCTCTTTTAGATTGACGCAATACATTTTGCATTATGAAATGAACATGAACGTTTGAAGGAGGTATTTCATATTCAAACCACAATACACTTTCTCAGGCTCCAAAACACATGACCCTCCCTTTCTCTGCTTAATGTCCATGCTTGCATCTATACTCAAACCTTTTACTTCAATTTTTCTTGGAACAAGAAAAAAAATAGAATATTTTCCCACTCATTAGTTAATATATAAATAAAATACAAAATTAAAATGAATCTAAAGCAAGATTAACTGCCAGTGATAATGAGTATAACCTATATTTCACAAATTGTTATTATTAATTCTAATACATTGCATTTGACTCATGTTTTATTTTCTTACATCAGTGCTTATCCCGTAGTGTGTTGATGAATCTCCAGTTCTGCCATATTCTTATTGCTATACATTGACCTTATATTTTAGGCTTGTTTCTTTTTAAATTGATATAGGGAAAACTTGGGGCATTTAGGAATAAACCTGGAACCCCAAATTCTGAATTCATGTCAATAATTTAGCCAAAGAATTGGCAAACCAGACTGAGAAAAATGATTTTTAAACCACTGCATTTTTATTCAAATATATCATGGATGTAAGGGCGAGGAAGGGCTTTAGGTTCTAGGGCCAAGGAGGAAGAGAAGAGAATGTGGTCTGGGAGAGGAAAAATGTACCATGTAGTCCAGGAGCCCATGTAGAAGAACAAACATAGGTCCTAGAAACCAAAAAAAAAAAAAAAAAAAAAAAGAAAGAAAAAGAAGGAAAGAGGGGGTTTTGTAAAAAGAAAAGCTATGTGCTTCCAACGAGATGAAAAAGCCATAAAAATGGTAATAAAACTATCCCTTCCCACCTTGGAATCCTGGGTGGGAGAGTTGTAATCTTACCAGCACAAAGACCCAGGTGTAGAGTTGTGGGCAGCCTAAGAGCCAGAGGGAAAAGAAGTTTTCTCCATGGGCTCAAGTAAGATATCTTTTGGAGTTTGCACTCGGGAAGAGAGTAGCACACCCGCATCAGATGTGTCAGCTAATTGGTTTAGGCGCAGAGAAGAGTTCCATCCATACCTGGGCAGGGTGAGAATTCAAGCTAGAGAGAGAGTGTGTGAGTTCTAGGAGGAAAAATTATGATCTTTTAAATCTCAAAACTTATCAATGTCTGAGTAAACATAGATAAATATTTAATAAGTAAGAACGTTTATTAAATAAATTTGGGTAAACTTTAAGAAGAGCTTATTATATACTCATGGTTCTTGAGACAACGAAACTAGTAGCTACAAAAGCCACATAGGATCCTTTAAGGCAAAACATCTCAATATTTACTTGTTACCTTCATCTTGAACTTTTTAAAACAAATCCTAGCTGATCAATTGGTGTGCACGTCCATAATGTCACATAGCCTGACAACTCTTCTTAGGAAAGGCTGTGAAAGAGAATAACCTATCTAATAATAAATTAGAAAAAAAAAATCTCTACACTGAAAATCAACAATGTGCACCTAGTGATACTGGAAGACTCCAAAGGTTACATTATAAAATACAGATAAATTATAACTACCAATTGAATGGGTAAAGATAAGACCTGAGTGATATATTTAAACTGAGGAATATAATGTTTTTTTTCTGAATGTCATTGGTTAGCACAACACATTTTATAATGGAAAACTTTTATTTTTATCTTATAAAACTAAAAAGTAATTGATACTATTGACTTAAGAAAGCATACACATTGGTAAGCACATGTTTGTTGAGCAGAGTTAGAAGCTTTATAACCATGTGGCATCTGGACAAAGTTCAAAATGATTCTAAAGGAAATGGGTTGATTCCTTGAGTACTAGTTAGCTACATTTTTTTATAATTTTTTAATTTTTATTTGCATTTTCCATGATTACATATTAAAAAAAATCCCATGGTAATTCCCTCCCTCCCCAACCCCCACACTTTCCCCTTTGACATTCCATTCTCCATCATATTACCTCCCCATCACAATCATTCTACTAACATATATACTATATCAACCTATTAAGTACCCTCCTCCCTTCCTTTCTCTTCCCTTTATGTCTACTTTTTAACTTACTGGCCTCTGCTACTAAGTATTTTCATTCTCACGCAGAAGCCAGATCATATGTAGCTAGGATCCACATATGAGAGAGAACATGTGGTGCTTGGCTTTCTGGGCCTGGGTTACCTCACTTAGTATAATCCTTTCCAGGTCCATCCATTTTTCTGCAAATTTCATAACTTCATTTTTCTTTACCACTGAGTAGAACTCCATTGTATAAATGTGCCCCATCTTCATTATCCACTCATCAGTTGAGGGACATCTAGGCTGGTTCCATTTCCCAGCTATTATAAATTGAGCAGCAATAAACATGGTTGAGCATGTACTTCTAAGGAAATGAGATGAGTCCTTAGGATATATGCCTAGGAGTGCTATAGCTGGGTCATATGGTAGATCAATCTTTAGCTGTTTTAGGAACCTCCACACTGATTTCCACCATGGCTGGACCAGATTGCATCCCCACCAGCAATGTAGAAGGGTTCCTCTTTTTCCTCATCCCCACCAACATTTATGATCATTTGTATTCCTGATGGGGGCCAATCTGACAGGAGTGAGATGGTATCTCAATGTAGTTTTAATCTGCATTTCCCTGATGGTTAGTGATGTGGAACATTTTTTTAGATGCTTATATGCTGTGGTGGTTTGATTCAGGTGTCCCCCATAAACTTAGGTGTTCTGAATGCTAGGTTCCCAGCTGATGGAGATTTGGGAATTAATGCCTCCTGGAGGGAGTGTATTGTTGGGGGCGGGCTTATGGGCTTTATAGCCTGTTTCCCCATGCCAGTGTTTGGCACACCCTCCTGTTGCTGTGGTCCATCTTCTGTTGGCCAGGGGGTGATGTCCACCCTCTGCTCATGCCATCGTTTTCCCCTGCCATCGTGGAGCTTCCCCTCGAGCCTGTAAGCCGAATAAACCTCTTTTTCCCAGAAGCTGCTCTTGGTTGGGTGATTTCCAGCAATGCGAACCGGACTGCAACATATGCCATTCGTATTTCTTCCTTTGAGAACTCTCCATTTAGCTCCATAGCCCATTTTTTGATTGGCTTGTTTGATTCCTTATTATTTAACTTTTTGCATTCTTTGTATATCCTAGATATTAATCCTCGATCAGATATATAGCTGGCGAAGATTTTTTCCCATTCTTTAGGTTGCCTCTTTGCTTTTCTCACTGTGTCCTTTGCAGAGCAAAATCTTTGTAATTTCATGAGGTCCCAGTGATTAATCTGTGGTTTTATTGCCTGAGCAACTGGGGTTGTATTCAGAAAGTCTTGGCCAAGACCAACATGTTGAAGGGTTTCCCCTACTTTTTCCTCTAGCAGTTTCAGAGTTTCAGCTCTGATGTTAAGGTCTTTACTCCATTTGGACTTAATTCTTGTGCATGGAGAGAGAGAAGAATCTATTTTCATCCTTCTGCAGATATATATCCAGTTTTCAAAACACCATTTGCTGAAGAGGCTGTCTTTTCTCCAATGAGTATTTTTGGCATTTTTATAGAATATCAGGTGGCTATAGCTACTTGGGCTTACATCTGGGTCCTCTATTCTGTTCCACTGATCTACATGTCTGTTTTTGTGCCAGTACCATGCTGTTTTTGTTACTATGGCTCTGTAGTATAGTTTAAAATCAGGTATGGTGACACCACCAGCATTATTTTTTTTGTTGCTCAGTATTATTTTAGATACTCGAGGTTTCTTGTGATTCCAAATGAATTTTTTGGATTGATTTTTCTATTTCCATGAAGAATGCTTTTGGAATTTTGATAGGGATTGCATTAATTGTGTAGAATGCTTTTGGTAAGAATGCCATTTTCACAATATTGATTCTTCAAATCCAGGAACAGGGGATGTTTTTCCACTTTCTAGTGTCTTCTGCAATTTCTCACTTGAGTGTTTTAAAGTTCTCATTGTAGAGATTCTTTACTTCCTTGGTTAGGTTTATTCCAAGGTAGTTTATTTATTTATTTTTTTTGATGCAATTTTGAATGGGAGTGATTCTCTGATTTCATCCTCTGTGTGTTTGTTGTTAGCATATATGAAGGCTACTTATTTCTGTGTATTTATTTTGTATCCTGCTACATGGCTGTAGGTTTTGATCAGCTCTAACAGTTTGCTAGTAGAGTTTTTAGGGTCCTTTATGTATAGAAACATGTCATTTGAAAATAATGATATTTTGATCTCTTCCTTTCCAATTTGTATCCCTTTTATGTGTGTCTCTTGCCTTATTGCTATGGCTAAGACTTCCAGAGCTATATTATAAAAGTGGGGACAGTGGAACCCTTGTCTTGTTCCTGATTTTAGTGGAAAAGCTTCTAGTTTTTCCGCATTTAGTAATATGTTGGCTGTAGGCTTGTCATAAATAGCTTTTATTATATTGAGATATGTTCCTTCTATTCCCAGGCTCTGTAGGACCTTTATCATGAAGGGATGTTGGATTTTGTCAAATGCTTTCTCTGCGTCCAATGAGATGATCATGTGATTTTTGTCCTTCAACCCATGTATATAATGTATTACATTTATAGATTTGCATATATTGAACTATCCCTGCATCTCTGGGATAAAGCCTACTTGGTCAGGGTGAATGATATTTTTGATATACTCTTGTATTCTGCTTGCCAATATTTTGTTGAGAATTTTCACATCTATGTTCATGAGGGAGATTGGTCTGTAATTTTCTTTTTTTGTTCTATCTTTGCCTGGTTTTGGTATCAGGGTGATGCTGGCCTCATAGAAGGAGTTTGGTAGAATTCCTTCTTTTTCTATTTCCTGGAAAAGCTTAAGAAGCAATGATGTTAGCTCTTCCTTAAAAGTCTGGTAAAATTCAGCAGTGAATCCATCTGGGCCTGGGCTTTTTTTAGTTGGGAGATTATTGATAACTGTTCGGATGTCCATGTTTGTTATAGGTCTATTTAAGTGATTAATCTCATTTTGATTTAATTTAGGTAGGTCATATAGATCAAGGAAATCATCCATTTCTTTCAGATTTTCATACTTTGTGGAGTATATGCTTTTATAGTATGTCCCTATGATTTTTTGAATTTCTCTGGAATCTGTTGTGATGTTACCTTGTTCATCTCTGATTTTATTAATTTATGTCTCTTCTCTCTTTCTTTTGGTTAGATTTGCTAGGAGTTTATCAATCTTGTTTATCCTTTCAAAGAACCAACTCTTTGTTTCATTAATTCTTTGGATTGTTCTTTTTGTTTCTATTTCATTAATTTCTGCCCTAATCTTTATTATTTCTTCCCACCTACTGATTTTTGGTTTGCCTTGTTCTTCTTTTTCCAAGGCTTTAAGGTGAAGCATTAGGTCATTTACTTGTGACCTTTCTAATTTCTTAATATAGGCACTTAAGGCTATAAATTTACCTCTTAGAACTGCCTTCATTGTGTCCCAGAGATTTTGGTATGTTGTGTTCTCATTATCATTTGACTCTATAAATTTTTTGATTTCCTTTTTGATTTCTTCATTGACCCATTCATCATTTAGTAGTGTATTGTTTAGTTTCCATGATTTTGTGTATGCTCTATAGCCTTTCTTGCTACTGATTTGTAGTTTAATTCCATTGTGGTCAGATAGAATGCAAGGAATTATTTCAATTTTCCTGAATTTGTTAAGATTTGCTTTGTGTCCTAATACATGGTCTATTTTAGAGAATGTTCCATGTGCTTCTCAATAGAATGTATATTCTGCAGCCATTGGATGAAATGTCCTGTATATATCTATTAGGTCCATTCCTTCTATGACCTAATTTAGTCCAGATGCCTCTCTATTTTTTCCAGGGATGACCTGTCAATTGATGAGAGTGGGGTGTTAAATTCACCCACTACCACTGTGTTTGGTGTTATCTGTGACCATAGTTCTAATGGTGTTTGTTTGATGAATTTGGGAGCCCCCATGTTAGGTGCATATATGTTTAGGATTGTAATGTCCTCCTGTTGGAGTGTGCCCTTAATCAATATAAAGTGACCTTCCTTATCTTTCTTGACTAATGTTGGACTGAAGTCTACCTTGTCAGATATTAGGATAGCAACCCCTGCTTTTTTTCTAGGCCCATTTGCTTGAAACACCATCTTCCAAACTTTCACCCTAAGATGTTGTCTATCCTTTGTAGAAAGGTGAGTTTCTTGGAGACAACAAATTGTAGGATCCTGCTTTTTAACCCAGTCTGCAAACCTATGTTTTTTCGATGGGGCATTGAGGCCGTTGATATTAAGAGATATTATTGAAAGGGGTGTATTTATGTTTGCCATTTTTTTTTTTTTTTTGTGGTTCCAGTTCTACCTGTGCTCTTTTAACAAGTATTTGAGTATTGCTTGTTTTTTCTAGGTTCCTTATATGTGTGCTTTTCCTTTTCTTCAGCATGGAGGATTCTATCAAGTATTTTCTGTAGAGCTGGTTTTGTCTTCAAATACTCCTTTAACCTGCTTTTGTCATGGAATGTCCTTATTTCTCCATCTATTTGAATGGATAACTTTGCAGGATAAAGTAACCTTGGTTGATAGTTGTTATCTTTCAGAACTTGGAATATATCACTCCAGGCCCTTCTGGCTTTAAAAGTTTGTGTTGAATAATCTGTTGTAATTCTGATGGGCTTACTTTTGTAGGTAACTTGATTTTTCTCTCTAACTGCTTTCAATATTTTTTCTTTGGTGTGTGTGTTTGGAAGTTTGATTATAATATGGCGTGGAGAGGTTCTTTCATGGTTTTGTCTGTCTGGGGTTCTAAAGGCTTCCTGTATCTGTATTGGCACCTCTTTCCCAATTTGGGGGAAATTTTCTTTGATTTTGTTGAAGACAACTACTATGCCTTTTGAGTGAAATTCTTCTCCTTCTACTATGCCCTGAATTCTAATATTTGATCTTTTCATAGTGTCCCGAATATCTTGAAATTCCCACACATACTTTTCTATAAGTTTGTCTTTCTCTTTTTTGGCCTGTATTAGATCTGCCACCTGGTCTTGCAGCTTAGATATTCTGTCCTCTCCTTCATCCATTCTACTGGTGAGATTTTCTACAGAGTTTTTTTATTTCATTAACTGTGTTCTTCATTGCTAGTAATTCTGACTGGTTTTTCTTTATTATTTCTATTTCCTTATTTATGTCTTGTATTGCCTTCTTTATTTCATGAAATTGGTGTCCTGCATCTTCTTTGATTCCTTTGATTTCCTCTTTAAGTTCCTCTTTGACTCCTTTGATTTGTTCTCTGACTTCTTTGAACATATTTACAATCATTCTTTTGAAATCTTTCTCAGGCATTTCCTCTAACTCGTTCTCACTGGAGGTTATTTCTGATGCATTAATACTTTTAGGTGGATTTATATCGTCTTGCTTTTTAGTGTTTCTTGTGTTATAATGTATATACTTTTGCATCTTGGATTAAGTTAATGCTTGGATTTTCTAGCTAGCTGGGTATTCTTAGCTGTATCAATTGATTTGATGTTATATATTTTTAGGGTAGGAGCTTTAGGTGTTAGATGTGGCTCTTAAGACTCTGAGAGTATCTACAAAGGTGCTCCTAGGGGTTGAGTTTACCTGCTATGGGGGTATTCAAGTAGGCTGAGTGGAATAAAATACAGGTAGATTCTAAAATTTAACTAAACACTGTACCCATTCAGTCAAAAACAGCCCCAAGTGTGTATGCCAGAGTAGTTATTATAACAACCAGATCCTCTATCAACATAGAGGTTAAGATTTCTGGTCTGTTGTGGGATCCAAATCAGCTTGTGACCAAGTGAGACCCTTCCCTGGTGCAATCCCAGTTACCTTGGATGAGTTTGGTCTCAGTCAAGTTGCTGCCTGGGTTGTTGGTCTGCTGTTTTGATTTCGGGAGCTGGGCACTGGCTTTTCTTGTGCGGCAAACCAAGACTGGCAACTGTGGCCCTGAAGATCAGCACCCCCACTGCTGGAACTGCTGCTGCGAAAGCTGCCTCTGCTGGGTCTGTCAGCTGCTGAAGCTGCTGCTGCTGCTGTACTTGCCACTTCTGGAGCCACTGCTGCTGAAGCTGCTGCTGCTGGGTCAGCTGTTTTTGCCGCTCCTGTGTTTGCTGCTGCTGGGTCTTCCGCTGCTACCACTCCTGGGTCTGCTGCTGCTGGGGCCGCTGTTACCGGTGCTGGAGCCACTGATGTTGCTCCCGAACTCCGTTCCTGCTTGGGTCCCGCTGTGGGCTCAAGTTGGCGTGGCTGGGTCCCGGGACCGCTGCTCTGTTCGCCGGAGCTGGGCTCAGGCAGTGGGGGAGGGGAGGGAGCCGCAGCTGCTCTGGTTCTCTCACTGCTCCATGTGTTCTTCCACCTCGATGTCTGCTCCTCTGCTGCTCACTGCTGCTCTCCCTTCATGTTTCCTGAGTTGCGGAGAGGGCGGTGTGAGTGGAAGCTCCCACACCTGGCTTTTCCTGCGGCTGGAGCCGAGTCTGGCGGCTTTCTGGTGCGCTGCCACTGCAGCGGTTGGTGGAGCTGCCGGAGCTGCTTTTGCAGGCCTATGCAGGTTCTGGATGCTCTGGATCTCTCCTACTTCTCCGCTGCTGCTTCAATTTCCTATACACCTCACTTTGTAGTAAAAGTGTGTATTTTGCTGAGGTTTTTTTTGTCTTTTTCCCCCCAGGCTGCTTTGGCATGGTACCTATGCCGCCATCTTAACCAGAAGTAGTCAGCTACATTTGAATCCACTTTTTTAAGAGTAAAACTCAAGCAGACACCTGTATCACTTCAGCTTCTTTTGTTTATTTCTTTTTCTAGAGAGATCAAGAGAGAGAGAGGGAGAAGGAGAGAGAGAAAAATTGGCATGCCAAGGCCTCAGCCACTGATACAAACACCAGACACTTGCACCACCTAGTGGGCATGTGTGACCTTGCATGTGCTTTACTTTTGTGCACCTGGCTAACGGGGGATCTGTAGAGTAGAACATGGGTTCTTAGGCTTTGTAAGCAAGTGCCTTAACCTCTAAGCTATCTCTCCAGCCCCACTTAAGTTTCCTATTAAGCATTGTATTCACTCATACACTGAAAGTAAAATTTCATCTAAAGCATGAAAAAAATTTAGGCACAATGGCTGTATAGAATACTTTACACTTCAATCTGGCAAACTTAGAAATATTTTCAATAGCACATTTTGTATACCAAGGAGATTAAACAGCCAGGATTAGTACTGATTGATTCATTAAGAACTATAAAAAAAACTAATTTATTTGTTTATTGATTTGAGAGAGAGAAAAAGAGGCAGAGAGAGAGAGAGAGGGAGAGAGAGAGAGAGGGAGGGAGAGAATGGGCACGCCAAAGCCTCCAGCCACTGCAAATTACCTCAAGATGCATGCTCCTTGTTGTGCTTCTTTTGGCAGATAGTTGTTAGTACAGGGAAGACTCAAAACTCTTCAGAGTGCTTTGAGACAGGTTGATCATGCCCTCCCAGGCTCAGGGAACACTGTGGACAAGGGGCAGAAGTAATGTAATGTAAGAGCCATAGGATGAGTGGGAGAGTTTTAGAGTGCTTGCCTTCAGACCATGAAATAGCCATTGCTTCCATGACCTCACAACTACTATCATTACCTGCACAAGGCCTGACCAATATTAGGCCCATGAAAATTCTGTCATAGATGAAGAAAGAGGACAAAAAGAAAAGATAACAGAGTACAAGTGGGACTCATTAGAAAGGAGGATTTCTATGGAAGGGAAATTAGGGACAAAGGAGGTAATAAGAGGTTATGATACTCAAAATGCACTATGTATACCTATATGAAAATGTCAATAAGATTTTCAACTTAACATTGTAGTTAAATAACTAAAAATAAATCTACCAACTGCTTTTAGTACTTGGCATCTCTCATAGTTACTTCTATTCTGCCCCTTCTGATTTAGGAGCTACTCAATGTTTGCCTCTTGAAAATGTAGAAAGGACATTCACTTCACTGTTGTGAATCAATAATGATGGAGATTACAGGAAAAGTGACTTTTAAAAAATTTTATTAAGGAGCCGGGTGTGGTGGTGCATGCCTTTATTTCCAGCACTTGGGAAGCAGAGGAAGGAGGATCACCACGAGTTCAAGGCCACCCTGAGACTACATAGTGAATTCCAGGTTATCCTGGGCTAGAGTGAGACCCTGCCTTAAAAACAATTTATTGAGAAGTTTAATGTATGAACATATTGCATATGTCCATATATTGACTGGTCATATTCCCACTGTGTTATACTCTCATGTCCCCTCTCCCCAACACCTATTCTGATAAAGGAAATCCTCAGTGGGGTTGTAGGTAATCACTGTGGGGTCATGAATGCACCAGTGAGCCCAGTGGTGGGGGTCAGTGACTTACAGTACACTCTCCTTCCTGAAGCTTTTATAGTCTTTCCACTACCTCTTCTACAATGTTCCCTAAGCCTTGGAAGGTGTGCTATAGGTTTCTTTTACTGTTGAGCTCTATGCAGCCTCAGATTTTCTACTTTGATGAGTTTTGTGTCTCTTCAGTAGCTACTGCCAAGCCCCTGCAGGAGGTTCTCTGGCTAGCACTTAGATCCACATTCATATTTAAAATGCCACTTGTCTGTAATGTCTCCTGGGCCCTGGTAGTTGCAATAGGGATAATGTGTCTTGTGCCAAACAGTCAGGAGGCCACTTTTTCCTACCACTTAGTCTGTCTTAATAGACTTAGAAATACGAGTTTCATATAGATTTTTGTTTATATTTGCTCTTCTGTCATCCTAATAGAGACTTTTGTTACTCTTTTATACAGTGTTATAACAATTCTGTCTATTACTTATAGTAGTCACATTCCAATTGATGGGATAAAACCCCTGCAAGAAGAAGCTTATGGAAGGAAAGGGTTCATTTCCACTTATATTACTGAGTAGAAGTTTCATCATGGCAGGGAAAACCTGGGAGAGATTCAGCCAGGGTATCACATCTTGTCACAATAGCTGGGAGAAGACCAGTTGGATTATAAAATTACAAGATTGACCCCAGTGACACATCTTCACCAAGGATCTACTCTTCAAAGGCTTCCCAGCTGGGGATCATCTGTAAGGCTTAATCATAAACAATGAGACTATGGGGGACATTTTATATTTACACCATTACATTTGTTCTATTCTTTATCCAGTTGATTTCTAACTCAATAAATCTTATTATAGTTATTTTCCTATATACTTAATTGCTTACCACACATATTTGCAAAGCACTTCTAGTGACTCTCCAATGTACAAGAAAAAATATTAAATTCCATAATCTATCCATCAATATTCAAAATGAAATACACAGGTTCTGTGTCCATGGATTCAGCAAACCATGGATGAAAAAATATTTGGAAAATGTTTCACTTGTACAATGTAGGCAGACTTATTGGTGAGTGCTTTCACTAAATAATGCTATGTTGTAAGTACTTACATAGCATTTGCATTGTATTAGGTATTATAAAAACATCTACAGATAATTTATATGGTAGAATATATATGCATATAACATGCAAATATGTCTTTTTTTGATAGAATCATGAGGAAGATTCAAGGGTTTTGGTATCTTTGGAGGGATCCTGGAACCCCTTAAAGAAAATCAACATGATTTTATATTTGTAAAATTTCATTATTTCCAACAACTTACTTTACTCATGGAAAAATTAAGCTTTGGCATCATTGTGAGTACAAACCATGGTTTAGCTAGGAGTGGTGATATAAACTTGTAATTCCAGCAATCCAGAGGCTGAGGCAGGATTGTGAATCACCCACCCCAGCCTGGACTACTGAACAAGATCCTTTCTCAAAAAAACAAAACAAAATAAAAAATTAGAAAATAAACACTGGGCTGGAGAGATAGGTGAATGGTTAAAGGCTCAAAGCCTGAAGGCCCAGATCCAATTCCTCATTACCACATAAATCCAGCTGTGCAAAGTGGCCCATGTATCTGGAGTTTGCAGTGGCAGGAGGCCCTGGAGGATCCCATACTCACACTCTGTTTACCTCTTTGTCTCTTTCTGTCTCAAATAAATAAAAGTATATATTTTTAAAGTTAAAACAAATGTTTTGTAAAGTAATTATTCCATTTTTTCTCTTTTCTTTTGATTTGAAAATATTACTTATTTACCTACCTGGGGTGTAACTTTTAAGAATCAAGTTCATTTATTTCAATAAAACTTACCGTGGATCACAATAATTCCCTTACATGAAATGGAATAGTCACAGATTACTACTGAAGGTTTTCAAGGTGGTTTAATTCTATTATTCTCTTCATATATTATTTTTCTTCAACAGTACTTAAATGTTCCATTAATATTTCATTTATAGGATTTTTGTTTGTATATGGTGGTTTTTCTCACTAAATTATAAGGAACTCTAGGGAAAGTGTTTTATAATTTGTCTACCATCTAGCAATACCTTTATTTTTGATCTTTGCTACCATTAACTGGTGACTTAGTTGAAAGTAAAATTAATGTCCCTATAGTTCAAGTGGCTAGAGTTAATAGTCAAAACTGGGTATCTACACACCCCCTGTAGTGGTTTGATTTAGGTGTCCCCCATAAACTTAGGTATTCTGAATGCTAAGTTCCCAGCTGATGGAGATTTGGGAATTAACACATTCTGGAGGGAGTGTATTGTTGTGGGTGGGCTTATGGATGTTATAGGCAGTTTCCCCTTGCCAGTGTTTGACACATTCTCCTGTTGCTATTGTCAACCTTATGTTGGCCAGAGGGTGATGTCCACTCTCTGCTCATGCCATCATTTTCGCCTGCCATCGTGAAACTTCCCCTCAAGCCTGTAAGCCAAAATAAATCTCTTTTTCCCACAAGCTGCTCTTGGTTGGGTGATTTCTACCAGCAATGCCAAATCTGACTGCAACAGTAAAATGGTACCTAGAGTGGGGTTGCTGCTAGATACCTGACTGTGTGGCTTTGGACTTTTGGAGCTGATTTTCAAGAGGAATGTGGAAAGATTGGAAACCTTGGTGTAAGAGATGCCTTGCAGTGCTGTAAGTAAGTGGTGTAAACTTGATTGACTATTATGATCTGAGCTGCAAGAGCAGAATGCAAAAAGAACTATGGACTATGTGGCTTATGAGGGTGACAAAGCTTTGCCTGGTCTGGGCTAGTAGTTTGTATAAGAAGTCTTCTCTTTTGACCATGTCCTAAGAAGTTGTGCAGGGTTACTTTGCATAGAAATGAACTGGTGTGAACAGAGGGATATGGCACAGAAAGAAAACTTTTTGGGTGAACTGTTGCCCATTCAGCTGCAATTGAGAGATTACAACCTTGAGACTGGGCTAGCTGACCTGCACTGGGGTAACAGGAAGAATGTAGACTCTTGAAGGGGCCTGAGTGCTCAAGGAGTGTCATGTTTTTCAATATCTGCTTTATCCGCCCTTCCCCTGCATTAACAAATTGGCACCCTATCTGGTATTGTGGAGTATAAGAAATGCAGGAAAGGAGGGTCATTGAGTTTGCAACATGGTCTTGTGTTTTGGAAATGGCCATGGGCAGTGTGTAGCAGGTTTGCTGGTTGCCTGCATAGAGACCCCATGGGGCCATGAGGATGAACTGTGGATTGCAGTGGAGACCTAGTGGAGATTCCAGGACCATGAGATGGCTGCTAAGGAAAGCTGCTCGTCCCAATGAAGTTTTCCAGGACTGTGAGTAGCCTAGCTGGAGGGGCAGAATTGGAATGACAGAGGCTTATTGCTGGTCAGAATTATAGAACTTGGAGATTTGTCACTGGCTAGAGTTATTGTACTTGAAACTACAGAGTTTGATATTTGCCCTGATTGTTTTAAATCTTGTACTGGTTGAATATTTCTTTGCTATGCTCAATGCCATCTTCTGTAATGTGAATGTTTATTCTGTGTCATTATGAGTTTTTGTGGTTATTTCTTGGTGTTATAGCTCAGTTAAAAGATCTTGGACCATGGGGATATATGAACATTATTGGAATTGATAAAAACTATGGGAACTTTTAAAGTTAGATTAATGTATTGAATTTTACATCATGTATGGTTATCAGATTATCAGTGGCAGAATGTGGTGGTCTGAGTCAGGTGTAGCCCATAAACTTTGGTGTTATGGATGCTAGGTTCCCAGATGATGGAGATTTGGGAATTAATGCTTCCTGAATGAAGTGTGTTGTTGGGGACTGACTTATAGGTGTTATAGCCAGTTTCCCCATGCCAGTGTTTGGCACACTCTCCTGTTGCTATTGTCCACCTTATGTTGGCCAGGGGGTGATGTCCACCCTCTGCTCATGCTATCATTTTCCCCTGCCATCATGGAGCTTCCCCTCGAGCTTGTAAGCCAAAATAAACCTCTTTTTCCCATAAGCTGCTCTAGGTTGGGTGATTTCTACCAGCCATGCGAACCTGACTGCAACATCCCCATACACAAACACATTTCAATTAAAAATTTATAAACAAATCTCAATTATATGCATCAGAAATTATATTATTATGGAAAAAAATCAAGCATACATAAAAGTATATAAGATATCATAATGAGTTCCCATGACTCCTCTTCTAGATTCAGTCATTATTAATTCATAGACTCATTCATCTTTAATGTTTCATCTCTCTCCTGTATGCATTGTTTTAAATTGGATCCTAGATGGTGTATCAACATAAGAAATAGTTATAAAGATACTGCCAATTAGAAAAGAGATAAGTACTAAGTAGGTAATAGGACTTTTACAGAAAGTCTGAATATAGTAAAGTAAATCACAGTTTTGTAGGCTAAAATAATAGTAGACACAGACATATAACATCTTTTATATTTCTCAAAATATTCAGATATTCTAGTTATTTTCTATATAGGTATCCATATGGTCATTTTCATCAATGAATGGAAAACTGACTTCTACTTGGATTATAACTTATTTGCTTAAATATGTCTTTATCTCTGAAGTTAAAATACTATTATTTAAAGTGATAATGTTTTTAATGAATTAATTAATTTGGGAAGGAAGGACAGAGAGAGGAGGAGGAGGGAAAGAATGGGCATGCCAGAGCCTCTAGCCACACTGCAAATGAACTCTAGATGCATGTGCCTCCTTGTGCATCTGGCTTACATGGGTTCTGGGGAGTTGAACCTGGGTCATTCAGCTTTGCAAGCAAGCACTTTAACTGCTAAGCCATCTTTCCAGGCAAAGGTCATCACTTTTAAAATCACTCATATTTCTTTTTATTTTTTTTTCTGTAAAATGCATTATAGCATCTATAAAAGAAATGATTCATACTCATCACATTAGTAGGAATAAGTTCAGGTTCAGGAGCTGGTCAAATGCAATTAGCTTAAGAACTTCAAGCTTCATATTTGTTGAAGTCCTACAACAAAGCAGGATGTGTAGTCTCATAGGAAAGAATTCCACAGATTTCCACCCCAACCTCAGGCATCATCTGAAAGCACTTACTTACATAATTGCATTTCTTGTTCTGTTTTGGGATATCTGTACTATGAACTCTATTTTATTAAGTATATATTATGGTACAAATCCATATATATGTGCTATAGATTTAAGAAAATGGTTTTTTATATAAGAATTTTAGGGAACAAAAGATGACTAAATTTGGAAGGAATGAAAGTATCAAATTATATAACAAGTCAAGACAGATGGTCATACAGTTTTGAGATTTAAATATTGGTTTTATTTTTTCTGTTAAGTTGGGGGATATTTTCTAAATAATGGTTTTCACAAATTACATTGGCATTAAATCTTACATTTAAAATTCACAAGTTTTACATGCATTTGTGGGTACAGATTTTCTGTAATAAATTATACCATTCAAAACAGAACATTAGAACACTTGACAGAGAGACTGGTGTTGTTTTATTTAAAATAGATATCATGAAGTAAGATAAATATATTGTGATTCAGGCCACTTCATTGGAATTCTAATTCTTACACTATGTATGACTTTAGACAAGTCTTTAAAACTTCTAAGTCTCATTTTTATTTCCACTAAATTTTCTTTAAACTTATTTTGGTGTCAGGGCCCTTGAAAGGTATGATTCCTACATAATACTAAGTCTCTATGATAATTCAATAAACACATTTTATTTTGCTGCATATTATACTTATTTCTATTATATTTACTTTGAAATTTTTACTTTTTAAAAGTGCCACTTAAATGCAAGTCTTGAGAGTCTCATAATATTAAAAATTTTAAGGGAAGTTATATTTCTAAATTTTGTTCTGTTAATTTGGAATTTGGATTTTTTCAGCAAAAGCATGAGTATTTTGAATGACATTTTACTACCCTGCAACATTTTTTTTTCATATATCACAAAATTAGTAAATGGCAGTCAGATATCCATCTTAGGCTCAGGGTCTCTAGAACACAGGATCTTGATGAACTGTGAGAACTTTTGAACTCAATTGTCCCTTAGCATTGTCTTCCATGATTTGATATTTCTAGTTATACAGTGAATATTAATTTTGTTGAGCCACACATTGCACTATGGGAGATATATCAATATCAGTCTGACGCCTGGTTGTCCTTGTGGAGGTCAAGGATGGGAAGTGAAAAATAGTTTATAAAATGAGAGAAACAGGGAGACAGAATGCTTCATATGGAAAAAGGAAGCTCCTCTTGGGAACTGAGGATGGCATGATTAAGGAAGAAATATTCCCTAGAAAATATGAATCTTGAGAGAATAAATGTTTCAAGGGATAGGGCAGGATTAGAGAATATGAAGCAGGTCATAGAATGAGGATGGAAGGGCCTGATGAGCTCAAATGGAAAATGTTGTTAGAGGGAACCATAGTTGAAATTACAGGACTTAGAATGGGTGGTTCAAGCTACATTGAGATAAATATGTCTTCCATCTGAGATTGTGGTTAATGTCAAGAGAGAGTATTCATTCATTTAGTATGCAAGAAAGGGGAGGGCCTCAGGCATAATCATGGAAAACAAATAGCACTTAATGGGTGGCATGAGAACCCAGAACTGAGACCAAGACAGAAAAGAGTACAAGTTAACCTAAGACCAAGATAGACAAAAGAGGGATGAGATAACCTAACAGATCCACAGTGCCAAGGAGAGTACTTCACCACAACAAGGTGGTGGTAAAGTTCTGATGGCTCAGAGAAGTAATACATGGTGAAGATAAGAGGCTCACTTTGTTTGTAATTAGAGAACCAGGGGTTTTGCTAATGGACTCATTAGCCACATCTAACAGTTATCAAAGCACAGCTCTTCTTCCTTTTCCCCAACATCACTCCCCTTTCTGAATTACCTAGAAAAAAATCCCAGATATCACATCCATATCAGAAATGTTTTTAATATAGAAAAACATCCAGAATGTACCTCCCCAGAGTGTGAGGAGGTGATGAATATGTAAGGTGTGTTGGTGGAAGGAGATACGGTGGGAGGAGAAACCAGGGAATTATTGGCTGTGAAAGCAAAACCTCTTACGCTGAAGGTTCAAAAAAGGAAAGACAGGCAGAAACAAGGAATGATCACAGAAAAGGCTGCCAATGGAATTTTTCATGATAGCAATAAAACAAAATAAAATCCTTCTTTCATGACCAGAGAAGACATAACGCAAAGGACACTCTCTCTTATTATGAACTGCAAGATTCCCAAATGAAGACATTCATCAATGATAAGCCCAGATTCTTATCAAGATAAAGAGTGCAACCATGTTGGAAGAAAAACTAGTCTTGGAGGCTAAAGGATAAGCAAGAGTTGAAAACTTTAGAATAGTTACACTTTGGAAAAATGGAAAAGGGCTCTCTACAAGGACAAGTAAACAGGACGTTCAGGATGCCTGTGGACCCAGCTGAGAGTGGCTATATGGAGCCACAGGCACTCAGCACTTTAAGTTCTTCCTGATCAGTCTATAGGACATACAGTTTCTATGACCAATCTGTTGTATTGGGCCAGCTGCTTATCAGGCAGGAAACACTTGACCCATTACAGAAAATGCTCTTCTCAAAGTCCTTTCCTGCTTATGTGCTTACCACATTTCCAGAGGCCAAGAGTCTCCCAGCTCTTCAGCAGTGTTGGCAGGGGTTACAAAGCAGCAGTAACCTTGAAGGGGTCCATTAACTAGAGGTATCCTGTAAACATTTTGCTCTAGCCATAAAATGTTTAAAGTTGGAAAATGCTAAATATAAAACTAGATTTTCCTATTTTATTATAAAGTTTAAAGAACTCATGTTTTAGTGTGAAGAATGTCCCACAAGAGAATTTAGATGGACTCACATTCCCTTGTTCACCACAAGCTTCAACACATCTTTTCTCACTATCTTAATTCACTGATTTTTACTCCCTTCTAGAGAGGAAATGCTATTTACTAATAGAGTTATTTGTTTGATGACATATTTTTACTTTTTTAAAGTCTCTTATTTTATTTTATTTTATTTTTTTAAAATATTTATTTATTTATTTATTTGAGAGCGACAGAGACAGAGAGAAAGACAGATAGAGGGAGAGAGAGAGAATGGGCGCGCCAGGGCTTCCAGCCTCTGCAAACGAACTCCAGACGCATGCGCCCCCTTGTGCATCTGGCTAACGTGGGACCTGGGGAACCGAGCCTCGAACTGGGGTCCTTAGGCTTCACAGGCGAGCGCTTAACCGCTAAGCCATCTCTCCAGCCCTTATTTTGGTTTTTTAAGGTATGGTCTCACTCTAGCCCAGACTGACCTGGGATTCACTATTTCATCTCAGGGCATCCTCAAACTCATGGTGATCCTCCTACCTCAGCCTCCTGAGTGCTGGAATTAAAGGTGTGCACCATCATGCCTGGCACATTCACTTTTTCTAACTATAAATTATACATAAGATCATAGATATAATCTTTAATGAAAACATTTAGGCAATTTGTTGATGGGCACATGAAGATCAATTTGTAACTAAAAGGCTTATGTAAGTTCTCCCTTCAGTTACCAATAAAACTCTGCATCTGTGCTCCCCAGGTAAATGCCAGGTTGTGGTCAAAGTTGGCAATTGTGTGTGGTATATGAAATGTCACCTTGGCCATTTCAATAGTCTGCTGGAGATCCTAAAACCTATCTTCTCATACAGTTTTCATATACATTTATAAATATGGAGAGAACATCCCAACAGATCCTAAAAAGCTTAGCTTCTCATACAGTTTTCATGCACATTTACAAATATGAAGACAGTTAATCACCTTCAGGAGTTTTGGGATGGAGTCTCTCAGGTCTCTTACATATACAGTCATGTCATCAGTGAATAGAGCTAAATTAACTTCTTCCTTTCCAAATTGTATCCCTTTTATTTCCTTCTCCTGTCTTATTGCTTGAGCTAGGACTTCTAGTACAATATTGAAGAGCAGAGGTGAGAGTGGACAACCCTGTCATGTTCCTGATCTTAATGAGAAGTCCTCCAGTCTCTCTCCTTTAACTATTATTTGGGCCTTAGGAGATTTGTATATTGCCTTTATTATGTTAAGATATGAACCAACCATTCCAATTCTCCAATGTTTTTCTCACGAAGTGCTGTTGTGTCTTGTCAAAGGCCTGTTCTGCATCTATCAAAATGATCATGTGGTTTTGTGTTTAACCTTGTTTATGTGGTGCATTACAATGACAGATTTCCGTATGTTGAACCACCCCTGTGTTCCTGGGATGAATCCCACTTGGTCAAGGTAGATAATGCTTTTGATGTGTTGTTGGATCTGGTTTGTGAGAATTTTGTTCAGGATCTTTGCATATAAATTCATCAGGGAAATAGGCCGGTATTTTTTTTTTTCTTGTGGCATCTCTACCTGGTTTTGGAATTAGGGTGATACTAGCTTCATAAAAGGAGTTGGTTCCTTATTCTCCAATTGTGTGGCACAGTTTGAGGAAGATTCGTTTGAGTTCTTCCATGAAGGTTTGATAGAATTCAGCTGAGAAGCCATCTGGTCCTGGACTCCCCTTTTTGAGGAGGACTTTTAATTAATTAATTAATTTATTTATTTTTTATTTTCATTTATTTATTTATTTTTATTTTATGGGAGAGAGAGAGAGGGAATTGGTGCACCAGGGCCTCTAGTTGGTGCAATCAAACTTTAGACACATGAGTCTGGTTTACATGGGTTCTGAGGAGTCAAACCTGGGTCCTTAGGCTTCACAGGCAAGCACCTTAACTGCAGACCCATGTCTCCATCCAAGGAGGACTTTTTAAATCTCAATAAGTGTGATAGGTTCATTTAGGAGATTAGTGTGCTCTGGGTTTAGCTTTGCTAGATGGGATGCATCCAGAAATTTATCCATCTCCTCCACATTATCCAGTTTTGTGGAGTAGAGGCTTTTGCAATAAGTCCTGATGATCCTCCCAATCCAAATGACAGAGGCCTAATCTCTAGAATCTACAAAGAACTCAAAAATCTAAACAGTAAAAAGTCAAACACCCCACTCACAAAATGGGGCAAAGAGCTGAACAGGCAGTTCACAGAGGAAGGAATACAAATGGCAAACACGCACTTAAGAAAATGTTCATCATCCCTAATCATCAGGGAAATGCAACTTAAAAGAACAATGAGATTCCACCTCACCCCAGTAAAGATTACATCAAAAAATCAAATAAAATAAATGCTGGTGAGGAAGTGGAGAAGTAGGAAGACTCACCCACTGTTGGTGGGAATGCAGGATGGTACAACCACTTTGGAAAGCAATCTGGAGACTCCTGAAAAAGTTGACTATAGAGATATCAACAGACTGAGTTATTGGTTTACTGGGCATCTACCCTAAAATCTTCAAATTACAGGCCAAAGAGATTTTCTCAACCATGTTTATAGTGGCTCAATTCATAATAGCTAAGAGCTGGAATCAACCCAGATGTCCATCACTAGAAGAATGGATAACTAAGATGTGGTATATATATACAATGGAATTCTATACAGCAGTAACAAAAAATGACACAATTAAATATGAGGAAAAATGGTTGAACCTGGAACAGATCATTCTCAGTGAACTTACCCAATCACAGGAAAAAAAAAATCACCACATAGTCTCACTCATCTACAGTACCTAACATGAATCTACCCAAGATGCCTTATATATCCAGCAAGCTTCTCGTGGACTAGACAATAGGATCAGTGGGGAGGGGGAGGAGGGGAAGGGAGCGTTTACAAAACACAAATCTAGACCCAAACGGCCATGGTACCATAAAATTCTACATCCTAAAAGGCAGACCAAATGGCTGAACCTTCACCAGGCCCTTACAGGGAAAACCTGACCCAGAAGACACTGGAGAGGGTATGATGAAGACTAACCTTAATCTTCTATAGCCTCTCTCCTCCCCCCTTCTCTCTATCTCTTTTATATTAGATATCTTTTTCTTCCTTTTCTTAGTGGGTGCTGACCTGTAACTCCCAGTACCTGCATGGGGCTATCATCCACAATGAGCTTTTGATCAGAGAGACCTACGAGGTTTCCTAAAGGAAAGACAGGTTTCTGTCAGTGTACTTGATGACCCACCAAAGGTTAGTGGTAAGACCCTACTACTGGAGACACCTTATGCGGTTGACACATAAAATGGAATGGCATGGCTAGAAGCTGGAAGAGAGTCAGTCCCCAGACAGTCAGTGTGTCTAGTGCCAGAAGGTGCTACATGGGCGACTGGGGGAAAATGACCAATATCTGTCTAAGCAACTCATGGTCTAAACTACTTAGCAGCAAATAACCTGTTGTCAAGCTCACACAAGTGCAATAGTGGCACACAGCCATGGTGGGAAACCATCTGCTCTTGATTCGGCTAACTGATCCCCTCAGTGGTATGGGACCCGTAGCTGGAGGTGAGAAAGAAGTCAGAACCACATCCCAACATAAGCCCACTCTCCATTATCAAGCAGCCACCAATCGTGGGCTACAAGAGGGCCTACACCTATTAAACTCTCTATAAAAAAGTAAGTGTTATCTCATTTGTCTGGTGCTAACTACCTCTCCATTGGAGAATGTGCTTCTCTTTTTCAGATAGACGTAGATCCTAAGGAGAGAGCCACCCCATCCTACCTCAGAAGGGCCCCAGTTGAAACCAAGAACAATTGGTAAACCAAGCAAGGGTGCTGTTTTCTTGGTGAACTGGATACCAGCACAAGGGTGAAGGAGATCAACAAGATCAACACAGAGAAAAATTGACTCCTACCAAATCAGAGATCCAGAGATCCAGAGGCCCCCAACACATCATCACTGAAGCAGACCAAAAATGAACCCAACATGGCTCAGGGAAATTTTGCGGAAGAGGGGGCAGAAAGAATGTCAGAGCCACATGTTGGGTCATGATATGCAGACATTTATCCTACCCATAACTGTGGGCTAACTCCAGAATGCATGACCCATATACCTCAACAAGGAGGAGTCAAGGGGAGGGGGTAGGTAATGGATGAGCCTAATAATGGTACCAAATTGACTGTATTTGCTGAGTACAAAACTAATTAATAAAAAAAGAAAAGAAGGGCTGGAGAGATGGCTTAGCGGTTAAGCGCTTGCCTGTGAAGCCTAACGACCCCGGTTCGAGGCTCGGTTCCCCAGGTCCCATGTTAGCCAGATGCACAAGGGGGCGCACGCGTCTGGAGTTCGTTTGCAGAGGCTGGAAGCCCTGGCGCGCCCATTCTCTCTCTCTCCCTCTATCTGTCTTTCTCTCTGTGTCTGTCGCTCTCAAATAAATAAATAAAATTTAAAAAAAGAATAAAAACATTCACAAACATATTAAAAAAAAAAAAAAAGAAAAGAAATATGAAGAGAACATCCCATAACAGCCAGCAATTTACTAGACAATATAGCTTCTGGTCTGAGATCACAGTGTAAATCTTTCTGTTTCTTTTGGTACTCTTCCTGATTGAACTTGTTTATAAACTGATATTTTATAAAAGTGGAAAACATCATTTTCTTCTAAGCTTCTTTACAAAAATAGGTGTTTCTTATGTTGTATTTTATAGAAATGTAACCCTGTTTCTGTACTGCCTATACCCAAGCATGAGTAAGTATCTCATCTGGTAGGTAACACACGGTAATAGTTTTCACCAAATGAGACAGATTGTACGTGAGTCAAATGGTTGCTGTCAAGAAAAACAAATATTCTTACCTCATGCATAGGAGAGCTAAATTTAGTACATATTGAAATTATTTTCAAGCATACGTGTCTTTTACAAAAAATCCTTATAGCTTTTGGATGCTGTTTTGATAGGATTATCTAGCAAACAGATCTTATTTGAAAAAATGTTTCAAGGACTATGTAAATCTGGTGGAATTCAGATTCTAACAACCTCATGATAGGCCTTTATTCTTGGCTTTAATAATTTTACACTAGTCATTAGAACTTTGTAATTATATCCAGAAAGGATTAGGGAATTGGCAAGACCAAAGCCTAATATTAAACAGCTTCTTATTCATAACAGCTACACTCCACCCTTCATATTACTAGGGATTTAACTTTAGATATTCCACTGAAAATAAATTCTGAGTGGGATTTATGAAAGCATATTAATGTGGCATTTTGAATAAATGAGTAATTGAATTCTAATTTATATTCTATGGTAAAATTTAATACAATTCCCTGAGAGTTTTGCTGATAATTATATATAACCTGAGAATCAATCAGCTCCTGATTAGTTATGGCCTTGGGGAACCAACATGTGCTGTTTAATATGTTCTTCACCATATTAGTATGTCCTTAAATCTATATAAATATTTAATAATCGAAATCTCTCAGCAACTCTGTGTAGTATACTATTACTATCCTCATTTTATTGATAAAATAATGCTGTTGAGTTACTAAGTAATTTGCCTAGATCATGTATCTAACAAGTACTTCTCCAAGTTCAATAAGCCACGTGATATTTGACTATTTCAACATATTAGGTGACATTGGAAAAAAGAGAGTTTCTTTAACTGATAAAAATAACACAGAATCAACCAAAAACAATAGTATTTGAAAATACCATAATGATATATGAAATTAAATGAATAACATGAAAAAGAAGGGCTGAAAATGTGGCTTAGCTGTTCAGGTACTTGCTGGCAAAGCCAAAGGACCCAGGTTCCATTCCCCAGTACCCATGTAATGTTGGATGCACAAAGTGGCACATGAGTCCAGAATTAGTTTGCAGTGGCTAGAGTCACTGGCATACCCATTCTCTCCCCAACTCTCTCTCTCTGTGCCTCTTTCTCCCTCTTTCAAGTAAATAATTTATATATATATTGAGGAGACAAAAGCTATTGAACTTGATAAGCAATGAGGTTTATGCCTCATGACTGCCTCCTCCCATCATATCTGGATACTCATTAATTATATCGTACCTGAAAAAAGGTAAGTACATCTAAATACATAAACTGTAAGCATCCATCATATCATAGACCAATTAAAGACACCAGACCACATGAGGTGGCAAATTTTTTAAAGTACCTTTCAGCTGAATTAAATACAAAATAAAATGACCCTGTCTCCATAAAATAAATAGAAATCCTTGTCTTCTTTTACTTTATGCTGGCAGAATGGTTCAAACACTATTCCCTCCTGAACCCTGAAGGCCTTACCACAGACCTGTGGGCTTCCAGCCCATGTCCCAACACTGGGAATCAGGGCTTTGCCTTCCTGTCTTTGTGGGCAACTGAGAAATGGCCCATTGGAAATTATAAGAGCAGATGTGGAAAGAAAGGGGATTGTGAACCCAAGTTTTCATGTTGAAGACACCGGATCCTTCTCCATGCCTCCTGCTAGCATGAAGTCAGTGGTTAGGGTGGAGTGGGCAGTGCCGAGGTCATTGTGGGTGAAGATGTGGGCTCAGAAGCACACAGGTTGATAACTGGATCAGTAGTCAGGGATAACTCAACTTTTTTTTAAAATTTATTTTATTTATTTGCAAGCACACAGACAGACAGAGAGAGATAGAGAGACAGAGAGAGAATGAGTGCACCAGGGCCTCCAGCCACTGCAAACAAACTCCAGACACGTCTGCCCCCTTGTGCATCTGGCTTATGTGTGGCCTGGGGAATCGAGCCTTGAACCGGGGTCCTTTGGCTTCACAGGCAAACGCTTAACCGCTAAGCCATCTCTCCATACCCTAACTAACTTTTGATGGAGTTAACTGAGTGCAGTGAAGAACTCTGCTCCACAGTGTGCTTACCACCTGTCCCTAGAATCTATCTAGTCACAGGCATCCCCTAATTATTTGTCAACACCATGCAAGCCTGAGGGCTTAATGAGTCAGGCTGTACACCAGGAAATGGCCCATAATCCCTAGCATTTTTGGACAGAACATCATGGAGGAAGGAAAACAAATGCTAAGAACACATAAACCATAAAAAAATTGAAGACGAATATAAGGAATAAATACCTGAAGTTCACTTCATGAAGATAATGAACTAATGACTGTAAACCACAGTTCAGCTGAAGTCTCTAAGAAAACCACAAATGCTCCCAGGCAGCACACTCTAGCTGCTATGGGTTTGCTAGTGGGGACTATAAAGACTATACACAATTTGGGTGGGAGAGATGGCTTAGCAGTTAAGGTGGTTGCCTGAGAAACCCAAGAACCTATGTTCAATTCTCCAAATCCCATGTAATCCAGCTGTAGAAGATGAAACACGTACAAGGTCACACATGTGCACAAGGTGGCACATACATCTGGTGTGTGATTAGAGTGGCTGGAGGCTGTGGCATGCCAACTATTTCTCTCTTTCTCTATCTCTCTCTCATAAAATATGGCCAGTCTGTTGGTCTTGCCTCAAAAAAAAAAAAAAACTATATGCAATTTGATCAAAGAACATTTTGGAAAAGTATAGTGGACAGTGTCAAGCTCATTGCTCATCATCCCCCTTAAATAGCATTTTATATTAAAAAAGGTAATATGATTTCACTAAAATGATAAATGTCATCTTCTCACCACCCACCTGATGATTCTTTTTTCTCAGACTTTTCCTGAGTAGCCTGTATTTTCACTTCCAAAGCCTTTTATCTCACCAAAATGACTGCTTTTTTTCAGTTTTATTTGATTTTGTTATACATAGTGACTGATAGTGTTTGTGTAACACAGGAATTAAGAAATTATTTTATTTTAATTTATTTATTTTACAGACACAGAGAGAATAGGCACACCAGGCCTCCAGCCACTGCAAATGAACTCCAGACACATGCACCACCTTGTACATCTGGCCAGCGTGGGTGCTGGAAAATCAAACCTGGGTCCTTTGGCTTTATAGGCAAACATTTCAATCTCCAAGCTATCCGTCCAGCCACAAGAAATTATTTTTAAGGGACTCTCATTATTTTAATTCAAAATTATGCCTTATGGAGCTTAAATAATACTGATTAAACTTAATGCATTGTTTTAAGTTCTGAAGGACAATTTCCCCACATAATATTTTTGAAAGTTGCCTTAAATGACTAATGTTTCCAGAAATTTGCCAGAAAAGTCCATGTAAAATGTGATAACTTAAGATAGGCAGCAAATAGATTTTGAGAGGGAAAAGTGGAAAATTTAATTAACTGGGAATGGTTTACTAATGAATTAGCAGTCCTCGTTAAACAGATGATTGACTTTCAGCTATTTGGTGATATAAAGAGGTTTTCTGTCCCCAGAACCAAAACCCACATGTGATAATATATATACCCATGTGAATACTTACTCAGTGGTTCAGAATATCGAGTGGCTACCAGACTGAATCAGAAACAAGGGTTTCAAAGATTGACTCCCAGCCGAACATATTTCTGTCTTTCATCTTCTTAAACAAATTTTGTGTGATTAATGAATAAAATGAACGAAATTATTTTTCTTATATTCTGATCATTAGAGACAAACAACCAAATACATAGACTATTGCGTGTTATGTATGTATACCTGTGTTAAACACTAAGGAGAGTAACAAGGCTAGGGACTGTGGGGGTAGAGTACGGTTTCGGTCAGGAGAGCATTGGCATTTTAACTAATATTTACAAAGGAAAGGAAGGGAACTTGGAGGATAGCAGGGTGGCAGGGTGGGATGTAATTCCGAAGATGGAATAGTGGAGAGCAGTGTTCTGAAGCTGAAAACATATGCTGGGTGACACCTAGGGGACAGCATGGCTATACTGGTGTGAAAGAGGGTTGGGACATTGCTCAGAAAATCAGATAGCTCCCTAGAGGCCCAAATGGTGAAATTCCTTTTTACTTCAACAAGACCTCTATTTTCATTCAGATTTTTGCTAGAGAGCCATGGAAAGAGATTAAACAAAATACTAACACAGTGTGACATGTTTTGTAACAGCTTGTTTTCAAGACAACTCAGCTTGCCATGGATCATTACAGCATTCAATTCAAAAAATATTTCATTGTTGAAATCTTTAGACTTGATCTAAAATTAACTCCAAACCCTTACTTTGCATGAATAGGTTAAAGCCCTGTAGATGGTAACTTTCCCAAGACGATGCCTATTGTTGGTGGCTGAACCAAGTCTATTTAAGTTGGAGTAGACTGGAAATGCAAGGCCTGAGGGCTGTGTATGACAGAGGGAAATATATTGGCTTAGTTGAAGAGACCATATGCTGGTAAATGGATGTAATAAGAACTTGGGTTTATATTAGATTTGTTAATTTTTCAATAGTCATAGTCAAAAATCCTCATTTGCACCTCTTATCCCACTGAGAATGTTCTCATTAGTTTTTCCATAGTCTAGATATTAATTACTTCTGTAGAAACTGGAAACTAAATAATATGCTGACCTTACAGTAAGAAGAACCAACTCTATTACATACTGAATAAAGTAGACATGACTCTGAGTTTGAAAGAAAGCTCCCTAGCTAACAGAAGAAAAAAACAGTTTCTGTTGAACTAATATCCCTTCTTAGAGAACAGTTTCAGTGATAGGCTTTTGGACCAAGGCTTTTTATCATGGGGGGAGGGGGGCATGTTAGCCTTTGAGCTATTCATATGCCAGTGCACCTGAACAAACCTCTGGTTCCTCAGGTGTAAATAGTTTCCTGGTAGAGTATGCTGCCCTTCACCAAGTTTGAAGTGTTCCTTTGGGTTGTGGTTTTGTTGAATTTTATTACAAAAGACTACCTCAGCTATGTGTTTTTCTCAAAGACAAAATGCTCCTTTCCCATATAGATAGAGTTGTTCTCATCTATCCTGATATCTAGAACCATGTATTTTAGATCTCAGCTTTGATGAATTCATATACAGTAGATAGGAATTTGACTATCTTTCATTTTATTAAAAAACATGTACAGTTTTAAAACAAAATTCTCAAGGTACATGCAACACTAAAAACCTGTGTGGGCTTTAAAATTATTCTTGGGTTTATTTTTAGTGTTGCATGTTAAAAGAACTTTTGTATTTATCTAGAAGAGTGGAGGAGACCCATAGCCAATGTAGGCATCTGAGAGGAAACAGAGAAGAAGATAATAAAGAAAGTTACCATTCATTGATTATATCCTAAGTATTAAACACTATGTATTCATGATCTTGTTAGTCTTAATAATATCATCTATTCATTGATTTGTACATTTATTTACTTTTATAATATGATCTATGATTATATTACATATATACTTGATGAAAAAATATGTTCTACATTACATAACTTATCATTGTTATTTTGTTCATTCATTTCTTTGTGTTTTGTTGAGCCTTTGTTTCTTTCCCCGTTCTGGTGTCTTCCTTTGTGATTAAGTGATTTTTTTTTTTTTTTTTTTTAGTGGTATACTTGAGTTCTTGCTTTTTATTTTATTTTATTTTGCTTTTTGCACCTCAAGTGTTTTACTTTGTGTTTACTGTGATGTTTACAGCAAGCCATCTTGTAGTTCTGAAAAGTGCATTGAAATTGTTAGCAACTCACTTTGATTACAAAAACACACAATGAAAGGCTACACTTTTACTTCATTGCCTCTCCCAATTTGAATTTTACCAGCACTATTTAAGTATTTTATGACATATATCCATTACATAATTATAGTTGCTATTTATTTTGATAGTTTCATCCTTTAACTTTCATGCTAAAGACACAAGTAATTTACATGCCACCATTCTACTATCAGAGGGTTCTGGAGTTGATTGTATACTTATATTTCCCAGG
Source organism: Jaculus jaculus (assembly GCF_020740685.1). Classification (NCBI taxonomy): domain Eukaryota; kingdom Metazoa; phylum Chordata; class Mammalia; order Rodentia; family Dipodidae; genus Jaculus; species Jaculus jaculus. The sequence continues at coordinate 96,946,939 of NC_059103.1, read as the reverse complement.
AAGTCTTACACTGCAGAGGATCTCATCTTACTCATGTGTGTCAGTTTTTCACATTTTTTATAACATAAGACTTGTACTGATAATGTCATCCATTTTGGTTCATCAGGAAAATTATTTAATTCTTATTTATTTTTAAAGGACAGGTTTAAGGTATTTTTCCTCTTAAGCATTTTGAATATAATACCCCACTCTCTCCTGCCCTGAAAAGTAACTGCTGAGAAGTGTGATTCTACATACATTGACTCTTCCTACATGTAATTTGTTTCTTTTCCAATGTTTTCAGTATCATATCACAGCCTTTACTTTTGTAGTTTCATTATAAAATATTAGTCTCATTTGGTTTGAATATAATTGGAGATCTTTGACTTTCCTATAGGTAGATATTTATGTATCTTTAGGTATGGAGTATTTTTTTACTATTAGTTACATTACTAAGTTTTCTATCCCTTTATACCATTTTCTGTTTATGTCTAAGGACTCATACTTTTGCTATTTTAATGTTACATAATGCTATTTTAATGTTACATAATGTTACATACATGTTTTGGTGTGAGTGTGATGCTGGCTTCATAGAGGAGTTCTGTAGAATTCCTTCCTTTTCTATTTTATGGAAAATTTTGAGAAGCAGTGGTGTTAGTTCTTCTATGAAGGTCTGGTAAAATTCACCAGTGAATTCATCTGGGCCTGAAATTATTTTAGTAGGGAGACATTTTATAAGTGTTTGCATCTCCATACTTGTTATAGATATATTTAAATAGTTTATCTTATCTTGATTTGATTTTGGTAGGTCATATGAATCAAGGAAATCATCCATTTCTTTCAGATTTTCAAACTTAGAGGCATATATGTTCTTAAAGTTTGTACTTTTAATTTTCTGAATTTCTTTGTTATCTGTTGTAATGGTGCCTTTATATTCTCTAAATTTACTAATTTTAGTCTCTTCTCTTTTCTGGAAAAATTCGCTAAGGGTTTATCAATCTCATTTATCTTTTCAAAGAACCAATTCTTTGTTTCATTGATTCTTTGGATTTTTTTTTTTTTTTGGTTTCCATTTCATTAATTTCTGCCCTAATCTTTATTACTTTTTCTTGTCTACTTATTTTTGGCCTAATATATGGTAAATTTTGGAGAAGATTTCATGGATTGGTGAGAAAAATATGTATTCTGCAGATTTGGGTGGAAAGTTCTGTAGATATTCATTAGGTCTAGTTGATCTATGATATTGTTGACCTCTATTATTTCCCTGTTGATTTTGTGCTTGGATGATCTGTGTATTGATGAGAGTGGGGTACTGAAGTCTCTGATTATGATGATGTTGGTGTTTATTTCTCTTTCATTGTCGAATAGATTTTCTTTTACAAACTGTGGAGCACCTGTGTTTGGTGCATATATATTTATGATTGTGATGTGCTCATGTTGGATCATTCACTTGATGAATAAGAAGTGGCTTTCTTTGTCCTTTTTGATTACTTTTGGTTTGAAGACTATTTTATCAGATATTAATATGGCATCACCTGCTTGTTTTTTATTTCCATTTTCTTGGAATACCACTTTCCAACCTTCCACCCTTAGGAGTTGTCTATGAGATGGGTTTCTTGAAGACAGCAGAAAGAAGCGTCCAGTTTTTTGATTGATCCTGATAACCTGTGTCTTTTGATGTGTGAGTTAAAACCATTAATATTTAAGGTTATTATTCTAAGATTTGAATTAATCTCTGCCATGATGAGGCATTTTATGGGGTTTGGTGCTTTATTGTGTTTTGTACTATTTTGAGCCTAGTCTATTTTGGTTTTTGTGATCTTCTTCTTGTTGGCTCTTCAGATTGGTTGTTAGATTATTCTCTGTGGAGTAATCCCTAAAGTTTTGTCTGTAGCTTTGGCTTTGTATTCATATAATCATAGAGTTGAATTTTTTCATGTAAAGTTTTCCTTTAGCAATTTTTATAAAGGATAAATTTTCTGGCTAGAGTAGCTTGGGTTGGAAGCCTTAGATTTTTAGACTTTGCAGTATTCCATTCCAGGCCCTTCTGCCTTTCAGGGTTCCATTAATAAATCTGATGTGATTGCCTTTGTATGTTGTGAGTTGTTTCTCTATGGCTGCTTTTAACACTCCCTCTTTGTTTTCATTGTTAAGAGCTTTAACTATGATGTGCTTTAGAGAGTTCCTTCCTTGGTCCTGTATCTTTGGTGTTCTGTGAGCTTCTTGTATCTGGATGGGTCTGTTTTGAGAGATTCATAACATTTTCTTCAATAGTTTTGTTGAATATGGTCTTTATGCCTCTGGCTTGGATTTTCACTCCTTCGGTTATATCCATGATCTGATATTTGGTCATTTAAGGTGTCCTACAGTTCCTTCATATTCAGTTCACTTGGTTCTTTTGGATTTAGTAGTTTTTGGCCTCCTGATCAATTTCTTCTGTTTTGTCTTCCAGGTCAGAGGTTCTGTCTTCTGCATGAGTAATTGTAGGTGAGGGGTTCTAGAAAGGTTTTTTTTTTTTTTTCTTTAAATAAAATTTTATTTTCTTTAAAATTAATACAGATTACTTATTTTAAATTAAAAAGAATAATGTCATTTAAATTTGAAAAATAATTGAATTTTACAAGTACCTGTATGTTTTAAAGTACTAAAACACATGCACATATTGTTTTTTTTCCCATTTTGAATGTACTTTCTTTATTTCTGACCAGACAACTCTGAGCTTATACAGCCTAATGATCATTATGCTCATATTTCATGATTTTATTGTGTGTGCCAATTCATATTTATGTGCACTTATCAATTCTAGTTAAGTCTACTTTTGGTAAGGGTATACTGTATATGAGTTTATAGAATATTTGGCCAGAAAGAAGTCATTGCAGAATGTAATCCATCTGTGGCATTGCAGAGACATTTATCATACCAATAACTGGGGGCTAATGCCACAATGCACGACCCATTTTCATTAACAAGGAGGGTCTAATGGGAAGGGGTAGATCACAGATGAGCCTAAATAATGGTACCAAACTGCCTGTATTTACTGAAAAGAAAACTAATAAATTAAATTAAAAAAAAAAACACTCCCACCAAGGCCCAGAGAATTTTGAGGAAAGATTGTAACAGTCACAGAGTAGAGGGAATGTTCAGAGGTACTGCTCCTCTACCCCATCCCTTAAAATGAATGTCTGCTGCTCTCACATCTTATAACCCACAACCCCATGATGAATACAAGTAATTCCACTGAGAAGGGCCCTCAGTGGAATGGGTACAGGGAGGAAGGAAATGATGGTACCAACATATTATATGACCATACATAGTGTTTATGTAATTAAAAAAGAAAGAATAAGCAATAAATAAATAAATAAATAAATAAATAAATAAATAAATAAAAATGAAAGCATGGAATTGGGCATGGTGGTGCATGCCTTTAATCCCAGTACTCAGGAAACAAAGGTAGGAAGATCATCATGAGTTTGAGGCCACTGTGAGACTACATAGTGAATATCAGGTCACCCTGAGCTAGAGTGAGACCCTACCTCAAAAAAAAAAAAAAAAAAAAGAGAGAGCACGTATAGATTATTTTTTCTTAAAATACAATGGATCTAGAAAGGTTTTTATAATTTCTATTTGATTTTTGTTTTCTGTAGTGTTATTTTTCACTGTGTCCATCTCTTTTTTTGAGGTACAATTTAAATTTGAGTTCTGGTTTTCTTGATCCTTCCTGGAGTTCATTCTTGCATTTGATCAAGTCTTCATTAAGCTTAATTAATTGGTTGTTGAGATCTTCCATTTCTTGACTTACCTTCAATTTATTCATATCTCTTTGAAGGGTTCTAACATTTTCTTCCATCAAGAGAGGCCTACTGTCAAAAGCTGAATGCTCTAGGAGACTATTCTGTTCAATTTCATTGACACAGTTGCTTCTTCTTTGATGTTTTGCTTCAAGTTCAGCGATTTTTTTAAATAGGTCTCATTGGTTTTTGTGTTTTCATTTTGGGAATGAATTTCTATTGATTTCTCTATGATTTCATTGGAGGATTCCATTGTAGGACTAGGTGTCCTTGGTGGAGATCTCTCAGTTTTCTGACTTTTGTTGGCTTTTTTACTTTGTTGTCTACTCATTTTAGGAAGACTGTTTATTTTATTGAGGAGGAAAGTAACTTTTTGTTCTTTGACCCATGTACCCTCTGACTCAGGTGAACAAGGATGTTGGTACACAGTGGTCAGTCAGGATACCAGAGCAAAAGGCCTGATTCCACAGCTCACATGGACCAGTCCTCCCCAGGCAAGGCACAATGGGACCTCCCCCCACCAGGGGACTGGGAGGAGCAAGGAATCAGTGATCTGGCCTACTCACTCCATGCTATGCCCTCCAGAACACAGACTGGCTTGGGGAACTTGGACCAGGGAACTGGGAGGATCCAGGAAGGAGGGGTCTGGCCTACTCACTCCAAACCAATGTGCCCACCTGCCTGCACATTGTATGAGCAGGCAACCCAGACAGGGGAAGTGGGAGGAACCAGGAAACAATATTTTATCAACTAATGACATCTTAGTTTCTTTTGTAATTTAATGACTACCTTAAATATGTCTTAATCCAGCAACTTTCCTATACATATTTTATATGAATTCAGAATAGCTTTAAAATCTCTTAAGTATATTTTCAAATTGGGCACAGTGACGTCTCTCATCCAAGGAAGATCATTCCCTAACCCAATATTTATCTTGTTGGGAACTTGTAGGATAAACTAATCATTTACCTCTTTTGCTGATTTTAATTACTATATGGTGAGTATGTGAGCATTCTTCAAAGCACGAGACATGGATGTGTTAATTGAACTTTAAAGTACTATAGGAATCATAAAAGTATAACATTAAGTGAGAAATTGACTTTTGAAATGATAGCACTAAACTCAAACATCATCATTTCAAACCATTGCCAAAGAAGAGAACTTATTCCCTCTAAACACAGCTGCTTGGTCTTCTCTGAAAGTTATCTAGTGAAAGATGTCTTCATGGAGCAAACATTGCTGTGTGTCTAGCTTTCATAAATAGCAGTTGCTCATTTGCTATTATTGTGAGTCTTATTTGTATACTTAAAATTAAGAACATAGGAAGTATAAAGTCCTGGTTGGCAGTGCTTCAGATGAGTATGGTATGTGCCATGATGGTCTTATCAAAATGTTGAAGAAAATTAGCTAATGAGCTTGTGCTCACAGCTATGTGCTCCTCAAAGCAGGAGTAAAAGCAGGCAATCAGCTCATTCTTTAAGCAAACCCTGCATTTTCATTGTAGTTGTCATCACAAAATTCTCATGACAGGTTTCTAGCCACAGTTTCTTCCTTCACTGAAGCATATCCATGCAAATGTCCATTCCCATAATGCCCATGTTTAAGGTACCCTCTTGTTGCTTGGACAAAATACCTGACCTACAGCAGCTGATGGAATGAAAAGATTTACTTTTGCTTACAGTCCTGGGCACAGGAAAGAATGGCATAAAAAGAGGCTGGACATCACAATCTGCTGCAGTAGGCCATGGGAAACAGCAACAAGCATCAGCTGAGCTCTGGTAATGAGGAGCTCATTATAATACCCCTACACCTGCCCCCAACAACATACCTCTTCCAGCAATGCTTCAACTCCCAAATTGCCACTAGCTGGGACCAAGAATTCAGAGCATATAAGTTTATGGGGGACATCTGATTCTAACCACCACAAGGCACTCCCAATTTTGCATTTCTTCATATTGTCCTCACATCCATCTTGCAAGTATTTCTCACTTTCCTAAAGATGGGCTCAGTCCACAAAGAATAATAAAAGCTGGTAAATGTAACTCAGGACAAATAAACAGACTGGGTTTAAAAGCATTACTGGAGATTATGGCTATAAATATTTGCTTTCAAAATGAACAAACTAATTAAAAGAAATTGCATCATGCAGAACACATGTGAAGCAGAATATCAAGAAAGTACACATAACATTTGTGAAAATGATTATTCAATTTGACATTCAAAATCACTTTAGTAGTGAAGATAAAAAGAACATATAAAGTGCCAAAATTACATTGTTGACACTACTTTTTGTATATACCATAAATTGGATCAAATATAAAGTAGAAAATATATTAAAAACATATAATCAGTAACATAACAGAAGTGTGATGCACTAGACATCTAGCACTTTAAAGCTGAAAAGAGCTTTAGAAATAATTAAATGTACTTCATTATACCAAAAAGAAACTTCAGCTCAAGACAGTTAAAGGTCTTGCCCAAGGTTACAAAGTCCTTAAGGGAAGCAGCAACAGAAAGCTTTTCTGTCTCTCAAGCCAGTACTTTCCCCTATTACTTAAGATTAGTAATAGCAGAATATTAAGGCTTACCTTGTTAAAGCATAAGGATTTTGTAAATCTGGTTCCAATACGTCTCTCCCTTTCCCTTCATGTCTCTAGCTCAGCACAGTTCAGCCAAACCATGTTTGTGATCACAAGACAAAGATGCAATAAAGGAGAGTTGTCTCATTATGAAGAGTGATAGTTATGTATCAGAGGAAAAGCTGCCTCCATCTTGGAAAGCAGTGATGACATTGAGGAGTGGTGGGATATCATACAAAACATATGTTGTTTTTCCATAATTCCAAGAAAAGTCCATTAATTGATTCAAATTTTACATATTAAATGGTTAGCAATTTCAGAATTATTCTAGCTTCTTAATAGTGAGCAAAAAGAAAAAAATACAAACACCAAAGAGAAGTATTACAAACAAACAACACATGACTGTGATTTTCACTGTAGCAAAGCAATAACCGTGCATGCATCAAAGGTCAGCATGTAATGTAATGAGAGACTGCCATAGGGGAGGTATCCAAACACTCTTAAGGCTGCTTGCTATATTTCAGGTGTGTCCTGGAATGATGAGAAGCCAAATTTTGTTGAATAATTCCCCATGGAGAGCAGCAGTGAACTGATCCTGGATGGTCAGTCCTTTAGGGTTTCACAGTGAGGCTATGTTCACAAGCACAAGTGCATCAGAAAACCCATAATACATAGTGTGCATGGCTGTCCAGATATAGTTGATTGTATACTGTAACTTGTTGTTCCTAGGACATACTTGCAAATAGAGAAAGAATAAAGAAAAGTAGTATTCTCGCTATCCATGAAGTCAATATGGCACAAACTTGTGTATGATGGAAGAATATAGCTTTCAACATTGCTTTTTATATCTTCCATAGGAATGGGAAAAGGTTATACTATTCATACTCAGCAAACATATGTGAATTATCAGTGGTACCAGAGGATAATATTCTCCCCAAATTATTGTAGGCATGGTTAAAAATGCAACAAAAGCTTTAAAATTTTTCAATCAAAAATGCAGACATATTAATTGTATCTCAGCTTTTAGATTCTGAAATTTGCATTGTGCCCCATACCATACAAAAACATTATTATGGGCTGGAGAGATGGCTTAGCGGTTACGCGCTTGCGTATGAAGCCTAAGAACCCTCGTTCGAGGCTCGATTCTCCAGGACCCACGTTAGCCAGATGCACAAGGGGGCGCACGTGTCTGGAGTTCGTTTGCAGTGGCTGGAGGCCCTGGCGCGCCCATTCTCTCTCTCTCTCTCTCTCTCTCTCTCTCTCTCTGCCTCTTTCACATAAATAAATAAAAATAAACAAAAAAATAAAAAAAAACATTATTATGATTTTCTTTTACTTCTTCTTTAGTATTACAGTATTTGAAATAGTTTACTAGTTATAGGAATACAAGCTAAATATTTTATAGAAAACTTGTCATATTTTTCTTGCTCTCTCATGTGCCTTATAGCTATTCTTGTGACTTTTCCAAAGTAAGTTGCTTCTCATTGGAGCATGTTCCAAGGATCCCAATGCACTGTTGATTTGTACTATGTTAATACTGTGAGCTACTGTTCTAATATTTGTTTTTCCTGTCTAGAATTTAAAAACTTCCCTACTCTCATCAATATGGAATACAGTTGCTTTGCCTTCTTTCCATTTGTATGGGGTAGGGATGATATTCAAAAAGACTAATCAAAACATCTCAGCTCACTAGATATACTAGTTGGTCCAGAAATAGGAAAATGTCCAATATGATTAAAGTTCTTTTGAACATTACAAGAACAGAGTGTTTGATCATGAAAGATCATATCAACATAGAGCTTCAAGAGACCATCTTTGCTACAACAGAATAAATATGTACTAGATAAGACAGCAAAGAGGAAAGCAAAGTTGAAAGATGCAAAAAAGAGAGCTTTTCAAAGGATGTTGAACACTGGCTAGCCACACTTTTAGCTAATACTGTGCATGAAGTCTCTCATTATATAAGGCAATAAATTTGGGCTTAAAAATCAAGTTATTTAACTCATATTTAAGAGTAATAAATAATAGATGGCTGAACAAAACTGCAAGTGTAGAAACAGAATTAACTTTTAAAAATCTCATAATTCCATAGAAAGTGTTTAAACTGTGTATCTGTATATGTCACTGATTGTCAGGCACAGGCTGAAGTCTTCAGGACAGGGTCTGAACTGCCAGGCATGGCTAAGGACCCCCGAGCTACAGGAAGCTACTCCCTCTCCAAGTCCAGCACACCTGAACTTAGGCTTTGCCCATAGCCCTGTTACTTTTGGCCAGTTGCCTAGGAAATTCCTTATCAGCCGGCAGCCTTCACACAGTCCCGAGACCCTAGATCAACTGACTCCCCCCCCCTGCCATTGCTTCTGTGCCAGAATGAATGTCCCCATATGCTAATTAGGCATCCGAAATGAGCTTGTTACATCCAAACCCCTTAGGGTCTACCCCCCAGATGCTTATAAACCCATTTCACTGATGATAAACTGAAAGAGATGTTCACTGAAACTCCAGAAAGCCTTTTACTTTCGAGTGCTCACCCACCCGGGTTACCGGGCATCTCCGGGGGACTGCGGCTGGCCCCAGAGCAAGAACCCAGGAACCCAAAACTGCTCTATTCAACATCTAACTTATTGTGTTTATCATTTTAGAATAAGGTAATTAATGATTAATGAAAATTAAATATATATTTACGAAAGGGTAGGGGGATAAAATTTGGTTAAAGGAAACTACATTTTCTAATTCATTCATTCATTTATGCAGCAATAATTTCTTAAGTGCCTGTTTTGTACTAGGTACTGCTCTAGCTCCTGAGAACATAGAAGTGACCATAATCATTGATCTTGATCTACAACAGTAGATGACAAGACAGGAAACAATCTGGACAAATGAATTACATAAACATAAGATAAGAAATAATAATGTTAAGTTTGCCTTTATAGAGGGAAAATTGTGTTATATTTTTATATCAGAAACCAAGAAAGGCTCACTAAGATGGACTCTTTGGAGTAAAGGCCATTTCAAGGAGAGGATATAGAAAGTGCAATGGCACTGGGGTGGTGGCTGGCATGTCTCAGAGAGTAGTAGTATGAAGTATGGACAGTATGGCTTGGGTAGAATCCAAAGACAGGATAGTAGGTGGAGATGAAATCAGGGAGGTAAAAGGGATATTATGCATTGTCTGGCTAGGAGCATAGGAAAGGTTGCTATTGTTTTCTGAAGCAGATGGAAAACCACTGATGAGATTCAAGAAAACATGGCATGATTTTGGGCAAGTGGAAGCAGGCTACTACACTCCTAAGCCCTCACCCAGTAGCACACTTCCTCCAAGGATCCACTTTCCAAATTGCTTTGAGCTGGGGACCTACCATTCAAAACACATGCATTAAGGGGAACATCTGATTCAAATTACCACATATATATATTCACAAATTCTAGGTATTAGGACATTAGCATATCTGGAAACATAATTTATAAAACTAACAGGCCATTTCTTTGGGTGTTTTAGGCATCATTAGTCTACTAATAAAAACATTTCGACAAGCTAGCAACAAATACTTCTTCCTAGCCTGACATAATGGGAGTAAGTGTATCCTTCTGCAGGTCAGCAATAGGCTAGACTTAAACTACTTCCTGTGTTGTAATTAATCAAGCCAGGCCTGCTTAGATTTTTGGGTAGTAATGGTACTTTCTTCATCACTTCCTCCTTACCTTTACCACACACAGCTTTACCTATAACATCTTCTACAAAAACAAGCCAATTTTCACATGCTTCTGTGATGTTAGAAAAATGTATCTTCTCCTAACCCTGCTTCATTACTTCTGAAAGTTTTAGCATGTACCTTCCTTTTCACTTTGTGAATATTCCATCTTTTGCTACAAAATAAAAATAAAACGGAGTGGCCTCCTAATGGCTTTGCTTTTCCACACAGCCCTCATGTGTGTGACAGGCTTTCTCAGTGACAAGGTGTTCAAGGAAACCTCACCTTTTACTGTTTACTATTTGCCTATTATATCAGTCATTTTTTCACTGCTGGAACAAAGTTCTTAACCAGAACAAGTTTATGGAAGGAAAATGTTTGCTTTGGGTTATAATTTTGAGGGGAAGTGTCTCTCATGGTGGTAGTAGATATTTGGTGTTACATCTTTACACCAGCATTGAAGAATTAGAAGTTAGTACATAAATACCAAAATGGGATTGATTATAATGCCAGCACCAGCCCCAGCAACAGACTTCCTCCAGGAAGTCTACATATCCTGAGACTCCACAACTTCCAACAGTGCCACCAATAGTGGGTTAAGTATCCAAATGCATGAGTCTATGGAGGACATTATACATCAAACCATCACACCCATGAAAGCACTATAAGCCAAACTGTTATAAAATGGAAGTGGTGAGGTCATTGGAATTTATGAAAAGAGAAAAGAAGCAGAAGTATTGGAAACAATGCACAGAAGACTCCTACATGAATCTATTTGTAAAGGTGTGCTAGAGTTCTCAAGGCCAAAAGAACTGTAGGTTTTATACATAGAGGGAGAGATTTGTTTTAAAGTATTGTTCTTGCAATGATGTAGGTGTGGCAAGTCCAAAATCTGATGGAAAGGGCTTTAACGGAGATTCAGGAAGAGACACATTTGAATATCAAAGAAGATTATGCTGGACATTCCAAGAGAGAATTGTTATATATGAATTACTGGAATGAACTCGCTGGTGACATAGAAGAAGGCAGTCTATGAGTAAGACAGAAAAACCAAGATTATAGGTAACTTAAAGATACTGGCCATCACAAAGTGAAGGGTATAACAGTGAGAAATACTTTCTGTTTGGTGGATAGTCTTTAAAGAGAAGGATTGAAAGAACTTTGCACAAGGTGCGAGAATGTAATACTAATAGCACCAAGTATATTGACAGTTTCAATCCTTCCCAGATGAAGACAGGGAGAACATGACCGGCTTTGAAACAATGAAGGATTTTACTCTTGCAGAGAGCAAGAAAGCATGCTACCATGGCATGCCTTAGGAGTGGGGCGCTAGTGAGACATTGCAGGCTGTGACTTAGGGGGAAGGACATGAGGAAGGAAGCTGGAGCATACTTAATGTAGACGTTAGAAAGTGTTCTCTAGCTAAGTGATTCAATAAATCTTATCTTCAGGAAAATCACACTGGAGTAAAGGTTAAGATGCAATTGTTAAAAACAAAAGTAGAAATTAATTGTTTTCAGTAATAGAGAGGGATATTTTCTATTTGGGCTGAAGCACACTGAACTTATTTTTTTTGCCTGTGCTTAGATGAAACTATAAAATAGTCTCATTTTGTTTCTCTTTAGCACAGTCTTAGAGTTTGAACTTGACATTCTGTGATATTATTTGCATCCAATAATAATAATCTGAGGTACTTTCCAGATGAAAGTGCTGGTCTTTATGGGTTTAAAAATCTGTAGGACACTGGGAGTATCGGCACCCCAAAGCTGAAATCTATAAGGAATAAGAGGAAACCCAGGAATATGAATGGCTTCAACCCAAAATTGTAACTCTGATGTGATAATCAACTTGTGCATTTGTTGGTTTTACTAGGAGTAAAAAATAAAAAGTGAGGTTTCCATGTCCATTGTGTCAATGAGATGTGACACCAGATATCTTCTCCCACTGTGTTTGCTCCACCACTAGTGACACTTCCCCTCAAAGCTGTAAACCAAAGCAAACCTTTTCCTTCCATAAACTTGTTCTGGTTAGGAACTTTGTCCCAGCAATGAGAAAGTAACCGGTACAATAGGCAGAGTAAAGAGTGAAAGGTGAGGTTTCCTTGAACACCTTATCAATAAGAAAGCCTGCCACACACACACACACACACACACACACACGAGGGCCGTGGGTGACAGCAAAGCCATCAGGAGGCCACTCTGTTTTATTTGTAGCAAAATATGGAATATTCACAAAGTAAAAAGGTGGATACATGCTAAAACTTTCGCAAGATGTGAAGCAGTGGTAACCGGGTTAGGAAAACATGTTTTTCTAACATTAGAGAAGCATGTTAAAATTGGCTTGGTTTTGTAGCAGATGGAATAGGTAAAGCTGTGCATGGTAAAAGGTAAGGAGGAAGCCATGAAGCAACTTCCACACTTACCTAAAACTCAAGGCCTGGAACTTCTGGTCAAGATGGCATCGGTCTAAACATGCCACACCTCCCAGGGAAGGAAAGGCAAGACATTTAGGGTTCATTGGTCCTTCTAAGGGTGGGCAAACTCTAATAGAATGCCAGTGGGCTGGTGCAGAGGAGCAAAGTAGAGAATCTGCTGATTCTCATGCCCTGGGGTTGCCCACCAGTACCCCAACCCCCTCAAGCAGCTGCTCCAGCCATAGTCACAGCCTCAAGTTTCTCCTGTACTAATCTCAGGCAAGTGGACCCCGGCCAGCAGGCAAGCTTAGCTCCACGCATGCCTCCAAGCTGGCAAACACCATCCCACTGATCATTGTCCCGGACTCCGGCACTCAGACCCAAGCCAGCAGGCTAGTGTTCCCCTAGTAGACCTCCAGGTGTGAACACCACCCTCCTTGCTGCTGCCTCCTACCCATACACGGGCCCATGAAAGCAAGCTAGGTCCCAGGAGGTCACTTGTGGACGCCATCCCACTCACTGCTGCCTCCCACCTCCATATGCAGACCAGATCACCAGGCTAGTTACCCCTGCTGCCACCAGTGACCTCCACACACAATTTCCCTCTGATCACGGATCAGGCCAGCAGATAGGCTCTCCCCCCCCCACCGAGACTCTCCCATCACAGGGGGACTCCACACAGGGCCTGCATGTCATCTGACCCACAGTAGTCCTATATCCCTTCAGGATGTGACAGTCCCATCCACCTCCTGCTACAGAGTCCCAAGGGACCTGCTGCCCCATCCCTTTGCCCTTCAGTATGGCAGATCCATCACACATTCCCATCCATTCCCCCCTCTGCGGGCCAGCCACACCACCAGTCTGCTTTGTACCATTCTGCCCTAATCCCTGTCCCCTCCAGTCACCTAATCACTAGTCCCATACCCCGAATCATGGGACAACAAGCCCCTTCATCAGGTCCTGGGCCCCACCAGAGCCTCACTGGCTCCTTTCCTCTGGGTAGGCAGTCCCCATTGCCATCAGAAGCCTAGTGGAAGCAAACACAAGAGAGAATAATCATTAAGACACTTCAAGGGTAGACTATAGCTTCATCCTACATTAAATAAGATTCCTACACTGTGATGGGGAGACCACAGGGCAAAAGGAATAACATGAAATATCAAATGAAAGTAAATCCAACAAGATTGCCCAGTCCCACAACAGATGTCTCTAATCAAAACATAGGCGAGAAAATAGGGTCAGAACCCTAAAATGAATATGCAAAGTATGCAACCCTGACCAAGCAAATAGCAGAACTTGCAGAAAAGCAACAAATGGCTGACAACTGTATAAATGCTGTCCTTACTAGATTAGACCTAACCTAATATAGAAGAACCAGGAAGGCTTTCAAAGACAATTAAGAGATCTGAAGGACAGTGAAAAAAGACATTAGGGACTAGAGAGATGTCTTAGTGGTTAAAGCATTTGCTTGCAAAGCCAGAGGACCTGGTTCAATTCCCCAGAACCCACATAAGCTAGATGCACAAGATGGGGCATGCATCTGGAGTTCGTTTGCAGTGGCTGGAAGCCCTAGCATGCCCATTCTCTCCCCCCCTCTCATAAATAAATAAATATGAAAAAGAAGACCTCACTAACCAGCTGGCTAAACTCAATGAAGACATAAAGAAATGCCAGGATGAATTACAAGAAGCCTTAAGAAAATCAGAAAATGGCATGGAAAGGGAACTTGACAGAGGGATGGAAACTATACTTAAAAAAGCAGTGGAAAATACAAACTAACTTGAAGAAGCCTAAAACTCTATAAAAGCTCTCAAGAATAGAGTCAGCCATGTGGAGGATAGAAACTTCAGAACTGGAAGACAAAAGAGAAGAGTATGTGAGACCAAAAGTTTCAATAAATTCAAAAATTTTTGTGAACAAAACATGAGGGAACTGTGGGATACCTTTCAACATGCCAGCATTCTGGTCATGGGAATGCCAGATGGGAAAAATTCAGACCAAAGGTATGGAGAACTTATTCAACAAAATAATGAAAGAAAATTTTCCATCTCTCTTAAAAGAAAGCTCTATCAAGTTATAAGAAATTAGCAGAACTCCAAACAGACTGTACCAAAGGAGAAATTCTCCAAGACATATTATAATTAAGACTCTAAATATGAATACCAAAGAGAAAGTCCTAAAATTATCTAGGGAGAAACAATACATTACATTACATATAAAAGAAACCCCACTGGAATTACTTCAAACTTCTCAATGGAAACCCTGAAAGCCAGAAGGGCCAGGAATGGAACACTGAAAACTCTAAGGTCCTATGGCTTCCAAGCCAAACTACTCCACCCAGCAAAAATATCCCTCATAGTAGATGGTGAAAGAAAAACTTTCCATGATAAAAACTCAGCTTTACAACTATATGAACATAAAGCCAAACCTAAAGAGAGTACTTCAGGGAATTCTCCATACAGAACAATCAAATAACCAATCTCAAGTGCCTACAAGAAGCAGATGATAATAACCGAACTCACAGAAGGCACAAAAAATTACAAAGTCAAAGAAAACACCAAACCACATAAAGCACCATAAAATAGCAGAGATTAGGTCAAACTTCACAGTTGTTAACATAAATATTAATAGCCTTAATTCACCCATCAAGAGACATGAGCTAGCAGGGTGGATCAGAAACTTTGACCCCTAAATTTGCTGTCTTCAAGAAACCCACCTCACCACTAAAAACAAATACCTGCTCAGGGTGAAATGGTGGAAAATGATATTCAAAGGAAACAGAAATAAGAAACAAGGCATAGCTATAGTAATATTGGATAAAATAGGCTTCAAATGAACAGTAATCAAAAAATACAAAGAAGGCTATTATTATCAAGGGAATTATCCAAGAAAAAGATACCACAATCATCAATATTTATGCACCAAACACAGGTGCACCACAATTCATAAAACAAAACCTACTTGACAACAAAACAGAAATAACCACCAACAACATCATAGTTGGGGACTTCAACACTCCAGTATCAGCAATAGATAGATCATCCAAACCAAAAATTAACAGGGAAGTAACAGAGCTCAACAACACCATAGATAAATTAGACCTAATCAATATCCACAGAACATTCTACTCCAAATCCACAGATTACACATTATTCTCAGCAGCTCATGGAACCTTCTCTAAAATAGATCACACACTGGGTCATAAAGCCTACCTCCATATACTTAGGAGGATTGATATAATTTCCTACATCATATCAGAGCACAATGCTGTATTGGTAGATATTAACAAAAGTTGCACCAGGAATCCCATCAGCTCCTGGAAACTGAACAACACATTTTTAAACAGCAAATGGGTAGTGGATAACATAAAAAATGAAATTATAAAATTTCTAGAAATTAATGACAATAAGAACACATAGTTCCAAAACTTATGGGACACAATGAGAGTTATCCTCAGGGGAAAATTCAAGGTGCTAAATGCCTTTATAACAAAGACAGAGACATCCCAAATCAATAACCTAACCATTGACCTAAAGGCACTGGAAAAGGAATAAGAATGCAACTCAAAAAGCTCCAGACAGAAAGATCACTTCATGATCAAAACATTGGAGAGAATTGGCATGGATGGTTTACATCTCAACATAACAAAGACTATATACAAAACTCCTAAAACCCAAATAATACTTAATGGAGTGAGTCTTAAGGAATTCCCATTGAGATCAGAAACAAGACAGGGGTTTCACTCTTACCTCTGCTATTCAATATAGTACTAGAAGTCCTAGCTTAAGCAGTAAGAATGGAGAGAGAAATAAAAGGGATATAAATTGGAAAGGAAGAAGTTAAGTTAGCTCAATTCACAGGCAACCTGATTCTGTTTATACGAGTCCTGAGACCATCCATTTCAAAACTCTTAAAGGTGATTAACTCCTTCAGCAAAGTAGCAGGATACAAAAATCAGTAGCCTTTCTATATGCAAAAGATAAAGATACAGAGAAAGAGATAAGGGACATTGTCCTATTTTCAAAGAAAATAATACACCTTTGAATAACATTAACCAAGGACATGAAAAATCTATACAATGAAAACATAAAAAGACTGAAAAAAGAAATTGAGGAGGGCTCGAGAAAATGGAAGGACCTCCCATGCTCCTGTATAGGCAGAATTAATATTGTAAAAATGGCAATCTTACCAAAGACAATTTACAGATTTATTGCAATACCAATCAAAAGCCCAACATTGTTTTTCACAGACATAGAAAAAATGATCCCAAAATTTATATGGAAAGGCAGAAGGCCTCAGATATCCAAGCATATCCTCAGCAAAACAAACACCTCTGGAGGAATCCCCATACCTTATCTAAGGCTATATGACAAAGCCATAGTAATAAAAACAGCATAGTTCTGGCATAAAAACAGGATTATAGACCAATGGAACAGAATTGAGGACCTGGACTTTGAGACTAGTAACTACAGCTACTTAATATTTGACAAAGGTCCTAACAATTTTGACTAGAAAAAAGACACTATCTTCAACAAATGGTGCTGGACAAACTGGAAAACCGTATGCAGGGAAATGAAACTCAATCTACACATATTGCCGTGCACAAATATGAAGTTCAAATGTATCAAAAACCTCAATATAAGAGCAGAAACTAGGCTACTACTGGAAGAAAAATCAGGAGGAACTTTCCATGATATAGGAATGGGAAAAGACTTCCTAAACAAAACTCCAGTAGATCAGGAACTGAAACAATCACTCAACCATTGGTATCTAATGAAGCTGAAAAGTTTCTTACAGACAAACATACACTAAGCAGAGCCAATAAATTACCCACAGATAGGAGAAACGTTTTGTTAGCTATCCAACTGTCAGAGGCCTAATTTCTACAATCTACAAAGAACTCAAAAACCTAAACAATAAAATGTCAAACAACCCACTCACCAAATGGGGCAAAGAACTTAACAGGCATTTCTCAGAGGAAGAAATACAAATAGCAAACACAAACATAAGAAAATGTTCATCATCCCTAGTCATCAGGGAAATGCAAATTAAAACAACCATGAGAATCTACCTTACCCCAGTAAGGATAGCAAACATTATTAAATCAAATGAAAACAAATGCTGGCAAGGATTTGGAGAAATAGGAGCATTTAGTCACTGTTGGTAGGAATTTCAGATGGTACAACCACTATGGAAAGCGATATGGAGATTCCTGAAAAGATTGACTTCAGAGTACCAACAGACCAATTTTTTCCCCTACTGAGCATTTACCTAAAAGCTTCATGCCTCAGTTCATAGAGATTTTCTCAACCATGCTTAAAGGTGCTCAATTCATAATAGCTAAGAGCTGGAATCAACACAGATGTTCATTATTAGACGAATGGATAACCAAGATGTGGTATATCTATGCGATTGAATTGTACACAGCAGTAAGGAAAATTGACACATTGAAATTTGAAGAAAAATGGTTGAACCTGGAGTATATCATTCTTAGCAAACTCACCTTATCACAGAAAGATAATTATTGCATGGTCTTACTCATCTGTGACTCCTAACATGAATTGGCCCGAGATGCTAACATACCTAATAAGCATCTTGAGGACTGGACCATAGGGAGGATGGGGAAATAGTGGAGGGTGGGATTGAAGACATAAAACTGGACCCAAATGGCAATGGTACCATAAAATTTAACATCTTAAAAGACAGACTACAAGGTTGAACCTTCATCAGGTTCTTAGAGGGAACACCTGAATCACAAGACCCTTGAGAGGGTATAGTGAAGACTAACCTTAATCTTCTCCTATTTCTCTCTCTCTCTCTTCTCTTTTATATTACCTATCTTTTTCTTCCAGCTTTTCCTTGGAACTAGCCTATAACTCCTTGTACCAGCATGTGGTTAACATCCACAATAAGCTGTTGTTCAGAGAGACCTACAAGTTTTCCCAAAAGAAGACAGATTTTTGTCAGAGTACTCGATGACCCACCAAAGGTTAATGATAAGACCCTACTGATAAAGACATCATATGTTATTGTTTATGGAACATAGAGTAATATGGCTGGAATCTGAAAGAGTCAGTCCCCAGAGAGTTTGCTCATCTAATTCTAGAAGATGCTACATAAGTGACTGGGGGAAAATGATCAACATCTGCTCAAGCAACTCATGGTCTAAGCTATTCAGCAGCAAACAACCTGAAGTGATACTCACACAAGTGCCATAGTAGCACACAGCCATGGTGGTAACCAACTGCTCTTGATTTGGCTAACTGATCAGCTCAATGGAACAGAACCCATAGCTAGAGGTTGGAAACATGTCAGAACATATCCAAAAAATGAGACCACTGTCCATTATCAAGCTCCCACCAATCATGGGCTACAAGAAGACCTACATCTATTATATTCTTTCTAAAATAATAATGGTTATCCCATTTATCTGGTGTTGACTTCACTCTCCATTGGAGTCTTTGCTTCTCTTTTTCAGATGGTTGCAGATCCTGATAAGAACATCAACCCATTGTATCTCAACAGGGACCCAACTGAAACCAAGAGTAACTGGGGAAATGATAAAGAGTGCTGCATTTTTGGTGATCCTGGTACCAGCACAAGGGTGAATGAGATAGATGCAGTGAGCATTCAGCTCCTACCAAACCAGGTATACACAAACACAGAGGCTCCCAATACCTCATCACTGAAGTAGACCTAAAACAAACCCATCATGGATCAGGTAAATTTTCAGAAGAGGGCTTGGAAAGATTCTTAGGGCCACATGTTGTGACATTATGCACAGAGACATTACCTGTTACCCATAACTAATGGCTAACTCCAACATGGAGGGTCCCTGTAGAGGGGGGGGGGCTAATTATGGTACTAATATAGCTGTATATACACTGTATACATAACTAAGAAAAAAAGTAAGAAACAAAGGATGAGGAATTGAGGCTTAGGAGATAACTCCATGGTTACAGGTGCTTTCTTGCAAACTCTACCAGTCCAGATTCAGTTCCCCAGTACCCATGTAAAACCAGGTGCTTGTGGGTTTCATTTACAGTGGCAAGTAGTGCATCCATTCTCTCTCTCTGCTTGCAAATAATTGAATTGAATTAAGGTTGTCATTGATTGCACTGAGTATGGGGCAGGGTGGACTTACTCATTATGAATGTCACTATAAAGTGAATTAGAGAGGTATTTGTTGGTAAACTGCTGATGTCAATATTTAAAAAGTAATAAATCTCTCTAGCTTGTTTTTCTTGGTAGAACAAAATCTTCCCATATCCCTCCTAAAGGAAAGCAAATGCTGCTGATATTCTGGTAGCCAAGTGAGGGAAAGATGAGTTTTAGCATTGAGCATTCACTGTACTGGCAGTGTGGTGGTTTGTTCAGGTGTCCCCCATAAACTTAGGTGTTCTGAATGCTAGGTTGCCAGCTTATGGAGATTTGGGAATTAATGTCTTTGGAGTTGGTGTATTATTGGTGGAAGGCTTATGGGTATTATAGGCAGTGTCCCCTTACCAATGTTTGGCACACTCTCCTATTCCTGTTGTCTACCTAATGTTGGCCAGGGTGTGATGTCCACCCTCTGCTTATGCCATCATTTTCTGCTGCCATCATGGATCTTCCCCTCGAGTCTGTAAGCCAAAATAACCCCTTTTGTCCCCCACAACCTGCTCTCAGTTGGATGATTTCCACCAGCAATGCAAACCTGAATGCTTAAGAAGTGACCTGTTTTCAAAATCTGCTTTATTCCCCCCTGGATTAACAAATTGGCACTCCACCTGGTATTGTGGACTATAAAAAATGCAGGAAAGAGTGTCATTGGATTTGCAACATGGTCTTGTGTTTTGGAACTGGCCATGGGCAGTGTGAAGCAGGTTTGCTGGATGCCTGCATATAGACACAGTGGAGCTGTGAGGATGAACTATGGGTTGCAGTGAAGACCCAGGGGAGATGCAAGGACTACCAGATGGCTGACAAGGAGAGCTGCTGGCCCCAAATAAAGTCTTCTAGGACAGTGAGTAGCCTAGCTGGAGGGGCAGAATTAGAATTCCAGAGACTTGTTGCTGGTTGAATTATTGGACTTGGAGACTTGTCACTCACTAGAGTTGATGGAATTGGAGCTATAGAGTTTGACATTTGCCCTGTTTAAGTTTTGTATTGCTTCAATAGTTCCTTGCTATTCCCAATGCCATCTTTTGCAGTGTGAATGTTTATTCTGTGCCATTATGGGTTTGGGGGGGTTGTTATTATGGCTTAGTTAAAAGACCTTGGCCTATGAGGATGTTTGAACATCATTGTGAATGATAAAAAACTATGAGAACTTCTAAAGTTGGATGAATGCATTGCATTTTACATCATGTGTGGTTATCAGCTGATGGAGGCCGGGGGAAGAATGTGATTGTTTGATTCAGGTGTCCCCCATAAACATAGGTATTCTGAACGCTAGATTCCCAGCTGACAGTGATTTGAGAATTTTTGCCTTCTGGAGGTGGTGTATTGTGGGAGCAGGCTTATAGGTATTATAGCCAGTGTCCCTTGCCAGTGTTTGACACATTCTCCTGTTCCTGTTGTCCACCTGATGTTGGCCAGAGTGTGATGTCCACCCTCTTCTCATGCCACCATTTTTCCCCTGCCATCATGGAGCTTCCCTTCAAGTCTGTAAGCCAAAATAAACCATTTAAAAAAAAACCCTCTAGGCCTGGATTGCTGTATAGAATCAAGCTTTATCACCACACAGGCAGTAGTTTAACTCTAGCCTATGGCTGACCTGCAGAGATTACACTTACTCCCAGTATGCCAGACAAGGAAGAAACATTTGCTGCTAGCTTGCTGAAGTGTTTTTATTATTAGATTTATTTTAATGGTGCCTACCTAAAACCCAAGGAAATGTCTGTTAGTTTTATGTATTATAATGCCTTAACTTGGTCTCACATGTATTTCTAGGAAATTCTTAAGGGAATTCTTGGGGATTTTTCTTATTTTTCACTGAGTAAGTAAATAACTAACTGTGGGCCTCTAGTGCTGGCTATCTGTGTGCCTTAGTGGTTGAGTCAATATGCACCTATTTACTGTAGGTACTTATGTTGCATTCATTATATAGGTACTCATTTCATTGATATAAACATTCTGTAGCCATAGTGCACTATTTGCTCCCAATTATTTAGTTGCAATTAAAGAACTAAAGTTTAAACATGAAAGTTTAGAATCAGACTATGGAAATGAATCTCCGTTCCTGTACTGATGGTGAATAATCACTTTTAGCTTTAATCTTTTACATCTATAAAATTGAGATAATAGTACACAATTCATAGGCTATATAAAGATCAGACAAACTCATGTATATAAAGTATTTAGCATTTTCTTGGCATATAGACAATATACCTTATTCTCTTTAGTATAAGTGAATTAAATGAGTTAATTGCTAGTTTATTGTAGTTATTACCATTGGTCCCATAATTATTTTTTATGTGGTTCTATTGCTGTGTGAGATTTTGGGCTTTGTCATGGAGAACCAAAAATATTTCATGGATTTATTATTTTATTGTAAGGGGGGGGATACAGAAAGGGAGCCCAGGGAGAAAGAGTGAGAGAGAATAGGAGAGATAGAAGAGAAAAAGGAGGGGCTACATATACCAGAGAGAGAAAGAGAGAGAGAGAATAAGAAAAGAGAGTCAGGATAGAGTGTGTGGGTGGGTGGGGGGGGGGGAGGGAGGGAATAAAACACACTTGGAGCAGGAGAGTAAAAAATAGAGAGATTTCAGGAAGAAGGTTTTATGATGAGTGGAGAGAAACTGCCCTGTGAGGGAGGGGCCTTGGCTGGTGTGCAGAGGTGTGGGACTAGGGGTAGGTGGTCTTCTCTCCTCTTAGTCCAAAGGTATCTTCAATTACCATACCAAGAGGCAGTCTTAGAGTCCTGGGGTTAGCATGGCCAGGTGGTAGGAGAGAGAAGGAAGGATGGGCAGAGTTCTAAGAGTCTAACAATCTGTACTTGACTGTCAGCTGAAGGCATCTGCTGTCTATGGAACTGAATTTCTTTAAATGTGAAGTTTCTACACTGATATTAGTATCTACAAGCTCATGAGGGTATGAATTCTGATAGTGAACACACAAGTTGCTGGCATAAACTAGCCATCCTTCTGGCTTGCCATTAGTTGTGACAAAAGATAGCTTTCCAAAGATAGCATTCTTCTTTTTTGCTTGTTTACTCTTCAGTGCAAAGCACCAACTACAGCTATGTGTCTTATGTAACTTGTCCTCATCCAAGAAATAAGTGTCACTGATCACAGAGGAATAGAAAGCCACATCATTTGGTGACATGAGAATCTCTATAAATATCAAAATTTCTAACATCTACATTAAACTCTTTCCAAGTAAGACAGAAGCCAAGTGATATGACAAACAGTAAACACTAGAATGTTACAGAAAGTAACCAAGTGTTCCCCCATAGAAGCAGAAAGGACATTTGCACAAGATAGAGCACAATTTCCCATGCACCTCTGCCAGAGGAAGGATGGATGGAACTCTTTACTTTCTTACTTCAACCCAGTTTACCTGTTTTGTTTGGATTTCCAGCCAGTCCTAGATTACAAGATAAGAACAGCACTTTCATATTTTCCCATTGAGAACACATATCTCACCTCAGAAATAATAAGAAATAGTTTATTCTGGAGCCAAATATGAGTGACCATGGTCCTTGAACAGATTCAACTTACTCCAACATGGTGACAGTTGAATGATATTTTCATAGTAACAAAACACAGAACAAAGAAAGTTATAAACCAAGGCCCTTTTACAATCCATTAGTAGAGTAGTGGTGCTCTCCTTTAATCCCAGCACTCAGGAGACAAAGAAAGGAGGATCGCCAAGAGCTCAAGGCCCCCCTGAGACTACATAGTGATTCCAGATCGGCCTGAGCTAGAGTGAGACCTTACCTCAAAAAACCAAAACACACAAACAAACAAACAAACAAACAAAAAAATACATTACTAGAAACAACAAGTGGGCAGGTTATAGCAAAATAGGTAAATCTCTGTTATTGGTTTCAAATGCTAAACCTGGGGTCCTGATCCTGTTTGTACATTCCAAAAGGATTTACCTAACAGTCACAAGGATGATAAATCACACACAGAAGTAGGCAATAAATGGTTATGTACTGGCTGAGACAGATCATTATTATTTAGCTGCCAACCTGTGATATTCAAGTTATCCAAGTCATTGAAGTTCTATTCAGTTGATCAGCCTCATTTAACATAGATGTGGCTGTATTTTTCCCCTCTGAAATCTCACTTCAGAGCTTCAATAAGGTGTCATGATTTCTGAACCATTTAAGCGTTATCAGAATGACACTTATCCAAAAAAATCATATCTAAAATCATATCTAAAATCATATTTTTAGTGACTGATGGGGCAAATATTGTGTTAACTGACCATTGGGAATACTTCATGGAATAAGATACAGATTATTGTGGTGAAGTCAATGGTGTAACCAAATATAGCTAGAAAGACAGCTGTTTTAGATTGGAGAATAGCTTGGTAACATGCAGGAGAATATACCTATGAAGGTAAGATCTAAATCTCTTGGTTGTGTTACAACTCACGATTATTGGTAAAATAAAATTAATCTTCACATGGTGTTTATTCCTTTTGTTTTTCTTTTGCAAGAGATGGAAATTGAAAGATACTGTATTTGCTTTGCTCTGGATGACTATACAGGTGTAGAATAGAGAGAATGTGACTGGGCTCTTATTTGCAGAGCTGTCAGCTATCAATGGAAGTTGAGCAATGGGAACAGGTGGGGGCAGCCCAGGATACCCAACTTTTCTTTTCTTTTCTTTTTTTAAACTTAAAAAAAATTTTTTATTATGGACACAACATGTGTTGGTACCATCCTTTCCCTTCCCTGCCCCCATTCTGCTGGAGGTCCTCCTCAGTGAGGTTGCTGGTATTGCCCATGGGGTTTTGGTTATTCTTTGTGAGAGCAGAATTCAGATATTCTGGGTGGACAATGATATCCCAACCTATGGCTCTTACAATGTTTCCACCCTCTCTTCCCAGGGAATTTTGCAGATACCTGGCTTTTCTTAGTCCTCTGCTTCTATCTTTATTCACAACGAGAATCTTCAAACAGTTCTCCTCATCTATAGCACTTTGCTGTCATCAAAGTAACTATTTGGGTGCCAAGAATGAATTGGGTTTGTAGCTCATCCTCTCTCTCTCTTTAATAATATTTTATTTATCAATTTGAGAGGCAGAGAAAGAAGCAGAAAGAGGGAGACAGTGAGCATGAGCATGCCTGGGTCTCCAGCCACTGCAAATGAGTGCATGGGCCAGCTTGTGATTTGGCTTTATGTGGGTACTGGGGACTCAAACATGGGTACTTTGGCTTTGCTAGCAAGTGCCTAACTGCTAAGCCATCTCTCCAGCTCTGGAGCATTCTCTTATCACAGCACTATGCCTTATTTTCTCTAGTTCCCACCTTATTAAACTATGGCTTGCAAAAATTTGGCAACAGTAAAAGGCAATGAATCCTGGGGGTTTCTGGCAGAGCTTACCCATGTTACATCACATGCAGCAGTCTTTGTTCTGAACACAGCAATATGTCCACTACACACAGCACACGTCATCATTACACCCAATGCCAACACACGCTACCTGAACAACTCAGACTCAGATTTGACACTAGTGTGTGGTATGAACTGCCATATCTTACTGTGCATGTTAACTTTTCTGCTCTTGTAGAAACATAAATGGTTTCATGATTGAAAACAAAGATTTTTAAAATGTTTTCCTAGCATTATTCTTTAACAAATCTTTGGGTTGAATTGCATGAATAGAATGTTTGATGTTAAACCTTACTGTTTGAGTTGCTAGCTTGAGTTTCATTAAGGAAATAATCTTTAAGAGAATTTTTGTTTGGGATTAGGACAGAATTTCAGGCAGTTTCTAAGATGGCCTTCAACTTATCTTTGCTATTTTCTATTTTGTGTTTATACAGAACAGAGTTCTCAGTATTGACATATATGCAGTCAAAACATTGATCGAGGCTGTAAAATATTAAATATTCCCTACTTTCCACAATATTGAACATTCAACCAAGACTTAATTCTTTATGTAAAAACAAATCATCTAATTCATATGCCCATTTGCTTTAATTTTTAATGAACAATAAAATTATATGCATACTAAAAATTATTTTAAAAAATTTCTTTATGATTTCTTATCAGTAAATATTTGATATGTATACCTATTTTACATGCCTAGATACCTACAGTCATGAAAATATTTCTCAGGTCAAAAGGGGTCATAAGAGGACAAAGAAGCTCTGATCTAGTTAATGAGTGAAAGCATCAGTGCATGCTGCAGACCTTGGAGATATTTTCACACTTATATTGACAAGTGTCTGGTAAGGGAAATTTTCCCCACATCTGAGTATTCTTCTTTATCACATCAATACTTCCCAATGACAATATTCTGGTAACCAATATAGCAATAACCCACACTGGAAAGAGCTAGGTCAAAAGTTTAGTGGAATTGTAGTATTTGCACGGAGTAGAAAGATTATGTGAGCTGTTTCTCCCCAATATTTTTACTGCTCTCTATATACTTTTAAACTACCCATAATAAAGATTTACTGACTGCATAATCAGAAAAAAAATAATTTAAATGGAATCGGTCTGGCAAAACTTGCAGGTGAGCTGTAGGCTCTGGCATAGTCAAGTGAAAGGGCTTTTAAGAAAATCACATTGGGATTGGGTCAGCTCAGTGTCACTGGATGGATAAAGAAGACTAAAAGCAGGCAACATCATCAACTAGCAAGTGCTTTCAAGGTCCTGGTTTTGTCTTCTGACAAATGCGCTAGACCTCCCAGAAGAGCTACTAACAAATACAACCTTCAAAATGGAACTTATTCATCTAATGATTTTTGCAGACAACAAAGATAGAACAGCTCTCTGCAAATGTAATATTATGTCATGCAAGTTAAATTGGAGGCATTATGTCAGTTTCAGAAGACAAGAATTTTGATTCCATCTAGAAGAGAGAAGTGAATAGCCATCCACATCCAGAAGGCACTGAGGGACAGTGTCAGTATCCTTTCAGAAGGGATTTTATTTTTGGTAACAAACATACAGTTACATTACATTATGAAATGAAAAACTTTAGCAGTAATTGTTCATACTGGTCAATCACACATTGCCAATCAAATATAACAAAGTTATATCCAGCTCCTATCTCTAATGGTTTTCTTAAGGATGTACTTCTAATAATTATTGGGACAATAATTTTTTCTCTTATTTAAATTTATTTTTTCTTTTGAGTTATAGCACAATAATGATTTTAGTTATAATAAGTTAAAATGAAATTTGGCACTTCAATATAAAGATAGTCATGGAAGCGAAATACTGTACTTTTAGCATACAGCATAGTAAGCAGCCTAGAGATGGCAGGAAAACAACACATTTTTGTCCATATTTGCTGAAAAGAAAAGAACTTTAAAAGCATCAAACTCTTATACGTCATGTCTAGTATTTAATACAATATTTACATATAACAATAAAATAAGAAAAACATAATTTGCAGTACCACTAAGGATGATGTAACAAACAGAATTTCTATCCCCTTATCACATGAACTGATCCACCAGCATTTGTCATCACACAAGCCAGGATGTGGTTTTGTTTTGACAAGGAATAAGTTCTTAACAAATGTCTTCAGTTCCTAGGAAGATTTTGTCCCAGTCAGCTGTGGTGGCTGAAAGCTAGAAATAATAAAGCTAGCTCTAAGTGGGGCACCATCATACACACTCGAGGACGTCTTGATATTCCTCAGTTACAGGGGATGAATTAAAGTTTAGGAAACATTCCTTTCCTCAAATACATTTCTTCATGCTTTTTAAGCTGCATTATGTGTGCTTATGCTGTTGTCCTCAGAAATCTCCATGGACACCCCACATCTAGTCTTGGACTTTATGCCATTCTCATTTGCTCAGCCGCACATTTATCCAGGGAACTATATGTTGCCCAGTTCTCCTTCCAAGATGTACTTACAGTCTTATTTGGAATTTTTTCAATCCCTGATACATAAAATTAAACTTAAGTGGAAACATTCCAGTTTTCTGGAAGAGGAAATCATGACAGAAAGCTAGGATGTATTTTTAGGAAGAGGTTGCTTGAAAGTTGACCAAAGATACTTTGACAATAGTGAAGATTTCATGACATTATGAGTGCTCCCAATGCCACTGAATCACACACTTTAGTGGCCCAAATGGTAAATTTTATCAGGATTTCTTCACAATGAAAAAAAAATAGTCTGGGTGTAAAGAAAACTATATCATTTACTGCAGACCTAAAATTTCTTGGACAATTACCTAGTCAAGTGCTTTATAAACTATTAGCAGTAATCATTTTGTGAGTCATGAAATCATTTTACACAACATCAAAATTGTTTATAAGATAGAATCAAAAAAATTAAGTGTGTCATATTTAGTTTGGTTAAGTACAGTATAGCTTAATGTTATCCTGTTTCTGTCACGGGTGCATATGCATATATTTAGGCACTGTGTTGTCTTAAAAAACATATTTTTCACCATATGTTATAATGAAAAAAAATCTAAAGATGTCTAATATAGCCTAACTTTTAATCTGATTAAATAAAATAAAACCTTTCACAAAGGTTCTGACTCATGTCAAAGAAGAAGAGGTAAATTTAATGGCAAAAGCAAAACCTACTAGATTTGACCAGTAATGTCATGTATCTGCTTCTGCCAAGATTATAGCTATGATCCCTTTTTAAACAATTCAAAGACAAAACTATAGAATTGGTGTCAACTAGCAGATTACATTCATGACCAGTCAATTACAAAATTGACTCAGAATATAACCCTGAAAACTACTGGAAATTTCATTTCCATACCAAAGAACACAGAAGTATATAAATGAAGGCAAATGCCTATTGAACATTTAAGCAAAATCTCATAGGCAAAAAGAAAGTAGCATTCTTCCAGTATTATTTCTAACTGATTTATATGAAGGAAACTATTTTTTAAGTTCTTTTTAAAATGTAATAAAATCACTTTAGATGGGACCTAGTCTCTAGTTATGTTGACCTGCCATAAATCTCCACTATTGAACTGTGGTTCTGACCACAGGCATCTATGAAAGTGCAAGAAATTGTAATTAAACTGAGAAGCTGATACAATTAATATTGTTTTCTAAAATTGATCAAATATTTTATGTTATCTTCATTGCACATACTAGTAAATATTGAGTGATTTGTAAAGGGCATGTCTTCCCAGCAAAAGTCAAAATTAAGGCACACTGAAATTCCTAGCGGTTTGCTATAGTCAGACTCTCAGTCAGAGATGAGGTAATGGTTCTCCAGGATATACACTCTTCTGCACATATGGACAGCCTTTCTCCCTGGTCTTCAGAGACCCACCAAGCTCAATATGCACTCCTGGCACAAAGCACCAGGATCTGATTACTCGTTTAAATCATCCATCAACAAGTGCCAGATGGTTTCCTGGAAGACCTGACCAATGAGAACATGGAACATATCCTAAGATGACATTTACCCCCCATACAGTGGGTTATCAGGAAGGACTTGCTGACAATTCAGACTTAAAACTTCCTGCTTCCAGAAAGGCTGATAATAAAATCCCAAACCATAGACACTTATGCAAAGTTGCCTCTTCTCAAGCACAGAAAATAGTTCCTAGGACAGCACACATAAATCTTTCTAAATTTTCCTCAGACAGGAGAGCTTTACCATGGCTTAAGAAACTTTGCGGCAGAGACGGTAAAATAAACTGGTTTGAAGGCAGCTGAGGATTCAGCGTCTCCCTTGCTGGGGGCTTAAGAAAAGGAGGAAGCACCTTTGCTCTCGTTTTCTAAAAGGACAGAAACCAGTCACCTAAAGCAATAGGTAGAAGGATTGCAAATGAGTAACTAGGGAATCTAGAACACCTGGATTCTTAGAATGACTTGATCTACCATGGAAAGATAAAGAAAGTGGCATCTATTGGAGACAAAGCTATACCAAGAGTGTCCATTGTTTTCCTAACCTGATATAACAGGAAGAAATGTGCCTGTCAGCATCACAGGATAGACAGACAGACGGATGGATGGATTTGTATATAAACAGATATTTTTGGGTCGGGTGGCCCACTCTAGGTTACAGTATATAAAGAAAGCCAGGAAGGTCTCATTGGATTAATGGACAGAGGTTGCTGTTGAGAGATGAAAGTGAAGGTGACTGGATAAAGACAAGGGAAGCTCCATGGATCATGCTCAGGAGACCCACGTAGACTTGGCTGAGTACGAACCTGGGCGCCCACACCGAAGCTCCAGAGCACCGCCCAAAGCACCAGTGAGTACTCCGTCTCCCAGGTGACCTACAGGGAGAACGCAACTGCGCTCTGGTTCACCAGTCATTCTTCATTTCACAGGGAGTTCAGCGGACTAACCCAAGATGACAGACGACGGAAGCCCTCCCTTAACAAAGCGTATGAATAAGTCTGAAAGTGATCAAACTAGTTTTACACGCTGCAACCCCTTGCTAGAGCAACGTCCAACACTTGTCAGAGAAACTCAAGAGCTGGACATTCAATAATATAACATTCATGGTGCATCGTATCCAGTGAAAAATCCCAGAGAGAACAGGCAGAAAACAAATTATAACTCAAAGCTAGAAAAAGTTAGACAATGAAACACACCTAGAAATTATAAAAGTAGGAGATTGAAACTTAAAAAAAAATCATACATGTACTCTACATGTTCCATATTTAAAGGGAAGTATAAAATAGTGACAAAAGAAACAAAACATTAAAAACAAATCTGCAGATAGGTGCACAACCTGAAATGGCTTTCATTAGATGAACTGAAAAGTAGATTATAGACTACAGGGAAAAAAGTTCAATGAACTTCAAGTTTTAACAACAGAAACTATAGAAAGTGATGCACAAAGAGAAAAAAAGTGATTAGAAAATTGAACAATATCAGGCAGTGTAGTGGGTATATAATCGGAATCTCAGAATCTCTTGCACCCTTTCCTCCAAAAGGACAGAGTTGGCTAGGAAAATGTTAGTGTTTTGTGTGTTTTTGATTTTGTTTTGAGACAGTGTCTCCCTATGTGGCCCAATCTAGCCTGCTATTTGCAATCCTCCTCCAGCCTCATGAGTGCTAAAGTTACAAGCATGCACCTCCATGCCTAACTGATACAGAATAGTTAAGCAAACATATATAGTCAAAATGTTTCCAAATTTGATGACGACTGTAGATCTAGAAATACAATAAACTAAAAAATGGAAAGATGCAAACAAGATACATCATAATCAAATTCTTGTAAACCTACCATGTAGAGAGAAAACAAAGACCTTAAAAGCAACTAGTATATATACATGCAAAGATCCTCAGTAATTTAAATTTATTTAATTAAACAAATATTTAATGCATATCTAATTAAGTAGCTAATTATTTATTTGTTTTATTGTTTGTGACCTACTGAGTTTATTCAGTACTGCTTGTGTGAGTGTGGGTCGGGGTTTTTTACCAGACCATGGGAAACTTACCAACAGCCACACCACTGAAGAAAATGTTTCCCCTTCCTGCAGCAACTGTTAAATGCCAATAGTTCTTTAGGGGGAAGTGAAGCTTGGTAAGTCCCTCCCCCAACTATGACAGAAGGTTGACTTGCCAGCCCTGTGCAGGTCCTATGCAGATCACCATACCTGCTATAAATTCATGAGTTCAAGGATCATGCCATTTCTGGGAGACATTTCTGGAAGTGCATTCCACAACACTTCCCCCTTTGCATTCCACAGCCATTATATTCCTTGTGCCCCCTCTTCTGTGATGTTCACTGAAACTTAGAAGAGGTGATGGAAATGTTTCAGTTAGGCCCGAGCATACTCTCAGCACTTTGACCAGCTTGGAATCTCTGCAGCAAACATAGTGAACTGCAGAAAGAAGTGTCTATGGCCACCTGGAGGAAGCAGACCAGGAAAAAAATCACATCCACACCAGGCTTGGGGCTACATGTGTATGATCCTAGTGCTCAGGAGGCTAAGGCAGGGGGAGCATCAGTTCAAGGACACTTTGAGAGAGACATGAATGCTTCCTCAAAAACAAGACAAACAATCAAATCCAGAACCACTACAAGAAGAGAGATAATAAAGATTGGAGAAAAACTAAATAGCATGGAGATAAAAAAATAATCCAAATTATCGCATTGGTGGTGTAGTGGTGAGCACAGCTGCCTTCCGAAAATAGTACAAATTATCAATAATATCAAAAAGGTTTAGAAAATAAAAGATATATCAACCTTTATCCACACTGACAAGGAAAAGAGCATATTCAAGAAAATAAAATCAAAGGCAAAAGATGTTCCCAGTGGCAACTTAAAATACAAAAGATCATCAGAGACCCTCATGAAGAACTATATATGCAACTAGTTGGAAAAGCTAAAACAGTATGAATCTTTAGAACGCTGCATGTATTGTGTGACTTAAAGGACTCTCACAGCTATTCATTTCTGTGTTAAAAACGGAGCTACCCTGAGGACCTGATACCAGGAAGTATCATGGGTTATGGAGCCTCTGTTTGGCTTGCCATAGCACTTGGGTGAGACAAGGCACAAAGACTAGTCAGCTGTGAAGTGTAGAAGGGCCAGAAACTGCTAAGCAAGGGTGCAGATGGCAGGATGCTCAGCTCAGCCTGGGATGAGCATGGCATTGATAAACCTTCTCGTGGTGATTTGGAATAGACTTAATCAACTGAGATTAGTAATGGAGTTTGATAGCTCTGAGTCTGAGCCAAGTATGTGGATTAAACCCTGGAGCCTCCTGTCTATCATCCACTGAGATCTAGTGCTTTAGATCCTGAGAACTCTGATTTGTATCCCTCCATCAGAGTGATTACTTCTGAGGAGGCCTCAAATGTATGAATGAAGACTAATCTCAGGGCTGTGGTTGTATCCCATGCAGCCAAAAACCTTGAGAAATGCTTGTCAGATAGAACATTCGCCACCCAATGGTATCACCTAGGGAGTCTTGGGAGAATGAGAGAACCTGCCCAATTCACAGAATACGGAGAGTAAGGCCAGCAGAGAACATGGCACACAAAGAAGCAAACTTAACAAGGTGAAGGTAGCACTGGCAAACATTGACACTAGCCCACTACAGACTCAGTGACAGCATAAACAGTAGGAGAACAAGAACCACAAGTTCAACCTTCCACCTGCTACCCCAATGCCAGTTCACGTGACAGGCAGTTTCCGATTTGTAAGGACACAGAAAGAAGCAGCTCTAGCACCTCCTGCTTTTTAAGTTTTATTTTATATTTTGATTTATTTGAGGAGAGAGAGCGTGTATGGGTATGGGTGCACTAGGACCTCCTGCCTCTGCATCTGAACTCCAGATGCATGCACCACTTTACACATTTGGCTTTACATGGGTACTGGACAATGAAATTTAGCCAAGTAAGCACTTTAATCACTGAACCATGTATTGCTCCAGCCCTTTTCTCACATCTTTTATTTTTCACACTTTAACCCCTTCTTTTTGTTATCTTTTAAAATATTTTATTTATTATTTAACAGATAGAAAGAGAGAGGCCCACAGAAAGAATGAATATGGGCGCATCAGTGTTTCTTGTTACTGCAAACAACCTCCAGACGCATTCATCACTTAGTGAATCTGGCTTTATGTGGCTACTGGGGAATTGGCCCAGGAAGGCCTTGCAAACAACGGTCTTTAATTGCTGAGACATCTCTCCAACCCCTTTGTCACCTTTTTACAATGCATTTACCAGGTTTTTCATTTCATTGCATTTGTCCTCCTGTGTTTCCCTTTCATCCATTTATCTGATTTTGTATATGCATTTCCCCTGAGTCTCAGCTTTTCCTTTATGCTCCCTGGGCTTGCTCCTTCTCCTCTCCTTTCTATGTTTACTACTATCTTGATTTGACCTTAGGTCTAAAAAACTACTTTTCTGTTTTTCTTTGTTTCTTCTTCTTATAAAATTTGCTTTTGAACTTGAAGAATATTTTGTTTCTTTTTTTAGCATGCATGTATGTGCAGGTGTGTGTGTACATGTGAATGCATGTATGTGGAGAGCACAGGACAACATGAGGGGTTTTCCTTAGTTGTTTTTCACCTTAATTGTTTGAAATAGACTATTTCATGGAACCTAGCGTTCACATTAGCTAGCCACTGAGCCTGAAGGATTCCTTGTCTCTGACTTCCCAGTACTAGTGTTACAGATGTGCACTGTCATGCCATTAATTTTTTATGTGGGTACTGGAAATATGGGCTCCAGTTATCATGCTTCCTTGTCACACTGAGCCATCTCCTCAGTTCACTGCTTTTTAAACATTTTTCTGCCCTCTGACTCTTTTCTCTTCCCCTCCACTAGATTCTTCTCTAATTCTCTTTTCCTATCTTTAATTTAACCTTTATTCTCTTCTATTTGTCCCCTTTCTTCACTTCAATCCTTTATTTAATTCAACTACCATTTACTTTTTGTTATCTTAAATAGTTTTTTTATGATACCATTTTTTCTTTATTCGTTCTGTACTTACTCAGTGTGTAAACAGCCCATGTTGGTACCATCCTTACCCTCCTCCTTGTTCCCCCACCCCCTGCAGGGACCCTCCTCATTGGGGAATATGGGTTGTTCATTGTGGGGATAGTTATGGGTAACAGGCAATGTCTTTGTGCATAATGTCCCAATTTGTAGCCCTAACAATCTTTCAGCCCCTTCTTCCACAAATTTCCCTGAGCCATCTTGTATTCATTTTACCTCTACTTCAGTGGTGAGGTCTTGGGAGCCTCTGTGTCTCTGGATCTCTGGTTGGTAGGAGTTGAGTGTTCTCTGTGTCTATCTCCTTCACCCTTGTTCTGATACCAGGTTCACCAAATAAGCAGTGCTCTTGCTCATTTCCCCAGTTACTCTATGATTTTAGCTGGGGCTCTGGTGAGATGCGATGGGCTAATTCTCTCCTTAGGTTCTGTGTCTAACTGAAAAAGAGAAGCAGATTCTCCAATGGAGAGTGAAGTCAGTACTGGATAAATGGGATAACCATTATTAGCTTAGAGAACATTTAAAAAGTGTAGGCCCTCTTGTAGCCCAAGATTTGTGGGAGCTTTTTTCTTCAGATAGTATAAATCTTTTGTCTTTTACTTAAATAATTTTTAACTTTATAGCACATGTTACAAGAGTTTTTCTGTGTTTATATATAGTCATTGGTGCTGTATTAATGTACTGTAATTAATTTAAATGTGTTTTTGTATGTTTTCCCTTCATTGATGACTACTGAGGAATGAGGCTTCAAGGGTAGACTACTCAATAAGAAGATCCCCCACCAAAATCTGGAATATGCATACAACCAACAGATACATAAATCACAACAGAAAAACATAAGAAACTACTGAATTCACTGACTGAAGCTAATATAGAATATTAGATGAAGATTTCAAAATTATCTAGTAAAAAGTTTGGATGACCTGAAAGAACATACAAACAAACAGATGAAATAATTCTAAGACCTGGAGAGAAAAATCAGTAATATAGAGGAAAAAGCAAGAAAAATATATGAGAAAAATAAGTACTGTCAATAAAAAGTCAACAATATGGTAGAAAAATTAATAAAATTGAGATTATAAAAAAATTAAATGTAGTAAAATAAATATGGCTCATGACATAGGAAATGGAGTGGAAAGCACTTACACCAATTGGACCAAACAGAAGAAAGATTATTAGGAATGGAGCCTCAAGCTGATGAAACACTATATCAACCATCACTAAGAAACAAAAATAAGCAAATTTAACCACAATGTCCAGGGATATTTCAGATGTGAGAAAGACACAAAACCTAAGAATTCAAGATTGAAAGAATTACCTGAAGCATATAGGGAATCTATTCAATACAATCATGACCAAAAAAAAAAAAAAATCCTCTAACCACCAGGCATTGTGGCACATGCCTTTAATCCCAACACTTGGGAGGCAGAGGTAGGAGGATTGTCATGAGTTTGAGACTACCCTGAGACTATGTAGTGAATTCCAGGTCACCCTGAGCTAAGACCCTGCCTCAAAAAAAAAAAAAAAAAAAAACAAAACTTTAACCTAAAGAAAAAAAATAGACATTTGGACACATGGCATTTCCAACTCGAGACACACAAACTCTCCATTACATGTTATAGTCAAGTTGTCAAAATACAAAACAAAGAAACAATAGTGAGAGCTGTTAAAGAATAAGAAACACCTACAAAAGCAGAAATACAAAAAAAAAAAAAAGTCAGATCACTTGCTGGCAATCCTAGAAGAACTTGAAATGATATGTATGTCAGGCCATGAATGTAAAGAAATAGCAATCTTTTAAAGTGAATGGAAAGATAAGGACATTTCAAGACATCTTGGGACATTTCTTGAAAGATTTCAGTGAGCAAAGGAGAGCTAGGAATGAATCAACCACATTCAACACAGTAAACCTCTCATTTTAATAGGTTAGAAAGCAAAGTACTAACAAGAATCCATACAAGAAGAAGAAGAACCAACAAGGTCAGAATAAATATTTAAAAATTTAAGACTTCCAGGTAAGATGACAGCATAGGAGCCACACCAAAGTAGCCCAGTGAGGGATTTATGCAAAACTGCAGCAAAATACACTCTTCTGAAAATTGAAGGCATAGATTCTTATTAGCCATAGCAGAGAAGCAGGAAAGACCAAGATCCACCAGGAAGAAAATGGCTGGAATCCTGCTGAGGTGCTTGTGGGCCAATCTTCATGATCGCACACCCACCCAGCACTGAACTGAAGGAGAAGAGACCAAACAGGAGGAACTTTCAACTTCATTAGCCTCCTTGCAAAGTCAAGAAACCTGAGGGGGAGGTAGAGGAAATCAACTAAGGAGCTGCCGAAAGGGATACAGCTTGGATGAATTCAGCAGTTCCAGTACAACTCCAGGCTTCCTGCACTCTCCCATTCCCCAACCATCAGGACCATGAACATCCAGAGAATACATTCAGCTCCCCATGGCAGGGCATCCCACACAGGTGATAAGAGCACTCGCTTCACAGCAAAACACTGAGGGATCTAGGTGGCACTCAGAATTGGTGAGATTGGAAGCCAACCCAAAAGTTAAGGAGCTCAACTGACAAGACAAAAATAATAATAACAATAACAATCAAGTACATAGGCCTGTAATGAAAGTACTAATCTCTCTTTCAATATCAGAGCAGGTTATTGGTTATATATTTGTGGTAGTTTAAGTAGATGGCCCCCAATATGTTCAGTTTTTTATTGTTTGTAGTTTGCAGCTGCAGCCACCTGACTGGAGGCAGTGTCACTGGGTGGATATTAAGGTGTGGTGGTGGGTTTCAGATTTCAATCTAAAGGTATGAAAAATGTTCCTAGCTTCAGTTCCTAAAGTGTGCTATGTGGCTTTGGCTTTTTGGCTGGTGCTTCTTCTCTCTCTGCTTGGTCCTGTGAAAGCAGGCCAGCTTTTTCTGCCATTATGGAACTTCCCCTGGCTCTGTAAGCTTCAATAAATATCCTTTCCTCCATAACTGTGCCTGGTCTGGATGTTCATCTCAGTGAACCTGAAAGCTGTCTGCTACAATATTCTTGATTGGCTTTACCATTCCCAATTAAGCTGTATTTAGGGCTTCACTATCATTGCCCTTGATCCTTTCAGATTTATAGGGCCTTTATCTTTTGCTTTTGTCATTATTGGGGGAAGGGTCTGATTTCAGATCCAGGCTGACATGGGACCCCATTCAGAACAGACTTCTTAGCCTCCCAACTGGCAGGATTAAGGAGGTACAGGAACACATACCCTTAAAGATTTTGGCTTTATGAGACTATCTGTATGTTTCAATCCCCACACTTGCATACTCTCTCTGCTGTTTTTTGTAGAACTGTCATTCATGCTGCGTGATTATGAATTTCACTATTTTATATTAAAAGGAGTAGCCTTTCATTTATTGATATTTCTGTTACTCCTCTTCTCTGGTCCATTTATTTGTTTATTTTTAATTTTTTATTAATTAGTTTTGTATTCACCAAATACAGTCAGTTTGGTACCATTATTAGGCTTATCCCCTCCCCTTGGCTCCACCTTGTTGAGGTATATGGGTTATGCATTATAGAGTTAGCCCACAGTTATGGATAGGATAAATGTCTCTGCATATCATGACCCAACATGTGGATCTGACATTCTTTCTGCAAAATTTCCCTGAGCCGTACTGGGTTCATTTTTGGTCTGCTTCAGTGGTGAGATGTTGGGGGCCTCTGGGTCTCCAGCTCTCTGATTTGCTAGGAGTTGATTTTTCTCTGTGTTGATCTCCTTCACCCTTGTGCTGGTGCCCAGTTCACCAGGAAAACAGCACCCTTGCTTATTTTGCCAATTTTTCTTAATTTTCAGCCAGGGCCCTTTGAGGAATGATGGGTGGCTCTCTCATTAGGATCTATATATATCTGAAAAAGAGAAGCAGATTCTCTGATGGATAGTAAGTGAGCACCAGGACAAATGAGATAACACTTACTTTTTAATATAGAGAATTTAATAGGTGTAGGCCCTCTTGCAGCCCACGATTGGTGGTAGCTTGATAATGGAGAGTGGGCTTATGTTTGGGTATGTTTATGACTTGTTTCCCAGCTCCAGCTATGGGTCCTGTACCACTGAGGGGATCAGTTAGCCAAATCAAGAGCAGGTGGTTCCCCACCATGGCTGTGTGCCACTATTGCACTTGTGTGGGCATGACAACAGGTTATTTTCTGCTAAGTAGGTTAGACCATGAGTTACATGGAAAGATATTAGTCTTTTTCCCCCAGTCGCCCATGTAGCACCTTCTGCCACTAGACACACTGACTGTGGGGGACTGACTCTCTTCCAGCTTTCAGCCATGCTATTCCATTTTATGTGTCAAACATACAAGGTGTCTTCAGCAGTAGGGTCTTACCACTAACCTTTTGTGGGTCATCAAGTACTCTGACAGAAATCTGTCTTTCTTTTAGGAAACCATGTAGGTCTCTCTGATCAAAAGCTCATTGTGGATGATAGCCACATGCTGGTACTGGGAGTAACAGGTAAGTGCCCACTAAGAAAAGGAGGAAAAAGATAACTAATATATAAGAGTTAGAGAGAAGAGAGACAGAGAGAGAAAGAGAGAGAGAGAGAGAGAGAGAGAGAGAGGAACAGAGAGAGAGAGAGAGAAAGAGAGGGAGAACGAGGGAGGGAAGCTGTAGAAGATTAAGGTTAGTCTTATCATACCCTCTCCAGTGTCTTTTGGTTCAGGTATTCCCTGGTGAAGGTTCAGCCATTTGGTCTGCCTGTTAGGAAGTAGAATTTTATGGTACCATTGCCATTTAGGTCTAGATTTGTGTTTCCAACCGCTTCCTTTCCTCTCCCCTCCTTCCCCATCCATCCTATTGTCTAGTCCACAAGATGCTTGATGGGTATGTAAGGCATCTTGGGTCGATTCAGGTTAGGTGCTGTAGATGAGTGAGACTATGTGGCAATTTATTTTTGTGTGTGATTGGGTAAGTTCACTGAGAATGATCTGTTCCAGGTTCAACTATTTTTCCTCAAATTTAATTGTGTCATTTTTTGTTACTGCTGTATAGAATTCCATTGTGTAGATATGCCACATCTTAGTCATCCGTTCTTCTAGTGATGGACATCTGGATTGATTCCAGCTCTTAGCTATTATGAATTGAGCCACTGAAAACATGGTTGAGCAAATCTCTCTGGCCTGTGGTTTGAAGGATTTATGGTAGATGCCCCAGTAAGGTAATAACTGGGTGTGTTGGTATCTCTATAGTCAGCTTTTTCAGGAGTCTGTATAAATTTTTCCAAAGTTGCTGTGCTATCTTACATTCCCACCAACAGTGTATGAGTGTTCCTACTTCTCCACATCCTTGCCAGAATTTATTTTCATTTGATTTTTTTGATGTTTGCTATCCTTATTGGGATAAGGTGGAATCCCGTAGTTGTTTTAATTTGTATTTCCCTGATGACTAGGGATGATGAACATTTTCTTAAGTGTGTGTTTGCCATTTGTATTTCTTCCTCTGTGAACTGCCTGTTCAGCCCATTGCCCCATTTTGTGAGTGAAGTGTTTGACTTTTTACTGTGTAGATTTTTGAGTGCTTTGTAGATTCTAGAGATTAGGCCTCTTTCAGTGGGATAACCAGCAAATATTTTCTCCCATTCTGTGGGTAATCTGTTGGCTTTGCATATTGTATTCTTGTCTGTAAAGAAACTCTTCAGCTTCATGTGATACCATTGGTTGACTGTTTAAGATCGTGAGCTACTGGGGTTCTGTTCAAGAAGGTTTTTTTCCATTTGTACATCATGGAAAGTACTTCCTAAATTTTCTTCCAGTAGTATTTGAGTTTCTGGTCTTATATTGAGGTTGTTGATCCTGGACTTGAGTATAGTGCATGTTGCGATGTGTGGATGAAGTTTCAATTTCCTGCATATGGTTATCCAGTTTGTCCAGGACCATTTGTTGAAGATGCTGTCTTTTTTCCAGCCTATATTGTTAGGACTTTTGTTGAATATCAAGTTGCTATAGTTGCTTGACCCAAAGTTCGGTTCCTCAAATATATTCCATTGGTCTATACTCCTGTTTTTATGCCAGTACCATGTTGTTTTTATTACTATGGCTTTGTAACATAGCTTTAGATCAGGTATGGTGATGCCTCCAGAGGTATTTTTTTTTGCTGAGGATATGTTTGAATATGCGAGGCCTTCTGCCTTTCCATATGAAATTTGAGATCATTTTTTCTATCTTTGTGAAGAACACTGTAGGGATTTTAATTGGAATTGCATTAAATCTATATATTGCCTTTGGTAGGATTGCCATCTTCACAATGTTAATTCTGCCTATCCAGGAGCATGGGAGGTCTTTCAATTTTCTCAAGTCCTCCTCAATTTCTTTTTTGAGTGTTTTTAGTTTTTCATTGTATAGATCTTTTACTTCCTTGGTTAACATTATTCCAAGGTACTTTTGTTGTTGCTGTTGTTGCTATGGAAAATGGGACTATGTCCCATATATCTTTGTCATTTGCATATAGGAAGGCTACTGATTTTGTGCATTGATTTTGTATTCTGCTACTTTGCTATGGGAGTTAATCGCCTTCAGGTGTTTTGGGATGGAGTCTCTCGTGTCTCTTACATATACAATCATGTCATCAGTGAATAGGGCTAACTTAACTTCTTCCTTTCCAAATTGTATCCCTTTTATTTCCTTCTCCTATCTTATTGCTTGAGCTAGGACTTCCAGTACTATATTGAAAAGCAAAGGTGAGAGTGGACAACCCTGTCTTGTTCCTGATCTTAATGGGAATTCCTCCAGTCTCTCTCCATTAAGTATTATTTGGGCCTTAGGAGCTTTGCATATTGCCTTTATTATCCTAAGATATGAGAACCAACCATGCCAATTCTCTGCAATGTTTTGATCATGAAGTGATGTTGTATCTTGTCAAAGGCCTTTTTTGAATCTATTGAAATAATCATGTGGTTTTTATGTTTAACCTTATTTATGTGGTATATTACATTGACAGATTTCTGTATGTTGAACCACCCCTGTGTTCCTGGGATGAATCCCACTTGGTGAAAGTGGTAATGCTTTTTATGTGTTGTTGTATTCAGTTTGCGAAGATTTTGTTCAAGATCTTTGCATCTAAGTTCATCAGGGAAATAGGCTGGTTGGTTTTCTTTGCTTGTGGCATCTCTGCCTGGTTTTGGAATTAGAGTGATAATAGCTTCATAAAGGGAGTTGGGTAGCTTTCCCTGTTCTCCAATTGTGTGGCACAGTTTGAGGAAGATTGGTTTGAGTTCTTCCATGAAGGTTTGAAGGAATTCAGCTGAGAAGCCATCTGGTCCTCGACTCTTCTTTTTGGGGAGGATTTTTATTACTTTTTCAGTCTCCATGAGTGTGATGGGTTCATTGAAGTGATTAATCTGCTCTGAGTTTAGCTTTGATAGATGGTATGTGTCCAGGAATTTATCCATCTCCTCCATATTATCCAGTTTTGTGGAGTAGAGTTTTTTGAAATAAGTCCTGATGATTCTCCCAATTTCACTTATATCTGCTGTGATCTCTCCTTTTTCATTTTGAATTTTGTTAATTTGAAACTTCTCTTTTTTTTCTTTTGCTTGATGAAATTGGCCAGGGGTTTGTCAATCTTGTTTATTGTTTCAAAGGACCAGCTCTTTGTTTTGTCAATTATCTTAATTGTTTCCTTGGCTTCCAATTGATTAATTTCTGCTCTGATTTTAATTACTTCTTTCCTTCTCAGGTCTTTGGGTTGGATTTTTCTTGCTTTTCTAGTGCCTTTAGGTGGATTGTTAGGTTATTGATTTCGGATCTCTCTGTCTTTTTTCAAAATACTTTTTATTTTTATTTATTTATTTGACAGGGAGAGAGAGAGAGAGAGAGAGAGAGAGAGAGAGAGAGAGAGAGAGAGAGAGAGGGAGAGAGGGAGAGAGAAAGGGCATGCCAGGGCCTCCAGCCACTGCAAACGAACTCCAGATATGTGTGATGTGTGCCCCCTTGTACATCTGGCTAATGTGGGTCCTGGGGAATCGAGCCTCAAACCAGCGTACTTAGGCTTCACAGGTAAGCCCTTAACCACTAAGCCATCTCTACAGCCCTCTATGTCTTTTTATGAAAGCACTGAGTGCTATCAATTTTCCCCTGAGGACCACCTTCATGTGTCGCATAAGTTTTGGTACGATGTGTTCTCATTGTCATTCAATTATAGAAAATTTGCAATTTCATTTTTTATTTCATCCACTATCCATTTATTGTTTAAAAGTGTGCTGTTCAGTTTCCAGGTGCTGTTGTGATTCTTGGTGGGTCATTTTTTGTTGATTTCTAGCAATATAGCATTGTGAACTGATATCATGCAGGGAATTATGTCAATCTTCCTGTATATGTGGAGGCAGTCTTTGTGATCCAGTATATGGTCTATTGTAGAGAATGTTCTATGGGCTGCTGAGAAGAATGTGTAGTCCGTGGATTTGGGATGGAGAGTTCTGTAGATGTTTGTTAGGTCTAAATGCTCTATGGTTTTGTTAAGCTCTCTTACTTTCCTGTTGAGTTTCTGTTTGGATGATCTATTACTGATAATGGTGTATTGAAGTCCCCAGCTATGATGGTGTTGGTGGTTATTTCTGTTTTATTGTCAAGTAGGTTTTGTTTTATGAACTGTGGTGCCCCTGTGTTTGGTGCATACACATTTATGATTGTAATACCCTCTTGATGTATCATTCCCTTGATAAATAGGAAGTAACCTTCTTTGTCTTTTTTATTTTTGGTTTGAAGTCTATTTTATCTGATACTAATATAGGTACTTCTGCTTCTTTCTTATTCCCATTTGCTTGGAATATTGTTTTCCACCCTTTTACCCTGAGGAGGTGTCTGTCTTTATTGGTGAGGTGGGTTTCTTGAAGACAACAGATTGAGGGTTCTAATTTTTTGATCCATCCTGTTAGCTTGTGTCTCTTGATGGGTGAATTAAGGCCGTTCATATTTAGGGTAATGATTGTGAGATTTGACTTGATCCCTGCCATATTGCGATGCTATATGTGGGTTGGTGTTTTCATGAGCTTTGAAGTTTTTGTGCATACTCTGAGTTTGGCTATTATGATTTGCTTCTTGTAGGCATTTGTGTTCGGTTATTTGTTTCTTCTCTATGGAGAATTTCCTGAAATACTCTCTGTAGGTACGGTTTTGTGTTCATATAATTGTAAATCTGAGTTTGGCATGGAAAGTTTTTCTTTCACCATCTATTATGAGGGATACTTTTGCTGGGCAGAGTAGTTTGGGTTGGAAGCCATAGGTTCTTAGACTTTGCAGTGTTTCATTCCAGACCCTTCTAGCTTTCAGGGTTTCCATTGAGAAGTCTGAAGTAATTCTGATAGGGTTACCTTTGAATGTGGTGTGTTGTTTTTCCTTAGCTGCTTTTAGGATTTTTTCTTTGGTGTCAATGTTTAGAGTCATAATGACAGTATGTCTTGGAGAGCATCTCCTTTGGTCCAGTCTGTTTGGTATTCTGTTGGCTTCTTGTATCTTGATGGGCCTTTCTTTTAAGAGACTGGGGAAGTTGTCTTCAGTTATTTTGTTAAATAAGTTCTCCATGCCTTTGGTCTAAATT
The DNA here is from genome assembly GCF_020740685.1 of Jaculus jaculus. Classification (NCBI taxonomy): domain Eukaryota; kingdom Metazoa; phylum Chordata; class Mammalia; order Rodentia; family Dipodidae; genus Jaculus; species Jaculus jaculus. Next base: position 96,903,333 of record NC_059103.1, on the reverse strand, counting down.
TCTTCTCCTTCTGGTATTCCAATGATCCTGATATTAGGATGTTTAAGTATATCCCACAATTCCCTCATGTTCTGTTCATGGAAACTTTTGAACTTACTGAAATTTTTGAACTCTTGAACTGTTTCTTCCATCTTGTCTTCCAGATCAGAGTTTCTATCCTCCACATGGCTGAATCTATTCTTGAGAGCTTCTAGAGAGTTTTCAACTTGTTCAATTACATTTGCATTTTCTACTACTTTTCTATGCATAATTTCCATCCCTCTGTCAAGCTTCCTTTTCACATCATTTTCTGATTTTTTGATGATTTTTGGAATTCACCCTTCCATTTCTTTATGTCTTCATTTAGCATGGCCAGCTGGTTTTTTAGGTCCTTTTTTTTTTTTTTTTCTCTCCCTCAAATCTCTTAACTGTCTTTGAACTCCTTCCATTTTCTTATCTATTAGGTTTAGTTTAGTGATGGCAGCATCCACACGATTATTAGTCCTTTGTTGCTTTTCTGCAAGTTCTACCAGTAGCTTGGTCAGGGTTGAATTGCTCATAGCTTCATTTTGGTGTTCTGAACCTAATGACTCGTCTATGTCTTCATTATATATGTTCATTGTAAGACTGGATGATCTAACTGGATTTTCTTGCATTTGATTTTTCATATTATTTCTTTTGTGCTGTGGTCTGCCCATGACAGTGTATGGGCATGTATGTGAGTGGATCAGCTTGGACTCAAGCACAATGTGAATCTGAGGCAGCCTGGGTCAGTTGCCAAGCAGCCTGGGCTTTGGCTCTCACTTGTCAAAGCTGTCTGATCTACTGCCTGCCCAGGGTGCCAAGGTTGCCTGATCTCTTAAGTGGTAATGCACCAAAGCTGCCTGCATTCAAGCTAGAAGGGACATTGAGGCACCAAACTCTGAAGGAGTGTGGGAACACTGGGACCCAGAAGCAGTCTGCACTCCCCCGCAACAGGACAATGGCAGCCTGCCTGCATGGCGGACAGGTAGGGGATGGCACCTGAGCTGGCACAAGTGACAGGTACAGTCTGAGCTTGTTTGGCAGTTGCTATGGGCCTGGACCTACTGAATGTGTGGCAACAGGAGCAGTAAATGAGTGAGTGGGTGGAGCAGTTTAAGCTTCCACAAGCAGGGATTGATTGGCATGCAGGGCTCTATGGATACAGCTACTTGGGGGGAGGGGTGGGCTACCAGCCTGAAAGGGGATCAGCAATTCCCTATTCTTCCCAACTATGTGCCCTCCCACTGGTAATCTTTTGGAGATTGCTCTCCCCTAAATTACCGAGTGAACCCTTAATGTCTTGCCTTTGGGCAGTCGCCACCTTGGCCAGGAGTCATTTCTCCTGTTTTGTTAAAAAGTATTTTATTTATTTATTTATGAGACAGACAGAAAGAAAGAGAGAATGGGCATGCCAGAGCCTCTAGCCACTGCATACAAACTTCAGACATTGCCCTCTTGTGCATCTGGCTTATGTGGGTCCTGGGTAATTGAACTCCAGTCCTTAGGCTTCAAATGCCATAACCACTAAGCCATTTCTCTAATCCCTCTGTGCTGGTTTTTCTTGAATGTGTATATTGCTCAGTTGAAGTTTAGAATTTTCTGGTAATTTTTCCACCCTGCTCAGTAGAATACTTGTATAGTAAACAAAATCAACACCTAGGATTACTTCCTCAGTTGGATTGGCGTACAAGAGCTACACCTGGCACCTTAAACTCACGTCCTAAAGGTATATAAGGTTGGATCTCCAAATCTAAGAATACTGCAGATAAGTAGGAAATGCAAGTATCAAATTGACTCAGGATACAAATTCACTTTTTATAATACAAGAAACACAAAGAATCAAGATAATTCAATCCCACCAAAAAATTATAAATCTGTCAGAAATGAGCCCCAATGAGACTGTTTTAGATTGAATGCCTGATAAATATTTCAGGATTTTATCTATACTCAAAGAAGAAATCAAAGGAATCAAAGAACAAAAAACAAAACCAAACAAAAACAAAGGAATTAAAGAAAAAACAAACTCCTGAAAGAGAACATAGGAAACCAGCTTAACAAAATAAGGAGGTCGTTACAAGAGATGAGCAAGTAAATAGAAATACTAAAAAAAAAAAAAAAAGTAGAAATTGTAGCACTGAAAAACAGTCAAATAAAACACTGGGGATGGAGAGATGGCTTAGTGGTTAAGTGCTTGCCAGTCAAGCCTAAGGATCCCAGTTCAAGGCTTGACTCCCCAGGACCCACGTTAGCCAGATGCACAAGGGGGTGCATGCATCTGGAGTTTGTTTGCAGTGGCTGGAGGCCCTGGTGCACCCATTCTCTATCTATCTATCTGCCTCTTTCTCTCTCTGTCACTCTCAGATAAATAAATAAAAAACAAAACCATTTTAAAAAATAATAAAAATTAAAACACTTTGTGGAAAGTCTCAACAGTAGAATGCATGAGGGAGAGAACAGAATAACTAAACTAGAAGACCAGGTGGCAGACCTAATACAGTCCAACAAACAGAAAGACAAGCTAATAGGAAAGTATGAATGGGAGTTTTGAGCTATTCAGACACCATGAAAAGATCAAACATAAGAACTCAGGGTGTAGAAGAATTTCATTCCAAAGGCATATTAGTCATTTTCAGCCAAATCATAGAAGAAAAATTTCCCCAAATTGGCGAAGAAATACCAATGCAGATACAGGTAGCTTTTAGAACACCAAACAGATAAAACCTGTTGTAATTAAACTACAAAACATTCTCCAAAATAGCAATATATTAGGACACAAATCAAATCGTAATAAATACAAGAAAATTAAAATAATCCCTTGTACTCTATATGACCACAACAGGATTAAACTACAAATTGACAAGAAAAGCTACAGAGAATGCACAAATTCATGGAGAATACACAGTACACTATTCAATGATGAATGGGTCATTGAAGTAATCAAAAAGGAAATCAATAATTCATGGAATAAAATGATGATGAGAATACAACATACCAAATCAGTTGAGACAAAATTAATGCAGTCCTAATAGGAAAATTTATAGCCCCAGGTGCCTATATTAAGAAATTAGAGTGTTCACAAATATAAGTGATATAATCTTTCGTCTTAAGATCTTGGAAAAAGAAGAATGAGGCAAACCAGAAATCAGTAGACAGGAAGAGATAATAATGATTAGGGCAGAAATTAATGAAATAGAAACACCCCCCCAAAAAATCAATGAAACAAAGAGTTGGTTCTTTGAAAGGAGAAACAAGATCGATAAACCATTAGCAATAGCAAATCTGAACAGAAGAAGGATAGAAGAAACAAAAATTAATAAAATTAGAGATTATCAAAGGTACCAAAGAACTTCAGAAAATCATAAGGACATACTTTTAGACCATCTATGCCTCTAAATTTGAAAATCTGAAAGAAATGGATGATTTCCTTGATTCATATGACCTACCAAAATTAAATCAAGATGAAATTAACTATTTAAATAGACCTATAACAAATACAGAGATCCAAGCAGTTATAAAAATCTCCCAACTAAAAAATGTCCAGACCCAGATGGATTCACTGCTGAATTTTTCCAGACCTTCATGGAGGAACTAACAACACTGATTCTCAACTTTCTCCATAAAATAGAAAAGGAAGGAATCCTACCAAACTCTTTCTATGAAGTCAGCATCACCCTGATACCAAAACCTGACAAAGACAGAACAAAAAAGAAAATTACAGACCAATCTCCCTCATGAGCATAGATGCAAAAATTCACAACCAAATATTGGCAAATAGAATATTAGAATATATCAGAAAGACTGTTTACTGTAACCAAGTAGGCTTTATCCCACAGATGCAGGGTTGGTTCAACATATGAAAATCAAAAAATGTAATATACTATATAAATGGCCTGAAGGATAAAAATCATATGATCATCTCAATAGATTCAGAAAAGGTATTCAACAAAATCCAACATCCCTTCATGGTAAAAGTCCTACAGAAACTGGGAATAAAAGGAATATAATTCAACATAACAAAAGCTATTTATGACAAGCCAACATAATACTAAGTGGGGAAAATTTTGAGGCATTTTCACTAAATTCAGGAATAGCAAGTGTTCCACTGTCCCCACCTTTATTTTATATAGTACTGGAAGTCTTAGCTATAGCAATAAAGCAAGAGACACACACAAAAGTGCTACAAATTGGAAAGGAAGAGAACAGATTATCATTATTTTCAGATGATATAATTCTATACATAAAGGACTAAGAAGATTCTACTAGCAAACTGTTAGAGTTGATAAACACTTAAGCAACATCGGAAGATATAAAATAAACACACAGAAATCAGTAGCTTTTCTATATTCTAAAAATAATCATGGGGTGGAAGAAATCAGGGAATCTCTCCCATTCACAATTGCCTCAAAAAAGAAAAAAAAAAGGTATCTTGGAATAAACCTAACCAAGGAAGTGAAGGACCTGTACAATTAATACTTTAAAACACTCAAATGGGAAATTGCAGAAGACACTAGAAAATGCAAAGAAATCTCATGTTCTTGGAGTAGAAGAATCAATGTTGTGAAAATGGCAATCTTACAAAAGCAATCTACACATTTAATGCAATCCCTATTAAAATTCTAAGTCATTTTTCACAGAAATAGAAAAAGACAATTCTACAATTAATATGGACGTCCAAGAAAACCTAGAATCACCAATACAATTTTGAGCAACAAACGTAAGGCTGGTGGTATCACCACAGCCAATTTTAAGCTATAGTATAAAGTCATCGTAACAAATACAGCATGGTACTGGCACAAAGAAAGACATGTAGATCAATGGTACAGAATAGAGGACCCAGATGCTAATCCAGGCAGTTACAGCCATATGATTTTGACAAAAATGCCAACAATATTCATTTGAGAACAGATGGGTTCTAAACAAATGGTGCTGGGAGAACTGGATATCTATATGTGGAATGATAGAAATAGATCCTGGCCTTTCTCCATGCACAAGGATCAAGTCCAAATGGGTCAGGGACTTTAATATCAGACCTGAAACTCTGAAATTGCTAGAGAAAAAGACAGAGGGAACCTTTCAACATATTAGCATAGGCAATGACTTTCTGAATATTACCCTGATTGTTCAGGAAATAAAAACACTAATCAACCAATGAGATCTCATGAAATTACAAAGCTTTTGGGCAGCAAAGAACAATGTGAATAGAGCAAAGAGACAACCTACAGAATGGGAGAAAGTCTCTTCCAGCCATACATCTGACAGAGTATTTGGGCTGGAGAGATGGCTTAGCGGTTAAGTGCTTGCCTGTGAAGCCTAAGGACCCCGGTTCAAGGCTCGGTTCCCCAGGTCCCACGTTAGCCAGATGCACAAGGGGGCACACGCGTCTGGAGTTCGTTTGCAGAGGCTGGAAGCCCTGGCGTGCCCATTCTCTCTCTCTCTCCCTCTATCTGTCTTTCTCTCTGTCTCTGTCGCTCTCAAATAAGTAAATAAAGATTTAAAAACAAAATGCCAGAATATACAAAAAAACTCAAAAAACAAAACAATAAGAAATCAAACACCCCAATTAAAATGGGCTATGGAACTAAATAAAAAGTTCTCAAAGGAAGAAATACAGATAGCATATAAACATCTGAAAAAGTGTTCCACATCCTTAGCCATCAGGGAAATGCAAATTAAAACTACTTTGAGATTTTATTTTAGTCCTGTCAGAATGGCTACCATCAAGAAAACAAGTGACAATAAATTTTGGTGAAGATGCAGACAAAGGGAAACCCTTCTACACAGTTGGTGGGAATGGTCTAGCCATTGTGGAAATCAGTGTGGATTTTCTGGAGACAACTAAAAACAGATTTACCATATGATCCAGCTGTAGCACTCCTAGGCATATGTATTCTAATGACTCTTCTCAGTACCTTAGAGATACTTGTACAACTGTGTTTGTTGCTGCCCTAATCATAATAGCTGGGAAATGGAGCCAGCCTTGATGTCCTTCAGCAGATGAGTGGGTAATAAATATTTGTACATTTACACAATGGAGTTCTATACAGCAGTAAAGAAAAATGAAATCATGAAATTTTCAGGGGAATGGATGGATCTGGAAAGGATTATATATTAAGTAATAAGGTAACCCAGGCCCAGAAAACCAAATGTCACATGTTGTCTCTCATATGTGAATCCTGGCTACAAATATTTAGGCTTTTGTGTGAGCTGGAACCAAAAATTGGTGGCAGAGGCCAGTAAGCTAGAAAATGGCTATTAAGGAGGAGAAGAAAGAAAGACTTTAGGGGATGGTATTGTACATATGTAAGTAGAAGTACAGATTACAGGGAATGGAATGCCTAAATGAGGCCAAGGGAAGAGACTGAATAAGAGAAGTGTGGGGGAAGGGCCAATCAAAATTCAAGATATTCTGAATAAGACATATGAAAACCTACTTCTTTGGACAATGTCGCACCTAGAAGGTATAGATTGGTACTAGAAAATTTTCAGTGCCAGGATTGGGATACCTTCCAGTGAGTTGTTCACCAGAGGGGTCCCTGTTACCCTAAAACATTAGAGGCTATTGTCTATTGTCAAGGCCCTTGGTTTCCCATGAGTAATAGATGGCAAAACTCTGTTTCTGAAGACTACACATGCATGGGCAGCATGTTCACTGAAAAATCAAGCTGGTGCTGAGGTGAAAACATTGTCCCTGTAGACCATCGAACTGAGTGTTGCATTGCATACAGCTCTATGAGAGACAGACATTATCAGTAGTGAAGATAGTGGACACTGGAAACCTCAAGTTTGGTCAGACAGGCCAAATGACTGAATGGGTGCAATAGTTGGATAACTGTTCTTTGAGAGACCAACTGCTCTCTAATTGGACTGGAGGGATGCTCTGTGGGAGGGAATACATGCCTGGTACTGAAAACCTAATCAAAATCCTATGGCAAGGCGGAGGTCATCAGCCTTAGGCACATAAAGCTTGCCTTTGTCTGGCTAAGTGTATATATTATTCACACCAAACTGCCCTGAAAGCACTACACTTAACATTCATATTCATATATTAATACTACTTTCACTTTTGGTTAGAGAAGCTTCTTTTTCCAATGGCAGTGACCACTGGGATGACCCAAAAGGCAACATAGTGCTGAGAAGTGACAGAGGTGTGTTCAGCATAGAAACATTTCTATCATACCCTTCAAGGCTCATGGTCCATTGCAGAAGAGGTGGCGGAAAGAATGGAAGAGTCAAAGGAAAGGTACCACTCCTTACAATGCAAGTGCCCAAACAGAAATTTGCCTCAATATCCATGCCCTCACAGTGTCTAGAAATACATTCACAAGACCCTCACAATAGGAGAAAAAGATGATGACATCAAAATAAAAGAGTGACTAATGGGGAGAGGATATAATGGAGAGCCGAATTGTGAAGGGGAAAGTGGGGGAGGGAAATATCGTGGTTTATTGTCTGTAAGTATAGAAGTTATTAATAAAAATTTTAAAGGTAAAAATGAAAAAAAGAAGCCAGAGGAAAATAATGCCTTACTTATAGAGGAGTAAATATAAATATTACATATAGTTTTTCAGAAGCCATGTTAATCAGAAAAGAATGTAAAATGGTAAAATATTTAAGAGAAAAACCTACACCAACCTAGATTTCTGTACTGTTTATTTATAATTCAAAAATGAAGTAAGGATGGGCTGGAGAGATGGCTTAGCAGTTGAGCACTTGCCTGTGAAGCCTAAGGACCCTGGTTCGAGGCTCGATTCCCCAGGACCCACTTTAGCCAGATGCACAAGGGGGTGCACACTCTGGAGTTCGTTTGCAGTGGCTCTCTGTCTCTTTATCTACCTCTCTCTCTCTCTCTTTCTGTCACTCTCAAATAAATAAAAATGAAGTAATGAGGAAAACAAAAAGTTTCTCAGATATTTTCCAGTAAACTTGCCTTGGAAAAAGTGTTAAAAGAAATTGTATAGAGTAAGGGAAAATGATAGAACTCAGAATTTTAATCTACACAAAGGAAGGACATGAAAGGATAATAAATGAAGGTTAAAACAATTAAAAATTTTCACTCATAGCCTTAAATATAAGTAGCCTCAACTCACCAACATAAACATAGACTGTATGACTATACTAAGAAGTTATAACCAATTATCAGCTATCTCCAAGAATCATACATTACTAGTAGAGAAACATACTGATGGACACTCAACATGATGGACAACTATCAATTTAGCACATAGAAGCCAAAAGAAAACTGATGTATCTGTGATGATATGTTAGATACTTCAAATAAAAATTAGAATGAATAAAAGGCATGTAGATATTAATAGAAGGAAGAATCCATCAAGAATATATAGCCACTGTGAATATATAATCACCAAACACTGGGGCTTTTAGTTTTCAAAAACATACACTAAAAGACATACAAGTTCAGATAGGTCCTGATATACATATTAAGATTAACAAGTGAATTCAGATATATCACAGGATACATGGTCAGTGTATGTGGTAGTTTGATTCAGATGTCCTCCATAAACTTAGGTGTTCTGAATGCTAAGTTCCCAACTGATGGAGATTTGGGAATTAATGCCTCCTGGAGGCAGTGTATTGTTGGAATTGGGGATGGGCTTATGGGTATTATAGCCAGTCTCCCCTTGTCAGTGTTTGGCACACTCTCCTGTTGCTGGTGTCCATCTGATGTTGGCCAGGGGGTGATGTCCACTCTCTGCTCTTGCCATCATTTGCCCCTGCTGTCATGGAGCTTCCCCTCAAGTCTGTAAACCAAAATAAACCTTTTTCCCACAAGCTGCTCTTCATCATGTGTTTTCTGCCAGCAATGTGAACCTGACAGCAACAGTATATAAAAGTCAAATATACTTTTGTTAATTATCAATGAAAATGAAAATTTCTAAATTTTATTTTTTCAAAATAATTAATGACTCATAGAAAATTTTATGAGGAAAATGCAGGGATAGTAAATTGAAAGTTACATAGTATTATGGTGGAAAATTTAAAAATATATCTCAAGAAATATCTTCATAGATTAGAGAACTTCATAATATTACGATGTTCTTCCTTAATTGTTCTTCCTTAACTATTCTATATATTTTAATACAATTGAATTGGATAACCTTGTCAGACATTTTGGAGAAATTAAAAATTTGATTCTAAAATATGTGCAGAAATCAAAATGCTCAAAAACCTTTTACAGTTAGTATTTAAGACTTATGAGGACACAATCATGAGACTTTCGAGGTGCTGAGATACATCAAAGGTCATCAGAATAAAATCCAGAAAAAAACACAGACTTATTAGATCAGCTTATTGCTTTCAAATGTGACAAGGCAATTGAAGTGGTTAAACAATATTTTTTTTATAGCAAACAGTACTGGAGCAGTTGGGTTTAAATATGTAACATACAAATGTCATGGTTTGTCCAACATCACAGACCAAGTATAACTAGATACATATCATGAATATGACCATAAAATCTAAAAATACAAAACCTTTAAATGAAAATATAGTAAACAATCTTTAGAGTATGCAAACTTTCCAGAAACTAGTTAACATAAAGTCCCAAATTATTGATATATATGTGTGCATGCGTGAGTGTGTGTGTGTGTGTGTGCATGTGTGTGTGTGTAATTTCACCATATTAATTCTACTTATCCAGGAGCATGAAAATTCTTTCCATTCCTTATGTCCTCCTCAATTTTTTTCTTGTGTGGTTTTATGTTTTCATTATGTAGGTCATTGATTCAGATTATTCCAAAGTATTTGAACTTTTGGTGGCAATTGCAAATGGGATAGCCTTGCTCATTTATTTCTCTGTATATTTGTATTCTGGGTATATGAAAGCTACTAATTTTTGTATATTGATTTTCTATCCTCCCACTTTGCTGAAGAAATTTATCACCTTTAGAAATTTTATAGTAAAGATTTTGGATCACTTATGAATAAGACAATACCATCTACAAATAGTTTGAGTTCTTTTTTTTTTTCAGTTTGTATCCACTTTATGTATTTCTCCTTACTTATTGTTTGGAGTAGAACTTTCAGTACTATTTTGAAGAGAAGCAGTAAGAGTGGGTGCCCTGTCTTGTTTCCAACCTCAGTGGAAATTCCTTGAGTCTTTTCCCATTAATGATTTGGACTTTAGGTGCTTTGTATATAGCCTTTCTTATATAAGACAAAAACCCTCCATGCCTAGTCTTTTCAGAATTTCGACCATGAACTGATGTATTTAGTCAAAGACCTTCTCTCCACTAATTGAAATGATCATGTGGTTCTTGTGTTTATTTGTGTGGTATATCATGTTAATAGATTTACAACATTGAACCATCACTGCATCCCTGGGATGAAGCCTACTTGACCAAGGTTGATGTATTGTTGAATTCTGTTTGTGAGGATTTTGTTCAGGATTTTTGCTTCTAAGTTCATCAGGGATATAGGTCTATAGTTTTCTTTTCTTGTATTATCTCTGTTTGGCTTTGGTATTAGGGTGATTCTAGCTTGTAGAAGGAGTTGGGGAGCATTCCCTCTTCTCCAAATATGTAAAAAAAAAAAATCAAGAAAAGGTTGCTTCAGTTCTTGCATGGAGATTTGGTAGAATTAAGCTGTGCATCCTACTTTTCCTTTTAGGGAGATTTTTTGAATACATTTTCAGTCTTGATGGGTATATGCATTTGCTTAAGAGTTTTATGTTCTCTAAATTTAGCCACTCTCTGGGTCTTACAACCTTTTCACCATCTCTTTTACAATGTTCCCTGGGTCATGCCAGGCCTATTTGCAGTCTGATTTAGTGTTGAGAGGTCTGTGGACTCTGGATTTCTGCTTTGATGGATTTTGACTGATCATCATGTTTGTCATATTGCCCTTGAGTTGGTTGTCAGGCTAGCAGTAAAAACAGTATTCTTGTTGCTACTTTCTCTGCAATTTTTCCTGGGTCCTGGCAGATGTGGTAGTGGTAGCACATCTCATGATGAGCCGTAAGTTATCTTTTTGTCTCATCAATGGATCTTGGTTCTCCATTTTCTTTGTCTTCTGTAAAATAAAGCAGATTCTTCAACCAATAGTGACTGCATCTTGGATTAAAGGGGATTTGCAGTGTTATTTGAATAAATTCTTGGTGTGTAAGCCCTCTCTTCTCAAGAGTACAGTGCAGGTTCTTCTCTGAAGTGTGAGTTTCCTGACAATAAGACTTTGTCTTGGTTTCCACTACAAGATATGAGTTCTCTCCCACTGAGCAGACCTCATGTCCAATCAGGTAACAGTTGATTACCCACAGAAACTGTCTGTCATTATTGCACAAGTGTGTTCTTATTGTCTGGCTGGTTGACTTCAGAGTCTGAAGGGTCTGTCCCCTGCTTCTTCATGTTGTTTATGACAATAGACTTCCCAAAACTCCCATAGGTCTGTCCATCACTATAAGGGCAAATAAGGAGGGAGCTATTTTCTCTTTCAGTTCCAGCATGGTATTTGAATATCCTGTGACCATAGCCTGTGTTGTCTTTAGCAATAAGTTCTTACCTGTTAGCTCTGACAAGTAAACAAGTGTTTTGACGATGGAAGATATTGTTTTGAGGACACCCCGGTTAACACCTCCCTGTAGGTGGCAACCCAATTCTGAGCCTGGGATTTACTAGCTAGAGTCTGTGTTTTTAAGGTATTTTCCTACTTTTTGTCTAAACTATCCCCCCTTACACTTTATTGGTGGTTATATCTTTTCTTTTATTACTAAGTTGAAACTTAGTATGGATATGTCAAGTTTTGATACCATCATTCCTCTCCTCCTTGCCCCCATTCTAGCAGGGGCTACCCTTTGTGGAATTGTTGGTATTCTCCATGGAGCTGTGGGTTATGAGTTGTGAGAGCACCAATCAGTCATTGTGGAGGGGCAATACCTCTGGTTAATCCATATGCACTCTGTTGCTCTTACATTCTTTCTTTCCCCTCTTCCACAAAATTCACTGAACCTTGGTGGGTGTGTTATAAGTATACTTTGGTGTTAAGCTCTTAGCTTCTGGATTTCTCCTTTGGTGGAATTTTTAAAAAATTTATTTACTTTGAAAGGGCAAGAAAGATAAAGAGAGAGAAAGAGAGAGAGAGAGGGAGAAGGAGAAAATGGACACACTAGAGCCCCCAGCCACTGCAAACAAACTCTAGACACATGTGCCACCTTGTGCATCTGGCTCACATGGGTCCTGGGGAATTGAACCAGAGTTCTTTGGCTTTACAGGGAAATGCCTTAACCACAAAGCCATCTCTCTGGTCCTGGTGCATTTTGAGCATCCTCAGTGTCTGTCTCCATCACCCTGCCTCAAGTTGTCAGGCATTCAATGGAAGCAGCATTTTTGCTCATCACACCAATTCCTTTGTGTTTTCACCTGGGCCTTAGCTGCTGTGCTAGGGTGGTTCACCTCATGACATGGAAACAGAAATCCTTGTCCTGTTAATGGATTTTAGTTATTCCTGGATTTTGCTGCTTTCTGAAAAAGAAAAAAGAGATTCTCCAATGGAGAGTGAAATCAGGATAGGCTAAGGGTATAAGCATTGTTAATTTCTAGGGATTTTTATTGGTGTAGCCTCACATTTGGCAAAAGACTAGCGGGAGCTTCTCATTGGAGTCCAAAATCTTGGTTTCCATTGGATTCTGACTTGATTTCTAGTTTCACCTATGGTTTCCATCCCATTGAGTTCATCTCTTAGCCAGTCAGAAAGCCAATGGTTACATACTTGGGGTGGATACCAATAATGCACAGGTGTGTGCATCTTGTCAGAGTGGTTGGTTACATATATAGCTATGTTCCCTGCTTGTTTGTAGCATTTTTGGTCATTTTCACCCACTGTAAATATGGTTGAGCAAATATCTCTGCAGTGAAGAGTGGAGCGTTTAGGGTAGATGCCAGGAGATACATGGCTGGGTTAGTTGGTAGCACCATTTTCATCTTTTTCTCAGGACTCTCCATATTGCTTTCAATAGTGGTTGTAAAAGTTTGCACTTCTACTAGCAGTAAATGAGGGTTCATTTTTTTCCTGCATCCTTGCCAATGATTATTGTGTATAATTTTTTAAAAATAGTTTCCATCCTTTCTAGAGTAAGGTGGAATCTCATAGTTGATTTAATTTGTATTTCCCTGATAGTTAGGGATGTTGAACATTTTCTTAAGTGAGGATTATTCATTTGTTTTTCTTCATTTGAGAATCGCCTATTGAGCTCTCTACCCCATTTTTTGAGTGGATTGCTTCATTTTTTTCTTGTAAAGTTTTTTTGAGTTCTTTGTAGTTTCTGGATATTAGGCCTCTGTCAGTGGTATAGCTGGAAGAGATATTCTCCCATTCCATGGGGAATCTACTGGCTCATATTATGATATATTTGTCTGTACAAAGCTTTTTAGCTTCTTGAGATACCACTGGTTGAATGATTTTTTTATTTCCTTGGATACAGGGGTATTGTTCAAGAAATCATTCCCAAGCTCTATAACATGGAAAGTTCCCCTTATTTTTCATACAGTAATTTGAGAGTTTCAGGTCTTATATTGAGGTCTTTGATCAATTTGGAGTTGATTACTGTGCAGGATGAAAGGTGTGGGTCTAGTTTCATTATTCTACTTGTGGTTATCCAATTTGTCCAGCACCATTTGTTGAAGATGCTGTTTTCTCCAGTGTACATTGGTGGATCCTTTGTCAAAGATCAAGTAGCTGTAGTTATTTGAACTAAGGGCTGGGTCATCACTTTTGTTGCATTGGTCTATTTGTCTGTTTTTCCAGTACCATGCTGTTCTTATTACTATGGCTTTGTAGTACAGCTTTAGATTGGGTATGGTGATACCTCCAGAGGTTGTTCTTTAGCTGAGGATATTTTTGGATATGTAAGATTTCCTGTCACTCCATATAAATTAGGGATTATTTTTTTTTATCTCTGGAGAATGATGCTGTTTTTTATTGGTATTTCATTGAATATTTATATTGCTTTTCACAACATTAATTCTACCTATCCAGGAGCAAGGACGATCTTTCCATCTACTTATGTCCTCCTCAACTTATTTCTTGAGTGGTTTTATGTTTTCTTTATATAGGTCTTTCACTTCCTACTATGATGGTTTTAGGGTTTATTTCTAGTTTATTATCAAGTGTGTCTTGTTTTATAAACTGTGGTGCCCCTGTGTTTGGTATATATAATCTTATGATTGTAACGTCTTCTTGTTGGATTGTTCCCTTGATTAGTGAAGGTGGCCTTCTTTGTCCATTTTGATTACTTTTAGTTTAAAGTCTATTTTATCAGCTATTAATATAGTCGCACCCATTCATTTCTTCTTTTTATTTTCTTGGAAAATCATTTTCTATCCTTTCACCCTGAGGAGGTATCTGTCTTTAATGGTGAGGTATGTGGGTTTTCTAAAGACAGCAGATAAAAGGGTACATTTTTCTGTTCCATCCTCTTAACATCTGTCTTTTGACAGATAAGTTAAGACCAATAATATTTAAGGTTGTAACTGTGATGTTTGATTTTATCCATGCCATCTTGAAGACTCTGTGTGGTTTGGTGTTTTGTTAGGCTTTGTACATTTCTGAGCCTGATCTAGTCTTGGTTATTGTGATCTTTTTTTTTGTGGGATCTTGTGGTTGGTTGTTCAATTCTTTTGTGTGGATTATACCATAAAGTATTCTCTATAGGTTTGGCTTTGTGTTCATATAATCATAGAGCTACCTTTTATTATTGAAGGGTTTCCTTTTGCCATCTATTACGAAGGATAATTTTGCTGGGTAGAGTAGTATGGGTTGGAAGCCATAACTTTTTTAGACATTAAGGTGCTGCAATCCAAGCCCTTCTGGCTTTCAGTTTCCATTGAGAAATCTGAGATAATTCAGATGGCTTGCCTTTGTAGGCAATGTGCTGTTTCTCTCTTGCTTTTTTTAAGCACTCTCTGTTTGTTTTTGTTGTTTATAGTTTTAATGATGATGTATAGTAGAGAGTTTCTTCTTTGGTCCAGTCTCTTTGGAATTCTTTTGCGCTTCTTGTATTTGGATGGGTCTTTCTTTTGACACAGCAGGAATTTTTTTTCAATAATTTTGTTGAATATGTTGTCTATGCCTTTGGTCTGAATTTCTTTCCCTTCTGGTATACCCATGATTCAGATGTTTGGTCATTTTAGGCTATCTCATACTTCCTTCATATTCTGTTCACATGATTTTTTGAACTTTTTAAAGTTTTTGGCCTTCCTAATTCTTTCTTCATTATTGTCTTCCAGGTCTGATATTCTGTCCTGCATTTAATTAACTCTTAGTGAGCAATTCTAGAGAGGCTGTTATATGCTAAATTTGATTTCTGTTTTCCATTGTTTTTTTCTGTATAGTATCCACCCTTTTATTGAGTTCTAATTTAAGGTCATGGTTTGATTTCATTGATATTTCTTAGAATTCATTCTTGCATTTAATTATGTCTTCATTAAGCTTAATCAGCTGGCTGTTGAGATGCTTTAATTTTTTACTCATCTTCAATTCACTTACCTCACTTTTGAGGTTTCTCTATCTTCATTTAAGATAAACCTAGTGAATAGAGCCGTGTGATATATGAGATTTTTCTGTTCAATTTCACTTATTTATTTTTTAATGGTTTGCTTCTAGTTCAGTGATTTGCCTGGCTGGGGTAAATAAGCTTATTGTGCCTTCATTTGGGGATTCAATTTCTGTTGTCTCCTCTATGTTTTCACTAGAGAATGCCATTATGCCTAGATAGCCTTAATAGAGATCTCTCAGTTTTTTGTCTTGTGCTGTTTGCTTTGCATTGGGATCTACACATATTGGGGTAAATGTCTTTTTTATTAAGGAGGAAGCAAGTATTTGCCCTTGTAGGGTCTTCATTGCATGTTCTCTTTTGGGTTTGACCCAGATTGGAGTGTTATTTCATTTTATCCACAGATACATGGGGAGTGGAGGTTACACATCTGCCTTCTATAGCAATTATTCATACATTTAGTATTTTCAAGGTATTACACATATCTCTCATGTCCTGATCATAAGTTGTTTTGAACTTCTCATTGGTTTTGATTAATTGATCCAATTCCTCTTCATTGTTCTCAAGGCCTGATATTCTGTCTTCTACTTGATCCATTTTATTTGTAAAACTTTCCATGAAGCTTTTTGTTTGACTTATTATATTTTTCATTTCTGGGTTTATTTCAGTTTGGTTATTCTTCAAGATTTCTATCTCTTTATTGAATTTGATTTTCATGTTTTGCTTTGATTTTTCTCATTTCATTTAGCTATTTTTTTTTTGTTCTCTTGGAATTCATTTGGGTACATACTTGAGTCCTCTTTAAATTAATTCAAAATTCATTAGTGACATTGTATCTTCTTTGAGTTTTTGTACATATTTATAATCACTCTGTTAACCTCTCTGTCTGAAGTTTCTTCTAAGTAGTTATCATAAGGGTCTTCTATGAGATTTCTTGGAGGAGACATGTAGCCTTTTTTTTTTCATGCTAACTGATTTACATTGAGATAGTGCATTTGTTAAGTTGTTTTGGCATACCTGTTTCAAGTGAGTTCTTAGACCGGTGCTTAATGAAAAACAATCCAATCCAGCAGTTCTTCTTAAAGACCATTTTACAGTGCTTGAACTTATGTACTGGCCCAGCCTCAATGGTGGCTTATTTGCTTGCATTAATCTCCTTCCTTTCCTGTGGTGGCTTAAGTCATATGTTTCCTATAGACTCATGTGTTTTCAATGTATAGTCCCCAGGTGGTGGCAATTTGGGAGATGTGCTGTTAGAGGCAGGCTTTAGGTTGTTATGGTCAGCTTCCCTTTTCCAGATCTCAGCATATTCTCTTGCTGCTATTTTCTAGTGGACATGATATTCAACCTCTGCTTTACCATCCTTTCCCTTGCATCATGATGCTTCTCCTCAAGACTGTATACCAAAATAAACCCTTTCTCCCAAAAGCTGCTTTTGATTGGATGTGTTTGTCTCACCAACCCAAATAATTACAGTAGAAAATTGGTACCAGAGTAGTTGGGTCACTGCTATTGAGAACTTGATTGTGTGACTTTTGTCCTTTGGAACTGATTTGTTCTAAGGAATTTGGTTGTATTTGAAACCTTAGACTAAGAAACAGTTTGTACTTCTGTAAGTAGAGCTTTATGAATCATTCTGGTGAGAATCTGAATGCTATAAATGCATAAAGGAGTATAGATTGTCTAGGCTTGACTTATAAAGAGAAAAAGAAAACTTTGTCCAGACTGGGCTAAAGGCAGTCTGTGTGAGGGGCTAGCTTTGCTTTCCCCAAGGCTTGAGAATTTAAGCAAAACTAGATTTAAAAGTAATGGCAGGCACTGGAGAGATGGCTTTGTGGTTAAGGTGCTTTCCTGTATAGCCTAAGAATGCATGTTTGAATCTCCAGATCCCAGGTAGCCAGATGCACAGTGACACAAGTGTGCAATATCATACAAGTGCACAAGGGGATTCAAGGGTCTGCATTTCATTCATAGCAGCTGAAAAGGCCTGGCACTCCCAATCTCTCTGTTTCTCTCTGTTTCTCTCTTTTTCTCTGCCTCTTTCCCTCTCTCTGTCTCTGTATAAAAAAAAAAGTAATGGAAGAAGACAGAGCTGAAGGAAGAAATGTAAGTTTCAGGCAGCACATAGAAACCCATTTCAGCTGCAATTATTTGAGGGAAATTATTGCCATAGAAATAGGCAGCTGTTCTGCACTGAGACAACAGGAAGAATATTGAGAGTTTTTCCTACTCTTTAAAGTCATTACTCACACATGAATTAATATATTTTGCAGCTTACCTGGTACTATAGAACTATAAAAAATGCTGGAAAGAGACTCATTGGATTTGCAATACAATATTTTTTAAATGGCCAATGTGAATCAGGGTTGTTGGAGTCCTGCATAGAAGCTTGATGGAGCCCTGAGGATGAACAATAGGTTGCAGTGGAGACCCCAGGACTTTTGAGATATCAGGACCCTAAAATGGTCTTTAAGAAGAACTGCTGGCTTGAATTGTTTTTCCCCTGGATTGAGTGAAGCCCAGCTAGCATATTGAAATTGGAGCTTCAGAGAATTCATTACAGGTCTTAAATGCTGCACATGGAGCCATCGGCTTTGATTTTTGTCATGCTTGTTTTAGATATTTCATTTGTTCAGTCTTTTCTTATTATGCCTACTTTTGCAGAAGAAATGTTTACTCTGTAGCATTATGTATATATAACTTGTATTTTGATTTTATAGGCTTACAGTTAAGAGACTATCTTGAGTTTCAGGTGAGACCTTAAATTTTGGACTTTTGAACAGTATTGGGTATTGATTTTTTAAAAATATCAAACTATGGGATTTTTAAAGTTGGACTAAATACAGTTTTCCATTTTGAAATGGTCATGTGTCTATAGGGGCCAGGGGCAGAATGTGGTGTGATTTGCATCAAATTTCCCCCATAAACTCGTGTGTTTTCAGTGCTTAGTCCCCAACTGGTGACAATTATGGAGGTGATGCCATCTTAGAGAAGGTGTACAGGGATAAAATATAAGAATAAACTGTGTGAATGAACTATAAGAATGAAATACCGCACTGAGCGATGAGAAAGAACTATGGGAATATTTCTTATGGACTGTATAAAAATCTTTTTTGAGATTATTGCTGTGAAATACTAAATTTGTTCCTTTTAATTTGCCCTAAAGTTAATATTACAACCTTATAATACACCCACTTAAAGCAATGTGACTATGCTCTGCCTTGGTATACCTTTGACATGAATAGCACATGTGACCAGATTTAGAGATGCTGACTGATTTTAAGCTAGGCTCTTTTCCTCAGTGGCTTGGTTGGACTCAATTCAGAGCAAGCATGCATGCATAAGAAGCACTGATCATAACATCAGAGACAAGTAGGTCAGTGACTGTGGGCTGACAGATCTGTTGAAGACACCAGGTAGGCTTAAGGAAATTGCATTTGTGGCCAAAGTGCATGTGTGTTCTGTATGAGCAGAGTCCAGCAGGCCATACCACTGAATCTCTTCCTTTAACAAATGTTAAGGATTATCCAAAGTCAAAAATTCCTTACCCTTTGCTCTGAATCTCCTCCTTTAACAAATGTTAAGGATTATCCAAAGTCAAAAATTCCTTACCCTTTGCTCATGCAATATACTACTTGTTCATGTATTTTTGGTTTCTGGTTATTCATTAAAAACACCAATGAGTACCTGTGTGCAAAAGAAGCCATGGGGACTAGAAATATGGCTTAGTTGTTAAGGTGCTTGCTTGTGAAGCCTAAGGTCCTTTGTTCTACTCTCCAAATCTCACATTAGCCAGACACACAAAGGTGATGCAAGTACAAGGTTGCACGTGCCCATGTGGTGGTACCAGCTGCTGGGGTTTGATTTCAGTGGCTGAGGCCCTGGCTTGCCAATTTTTTCTCTCTCTCTCTAAAATAAAATAAAAAAAATTAAATAGAAAAAAGAAGCCACAGCTGCCGTAACATCAGAACAGGAGAGACAGCAGATATGGTGGGCTTACTAATGGCTTTAAACTAAACTTCTCTTCAGTTTCTTTTTTCCTCAGTGTGCTGTAAGAGGGAGCTAACCCACTCCAGGCTCTGCTCCTAGAAAGAGTTTTATTACTTCTGGATAGGAAAGTTCCCGATGTTAGTTTTGCTTAAATTCAGGGCTGTGTCCCCCAAGTAGGACATAGATGTGTTCTTTGGGTGGGATTTGGGGTATTAAAGCCAGTACCTCCTTGAAAGAGCCCCAACTTCTTCTCTTGCTGCTGTTTTCTACCTTCTGTGGTGAGGAGGTAATGTCTAGCCTCTGCTTTACCATCTTTTCTCTGCCATTAGGAAGCTTTCCCTCGAGACTTGTATGTCAAAATAAACTGTTTTCTCTTACCAGCTGTTTTGGTTGGGTATTTTTTCTCAGCAATGTGAAGGTAACTGCAACATTTATACAGTTATATAATTTAAAGAAATATTTACTAAGTTATAAATGGACAAACGGAGGCCTTTTTTACTACCCATCCTCAGACTATAGTTATCATATCCAAGATTATATTTTTTTTAAGTCTCACTAAGTATATATATCCCTGGATGAACCTAGAACATGCAAGGGTGATCAGGCTGGCCTCAGACTTACACTGTACCTCCTGCTTTTGACCCCTGACTGCTAGGAATACAGATACATAGCACCATGCTCAGACTCATTAATTTTTTTATTATATACTTCATGAGAGTTTATAATGTGACAGCAACAGTACATACTGCCAGTAGTAGAAAGATATGGAAGCATTTTTCACCCCAAAGAGGTCATAGAATATGCATTTGGAATATTAGCTCCAAATAGTTTTGTTATTGGTAATAAACTACTTGAAAAGTTTATGCTAACTTAAACATGTTGTCTTTCCTCTGCTTTCACTCAAACTCAATTCACATGAACCAATTTAAAGAGATTTAAAGTGATCCATGGAGATGGTATGAATTACATCATAATAAATGAAAAGCAGAAATGATTTATTTTATTCGCAAATTATTTTCTTATGTAACTCATCCCAAAGTCTGAGGATACTGATTTTTAGGTTGGTTCACCAGTTAATTTACTTGGCCACTCTGTTAATGTTATAGCATTCCACAATATGCATCTCTTTCCACTATGAGTGGAAACCCATTTACATGAATTAGATACTTCCTCATTTGTACATCACCTCAGTTTAGTCTTAACCACCTATGAGTGACCTATCTTTTAAACCATGAGATATTGCACAATAAAAATGAAACAGAACAACAATAACAAAGCAACAACCAACTTTGGCAGCCAAAGAAAACATCTGTACTGAAGACAGAAAAATTGTCTCCATTCACATGCAAAGATGGATAAAATGAAATTCAGATATTATTAATTGATCCAGGATGCCCCAGAACTCCAAGGCCTACAGCTGTAAAACGTCATTATTTTGGTTTTCAAAAAGGGAGTCTAACAGAATTTCTCCACACATGTAGAGAGCTGGATGAGAATAGGAATTAGTTTCTATGACAATTTGTCCAATATACTAGATAATTGAAAAGGTAGGGTTGAAGATACATATAAACACTGCAGCAAGTGTATTTGCAAGGCATTAAGACAATCATTCTTTCTTTCAGATTTTGATATAGATGATTATGTAAATCATAAAACCCTTGTACATTTTTACTGAATTGTGCCAAAAGAAGAAAATCTTTACACTGTTCAAAGGTATACCAATGAAGAGGTATTTTGAAAGGTCAATTGGCAGTTCATGAACAGTTCATATTCCCTACCACATGCCACGTGATCTATAACCATTCTTAGACTCTAGAAAATGATGTTCTTAGGACACTCTTGAAGATAGCTTAAAAGTTACAAATTCTTATGTTTCCTTTATGAACAGAGAAGCAACCAATGCAATTGGGGGGGGGGTTAAGATACAAAGCTTACATAATAAAAATATAATCTAGCATCTGCACATCTCAAAACATTGCATATTTGTTTTTCTCTGGGGGGGAAATATCTATTAAACACTCTAGTTGACTTTCCTACTCACTTACCACTACTTTGCTTCTGATCCTCAGAAACCTTCCATTCTCTCAAGTGACATAGTATATCTTTGTCCAAAATGTCTTTATCACAATGATCACCTAGGTTCTCACATATTACAAAGAAAAATAATCCATTATTTTTCAAACATTTTCCTTATGAACAGATTCCTGCCAGGTTTTTTTTTTTTTTTCTTTTTCATAGTTCCAGATTTTAAAAGCAATATTCACTGAAATTCTCTGGGTTCAGGAACTTTTCTAATTTTTTTTGAAAATTTTATTTGTTAGAGAGAGACAGGCAGATAGACAGAGATGGCAAAAGAGAGAGAGAGAGAGAGAAATATAGAGAAAGAGAATGGGCACACCAGGGCCTCTAGCCACTGCCAACAAATTCCAGACATATGAGCCACCTTGTGCATGTTGCTCTCATTGGTACTGGGGAATTGAACCTGGGTCCTTAGCCTTTGCAGGCAAGCACCTTAACCACTAAGCAATCTCTCCAGCCCATTAATTTTCTCAATATTTTAACACACAATAATTTATCAAATCTGTTCAGTCAGACAACCCTAGGAATTAAGTACTCCTATCACCTCACCCAGCAAATGTGATAAGTGGATTACAGAGAAGCAGGTTTGGGTCAGAATTTAAACATGCATTCCATGTCTAGCATCAGTGTGAATGATCAGTATGCTTTTGATGTCAAAGAATTAATAATAATACAAGTGACAGATACATACTTTATCCTCATGGTTTAGATACTAATTTTATTTTATTTTTCTCTCCTTTGTTCTTTTGTTTTGGAAAAGGCAACTTTCTTTGGATCTTGTGAACCACATGACCATGCTGTTGGGAATTATTTACTTGCTGCAGAGCATAAACTTCCAAGGTAGTAGTCTGGCTGTCTTTCCAACCTGATCACTCAGAGCAATTGTTTGCCTGTCACTGAAATAGTGTGACTTACCAATTCGCGAACATTTCTAGCTGTCTCTTATCTCAAAGACTTTCTCTTCTCTCTCAACTTTCCCTTATTCCTGCCTGTAGTCTCCCAGCAGGGAGCCCCTAATATACAAGGCTGGTATGACTTTTGGTAAGGCGGACTCTAAATCTCAAAGAAAGAACCCTAGATTTCTATCTCTAAATTTCTAAGCAAAACGACCTAGATAATCCTTATTGTTAGAAAAGAATAGATACCAAGTGCTTTCTGTACCAGCTTTGAATTGTTTAATATATTTTTTTTTCTGTTTTATTTATTTATTTGAGAGGGACAGACAGAGAGAGAACGAGGCTGATAGAGAGACAGAGAGAATGGGCACACCAGGGCCTCTAGCCACTGCAAACGAACTCCAGATGCATGTGCCCCCTTGTGCATCTGGCTAACGTGGGTCCTGGGGAACCGAGCTTGAACTGGGGTCCTTAGGCTTCACAGGCAAGTGCTTAACCACTACGCAATCTCTCCAGCCCGTTTAATATAATTTTAATATCATTGAAAAGTCCAAGAATTCTCATTTAAGTCAAAACAAGGTGGAATAATCATATTTTCTCATTAATTCTTCCCTAAGTTGAAGGAATATTCATGATATCGAGTGTTCTCTCTAGCACATTATGGGTCATCTCACACTTGGAAGGAGAGAAATAGTTATAGATGCACTTTAGAAACCAAATCCTCACATTCATTGATCACTGAGTCATGAAGCTATCTTAAAGCAGCCAACAAATCACTGTTATTAGATACCTTTAAGAAGTCTTGAGTGGCTAGGCATTGTGGTGCCTTCAATCCCAGCACTTGGGAGGCAGAGGTAGGTGGATCATCTTGAGTTCAAGACAATCCTGAGACTAGATAGTGAATTCCAGGTCAGCCTGGACTAAAGAGAGACCCTACCTTGAAAAACAAAAACCAATATATATATATATATATATATTTAAATATATATATTTAATATATATATATATATATATTTAAATATAATATATATATTTATATATATATATTTAAAGTAAACAAGAATTCAAGGGTGGGGACTGGAGAGATGGCCCAGTGGTTGAGGTGCTTGACTGCAAACCCTGATAACCCAAGTTTGATTCCCCAGTATGCACATAAATCCAGATGCGCAAAGTAGTGCATGCATCTGGAGTTTGTTGGCAGTGGATAGAGGCTCTGGTTCATCCATTATCTCTTTCTGTGTCTTTGCGTGCAAATGAATAAATTATTTTAAAATAGAAAAAAGAAATCCTGAGTGGTCATGGAAGTGCTAGAATATAGCAAAGAGAACCAGAGTGAAGATTTTATACTTAAGCATGCAAGTGAAAAGGGGAGAACCATCTAAAGCAATGGTGCTTTTCAGTGAACCTAAGAGTTTTTAAATAATTTTAAGTATGTGATAGATTAAATCAAGTATAAAATCAGTGAATAATCCTTGACATTTACAGATTATTGTCCATGTACTAAACACTGCTGAGTCACTATTAGGAGATACACATCTTATTTTAATGAAGTGTGATCAGTACAATATGTTTGTGTATTGCACCTGTACATGAAGCTTATATTACATAACAGTTGAATGTTTCATTTTATTATTTATTTATTTATTTATTTTAGGCAGGGTCTCCTCTATAGCCAAGACTGAACTGAAATTCACTATGTATTCTCAGGCTGGTCTTGAACTCACAGTGATCCTCCTACCTCTGCCTCCTGAGGTGTGTGGCACCACATCTGGCCACATCCTTTAATTATCTTATGTCATGAATTTTAGAGAAGATTAGAAAATCTTTCACTTACTATGAAGCTTTTTGAAGTACTTGTTTTGAGAAATTACCCAAAATCCTCAATGTTATATTAGTAATAAGCAACTTAACATTCATGATTGAGCTAGCATATTTTCTCTTACATTTGTCACTACAAGGGAGTGATGATGACAGTGAGGTTCAGAGAAATGAAACTACTTTCACAGGGCTATAGGACTATAAAGCAGTAGCTTTCACATCAAAAATCATTTGTTAAAAACACACATTGTCATTCTAATTTAGTAGATCTCTAATGGGGTTTGGATACCTGTCTTTTTCTAAGTAAGTTGCTAATAGTTTTAAACAATGCTGAAGGCATGGAATAAGAAGAATACCTCCCCACAAATTAGGAAATCAGAAATAATGTTTATAAAAGACATGAAGTTTGAGTTGGAGACTTGAAGAATGATTAGGTTAACCTGCAGAAGAGACATCTGTAGTGGACCTAGAGGATCCAACACACAGAAGTATAAGGACTCAATGTATACTTTTTTCTTTAGAGAAAGAGGAAGAGAGAGAGAGGGGGAGAGAGGAGTGGGAGTGGGGGGGTGGGGGGGTGGGGGGAGAACTGGCATGTCAGAGCCTCAGCCACTGAAATCCAACTCCAGACACTTGCACCACCTAGTGGGCATGTGCTACCTTGTGCTTGCCTCACCTTTGAGCATATGGTTTGTGTGGGGTCTGGAGAGAAATTTAACATGCAGGCAAGCACCTTAACCACTAAGTCATCTCCCAAACCTCCATGCATACTTTTAATGTGTGAAGGATTGCTTACAAGGGGATCTGAAGAAACTCTCAAGTGATGTTATTTCTTTCTAACAGATGGGAAAACAAAAGAAAATGATGACCAAAGACAAAAATAAAATTAGACCAGAGAATAAGATGAAGAGGCAAGTAATTTATTTCTGACAAATATAAGTTGCCAATTAAATGGCTAAGCTCAAGAAATCTATGTTTCAGGATGATTATTGTAGCTTATCATCTTATTTCTGGATTGCTTCCATCATCTTTACCTGGAAACTCCATGCAAGGAAGTTCTGTGTTTACATATGCTTTTGTTGTTTTTGCCAAATCAGTTGCAACTGTCATGCTTTATTTTTCTTCCCCATATTTACTCACTTTACTCTCTTTGTCAAATGAATCTCAGGAACACCCCTTACTTAGTGGTTGGATAATATGTAACTACTAAGCTTACACTGATCCATAGCACATACATTACTGCTCACATTTCTTCAGTACAAGCACTTTTTAAAAAGAACGAATCTGCACTGGTTGTTAAAAATGATCGTTATTGGTAGAGACAGTTAAATTTCAAGAGCTGTCACAATCTAATGCTGTGGTCTTTGTGGTTGTTTTGGAGTACAGTGTAAGCACATTGCACAATACAAAACCCAGCTGCTTGTCTTTCCTGTGCAGTGAAGTGTAATTCTTTGCGAAGCCGGATATCTGGTTATTAGTATATATCCATGCTCCGGTTCCACTCTCTCAAATAAAGTCTTTGTCTGACAGATGTTGTACAATCTTCTGCAGACCATAACCACATCTGGCACACAAATAAGACTGCCAATATTCTCATGGAGCCATTATGTTTGCTCCAGATATTCTCTTATATTCTCGCAGTCTTACTTGAAACAAAGTTTGGGACATTGCCTACTCTAGGAAATATTTCTAATGTACAATTTCTCTGTTTAAAGGTAAATAAAAATGAGAAGCCTTTCCAATAAGACATACTCACTTATTACCTGATTAAATAACCGTTTTGACTAGGAGGCAGTCATCTTGTCACTCTGTGAATCAGTTTACCTGACTGCAGAGGAGACTACAGAGTATTGACTTCATATGTGGTGTGTAATTTTCAAGAGTACGAGTTATTGTGGCTATTAAATCAATTAAGAGACATAAATCGAAGCTTAGTGACTAAATCTTAGTAAAAGATTGTCATTTTCTTCATTTGCCGAGAGCTATTATTATGAAAATATTACAGTAGATATATTTAGCCCATTGTTTTCCAAAATTAGAAAACAAGTTGCTTAGCACTGTAGAACATTAGTATTGCATGAGTGTGGGTGCGGTTTTACAAGGTTAAGAAACAACTTGAACTTGTACAGGATGTTCATTTGTTTCTATTTCAGTTTGTTGGTCTTGTGGCATGCTGGATTGAAGAATGCTTAAGAAAACACAACAGATCCCTATAGTTTACAAATCTTATCAGGAATAATGAGGAGGTTCTGCATGAAGACTTTGAAACATAGATTACATAGTGAAAATAAAATATTTATTTTGTGAGTAATGTAAATATAATTGGGTTCTACATGTATTTTGCTTCTTTACTTGTGTTTGAGTTTAATGCTTTTGCTCATTTTCCTACCAAGATTTACCTCTTCTGGACTAATAGGGCTTTCAACAAAGTAGATAACAATAGCCCCTGAATTACTTTCAATGACCAAAACCAAGAAAATATCATTAAGTTGGTCTTATTGATGGTAAAACTACTGTTTCTGATGTTATCATGGTGGAGACATAACATTGAAAGAAGTATTCTAAAGATGAACAAAGTCCAGTCATATGGTGCCCTGTAATGTAGCTGTCAATTGTGTAATTGAGCTGAAAAAAAATCAATAGACTCTGAAAACTCACAAATTATTTTAAGTTCTGACATAAATAATTTCAACATAGATAATCAAAGTAGATAATTGTGGTAGAGTTTGTCACAATCATCAAAATGGAGTCATTCTTTCATCTTTGGACTGAGAC
This sequence comes from Jaculus jaculus, assembly GCF_020740685.1. Classification (NCBI taxonomy): domain Eukaryota; kingdom Metazoa; phylum Chordata; class Mammalia; order Rodentia; family Dipodidae; genus Jaculus; species Jaculus jaculus. The sequence goes on along the minus strand of NC_059103.1, from coordinate 96,876,270 downwards.
TAAGGATACTGATATGAATAAATATAAAGAAGCCAAAAATAGGTTTTTTGTGAAGTTGTTTACCAGCTATAATGCATCAACAACTAAGGGTAATTAAACATAATATTTGAGTATTATTAACTCTCAGTAATGTTAGCAAATTCTTGCTGACTTTTATCTAACCAATGCTCTTATCTAAGTTAGATTGTGACTAACACAGACTATGTTGGCATCATTACAACCTTCAGTGATTTAATATTGTTTATACAAAATGCTTTCCTTATCTTTATTAGAGCAATGAAAAAGTATTCAATCTCCATTTTTTCACAAAGTACATTATTCTGTCTTGACAATACAATACAGAAAGGAGGATGGTGGCTTTCATTAAAACCCTTCCTATTTCTAAAGGTCCACTCCATAAGTGCTTGCTTTGAATCAGATACTGTTAGGTTCTGGGAGTACAAAGTGACCAAAACATATTAAAATGCCTCACATTCTGGCGGATTAGATAGATGTAATAATTAACTACAAAGAATAAACAAATACAGTAGTAGAGGCAAGATGTGTCAGGAACAGCACCACCCACTCTTAGCTGGTAGCCTGCAGGAAGACTCACCATGTTTGTTGATTTCTGAGAATAGCAAGGGAATTTTAAATGATCCTTCAAGAATTTTAATATTTCTTACCCTATCTTTTGGACTAAATAATGCTGGTGGGTATAAGAGGCTACAGAGATAGGCAAGTACAAAGTCAAGGAGAAACTGAGGAAAGTAAATGAGTGGAACTTTATCCTATAAACGATGAGATATCATGAAACAAATCAAAGAAAAATAGCCATGACAAGACCTGCATTTTTAAGTTCATCAATTTGATGGGTGTATGATCTGTGAGTCAAAGATCAGCAGTAGGAACAGAAGAGATTGTTGGGCTTGACAGGATGTGAGTAGGAGGGTTGGTTAGAAGAGGGGTTCAAAAAATATCACAGGATGAAATAGTTGATTTAATCCAAAGGGAGAATAAAAATGTCAAGGTAATCTTCCAGTACTTGAATTATAGCAAACAGTGGCACTTACTCAGTATTCAAGGTCAGGGTTGGCAGTTGTGTTATCAGTTCCTAGGTCAAAATCAATTGTTTTTATGAGATAGATTTTGGAACAGGTGATTGAGACCTCAATGTTTCTTCTTCTGTCCTATGGGTCTTGGGACCACATTTTAGTGATTCCATTGTATATAGGGACATTTCACTTTTTTTGGATTAGCCTAGCAAATAAAAAATTCCAGATAGTTTCTATAACAGTAATAAGGAAACTGAGTGAATTACTTATGATGAAATCTAACCCACCTTTACAATTTAGTTCTTCAATGCTTTCATTATATGTTCCCTATATTGGATAAACCCCTAAAGAAGAAAAGATGTGATGTATTTGTCATCTTTCCTAAAAGGGTCTATCAAATGTCCTATAAACAAAAAATGTAAAAGTGTTGGGCACATAGTGAGCACTGGCCATGGTTTGAGTGTAAATAGCCCCATAGCCTTGGGTATTTTTTAATTTTTTTGTTGATTTTTATTTCTTTGAGAGAAACAGACAGATAAAGAAAGAGGCAGAGAGTATGTGAGAGAGAGAATGGGCACACCAGGGCTTCCAGCCACTGCAAACAAACTCCAGATGCATGCGCCAACTTGTGCATCTGGCTTACATGGGTACTGGGGAATTGACCCTTGAACCAGGGTCCTTAGGCTTCACAAGCAAGCATTTAACCACTAAGCCATCTCTCCAGCCTGCCTCAGGTATTTTTGATTAAGCTTTCTGTTTAGTCTCTAACAAGTGGAGCCCTGAAGGGGGAGGTGTGCCATGGGGGGTGGGGGTGGAAAATCTTAAATTCTGCCCTAAGGAGCTAAGAGTTAGTTTGTGCTTGCTGATACTGGCTGTGTTCTCTGCTATGTATGTATGATGAAGTAAGCCAGCTTCTTCTTCCATAATTAATATTTTCTTGGAATCTGTAAGCCTGAAATAAACACTTTCCTCCTATAAGTTGCTTAGGTCAGGTGTTTGTCCCAGCAACATGGCAATAACTGCAACAGTGCTCAATGCTTATTGAATGAGTGAATCAAATATCTGTTGAGTTGATTTTCATTATTAATATATTAGTTCAATAAGGCTTTCAGATTACATTTGTGTTACATTTGTGTCTGAAGATGAAAATGCATGCTGTTTTAATTATTTCTCAGCATTTTAATATGCTAGCATATTCTGTTAATGTTAATAGAGGCTGCCATTTTCTATTAAAAATCATTTATTTATTTATTTGACAGTGAAAGAGGGAGAGGGAGAGAGAGAGAGAATGGGCACACCAGGGCCTCCAGCCACTGCAGACAAACTCCAGACACCTGCGCCCCCTTGTGCATATGGCTAATGTGGGTCCTGGGGAATTGAACCTGGGTCCTTTTGCTTCAAAGACAAACACCTTAACTGCTAAGCCATCTCTCCCATTGGCATTTTCCATTTTTTATCTTAAGTTCCTCACAGAATAACTGCATTTCTTACAAAATGACAGAATACCGATGGTTTAAAATGAATCTTTAATGTGGTAATGAGCTTTTGTTTTCCCAGAGTTTTCATAATATTGCACTTGGCAGTATTGCTGATATACCTAATTCTGGATATAATCCTTATATATGGTCTAATGTCTTCTGGAATTAAAAAAAATAATGTTATAAAATCAAAGCCTATGTAAATGTTTAGGCCACTTTGATCAATATATGCTGTGGTGGTTTGAATGTGAAATGTTCCCTTCATATGTTTTGAATACTTGGACCCCAGCTGATGGTAATTTGTAGAGCCTTTGGACGGTGGAACACTGTAGGAGGTAATGTTTCATATGGGATGTTCTTATTAAACAGGCCATTGAGAGTTCAGAGTTAGCTCGCTCTTGTTGCTACCTCTCAGTTGGTGTATGACAAGATGAGATGCCCAGCCTTTCCTCCGTCGTGCTTCCTCTGCCATGACGAAACTTCCCCTGAGACTTAAGATGAGATAAACCAAATCCTTCTGTATGCTGCTTTTGGGGAATTAACTGCTGCATACCCTACCCCCTAGATATTCGAAATGGGCCTGGAAGAATGGCAAAAAGAAAAAAAATTTATTTTGTATGGATATCTTCATAATCATGATCAAATAACTAAACATTTTAAAATGTGAATGTCATTGAAGTTCCTAGGGAAAAAGACATGAAAGTTGGGCTTTCAAAAATCACCCTGTAAGAGGAAGTAAACAAACATAATTAGTATTTAATTTGAGGATCTTGCTTAATTGGTCACACATGGAGATGTGACTACGTTACCATTTTAATAACTTGCCAGTTCAGCTAGTGCTTGTCCTGCTATTATTAAGCCTTTTGAGTTACTTTTTTATGATTTAATGTCTACTACTGAGCAACTGAATTCAATGATGTTATTTCATTTTTAAAATAACATTCATCTCCATATGAGTTTCTCATCAAGCTTAATTTAGCCATGTCATAATTCTTTTTTGTTTTTGTAAAAGAAGTGAAATAACTTGATCAGCTTTCATTGAATACCTGACTTGTGTGGGGCGGCAATGGTACAGATCGTGACTTATTTGCCAGTATCATAGCTTGTCTACCTCCATCCCCAAGGAGAACCTTCAGGAAGAACCGTGTGTGTGTGTGTGTGTGTGTGTGTGTGTGTGTGTGTGTGTTATGTGATTTTATCTCCTTATATTTATAACTATTTTTTCAAGGAAGAAATTTCAATTTTAGTGTCCCTCTCAAGAATGTGTATATACTTCCCAGTAGCCTACTAATCAATTGCAAGTATGGATACTAGTTTAATGTAAATGCAATTTCTTCTGAAATTCTTTCACACCTTTAGACCTCTTCAGTGAAGGTTTTTTTTTCCTAAGCTTATTCTTCTACCAATATTAATGTTATCCTATATGAGGTACTCTGCCAGACTCTTCAGATACCAAAACAAAATGCTGAACCTCAACTTCACAAAGATGAGAACAGAGTAGGGAGACCAAAAGCAAATGGAGAAATACAGTGACAGACCATTGTCTTTTAAAAAAAGTTCCTTTAAGAGTCATGTGACATTTTATATTGATTGTCACCTTGGCATATCCTAGAATCACCTGTGAGGGAATATCCAAATTATGTTAGCTTCTGGGTATACCTATGAAGAATTATCTTGATTAGGTTGAGATGGGAGGACCCACCATATTTGGGGACAGCATTGTTTCACAGCCCAGGCTTCAGCATTGTATAAAAAGGAGAGAGATGGCTAAGCACCATCTTTCCTTTTCCTCACAGTGGATTAAGTGCAACAACAACCTTAAGCTCTTGCTGCCACAACTTCACTGCCATGAAAGACTACAGCTTCAAACTGCAAGCTAAAATAAGCCCTTCTTTCTTTATTTAATTTATTATTAACAACATGTTTTTAAAGGATACATCTTGTGTTGGTACCATCTTTTCCTTCATCCCTGACCCCATTCTGCTGGGGACCCTCCTCAGTGGGGCTGCAGGTATTTCACATGGGATTGTGGGTTATGCATTGTGGGAGCATCAGTCACTTTTGTTGAGGGGGGAATGCCTCTGGGCATGATGTCTTAACCTGTGGCTCTAACAATCTTTCTGCCCCCTCTTCCCCAAAATTCCCTGAGCCCTGGTGGGTGAGTTTTAAGTCTACTTCACTGATGAGCTCTTAGAAGCCTTAGGATCTCTGCTTTGGTAGGTGTTGAGTGTCCTCAGGGTGTGTCTCCTTACACCCTCTTGCTGATTATCAGGAACAGCATGGAAGCAACCCTCTTACTCATCTTCACAATTCCTCTGTGGATTCAGCTGTGGCTTGGCTGAAGTGGAAGGGGCAGTTTATCTTTTTGGGTGTGACTACCTTCTGGAAAAGAACAGATTCTCCAATGGTCAGCATAGTTTAAATGGGATGAGTACTATTAATTTGGGAGAATTTGATGTATGTAACCCCTCTTTTAGCCAAAGACTAGTGAGACCATGACACTGAAGAGCATAATCTTGATCTCCATAGGATTCTGATCTGGTTCCCAATTCCAGATATGGGTCCTTTACACTGCGTGGATCTCTTAGCCAATCAGAAAGCTATTGGTTGCCCACCAAGGCTGTGTGATACTATCACAGTATGATGTGTACCCTGTCAGAGTGTTTTCTTCTGAGTAGCTCAGACCTGTGGTTGCTCAAACCATTACTGGCCACTTTTCCCCAGTAGCTCATATAGCACTTTCCAGCACTAGATCATCTATCTGTCTGAGGTCTGGCTTTCTTCTGAATCACAGCCATGTCTCTCCATGCTTTGTATTGGCAGCATGTGGAGTCTTCAGCAATAGGATCTTACCTTTTGTCTCAGGTGGTTAATCAAGTGCCTTGACAGAAATCTGTCTTGTTTGGGGACCTTGTAGGTCTCTCTGATCAATAGCTCACCATGGGTGTAAATGATTTCTAGTACTAGGAGTCACAGGCCAGAGACAAAACAAAAACAAAAACAAAAAACAAACAAACAAAAAAACAAAGGTTAGGTTTCATCCCACCCTCTCCAGGGCACTTTTTTTCAGATGCTCTACCTTAGTTCTGTTGAGGGTTATATCTTAGTCTTGGATAAAGGTTTTCTATGGTACCAGTTCATTTTGGATTTAGTTTTGTGTTTGTTTTCCCACCCTCCTTTTTTCTTCCCCCCAAACCCTTCTATCCCCATTGTCTGAGGCTTCTGTTGCCTACTAGGTATGTCAGCAACTTGAGCTGGTCCAGGTTAGGAACCACAGATAAGTGAGACCTGGAGGCATTTGTCTTTCTGTGATTGTGTGATTTGTATGATTTGTTCCAAGTATGTCCATTTTTCTACAAACATCATTGTATCATTTCTTTCTTACTGCTGAGTAGAATTCCATTGTGTGAATGCACCACAACTTCATTATCTATTCACCAATGAGGGCCACCTGGGTTGATTCCAGATCTTAGCAATTATGAATTGAGCACCTATAAACATGGTTTACAGCAAATATCTTTGTAGTGAATCATGGAGTATTTAGGACAAATGTCCAGAAGGGAATAACTTGAGTCCATTGGTGACTCTATGTTCATCCTTTTCAGGAATCTCCATATTGATTTCCTTAGTGGTTGCAGAAGTTTACATTTTCACCAGCAGTGCATGAGGGTCTTCTTTCCCAACATCCTCACCAACAATAGTTGTTTGATTTTTTTAAAATGATTTCCATCCTTAATGAAGTAAGATGGAATCTCATGGCCCTTTTTTAATTTACATTTCTCTAATGGTTAGGGATGTTCAACATTTTCTTAAGTGTCTGATGACCATTGTATTTCTTCCTCTGAGAACTCCCTATTCAGTTTTCTGCCCCAGTTTTGGAGTAGGTTATTTGATTTTGTAATTGTTTTTCTTTCTTTGAAATGAGGTTTGTGAAGTATCAATGAGAAAGTAATTAATACAATCCAACTTTATGTTAGTATAATAAAACATTCAAGGTGTGGTAGTTTGAATTTATGTCCCCCAATGGACTCATGAAAGACTGAATTGTAGAAATGCAAACTCTTTTTAAAAAATACTTTATTTATATTTATTTATGAGAGAGAAGAGGTAGAGACAGAGAGAGAGAGAGAGAGAGAGAGAGAGAAGAGAGAGAGATGGAGAGAGAGAGAATGAGTGTACCAAGACCTCCAGCTACTGCAAACAAACTCCAGACACAGGAGCTACCTTGAACATCTGGATTTCATGGGTCCTGAGGAATTTAACCTGGGTCCTTTGGCCTTGCAGGCAAGCACCTTAACCACTAAGCAATTTCTCCAGCCCAAAATGCAAACTCTTTTGAAAAGAGATGACTGAAAGAAGGAACCCATTCTTCAAAGATCATGATTTATTTCATCTTTGAATTAACAACATTTACAAGTCTTGCACACCTGTAATTGGTTTTGGAAGCATGAAAAATTCATGGAGTGGGTTATGAAGTGCACACTGTTCTAGAAGCCACTGCTAAGTCATATGTGCAGGTTGTGATGACCCTGATAAAGATGTCAGTGGAGCCATTGGAAGATGGGTTATGGTTTGCATAGAGACACAAAGATGTTTTGGGTACATCAGGACTGTGCAAGGACTACCATGGAACATATTGGCTTGTGATAGAAGTTTCCCTGGATACTCAATCCACTTGGAGTTGTAGAATTAGATCAACCAGAGACTCTCTATCACTGGCTATGCATATTGGACCTGAATTCTATATGTTTGATGTTTGCCTACTGGATACTGATTTTTTTTATTGATCCAATCTTTATTTCTTATTCCTTACAGCAATGGAAATACATACTCTGTGCCATTGCAGGTTGAAAGCATATTACTTGTTTTGATTTTACAGAACACACAGCTAAGAAAAAGTCTTAAATCTTAGATGAGACTTGGGACTTTGAAACTATCTTAAATTGGTAAAGTCTATAGGACCTTTGAAGTTGGACTGAATACAATTTATAATATGAGATGATTATGAGTCTCTTGGGGACCAGGGGAAGAATGTGGTAGTTTTATGTCCCTCAATAGATTAAACTTTTGTATTAAAGCTTGTAACTTGGATTTCCAGCTGCCTGGCTGGAAGAGGTATCACTGTGCATGGATCTTGGGGTTTAGCACTAAGAAGTTACTTGGGCAGCTAAAGGAATTCCAGCCTAAAGGTATGCAGAGTACTTGAGCTCTTCTGGGGGTTCCCAGAGAGTGCTTGTTTATGGTGCTCATGGTGTTTTTTTCTCCCTGTGTGGATTTGGTAAAGAGGGATACCATCTTCCACTTGTACCAAACATTCCCTGGATCTATAAATCTGAAATAAATGCCATTCCTCCCATAAACTGTATCTGGTTTGGAGGTTCACTCCAGCAGTGTGAAGCTGACATGAGAGAATGAAGTTGTAATTAAGAAAGGTTTCAGCTGAGAGTGGTATTACAGGCTGCTGAGCTGTAGCACTTCTGAGGTAAGGTCAGGGGAATTTGATTTTGAGACCAACTTGGGATATACAGTAAGATTATGTCTGAATAGGAATAATGATAATAAGGAGGAGGAAGATGAGGAGAAATTTATATAGGTAATGGTCCTAGAGACTAAAATCCAAGATCAAGGCCTATCCTTTCAGTCTGTGGCAAGGCAGAGCATCATGATAAGAGCATGTAGCATGAAAGACCTGAGGAAACAGAGTTACTAAGAGATTTGTGATTTACAATCTGCATCAAGGACATTGTGATAATTTATATTGATCATCAACTTGACAGGACCTAGACCTGTAGGGGATGATGTAGATTAAATTACCTTCTGTGTAGGATTATCTTGATTTGGTTAATTAAGATAGGACCACTTTAACTGTGTGTAGGACCATTCCATGGTCTGGGTATTGGACTGTATGAAAAGGAAAGAGCTGAGTGGAAGCATTCATCACTCTGCTGCTTTTCACTATGGACTGAATATGACTGGCCACTTCATGTTCCTGCTACCATTTCTTTCCTGTCCTGATGTACTATAACCTGGAAATGGAAACTAAAATAAACCTTTCCTCCCTTAAATTGATTTTTGGTAGGTATTTTGTCCCAAGAAGAAGTTAGCTAATACACACATGTACAAAATAACCTAATGAGTTCTGATAAAACCCTGCCTTTTAAAGGTTCCACAGTGCTCAGGTCTTGAAAGCAAATTTCATAACCAAGTTGTAGTGGTCTCTAACTCTCCTATGTACAGTGGAGTCAACTCTACCAGGTATTGTACATAAATGCCTAGATGTTCAATCTCAAGGTTTCTTTCCTGTGGTACAAAATCTATGGCACACTCAGGTAACATCTTCAGTCATAATTTCTTCCCAAATGACATTCTGGCAAATAATTAAAAGAGCAATGGAAAGACTTTTATCTTTTAGTCCTAATGCCTCATGATTTGATGGGCATGGTTGTTTGTTTACATGTGTATCCATACATCTGTAGATGGAGGAATATGAATCTATGAAAGTAGGATAACAGCTTGGATTCTTCACACTATCAAACTTAGCATAAACTTTCTTAAATATAATATTTTTATCTGTGTTGAGCCTCTGAAAGCACTGACACCATAGGACACAGGGCACACTTGCTTTTCTTTTTTTACATTTATTTTAAAGAGGGAGGGAGAGCGAGAGAGACAGAGAAAGAATGGGCTCACCAGGGCTTCCAGCCACTGCAAACTACACATGCATGCACCACCTTGTGCATCTGGTTTATGTGGGTATTGGGGAATCAAACTGAGGTCCTTTGGCTTTGCAGGCAAGAGCCTTAACTACTAAGTAATCTCTCCATCCCATGTTTGCCTTTATTTTGTAAAGGAACAAACAAGGTATTGTAAACAAGATGAAATGCAATATCATAGTTATGTCTTAGAGACCAACTGTAGCAAATATACCCTGTGAAAAGTCTTGGTATGCCAAGTTTCATTATAAAATACAATGAAATAAAGGTAGCAAAAGAATTAAAGATGATTAAATTTAAGTAAAGTAAAATCACAAATTTAAGAATTATGTTTTAGAGTTACATATATCTACAGCTAAACTGTTTATAAAATCTTACAGACTCAAGACAGTGATTTTTTTTGAGGAATAAAACAGCTATAGTTTAGGGCTGCAGAGATGGCTTAGTGGTTAAGCGCTTGCCTGTGGACACTAAGGACCCGGGTTTGAGGCTCAATTCTCCAGGACCCACGTTAGCCAGATGCACAAGGGGGCACACGCATCTGGAGTTTGTTTGTAGTGGCTGGAAGCCCTGGTGCACCCATTCTCTCTCTCTCCATCTATCTGCCTCTTTTTCTCTCTGTCACTCTCAAATAAATAAATAAAAATGAACAAAGAAGTAAATGAAAGGATTCAAAGATTGTGGTAAGGTTTTATATGCTAAGTGTCTATTTTTTTTTTTGCATATCCATCTTACATTTCTGTACATACATAATACATTTAAATGTATGACATATCTCATAACAAATCTGAACTCAATTTTTAAGGTAATGATGTCATAGCCAAGTAGGAAGCACTCAGTAACACTGAATGTAGGTGTTACATAAAACATAGTAAATGGAAATATTTTATTTATGCATTCAGTCTTCAAGTACTTATAGGGCACTTACTACAGGCATCTTCTATAAGTGCTTGTCAAACTGTTAATGAAACAAAAAAGGATAAGGCTAGTCATTGAAAGGACCAATACGAAATCCTGCAACTCCATGCCCATCATACAGGGCTTGTTATGGAATCATCTGAGCTCCACAGAGCTTGAGTCATGATAATCTAGCTCTACTGTCATAGCAAACTAAGCATCTCTCTGGGCAGATCCACTGTGTTTCTGAGCTTTCTGCAGAAAATAAGCCATAGTTGTAGTATATCTCACAAGTTAGGGGACATCATTACAAACTGGGCTCCACATTCACATCTTCTCATAGTGACTTTTCAGGGGCTTCCATGAAGGGAATCTAGCCCTGCCATACTTTACCTGGCCTCACTGGCTCTCTGGAATTGTGAGATGAAGGTCATTGTTTTATCTGTCATACTTGAAAACTTAGTATCATATGGATGATGTGGTCACATATTTTGTCAGCTTGGAATGGAGTCTGGCAAGTTTGGCCCATAGTTATTGTATCAGCTCCTGTGTGGTGACCATGGGGAAAGACGCGTTATGTCATTGCTATGATGCAATGAACCCATCCTGTGGAACTCATAGCTAAGGCTTTCTCCTTTTAAACAAACATTCAGGGGAGTGAATCTTCCCCTCAGAGTTCCTTTATTATTGTCCCAGTGTAGCAGGTTTATCTTAATTGTGCTCACCAATTGGACAGTTACAGCTGCTTTCTCAGCACTAGACTTTGTCCCTTCTGAAACGTCATAAGTTGGGCGTCTGGTGCATGAGTTTCTGTCACCATTATAATCATTCAAACTCCTACTAGAATGGCTCTTTAAGCACTTCCAACAACATTACAGATTCTCCAGGCTTTTCTAGCCCAAATACCAAATTCTTTCATAATCTTCCTCCAAAGCAGTTCCAAACACCTGTAAACCACATGGTCAGGCCCATCATAGCAACAGCCTTATTTCCTGGCTCCATTTTTTTATTAGTTACTTTTCTCATTGCTGAAACAAACAACAAGACAAAGCAATTTAAAGTAGGAAGGGAGTTTTTTGGACCACATTTTGGTGTTATAAACCATCAAGTGAGAGAAGGCATGGTGGCAGGAGCATAAAACAGAGCTGGTCACCTGCACATATAACTGCTAGTGCTCAATTTGCTTTCTAATTTGTATTCACTCCAGAACCTAGTCTTCAGAATAGTGCTAACCACATTTCGGTTAGGTCTTCCCACCTCAGTTAACATAGTCTGCAAAACACCTCACAGGTATTCCTTGGGATTTGTCTCCTAGGTGGCTTAAGATACTGTCAATTTTACAATATTAGCACCATGTATCTTTAACTCCATTACAAGATTGTTTTTTAAAGAAGTTCTATATTTGAGTTATAGGAATATGCAAACTCAACAATTAGGAGAAGGGCATTCCTAGTAAAGAGCATGTTGAGTACATATGTTAAACTGCATTGAGTAATTTGCACTTGGTAGAATACAACATAAAAATTCAGTGGAATAATACAAACACATGAACAAATGTAAAAAATTAGTGTAATTTTAATTTTGGCTTATACTTACATTCTTAATTTTTATAGGATTTAAAAGAAAAAATGAATAAAAATAGTTACAACTGCATTAGTGAGGTGCATCAAATTCAGAGTTGTAATTTGTCATGTCAGTGACATAAAGTGAGAGGCAAATCTAACTTAAGTAGCAAAAATATTTGTCCAATTAAAACTATCAAATGTTGATAAAATTATAGAAGATTCAAAAATCTTGAAAAAAATATATGCATTTATACCTAGAAGAATTAAAATTATTTAAATGTCTATAATGTTCAAGGTGCTCTCAATTAAGTGCAACTACTATCAAAATTTTAATTGTATTTTTCATAGAAATAGGGAAAACTCATGTGCAAGGACAAAAGGTGAAAAATACACAGCACTCAAACACAGAGAATATATATCTAAGAAACAAAAATTAGAAGAGTACAGTGTTTGCATAAATTAAAGCTATGATGGCCTCACTGAAAATTTGTTAGAAAAGATGGAATATAAAAATGTGGGGGAGCCGGGCATGGTGGCGCACGCCTTTAATCCCAGCACTCGGGAGGCAGAGGTAGGAGGATTGCCATGAGTTCAAGGCCACCCTGAGATGTCAGAGTTAATTCCAGGTCAGCCTGAACCAGAGTGAGACCCTACCTTGAAAAACCAAAAAAAAAAAAAAAAAAAAGAAAAATGTGGGGGGATTCCTAAGAAAACAAAACCAAAAGAAAACAAGTGGAAAATAATATTTATAAGAATTAGTATAAACTGGGCGTGGTGGCACATGCCTTTAATCTCAGCACTCGGAGACAGAAATAGGAGGATCGCTATGAGTTCGAGGCCACCCTGAGACTCCATAGTGAATTCCAGGTCAGCCTGGACCAGAGTGAGACCCTACCTCGAAAAACTAAAAAAAAAAAAGAATTAGTATAGAGATACCAATACTGAAATTAAAAGAAAATGAAAACAGAGACCAGAAGAAATAAGATGTCTGAACATAGAGATGTAATCCAATGTTTCTAAAACTGAAAGTCAAGATTTCATTATGCTTTAAGGCCCACTAAGTACCCTTAGTACAATTTTGCAATGCATTATAGTAGCAGCAAATAAACATCTTCATGCAATATTAGAACTGGTGCCTGATAGTCCCATCCCAGCTTAGCCAATCCCTAAGTACCAGTGGTGATTTGGGGAGGCAGAGACTTGCTTAAGGAGGTGTGTTGCTTAGAGTAGATTTTGGGTGCTATGATCCATCTCTTTTTTGCCAGAACCAATTCATTATTGCTCCTACCTTCTATTTGCTGTGGCAAGTTTGATGCCCATACTCTGCTCTACTATACCATAATGAAACTTGCTATCATGTCTGTACATTAAAATAAACTATTTCCTTCCATAAGCTGTTTCTGGTCAGGTTTTTTGTCCTAGAAAATAGAAGGGAACTGCTCCTGCCAGAGCCATGTCACTTTTGCTGCTACCTCTCAGCTGCTGTGGCAAGGTGTGATGGACAGCCTCTGCTCTACCATGCAATAATGAAACTTCCTGGAAACTGTAAGATAAAATAAAACTTTTCCTTCCATATGCTGCTTGTGGTCAAGTGTCTTATCCCAGCCATGAGAAGTGGAGATGGCAAAGGAAGACACTCATGGGGAGAGGGAGAGTCAGACTTAGGACCACTGTGATGTTTAGGTATCAGGGAGCTTAGTATTGGTATTGTGGTAAGGGACCCTGCCCTATGTAATATGAGTAAGCTTCATTTCCTGAGGATTACTGTGAAGTCTATGGGATCCTGAGCTCAAGCCCATGTTCAGCATATTTCTCAGCTTCCAAAGCTGCTTTTCTCCCACATATTGCTGGTGTGGTCATGACTGAGAGCTCTGATCCAAAATAAGGGAGGCCAAAGATTTTCCCCAGCCTGTTCCATCATGAAGGGAGGTTTACTGCTGAGTAGGATTTGAAAGCCCTTATGGCAACAGGTAGAATACTGGTTTCCTTCCTTCAGTTCTTCAATTCAATGCAAACTTGTGTACTCCATTTGCTTTTTATATTCTTACACAATCAAGAAAACACCTCAGGCTTGGTTTATTCCTATCACTATCATAGCAGTTACCTTTTCATTGTTGAGACAAAACATTCAGCCAGAAACAGCTACTGGAAATAAAGGGGTTATTTTGTCTTACAGTTTAGAAAGGAAGTATCATCATGACAGGAAAAGCATGGCAGGAACTGATATCTGGGCATCACAGTATCCCATATCAGTAGCAGGGAGGAAGTAGAGACAGTCATTAATTTAGCACTAGCAAGTAGGGCTAGAATCCAAAATCCAAAGCTTTCCTCTATTGACAACACTCCTACATGAAGGTTCTGTTTCCCAAAGGCTGCAGATGGGAATATAGTATAAGGCTTAATCACAAACACAAGAGTCTATGGGGGCACTCCACATTCAAAGCACCACATTCCATCCCTGCTCTCTAAATACTCATGGCCATCACATAAAGCAAAATACACTCAGTCCAGCTTTAAAAGTTCCTATTATCTTTACCAGTACCAACACTATTCAAAACCCAAAGTTCAAAGTTTCATCTGAATCTCAGAAATCTATTATCATATGCTCCATAAAATTAAAACTCAAGTTAAATATTTTCAACACATAAACATGGAACAGAATATTCATATTCCATAGGAGAGGAATGGGGATATAGCAAACAAGCAAGTGAGAAATGCATGGTTTTAAATAAACAGGGAAAACATCAAATCCTGCAGATCCATGTCTGGAATCTGGGGCATGTGATATAACATCTAGGATTGAAAAGGCTTGAGCAATTCCACACCTCCAGATCTGCTGCTTGCTTCCCAAGAAGATTCTACCCCAAGCTAGTAGTTTCCTTGGTATCTGTCTCAAACTTCTGGCATCTCCAACATCCTGGGGTCTCCACTACAACCCATGGCTCATCTTTATAGTTCCTTGCCATGGTCCCTCATGGCCTTAATGTAGAGGCATCAATTATCTATCATGTTTCTTCTCCTCATCACTATCTTTTGAACCATCATGAACTTCATGATGCTTCATCATAATGCTTCTGAAACCAGTACAAGGTGTATTCTGTGGAACACGAAGCCTTTCTTTAAGGAGTAGAAAAGTCCATCAGCATTCTTTCTTAAGACTTCCTCCTTTCAAAAGAATTAGATCTTCTCCCATTGTTCCAGTGTAGAGCAGCTTGCCCATCCTCAATGCTGGTGCTCTCCTCAACAAATGCATGCCAAGTGGCTACAGTTCCTAGTTCTGGTAACCCAACCCTTTCACAATTTTTTCTGTTGCCAAATTTTGTGTTTTTCATATCTTTCTGCTCTGTGTTTTCCACTTCAAATACATAAG
This sequence comes from Jaculus jaculus, assembly GCF_020740685.1. Lineage (NCBI taxonomy): Eukaryota > Metazoa > Chordata > Mammalia > Rodentia > Dipodidae > Jaculus > Jaculus jaculus. The sequence continues at coordinate 96,861,213 of NC_059103.1, read as the reverse complement.
TCTTTTGTTTTAAATTTAACTTTGTTGGGTTTCTTAGGGCATGGCTGGAACACAGCTAGCTTCACATGAACTGCCTTTAGCCCAGTTCCCAAAAGAGTCCCACTTCTCCTCTGAAATCTTACATGTCATTCATCCATGATTCACACTTTTCATTTTGGTCTTTCAAACTCTCACCAGAATGTCCGGTTCAGGTTTGCTGAATTGTAAAGTTTCTCTAGCCCAAAGTGCCAAATTCTTCCATATTACTTCCACAAACCAATTCCAAAGACTAAAACCATTTGATCAAGCTCATTACAGCAACACACCCACTTCTTAGTACCAGTTTTCCATAGCAGATTTTTCATTGATGTTACAAAACATATGATCTAAAGCATCTTACTGAAGAAAAAGGTTTATTTTGACTTAACAGTTTTGAGAGGAAGTTTCTTCATGGTTGAAAAGCATGGTCACAACAGTTGGAAAAGAACAGTTGAGTGTTGACATAAAATGTGGCTGGGATTTTATCGAGAGATGTAAGTGTTAGTATGCCAAAACAGGTTTTGGAGGAATATTTTAGAGTCTTGAGACTAAGTTATTCTAGCTTTGGTTAGTGTGTGGTTTCTAAGACTGCATTTTATCTCATTAAGGGAGTCAACCAAGAAGAACCTATTGACTTTTTAAAAAATCTTTTCCATAGCTCTAATTTATTACAGCTGTAGTTGAATTCTCTTCTAATGCTGGAAATAGGATTAACCTTAAGTTTTGTGGGATTTTTTTGTTTTTTTTTTTCTTGAGGTAGGGTCTCACTCTAGCACAGGCTGACCTGGAATTCACTCTGTATTCTTAGAGTGGCCTTGAACTCACAGCAATCCTCCTACCTCTGCCTCCTGAGTGCTGGAATTAAAGGTGCGCACCACCATGCTTGGCAAACCTTAAGTTTTAAAAGTCCTACACTTAGAATCTTTGATGCCCTCTGAAAATTAAAGGTGGTATGAACCCACAGTAGAAAACCCCAAGAGAAATTCCAGGACAAAACTAACATTGTTTATTCCAGTCAAGAACCCCTTTTCCTGCTTTCTACATCACCCTAACCTCTGCTTAGGGTTAGGTGATATAACTTGGCAACTTTATTAGCTTTTGTTTCAAGGTGGAAAAAAAATATTTAAAAATTATTAACCTTTTCTGCATTCAACCAACAGGAACTCCCTGGAGAAGTTACTAAAGACAAAATTGTCTCTTTTTAGTGATGAACTAGTGTTCTTAGACTAATTTAGTACATATTGATGATACCTTTGGTTATGGATATTCTATTTCTCAAAAGTTCACTAACTTTACTTGTCTAAGATGTTCAAAATGTCTGAAGTTTGATGATTCAAAATCCAAGCCAACTTTAAGTGTCCCCACTTCTGATACTTAATAATTTAACCTATTCAAACAAACCACGTATTGAAGTGGTTTGCAGCACGCCAAGTAGGTTCTGTGCTTCTAATGCACTAGAGACACCGCAGAGTCACCTGCCCACTTTCAGAAAGCTGGAAAATTGCAGTGCTTCCAAAAGAATAGAAAGAAAAGAGAATTACATTTACCTAGAGCATGAAAGGCTGATTCAAATTAAGGGATCAGAGAGGTAGCAAAAAATAAAATAAAATAAACCAAACCTCTGAAACTGTCAAGTGTCCTTCCAGAGGTGAGGGGTATGGTATTAGTTTGTACAGTCTTATCTATCTGAATACATTCAAAATGTTAGCAATGCCTTCAGTGGACTTCTTAGTTAGTAAATGTGTGTGAACCACATTTACTACAAAAGCTAAGTATTTATCCTGCGAGAAAAAGTAAAATGTGATTTTCTGGTAGCCAAGAGTTAAATGAGATAATTTGTTAGAGAGTTATTTACAATAGCAGTTAGAATATATACTATAGACTATAGACACTATAATGTTACTTTTTTAAAAATAATCCTTTCCTTGATTATGGGCATGCAGTATTATGCATGTAAGTTCTTTATGAGATAGTGTATTTCATTTAGTTCTGTCAGTTTTCTAGTAACCACACATTCAGTCAAGCAGCTATTATATGCCAATCTTTCTCCCCAAAACTAGAACTCAATGGCAACGAAAGTTCTTGTTCTTGCAGTGTCCAGTCTAGTAGTAACCATAGACACTTGGCATGGTTACAATAAAAGGTGATACGAAAGTACAAAGATATGGAAGCTGCTATGTGAACACATAGGCCTTAGTTTACTATGGGAGACTGATGTAGAAGTGTTCATTCCCGGGATGATATTGGGTGGTCTATCTTGAGGCCTGTTGTAAATAGCTTATGCTTCATGCTAATTAGTCTCTACTTTTATCTTGAAAGGAACACAACTTTTTCCTCACTGGAATAATCATTATAGATATGAATCTGAATACCTGATAAATGTAGTTAATAGGAAAGAGAGTTTTCTGACTTCATTAGAAAATTCCTACAAGGAAGAGCACTTGGATTTGCTGACTTGAAAACTGTCACATTAAAGACTCATATTCTTACTTAATATGTCTATTTTTCAGTATTATGCCTTTAGTATTTAACTATATGGCTAGAGTTAGCTGTTTTTATTTATTTTAACTGTTCTTTCCACACTATTAATTTGTATAGACATATCATAATTATTTTTTCCTGTTTTGATGAATGTTTAGATTATTTCTAACTTTTATGTTATCACTGTGGTTAATATTATAATGGACATTCTGTACATGTCTTTTGTATACATAATTCTCTGTATAGCTACAGAAGAATTTTTATTGACTTTATTCAAAAGAATTGATAATTTTCTATCAATAACGAAATAGTTGAATAGGAGATTAAGAAAAAAAACATTTATAGTAGCTAAAAAGTATAAAATACCTAGGAATGCTTTTACCAAATTAAATGAACTAGTTTGCTAATGGCATATAAGAATGCTAATAATTTTCTATATTTATCTTGTATGTTACAACTTTAATGAATCCATTTATCAATTCTAATACTTTTTGGGTGATGACTTTTAGATAGAGAGATAGATAGATAGATAGATAGATAGATAGATAGATAGATAGATAGATAGATGATTAATAGATAGATGGATGGCTGATAGAGAAAGCTCACTGATTTGGCTGATAGCTATATAGTGAGTCTTAGAGATCCTCATGTCCCTGCTTCCCCAGTGCTGGGATTAGAGATGGGTGCCACCATGAATGGGTTTTAAGTGGGTGCTAGGTTTCTGAACTCAGTTTCTTATGCTTGTGTGGCAAGCACTTTTGGCTACTGAGACATATCTCCAGCCTCAGTATATATCTTCTTGACTTTAGAGACATGGTTAAAGAAAAAAAAATAAAGGGATATAAATGAATTATAAAAGGCAAAACAGGGCTGGAGAGATGGCTTAACGGTTAAGCGCTTGCCTGTGAAGCCTAAGGACCCCGGTTCGAGGCTCGGTTCCCCAGGTCCCATGTTAGCCAGATGCACAAGGGGGCGCACGCGTCTGGAGTTCGTTTGCAGAGGCTGGAAGCCCTGGCGCGCCCATTCTCTCTCTCTACCCCTACCTGTCTTTCTCTCTGTGTCTGTTGCTCTCAAATAAATAAATAAATAAATAATTAAAAAAAAAAAAGGCAAAACAGTTTTTTTCTGTTTCTCGTATGCATGAATTCTGCTTGCTGTGCCAAACGATTTTGGGGATTTTAAATTCTTTTGGAAAGTGTCTATATTAGTCTAAGTTTATTATATATACTGATAGCATTTAAGAACATATTAAATCAGAAGAAATATTATATATTTTTGTTAAATACATAGATTTTTTAACACAGATAGTTCTGAATTTGACTTTCTTTCTCATATTCTCCCAAAGTTAAAAATAACAGTTTGACAGCATAAATCATCAAAATTCTTGCCATTCCTTTGGTTTCTTAGTCTTTTCTGCACAAGTTTGATGTTACATAGGACACTTGGGGGCATTCTGGAGTCTGGATCCAGTTACTGGGGATGAAAGCATGAGAGAAACCATTAACTAACTCTTAAAAGAAAGCTTCCACAGGCACAGAAATAACCACTCACTTTAAAGCCAAGGAGGAAGGGCAAATTCAAAAAACTGAAAGGAACTTCATCCTTAGGCCATGGAAGTCACTGGAGAGTGCTTTAGTGGAGAGGGTAGAGTGACTCACTCTTTCTTTCTCTCCCCCCCCCCCCCACTTTTTAAGTAGCCAGAGTTCCTGTTTTTGTGATCATTCTCTTATGGCTACAAAAAAAAAAAATACAAAGAGTTAGGTTGTGTGCTGCTTAATTAGAAACTCATTTGAATTCCTACTCTTTTGTGAGCATCAGGTCATTCTTTAAAGTGGTCATTTGGCATTTTTAGCTTGTCATTATTTTGCCATGTCAAAGCAATTGGCCACTCTTCCATAGGGGTACTTGAATTCCTACTTCTCCAAAAGTATTTAATATGTCAACAACTTCCTCTTCTGAAAATTGATCCCAGAAAGATATTTTATTTTATAATATATATTATTTCTAAAGTTTCTAATTCCTATCCCAGAATCTATCTCACTCTCTCTCACACACACCCACAAATGAGACATTGTTTCTTGCCTATTCCACATATGTGTGTGTGTGTGTGTGTGTGTGTGTGTGTGTGTGTAAAGAAATACAAATAAACAAATAAAATTAATTTTGACTTACTCAAGCAATAAAGAATTTGTTGAAAACATAAGAAAGTGATAGGATGAAAATATGGAGGGTCCATAGAGGCACAGGGAAGGCTGGAGGACACAAGTTGAAATGGACTGGAATCAATTAATTCTGGAAACTACAGACAAAAACCTCCAGCACTAAGAGGGTACTACCTTAAAGTTGAGTTAGTGACAAATGTAGGTCCAGAGGATAATGGTAGATTTCAAGAGAGTAGTCTTGCTTCTCCTCCTTTTTACAGTGGTGGTGCCCAACAAAGTGTGGGATTTTGGAATCCCCACTGTTATGGACTCCAGGGATGTAGGAAGGGATGATAACTCTTCTAGCCACTACTTTAATCAAGGCTCATAAATTAATAAAGAATCCCCTATATTGAAAGATTCCCTTTATATCTCTGAAAAGCATCAAAAGACTCCACACTCCTCATATTCAAAGATCAGAACATCTTTCCCTTCACTTTGGATCCTACCACACTCTCACCTTGGATTAAATAGTCTGGTGCCCAAGAAAGAGTCCCTGGGTCCTCTGTTCTCACAGCTGAACCTTACAGATCAATTCTAGACATACAAGTTTAGATTATTAACTAAGAAGTGAGGAAGGGAACATTGATCTGTCTGAATGAAGACACAGAGTCTCAATGACCAAAACTGAAATGTTATCTCCTATTCATGAGAAACTATAAGCTAAAACAACGCTTTAGAATAGACATTATGTTTCCACTAAATTCAGGAACAAGACAAGGGTCCACTGTCCCCACTTTTATTTAATATAGTACTGGAAGTCTTAGCTATAGCAATAAGGCAATAAGCACTCATAAAAAGGATACAAATTGGAAAGGAAGAGATCAAATTATCATTATTTGCAGATGATATAATTGTATACATGAAGTATCCTAAAGACTCTACGAGCAAACTGTTAGATCAAATAAACACTTTTAGCAATGTAGCAGGATGCAAAATAAACACACAGAAATCAGTAGCTTTCCTATATATTTTCCTAACACCAAACATGCAGAGGATGAAATCAGGGAATCTCTCCCATTCACAATTGCCTCAAAAAAAAAGTACCTTGGAATAAACCTAACCAAGGAAGTAAAGGATCTCTATAATGAGACCTTTAAAACACTCAAGTGTCACATTGCAGAAGACACTAAGAAATGCAAAGACACCCCATGTTCTTGAATTGGCAGAATTAATATTGTGGAAATGGCAATTTTACCAAAAGAAATCTACACATTTAATGCAATCTACACATTTAATGCAATGAATAGATATGGAAGGGCTTAGACTAAGTGAGGTAACCCAGGCCCAGAAAGTCAAACGTCACATGTTTTCTCTCATATGTGGATCCTTGCTACAAATGTGTAGGTTTGTGTGTGAGCTGGAACCAAACATTGGTAGCAGAGGTCAGTGTGCTATAAAAAGGCTATAAGGAGGGTACAGAGGGAAGGAGTTAAGGTGATAGTGTTGTACATATAAAAATAAATAGAAGAACAGATTACAGGGAGTGGAAGGGCCTAAGTGAGGCCAGGGGAAGAGATTGAGTAAAAGAAGGGTGGGGCAGAGGGGCAATCAAAATTCAAGATATTCTGAATAAGACATATGAAAACAGACATTTTTTTGGATAATGGCATATCCAGAACCCACAGATTGTTACTAGAAAATATTCATTGCCAGGGATGGGATGCCTTCCAGTGAGTTGTTGGCCAGGAAGGTCCCTATTGCCTCCAAAACATTACAGGATATTGCCAAGGCCCTTGGTTTCCCATGAGAAACAGATGGTAAGACCCTATTGCTGAAGATTTCACATGCCTGAGCAGCAAGGCCACTGAGAACTCAAGCTGGGGCTGAGCTAAAAACCTCCTCCCTGTAGACCAGCTAACTGTTAGCTGAAAAAAAGCTGCACTGCATGCAGCCCTATGGGAGACAGAAGTCATCAGCAGTGAAAACAACAGACACTGGAAGCCTCGAGTTTGGCCAGCCAGGCCAAAAGACTGATAGGGTACAATAGTGGCATGTCTGCTCTAGGGGAAAATAACTGCTCTCTAATTGGGCTGGAGGCCTCTCTATGAGAAGGAATGCATGCCAGGTACTGAAAATCTAGTCAAAAGACTATGGCAAGTCTGGTGTGGTGGTGAATGCCTTTAATCCCAGCACTCGGGAGGCAGAGGTAGAAGGATCACCATGAATTCAAGGCCACCCTGAGACTACCTAGTGAAATCCAGGTCAACCTGGGCTACAGTGAGACCCTACCTCAAAAAACCAAAAACCAAAACCAACCAACCAACCAACCAACCAAAAACAGCCTATGGCAGAGGAGGTCACGAGCCTTAGGGATATAAAACCTGCTGTTTTCTTGTTAAATGCATATATTGTGTTCGCCAAACTTCCCCATAAGCTCTGCACTTACTATTCATGTTCATATATTAATGATACTCTCACTTTTTGTTAGAGAAGCTTCTCTTTTCAGGTGGTAGTGACTACTGGGATGACCCAAAAGGCAACATAGTGCTAAGAAGTGATGGAGGAGTGTCCAGCACTGAAATATCTCTATCACACCTTCCAAGGCTCAGGGTCCATTGCAGAAGAGGTTGTGGAAAGAATGTAAGAGCCAAAGGAAGGGCAGAATTCCCTTACAATACAACTGTCCAGACAGAAAGTGGCCTCAATATCCACAACCTCATAGTGCCTGGCAATACCTTCATAAGGCCCTCACAGTAGGAGAAAAAGACTATGACATCAAAATAAAAGAGAGACTAATTCAGAGTGGAGTTGTGAAGGGGAAAGTGGTGGAGGTAAATGTCATGGTTTATTGTCAGTAAGTATAAAATTATACTTTAAAAACATATGGATTTCTAGCTCCCCGACTGGAAGAGGTCTGATTCCAGCCCACACGTATGCAGAGAGGTCGGAGCTCTGCCTAGGTTCCTGTTCTTTTGCTGCTGGGTTTGTGTTTGCTCATGGTGCTGGCTATTTTGTGGTGTCTCTCTGTTAGATTTATAAATGGAGCCAGCTTCTTCTGCCACTGAGAGAACTTCAACATGGATCTGTAAACCTGAAATAAATCCCCTTTTCCCATAAAAATGTAGACATTATGCTTTGGTTTCATATTTTCATTGTTTTTGATAAAGGTTAATGAATAATCCATGGCCAATTAAAATTGTCATAATTTATATGTTATTTTTCTCTGATTCTGTATTCTCTGAAGTTTATGTTTCCTTGTACTTCCTTCACTGAGAAGTTGATAGTTTCAAAACTTGTAAGTATAAAAAGTTTCACAATCAGGGTTCATTATAAGAGAATAGAGGACTGAAACACATAATTTTGGGGACTAAGGATTTTTTTAACATCAGAAGAGGCTGGTAGAATCTGAAACAAAGTGGGAGAAAGCTTTGGAATGCCAGGAACGACTGGAAGGATCTCAATCGAAAGTGAGGGAAGCCTTGAAACCTTGTATAAGAGTGGGGAAGAGATTTTTTTTTCTTTTTTTTTTAAAATTTTTATTAACAATTTCCATGATAATAAAATATATCCCATGGTAATTCCCTCCCTCCCCACCCCCACACTTTCCCATTTGAAATTCCATTCTCCATCATATTACCTCCCCATTACAATCATTGTAATTACATATATACAATATCAACTTATTAAGTATCCTCCTCCCTTTCTCTACCCTTTATGTCTCCTTTTTACCTTACTGGCCTCTGCTACTAAGTATTTTCATTCTCACGCAGAAGCCCAATCATCTGTAGCTAGGATCCACATATGAGAGAGAACATGTGGCGCTTGGCTTTCAGGGCCTGGGTTACCTCACTTAGTAAAATACTTTCCAGGTCCATCCATTTTTCTGCAAATTTCATAACTTCATTATTCTTTGCCACTGAGTAGAACTCCATTGTATAAATGTGCCACATCTTCATTATCTACTCACCTGTTGAGGGACATCTAGGCTGGTTCCATTTCCCAGCTATTATAAATTGAGCAGCAATAAACATGGTTGAGCATGTACTTCTAAGGAAATGAGATGAGTCCTTTGGATATATGCCTAGGAGTGCTATAGCTGGGTCATATGGTAGATCACTCTTTAGCTGTTTTAGGAACCTCCACACTGTTTTCCACAATGGCTGGACCAGATTGCATTCCCACCAGCAGTGTAGAAGGGTTCCTTTTTTCCACATCCCCGCCAACATTTATGATCATTTCTTTTCATGATGGTGGCCAGTCTGACAGGAGTGAGATGGAATCTCAATGTAGGTTTAATCTGCATTTCCCTGATGACTAGTGACGTAGAACATTTTTTTAGATGCATATATGCCATTCGTATTTCTTCCTTTGAGAACTCTCTATTTAGCTCCATAGCCCATTTTTGATTGGGTTGTTTGATTCCTTATTATTTAACTTTTTGAGTTCTTTGTATGTCCTCGATATTAATCCTCTATCAGATATATAGCTGGCGAAGATTTTTTCCCATTCTGTAGGTTGCCTCTTTGCTTTTTTCACTGTGTCCTTTGCAGTGCAAAATCTTTGTAGTTTCATGAGGTTCCAGTGATTAATCTGTGGTTTTATTGCCTGAGCAATTGGGGTTGTATTCAGAAAGTCTTTGCCAAGACCAATATGTTGAAGGGTTTCCCCTACTTTTTCCTCTAGCAATTTCAGAGTTTCAGCTCTGATGTTAAGGTCTGTAATCCATTTGGATATAATTCTTGTGCATGGTGAGAGAGAAGAATCTATTTTCATCCTTCTGCAGATATATATCCAGTTTTCAAAAAACCATTTGCTGAAGAGGCTGTCTCTTCTCCAATGAGAATTTTTGACATTTTTATCAAATAGCTATAGCTACTTGGGCTTACATCTGGGTCCTCTATTCTGTTCCACTGATCTACATGTCTGTTTTTGTGCCAGTACCATGCTGTTTTTGTTACTATGGCTCTGTAGTATAGGTTAAAATCAGGTATGGTGATACCACCAGCCTCATTTTTGTTGCTCAGTATTCTTTTAGATATTCGAGGTTTTTTGTGATTCCAAATGAATTTTTGGATTGTTTTTTCTATTTCCATGAAGAAAGCCTTTAGGATTTTGATAGAGATTGCATTAAATGTGTAGATGGCTTTAGGTAAGATTGCCATTTTCACGATATTGATTCTTCCAATCCAGGAACAAGGGATGTTTCTCCACTTTTTAGTGTCTTCTGCAATTTCTCGCTTGAGTGTTTTAAAGTTCTCATTGTATAGATTCTTTACTTCCTTGGTTAGGTTTATTCCAAGGTACTTTATTTTTTTTTTTGATGCAATTGTGAACGGGAGTGATGCTATGATTTCATCCTCTGTGTGTTTATTGTTAGCATATATGAAGGCTACTGATTTCTGTGTATTTATTTTGTATCCTGCTACATTGCTGTAGGTTTTGATCAGCTCTAACAGTTTGCTAGTAGAGTCTTTAGGGTCCTTTATGTATAGAATCATGTCATCTGCAAATGATGATAACTTGATCTCTTCCTTTCCAATTTGTATCCCTTTTATGTGTGTCTCTTGCCTTATTGCTATGGCTAAGACTTCCAAAACTATATTAAATAAAAGTGGGGACAGTGGACACCCTTGTCTGGTTCCTGATTTTAGTGGAAAAGTTTCCAGTTTTTCCCCATTTAGTAATATGTTGGCTGTAGGCTTGTCATAAATAGCCTTTATTATATTGAGATATGTTCCTTCTATTCCCAGTCTCTGTATGACCTTTATCATGAAGGGATGTTGGATTTTGTGGAACACTTTCTCTGCGTCTAATGAGATGATCATGTGATCTTTGTCCTTCAACCCGTTTATGTAATGTATTACATTTATAGATTTGCATATGTTGAACCATCCCTGCATCTCTGGGATAAAGCCTACTTGGTCAGGGTGAATGATCTTTTTGATATATTCTTTTATTCTGTTTGCCAATATTTTGTTGAGGATTTTTGCATCTATGTTCATGAGGGAGAATGGTCTGTAATTTTCTTTTTTTGTTCTATCTTTGCCTGGTTTTGGTATCAGGGTGATACTGGCCTCATAGAAGGAGTTTGGTAGAATTCCTTCTTTTTCTATTTTCTGGAAAAGCTTCAGAAGCAATGGTGTTAGCTATTCCTTAAAAGTCTGGTAAAATTCAGCAGTGAATCCATCTGGACCTGGGCTTTTTTTAGTTGGGAGATTATTGATAACTGTTCAGATCTCCATGTTTGTTATAGGTCTATTAAGTGATTAATCTCATTTTGATTTAATTTAGGTAGGTCATATAGATCAAGGAAATCATCCATTTCTTTCAGATTTTCATACTTTGTGGAGTATATGCTTTTATAGTATGTCCCTATGATTTTTTGAATTTCTCTGGAATCTGTTGTGATGTTACCTTGTTCATCTCTGATTTTATTAATTTGTGTCTCTTCTCTCTTTCTTTTGGTCAGATTTACTAAGGGTTTATCAATCTTGTTTATCCTTTCAAAGAACCAACTCTTTGTTTCATTAATTCTTTGGATTGTTCTTTTTGTTTCTATTTCATCAATTTCTGCCCTAATCTTTATTATTTCTTCCCGTCTACTAATTTTTGGTTTGCCTTGTTCTTCTTTTTCCAAGGTTTTAAGGCGAAACATTAGGTCGTTTACTTGCGACCTAATTTCTTAATATAGGCACTTAAGGCTATAAATTTACCTCTTAGGACTGCCTTCATTGTGTCCCAGAGATTTCGGAATGTTGTGTTCTCATTATCATTTGACTCTATAACTTTTTTGATTTCCTTCTTGATTTCTTCATTGACCTATTCATCATTTAGTAGTATGTTGTTTAATTTCCATGATTTTGTGTATGCTCTATAGCCTTTCTTGCTACTGATTTGTAGTTTAATTCCATTGTGGTCAGATAGAATGCAAGGAATTATTGCAATTTTCCTGAATTTGTTAAGATTTGTTTTGTGTCCTAATATATGGTCTATTTTAGAGAATGTTCCATGTGCTTCTGAATAGAATGTATATTCTGTAGCCATTGGATGAAATGTCCTGTATACATCTGTTAGGTCCATTCCTTCTATGACCTAATTTATTCCAGATGCCTCTCTGTTTATTTTTTCCCGGGATGACCTGTCAATTGATGAGAGTGGGGTGTTAAAGTCACCCACTACTACTGTGTTTGGTGTTATCTGTGACCTTAGTTCTAATAGTGTTTGTTTGACGAATTTGGGAGCCCCCATGTTAGGTGCATATATGTTTAGGATTGTAATGTCCTCCTGTTGGAGTTTGCCCTTAATCAATATAAAGTGACCTTCCTTATCTTTCTTGACTAACGTAGGACTAAAGTCTACCCTGTCAGATAGTAGGATAGCAACCCCTGCTTGTTTTCTAGGCCCATTTGCTTGAAACACCGTCTTCCAAACTTTCACCCTAAGGTAATGTCTATCCATTGTAGAAAGGTGAGTTTCTTGGAGACAACAAATTGTAGGATCCTGCTTTTTAACCCAGAATCTATGTCTTTTCATTGGGGCATTGAGCCCATTGATATTAAGAGATATTATTGAAAGGTGTGTATTTATGTTTGTCATTTTTTTTGTGTGTGTGTGGTTCTTGTTCTACCTGTGCTCTCTTCTCTTAACTAGTATTTGAGTATTGCTTGTTTTTTCTAGGTTCCTTATATGTGTGCTTATCCTTTTCTTCAGCATGGAGGATTCTATCAAGTATTTTCTGTAGAGCTGGTTTTGTCTTCAAATACTCCTTTAACCTGCTTTTGTCATGGAATGTCCTTATTTCTCCGTCTATTTGAATGGATAACTTTGCAGGATAAAGTAACCTTGGTTGACAGTTGTTATCTTTCAGAACTTGGAATGTATCACCCCAAGCCCGTCTGGCTTTAAAAGTTTGTGTTGAATAATCTACTGTAATCCTGATGGGCTTACTTTTGTAGGTAACTTGATTTTTCTCTCTAACTGCTCTCAATATTTTTTCTTTGGTGTGTGTGTTTGGAAGTTTGATTATAATATGGCGAGGAGAGGTTCTTTCCAGGTTTTGTCTGGCTGGGGTTCTAAAGGCTTCCTGTATCTGTATTGGCACCTCTTTCCCAATTTGGGGGAAATTTTCTTCTATGATTTTGTTGAAGACACCTACTGTGCCTTTTGATTGGAATTCTTCTCCTTCTACTATGCCCTGAATTCTAATATTTGATCTTTTTATAGTGTCCCGAATATCTTGAAATTCCCACTTTTCTATAAGTTTGTCTTTCTCTTTTTTGGCCTATATTAGATCTGCTACCTGGTCTTCTAGCTTAGATATTCTGTCCTCTCCTTCATCCATTCTACTGGTGAGATTTTCTACAGAGTTTTTTATTTCATTACCTGTGTTCTTCACTGCTAGTAATTCTGACTGGTTTTTCTTTATTATTTCTATTTCCTTATTTATGTCTTATATTGCCTTCTTTATTTCATGAAATTGGTGTCCTGCATCTTCTTTGATTCCTTTGATTTCCTCTTTAAGTTCCTCTTTGACTCCTTTGATTTGTTCTCTGACTTCTTTGAACATATTTACAATCATTCTTTTGAAGTCTTTTTCAGGCATTTCCTCTAACTCGTTCTTACTGGAGGTCATTTCTGATGCATTAATACTTTTAGGTGGATTTATATCGTCTTGTTTTTTAGTGTTTCTTGTGTTATAATGTATATATTTTTGCATCTTGGATTAAGTTAATGCTTGGGTTTTCTAGCTAGCTGGGTATTCTTAGCTGTATCAATTGATTTGATGTTATATATTTTCAGGGTAGGAGCTTAATGTGTTAGATGTGGCTCTTAAGACTCTAAGAGTATCTACAGAGGTACTCCTAGGAGTTGAGTTTCCCTGCTATGGGAGTATTCAAGTAGGCTGAGTGGAATAAAACACAGGTAGATTCTAAAAGTTAACTAAACACTGTACCCATTCAGTCAAAAACAGCCCCAAGTATGTATGCCAGATTAGTTATTATAACAACCAGATCCTCTATCAACATAGAGGTTAAGATTTCTGGTCTGTTGAGGGATTCCAGTCAGCTTGTGACCAAGTGAGACCCTTCCCTGGTGCAAACCCAGTTACCTTGGATGAGTTTGGTCTTAGTCAAGTTGCTGCCTGGGTCGTTGGGCTGCTGTTCTGATTTCTGGGGCTGGGCACTGGCTTTTTCTGCGGGGCAAACCAAGCCTGGCAACTGTGGCCCTGCAGATCAGCACCCCCACTGCTGGAACTGCTGCTGTTTCTGGGTCGGCTGTTGTTGCCGCTCCTGGGTCTGCTGCTGCTGGGGCTACTGGTACCGGTTCCGGAGCTGCTAATGTTGCTGCCGAACTCTGCTCCTGCTTGGGTCCCGCTCTTGGCTCAAGTTGGCGTGGCCGGGTCCCGGGACACTGCTCTGTTCGCTGGAGCTGGGCTCAGGCGGTGGGGGAGAGGAGGGAGCCTCAGCTGCTCTGGTTCTCTCGCTGCTCCACGTGTTCTTCTACTTCATGGTCTGCTCCTCCGTTGCTCTCTGCCGCTCTCCCTTCAGGTTTCCTGACTTGCGGAGAGCACGGCGCATCTGGCTTTTCCTGTGGCTAGAGCTGAGCCTGGCGGCTTTCTGGTGCGCCCCGCTGCCGCCGCGGTTGGCAGAGCTGTCGGGGCTGCTTTTGCTGTCCTGTGCAGGCTCTGGATGCTCTGGATCTCTCCTACTTCTCTGCTGCTGCTTCAGTTTCCTATACACCTCACTTTTTTGTAAAAGTGTGTATTTTGCTGAGGTTTTTTGGTCTTTTTCCCCCCAGGCTGCTTTGGCGTGGTACCTATGCTGCCATCTTAACCAGAAGGGGAAGAGATTTTAAGGCCTTTCAAAGACTGCAAGGGAGAGAAGTGCACTTAGAGGGGAGGGGGTGAGTGCTGGGGACTCAGGCCACGTTGTGGGGGAGGCATTACAACTCTGGATCTGGATTTTCAGCTTGCTGCCGGGGCTCTCGGGCGTGCCTTCTGAAACGCTTTCAAGGAAGTGAGGTTTGGATTGATACATCCCCACCCAGGACCACAGTCAGATTCATGGAGGTCCCATTCCTCATCTAATACAAGTGCTGGGACAGTGTGGCTTAGTTGATTTCTTTAGTAGTAGACGGATTATGTGGTTTTACACCTGTTGTAAGGAGCAGAAAGGAGTGTAGGCTTTCTTGAAGTCTAACAAAAACTTACACAAATTGAATTAAGAAGTCTCATTCTAATAATAACCTTATTCACAATGTAGCAGTCCCCTTCTTGTTGGTGGAACAAAACATCTGACCCAAATCAGTTTATGGGAAGAAAAGGTCTATTTTGGCTTAAAGTTTTCAGGGAAGTTTCATCATGGTAGGGAAAGAACGTTAGAAGAGACTGCCAGGGAGTCACATTATATTACTGCAGCAGGGAAGAAACAGTAGGGTGAGTTCCTAGCACTGGCAAGGGGCTCCAACCTAGTGAAACAGCTCCTCTAAGCCTCCACCTCCCAAAGCCTCCACCACCTAGGTATTACCTATTAGCATAATCACAAACACATGAGGCTACAGGTAAGCTTTCACATTCAAACTACCCCCACAATATGACAATATTCTCTGTTTTTGTGAATCACTGTGTGCTATATGCTGCATCATAAATTTTGAAGACATACAACTATTTTTTCAAGAAATATGCAGTTTATAATTTTTTAAGAAACATTTTTTTCTGATCTCTTTTCCTTGATATTGTTTATAGTCTTAGTGGAAGCTTGTATTATGTATTTTGAAATCACTTTGGGATATATTTAAAATATTAAGATGTGAGAAAATTTGTCTCAGCTTTTAATTGATGTTGTAGTGATACACATTTGAGGTCCTAGAGACTCAACATGCTGTAAAGGTGTCTTTAACATCAACATATGAAAATGTGTTGTGTTGCTTATTTCAAATGACACAAAATAGAAATTTATGTGTGTTCATGGTGTGTGTATGTATGTCTGTGTATGTAACATGTGTGACTCAAAAGCAAATCCATGCAAAACAGTATTCTCTACAGATCAGTGGATGGCTTTTTCCTCAAGTATGAACATGTGCAAATTTTATCTCAAGAGAAATGTGTCGTCAGAGAGCTGAGCTGAGACAAAGAGCACCACTGCCAAACTGGCAATCTGTGGGGCAAGACAAGAATAGGATGGATCGAATCATGCCAGCAACCTGGGAATCAAAGCAGGAAAGATGTCATGAGTCAGGCAACATATGGAGAGCTGAAGCATGAGGAGAGGGTGGAGGTGACTCAAAACCCCAGCAGTGAGCAGGCAACGCATGCCTGCTTCCACAGAAGAGTCTTGTCCAGGGAATTAGAGGCCAGTTCACTCTTGGGGTCAGTCAGTAAAAAGTAGCAAATAAGAATTAATATCCCAAGAAACATCCATGAAGGACAAGTAAGCTGCTTATATACAAAAAGCATTAATTGGTAAGATGGACTCTGGTATGATAAACAAGAAACTAAGATTTACAATGAAGAGGGAAAGACATGGGTAATAGCTAGAGGCATCCTTAGGTGACAAAAAACCATAGAAATAAAGTGTGCGACTGAGGGAGATGTTCCCTCCATATAATAAAATGTTGGGCAGGAATCAGCTTATATTATTTTACATTACTTTTTTTCTTTCCATATAGAGTTTATAATTTAATGTGTCTTTAATGTTAAATGGTTTTTACTACCTAGGAAGTTATAAACCAAAACCTTTAATTGCATTTGAGGATTAGATCATTTCACATTTTCACATATGAAAATAGCTTTTTCATCATGGGATGGGAAACTAGTTTACAACTTTTAATGAATAAACATTAAGATATAAAAGTAGAACTGGAAAATTAGCTCAGTCAGTAAAGTGTTTGCCTCATAGCATAGGACCCTTTGGATCTCCAGAACTCATTTAAAAATGTCATGTACCTATAAGCCCAGTACTAGGTTGGTAGAGAATGGAGGGTTCTTGAAATTTGCTAGCCCAGTAGTACCTAGCCTAATAGTACCTAGCTGCATTTCAGGTCAAGAAGTTACCCTGGCTGGACAGCATTCCAATGGAACAACACTCAAGGTTGTCCTCTGGCTTACATGCATACACATATGTTCCCACACAGTCACACATATGGGCACTCATATGTGTATGCACACATGTTCACATGCACATAGACACACACAGAAAAAAAGAGCATAGTAGACAGCCCTTTTACCCTTTCTTATCTTCAACAATCATAATCTCCCTCCCTGAGTTTTTGTTGTTTCTTGTTTTGATATAGGGTCTTGTTCTAGCCCAGGCTGACATGGAATTCACTATGTCGTCTCAGGCCAGCCTCACACTCATAGGGTTCCTTTTACCTCTGCCTCCCAAATGCTGGGATTAATGGCATATTTCACCACTCCTGGTCCTACCTCTGTTTTATTCATCCCCACAATTAATGTAGATGCAACAGAAGGTACTTTCAGTCTATTTGTTCACAGGAAACTTAATGCTATTTTTCCAAGGGTGTGTTTCAGAGAATACTAACAGCCTGGTGATGTAAATGTTTATCATAGACTCAGACAGTATATGCACTTTAGGTCTGAGTACTCTACTCATAGCTTTGTCATTTCCAGTGCAAAGACGATTAGCAAGTATCATGGACTTTCATCCATGAAATAATTCATTTCGGCATTGCAGGAACCAAGCATCTGTCCAACTTCGGTTGCTATCTTTGGCTTATGAAGTATAATTGCTCTCACAGCCCAGAAAGGAAGCAGGCATGAGGGTGCACATTTACTGTGTTAACCCTGAACTCTGCCAAAGGTGCTAATGTGAAGACATTAGAGAATGATTCCTGAAGAAATCTGAAAAGAGTCTGGAGAAACAATTTTATCTATTCTTTGCATCCAGGAAAGACCACACAAACCATGTGAAAGAAATCATCAGGGAAAATGTCTTGCTTAAATTCATCATTCACTCATGCACATTACAAAGTTCTTCCTTACAAGGCCAAAGAAAAATAGAGTTTTTCAGTTGAAGACAAACGTTATTGGAAAAGTATACCATTGATAATTATTGAGAACTTATCTAACTGATTCTTCATGTTTTATGTAATGTAAATTTAGTGTCTATTCTGAAGGGATGTATACTTCAAAAGCTATTTAGTTGGCACATAGCCTTTGGGAGGAGAAAAGCCATCAATGGTGTTAACCAGCAGTGGACCTTAAAAGCTTTAGGGATAGCCAACCAGGACAAATGTACAAACTGGTGCAATAGTGGCCTATTTTCTTGGGGAAAAACTAATTGCTCTCTTCTTGGATTTGAGGCTCATTCCATATGAGGTAATTCATACCTGGTACTTAAAACCTAGTCAAAAGTGTATTGCTGGGGTGGTCATAAACTTTAAGGGGGAAACTGCTACTGTTGCTTGCTAAGTTCATATATTATGCCCACAAAACTGCCATCTAAACACTTATGTTTATGCATGTATATTATTGTAATTCTCACTTTTGGTTACATGCTTTTATTTTTCAGATGGTGGTGACCACTGGGATGACTCAAAACTGGCCAAAATGCTGTGAAGAAGTGATAGTGGAGTGTTCAGCATTAAGAGAGGCATCTCAATCTCACCGCCCAAAGCTCAAGCACCATTGCAGAAGAGGTAGTGGGAAGAATGTAAGAGCCAAAGGAAGGGGGGACGGCTTGCAATACTGTCTTCTGGACACAAAGTGGCCTTGATATTCACGATGTCACAGTAGCTGACACTACCTACACAAGACCTCCATTATAGGAGGAAAAGGATGATGACATCAAGATAGAAGACAGACTTGGCAGAACAAAAGAAGGGATTTAATAGAGGGAGGATTTGGGAAGGGGAAAAATGGAGTGGTGTCAGGGACTATAATCATGGCATATTGTCAATGAAGGTAGTAAGTAAAAAGTATAAAACAATTTTAGAAAATTAAAAGTTGTAGTAAAATAAGAAAATATTGTGTTATTCCTCATGAATACTGACACCTGTACCCTTTAAAAAATCACAGAAAAGAAGTGAGTTTTCACTAGAGACTATAGAAATGGAAGAGGAGGGCTGGAGAGATTGCTCAGTGATTAAGGCGCTTGCTGGCAAAGCCAAAGGACCCTGGTACATTCTTTAGTACACACGTAAAGCCACTGTACAAGGAGGTGCATATGTCTGGAGTTTATTTGCAGTGGCTAGAGGCCCCTGTGAGTCTATTCTCTCTCTCTCTCACTCGCTGGCTCGCTCTTTCTCTCCTCTTAAATTAATCAATTAATAAACTGTTAAACAAATGAGGCTGGAGGGATGGCTTAGTGGTTAAGATGATTTCCTGCAAAGCTAAAGGACCCAGGTTTGATTCTCCAGGACCCATGTTAGCCTCATGCACAAAGGGGTGCATATCTGGAGTTCATTTGCAGTGGCTGGAGGCCCTAGAGCACTCATTCTATCTCTCTCCTTCTTTCTCTGTCAAATAAATAAAAGAAGTAAATAAATAAAAATAAAATATTAAAAAATAAATGGCAGAGGACTAAATGGAAATTGGATGAAAATTTAATAAATATTAAAAATAAATGAACTTAATACTAAAGTTAAATATGCTTTTAAAATGTTAATTTTAGTAGAATATTTGTTATGAGATTGTAGGTTTATTTCCCAAGGCCAATGCACAGAGAAGATTAACAGCATCAGAAAGATACAAACAATGGAGTCAGTTGAACTTCAGTTTACATAATACTCCCTTCACTTAATTATCTAGTGCCATGTATAACACACTAATTTCACTTGAAGAGACCACATGTGGAGAAGAAAAATCTAAGTATCAATAAAAATTAATGTGGACAACATTTATTAGTCACTTTTTGTCACTGTAACAAATACTTGAGTACACCAACTTAGAGGAAAGATTTTGGTTAATGGGTTCAAGAGGTTTCAATCTATGATCACTTTATCTACTTTTCCTGGGCCATAATTTTGGGGAGTATGTGACAGAGTAGGGGTGTTCATTTCCTAACAGGATAGAGAATGTGTGTGCACTCCCAATGACTTATTTTCTCCACTGAAACCCCTCTTCCTGCTAGCTCATTCAGCTTTGAACTCAACAGTGGATTAGTTAGTTTCCTTATGATCCAATGACATCTCAGATCAACCTTAAATATATGCACATGTCAGGTAGATACATCACATCTAAACTATAACACACATAGAAAGCTTCTAATATTACTGTGGAGTAAATTACAGATGGAGGCATGAGTGAAGATAGTATTGAGATCCATGGTAGAAACTTTTATAGAAAATTTTATAGAAAAATTCTACATATGAATTATTAACAAATAAACTTGGTACATTCTATTGAGACTCTAGATGTTATTTTGTTCATTGCCATGTTTTATCAGCATAGGCTGTCTTTTATTTTTTTTTTTGTTGTTATTATTATTTATTTATTTGAGAGCGACGGACAGAGAGAGAGAGGCAGATAGAGAGAGGGAGAGAGGGAATGGGTGCGCCAAGGCCTCCAGCCACTGCAAACAACTCCAGACATGTGCGCCCCCTTGTGCATCTGGCTAACATGGGTCCTGGGGAGTCGAGCCTCGAACTGTGGTCTTTAGGCTTCACAGGCAAGCACCGAACAGCTAAGCCATGTCTCCAGCCCAGGCTCAGTCTTTTGAACAAGCTGAGAGCTCAGTTAAATTAGGGGTGTGTGCATATGTGTGTTTTAAGGTAAACCAGGGAAAAGTTTATTGATAGGACCCCTATATTCTGTGTGAGTTTTTCCTTTCAGACCATTTCTCAATTCCAGAAAAAAGAAATAGCATAAGAAACTGGGCAGAAGATGTTTGCTCAAAGGATGAACACAGAAAAGCCCAATGCTTTTTTGTTTTGTTTTTGTTTTTTACTGCAGCATAATTTTGAAAAGGCAAAAAAAAAAAATCCAATTAGGACCATTAACAGCTAAAATGCATTCAAAGTTCTCATCTGCAAACTGTAGAGATTTTTATTCCTTTAGGTATATACTTAGAAGTGGAATTGCTGGTTCATATGGCATTTTTTAAAATTTTTAAGAATTCTATATACTGTTTTGCAAAATGACTGTGCTAATTTATACTCTCACCCTCAGTGGCTTCACTTCCTTGCCAACATTTATAATAATCCATCACCTTGTAGTGGTGGTAAAAGGAATAATCTCACTGTGATTTCAGTTTCATTTCCCTAATGATCAGAAGGCTGTTATGTATTTTTCATGTATATGTTTGTCATTTCTAAATATTCTTTTGAGAAATGTCTGTTTCAAAGTTTTTTGGAACATCTGTTTACTTCTTGAGGCTTCATTGTCACATATATCTTGGATATTAACATCTTTTAAAATTCAGTTTGCAAATATTTTCTCTAATCCATGGGTGATCTCTTCACTATTTTTTTGTTTATTTTTTTGCTGTGACAAAGCTTTTCTCTTTGAAAAATTGACAGAATTGTTTGTTTGTTTTTTTTTGTTTGTTTGTTTGTTTTTTGAGGCAGTGTCTAACTTTAGCCCAGGCTGTTCTCAGACTCAGTCATTCTCTGACAATGAAGTCATAGTGATTTTCTGGCCTAAGGTTCCCAAGTGCTGAGATTAAAATTGTGAGCCACCATGTCTAACCACATTGGAATACTGATAGAAACTATATTAAAGCTGATTTTTGGGGGGTACATAAAATTTAATAATTTTTTATTTTATATTAAAAAATTATTTATTCTTCCAATTTATGAATATGGAACATTTTTCCATTTATTTCTCTCTTCTTTCTTCCCCAGTATTTCATAGTTTTCAGCATATACATATTTCATTCTTATTGAAATTATTTCTAGGGATTTTAGCCTTTAATACTGTTGTAAATGGTATCTTATTAAAATTTTATTTTAGAAAGATATTTTTCTTGATGGATAAACATACTATGATTTTTTTTGTGTTGCTACATTGCTGTTTTTTTAATCTTTAGGGGTTTTTGTAATTAAATGTCACCAGAGACCTTTTAAATTTTTATTTTCCTCTTATTTTTATTTATTTCTTTTTCTCAATAACTGGCTAGTACTTCTGGTACTATGTAGAATCAAAGTGGTGAGAGTGAGTGTTTGAATTTTCTCTTATCTTAGCAGACATGTTTCAATTATTTTTCACTGGATATGGTCTTAGCTATGAGTTTGTCATGTATAGCTTCCATTGGAATGCTTTATTTTATATTTATTTTATTAGTAGGTGTATTTTAATCATAAATAAATGTTTCATTTTCCCAAATGCTTTTATGTGTAAATTTAGATCCCCATGAGGTGTTCATTATTTTTTCCTATGGCACGTTATATCTGACTAGCATTTTAAGCCATCCTTGCATCTCAAGATGAATTACTCCTGATTCAGTGAATTATATTTTTAATGTATTATCGAGTCTGACTTGCTACTGCTTTAATATATATTTTTGTATACATACATATATGTCCAAATATATATATATATATATATATATATATATATATATATATATATATGTTCATCAAGGTAATTTTCCTTTCAGTTATTTATTTTTTGGTAATATCTTCAATTTGCTTAATGTCAGCATCATACTGGCTTCATAAAATGAATTTGGGAGTAGTGTCTTTAATTATTTCTGTAGAGTTTGGGAAATTGTATTCTCTAAATGTTTGTCAGCATTTAACTATGACATCCTTGGACCCTAGGCTTTTATTTGATGGAATGCTTTTCTTGCTAATTTAGTGTACTTACTCAATATTGTTCCTGCTCAAATCTCTTACTTCTGTCATATCTAGTCTTGCACACTTTTAGTAATATACCCATTTCATCTAGGCCTGCCAAATTGCTTTGATAACAACTGTTCACAGCAGTCTCTTATAATTTTATGATTTTGTTTATTTGGATCGTCCCTTTTTTATTCTTAATATCATCAAAAGATTGCCAATTTTGTCTTTAAAACCCAACTTTTAGGTCTATTGATATTTACTATTATAGTCTTTATCTCAATGTTGTGTTTCACTTAAGAATTTTGTTATCATATTGCAAGGGTATTATATTAAGCAGTCATATTCTTCAAAACTAAAAGAGAGATAGCAATCAAAAGCTGAGGAAATTCACTATAAGTACTAAGCATACTTTGTCAGACTAATGGAAAAGACAAGTGGTAACAAGAAGTAAGGAAATAATAAATGAAATAAATAATAAATACTATTAATATAAATGATAATAAATAATAAATGAAATAAATATAAAACTCACATTGTAGTAGTGACGTGTAAGTGAACTGTCTCTTTAATATGAAAATTAAAAACAAAAGATGGGCTAGCTAGATTGCTTAGTGGTTAGTGGTGTTTGCTTTTGAAGCCTGCCAGCTCAGGTTCAAATTTCCAGTCTCTATGTAAAGCACAAAATGACTTTTTCGTTTGGAGTGTGTTTGCAGTAGCAAGAGGGCTTGGTGTAACTCATTTATGTTCTTTCTCTTTCTTTGAAAATGAATAAATAAAAATATTTTTAAAGGACAAAAGTACTAAAACAACTGTAGTTGTAAATTGTTATGGAACAAATCTATAACATATTTTAAAAGTGTTACCACAAACAATGGTGGGTAAACTGAAATTTATAGACATTATACACATTATTAAAGATAACTCATTAATGATTTAAATTAACATATTTTTGTAAACATTATAGCAACCAAAAATTAAGAATTTTAATTAGATCTACAAGTGATTTAAAAAGATTCAAGTATACTACTGTAAGAATCATCAAACTACAAAGGAAAACAGCAAAGGAGGAACAAAGTACCTAGAAGATAACTCAAAAGTTAATTGAAAAATAACAAAGTGCCAATGTTAAGTCCTTTCAATAAAGACATCAAAAGTACCTTGATTTAAAACCACACTACATGGGTTCTGGGGAGTTGGACCTGAGTCCTTTGGCTTTGCAGACAACTGCCTCAACTACTAACTTCCCCCCCAATTGTCCAGTTTCTGCCTTTCTTTTTTATTATTATTCAGTTTTTCAAGGTAGGGTCTTGCTCTAGTGCAGGCTGACCTGAAACTCATTTTGTAGTCTCAGGGTGGCCTTGAATTCATGATGATCCTCCTACCTCTGCCACCCAGTTCTGAGATTAAATGCATGCTCCTCCACTCATTACTTCTGCCTATTATTTTTGCAAGCAATTGCAATTTAAGTCAATGGTTCAAAGAATAAAATCAATCAACAAGTTATGGGTAGGTTGAGATCTAAGTACAAAGAAAGAAGGCTTTAGTGGGAACAAAAATGGGAAGAGAGTGGGCAAGTGGGAGATCAAAATGCATTGCATATGTATGAGCCTGTCAAGAATTGGAAGGGAATAATAATTAAAAATTTTAAAAGGAATGAAATTACCCCAATCATGCACATAGACTGAAATTGAAAGAATGGAAAGATTACTCCATGCTAAGAGAAATAAAAAAGAGTGAAGGGTAGCTATGCTTATATCATACAAAACAGACTTTAGAGTAAAATGTATAAAAGGAGGAAAAGAATATAATATAATGATATGGAACAATACATCAATGTTATAATTACAAGAATCTGTATACTAAATATCAGAATGCTAAATCTATAAAAATAATATATTTCAAGTGAATGATACTCTGTTGTTGAAGTTTACAACAATAAAAGTAGGAAATTTCAATACTCAGTTTTTAACACAGACCAGATTATCTGGGAGGACAAATGATATGAAAACATTAAATTTGAACTATATTTTAAACCAACAGATTTCCTGAACATTCCTTTCAATAGCAACAATATAGTCTTTTCTATGAAGTGCTCTCCAGGATAGGTCTGTTAAGCCATAGAAATTTGTTAAGCCTTAACAAAGTTAAGAATATTAAAATTATATCAATGAATTTTTTTACTATAAGTGCATCAAACCCAAATCAATAACAGGAAGAAGTATGGGAAATTTACAAACACATGTAAATTAAACATGTTCCTAAACCAATGGTGAAAAATGAGGAAAAAAGTAAATTTAAAAATTTCTTGAGACACAATAATAGAAATACAACATATAAATTATTGTGGAAAATGAAAATAGACCTGGAAGAGATATTCATAGTAATAAATGCCTATATAAAATAAAGATCTTAAATTAAAAAAAAAACACAATATGTTCCAAGGGACAAGAAAAACAAGAATAAAATGAGTCTCAAATTAGCAGAAGGTTGTTTTTACAAAACAATGTTAAAAGGCTTTCTATCTTCCCCACATATAACAGTAGGCATGCAAGAAATCCAGTAACATCTGGTTGATGGTTGGACGAGGCCATCTGTCATGGTCACTGAGAATTCTTGCACATTCTTGCTGAGCATCATAAGAATGAGAGGCTCTGACTGTTCTTTATCCAGTTATTTCCACAGAGCAGGCCCTGGAGGATGAGGCAACATCTCTCTCTGGACAAAGAGCAGGCTTGCTTCTGCTCAATAGAAGAGCAGTAAATCCGCCAAGATGAAGATCATGCAAGACTCATCTAGGACCACCAGCTTCACACTTCACTGTGGGACTTGCAGAACACAAACCAGCTATACACATGAAAATTAAACTTTCACAAATAAATGTCTTTTTTAGGAGTCTAGTGAATAATTCTAGTGACGTATTATCAAAAATACTAAACATTATACCCTCTACAGTTCTTGATATTAATAACATGGGTTAAAAAAGGGGGAATGTGGCTAAAGCTAATTAAATGTAACTAAAAAAGGTGATTAATTAAGCAATAAAAATTAAACTGCATGCATGTTAAATATACAAAATAGCCTTGAATGTTATGTTTAGCATCTCTTGGATACAATAATCACTAGAGAAAACCATGAAGAGGTATACAATCTAGACCAAAAATCATATTTTTAAGTTCTTTTTGTTTTGATGTGTTCATGATTATTATACTGAAGATCTGAACATGTATGCTGGTAGTAAGGTAGTATTCTTATTCAGCTAGCGAAAGAAGGAGAAAATTAAAGTCCTTTTAAAAATCATCTCCTCCACTACCACTAAAATTAAAAGCCCTTCCATGTATATGCATCAGCACAAGTCATTTTAAAAGCGTGCTTGTCATGTGTTCATTCTATGTGACAGATGTGTAAGCAGCTCTCATTTCTGGTAGGTACATTGGGAACTCATAACCAGGCTCTGGTCAACAAGGAAAAGGAAATTTAGGAAGATAAGCCATAGATATGGCCCTAGAAAGTGACAAGTGTTGCCTTTAGTATTTGTCAGAAAAGCTAACTCTTTCAGAATTAAGTACTTGAAATTCTGATGTCCAAATGGGGTCCACTAAGTGATACAGCCAAAGGAAATTATTAGAAAGATAAAGTTAATCTATAAGCACTAACCTCAAGTTGTAGTAAGGATATGGGAGTGGTCTTTATCTACAAAAGCTTAGTCACTGAAAGCAAAGCAAAGCAAACAAAGCAAAACAAACCTTCTCCTTAAGGAAGCAAGGGAACAGTCACAAACAGAAACAGAAATAGAGAGTTAAGAACACTGGCCCTGACAATTGAAGGGTACGAAGATGAAAGCCAGGTGCAAAAAAAGAAGAGAAAGAAGAAACGAAAGTGGAATACTATCCATAAACTTAAAAAAAAATTATTTTATTTTATTTTATTTTATTTATTTATTTGAAAGTGACAGAGAGAGAAAGAGGGAGAGAGAGAGAACGAGAGAGAATGGCCTACAGCCACTGCAAACAAACTCCAGATGCATGCACCCCCTTGTGCATCTGGCTAACGTGGGTTCTGGGAAATCAAGTCTTGAACCCCAGTCCTTAGGCTTCACAGGTAAGTGCTTAACCACTAAGCCATCTCTCCAGCCTGATCTGTATAAAGCAGTCACAACCAAGATCAGTGAAAATGGTTATTTCTTTTTATTTTGGTTAGGATGTGAAGGATGGACATTGATATCTAGAGTACTGTGCCATCAAAATATAAGTGATGCAAAAAAAATAAAAAAAATATATAAGTGGGGCTGGAGAGATAGCTTAGCGGTTAAGCGCTTGCCTGTGAAGCCTAAGGACCCCGGTTCGAGGCTCGGTTCCCCAGGTCCCACGTTAGCCAGATGCACAAGGGGGCGCATGCGTCTGGAGTTCATTTGCAGAGGCTGGAAGCCCTGGCGTGCCCATTCTCTCTCTCCCTCTATCTGCCTTTCTCTCTGTGTCTGTCGCTCTCAAATAAATAATATATATATATATATATATATATATATATATATATATATGTGATGCTTCAATTTTAAATAGTCTAACAACATACATTAAAATGCAGAAATAAGTGAAACTAAGTTTAACGTCATACTGACTTAACCACCCAACATATCGACATTATCATTTCAAAATTTAATCAATGGCAAATTGTCAGTGATATGGTTTATATTATTTTTTCACACTAAGTCTTTGAAATCGGAGTTGTATTTTACATTATACAGCATGCCTCTTATGGTTTGACTATGAAATGCATATTACAGGCTCATATAATCAGCGCTTTATCCTTGCCTGGTGAAGCTATTTTGGGAGATTATTGAAACTTTAGGGGGTGGAGCCAGCTGGATATAGACCACTGACCACATGCTCTTGGGTGCTTTTGTTTTATTTTATTTATTATTTATTTTTGTTTGATTTTTCTCTGCAGAGAGGCTGTACTGGAGAGCCTTTTCTACGTCTTCATATAGACTGAGGTGACTAATTTTGATCTGATAAGAGATCATTGGAAATTGAAAGAAAAAAAAAAACAGTATAATCAGAAGGTGTTGTCAGAAAGGAGCAATTGAGAAATGGAACTACACCAGCAGGCCAAGAACCACACGAAGGGTACACATGAGCATTTTAAATGCCTAAAGATTAATTTTTTATCTCTGTGGTCCAAGTTAACAGTTCCTCTAAGAAAATGAGATTATTTTTCCCATGATTTCAGAAAGATATTTATTTAATTTTATAGAAAACTAATATAAAAAGTAACTTAACAATTTAATCCTGTAGACATATTGGGACTGAGATCTCCTTTCACACACTTACTGGAGAACTAGGCTTTAAAGTGCTCTGAAGTCACAAGATCTGTGAGGAAAGCTCTTCAGAGAATATTTGTTTATCTTCCAGCCTCAAAATGTGTGTTTCCAAACTGCCAGAACTGGCACATTGTTTTGAATATTTTATAATAATGTTTATAAATAATCTCAGAAATCAAGCTTTGTAGGTAAATAATGTATATTCATCTCAATTCTTTAAATTTCTGTAATGCCTCCTGTACAAATCAATCTTCTAGAAGAAATCGAGCTAAGAAATAAAGGGGAAGTAAAAGGAGAGATTAAACAATAAACAAACCTCATTTCTCAGTGTGCCTTTGGTCAATGCACTTTATGAGGAACCTCTTCGGGACTTAGCTCTGACAGGCTGTCCTGGCGTTGCTGCATGAGGTCAGCTTTTATTTCCATTATTCTTGGTGGATAGTATCCCATGCTGCTTTATAAATAACTGTTCAAGTATGACTTAGATTGTCAGATAAAAATATAAACAAAACCAAAATGCGAGCCAAAGTAAATATTAATTTAAAAAACTATAACCCTGGATCCAAAATGAAGTAACTCTTTTGGCTAAAATCTGCAGTTTGGCTAAGCTGTCTGCACTTAGAGTAAATGAGAGAAAAAGAGAAAAGTGCCGAGAAGGGAAAACTTTAGCTCTAACAGTCACAATGGCTTAGGAGAGGAAGCAGACCAGCCAGTGACTGGTGTGTTCTGAGAAGCCCAGGGCTGATGTGGCCCAGGAACTTTTCTTCCCTGTGCAGGGTACAGTATGTGGGAGTCTCAGCTGCTCCTTGGACCTGGCTTCACTTTCCCCAGGACACCTGCGCAGGCTTCCCTCTGCAAGCACACAGTGCCACGAACCCTCTCGCTGCCCTTGGAACAGGTCCGATTTGGTTCCGCATTTCCCACTGACTTCTGCTGCAAGTGCTGGAACTGAGCCCCTAAGCAGAGTCCTGAGGGAGAACTTTGTTGCCAAGGAAGATGTCACACTGGCTGTTTATTTCCTAATGGGCTGAAGCCTTTCTCATGTAACTGAGCAGATGCCTTCAAACCTTGGGCTTAACGCACTGTTCAGTTTACCAGGTGCTTTCACAGTGCATGGGCACACCAGCCTTCATGACAATATGCATATGGTGGGGCATAAAAGATACTCATATTCCTGTTATGATTTAGGAGACTGGCACTTAAAGCATTATTGATGTACTAGGTCTCAGGTGTCTTACTTCTGCTTCCATATTCTTTCTATTATGTTGCCTACAACAGTGTCCCCTTTATTTTAAACTAAAATATTAGTATAGGAGACATAATTTGAAGGACTCCATAAGGTATGAGTAAAAATGTCAATAAAAGTCATCATGGATTATTGTCCTTCAGATCAAATTTTAAAAAGTGAAAACATTAAAATTGGAATACTAGTTGTACCTAGAAAGAATTATATCACTATCAAAACAGGAAACTTGCTTTTCTCTGTAAAAGCCAATATCTTTAGAGGTGTGCATCTTCATGCATATGCTCATAAGCGAAATTATAATTCATCTAGTTTGCACCACAGAAAGTTTCTGACTTAAGAAACCGCTTTGAAAACCAGACATCTTTAAATATCTAATCTTGTATATATAGAGCATACAACAAAACTTAAGTTTGAGCCATTAACAGTGTGAAGTATTAAACTGAAGAAATATAATAGAGGTCTCTTCATTTGGAACCAGCCTTGGTTGCTGTTGCTGTACCATAATCCTGAGAATTACATAGATTTAATATGCTATCTATGGTAAATTTAACTGCAATCTTCTTCATTTTAGTGGACTTTCAATTCAACATTTCCATTGTTTCTGTTGATATGGAAAATGTTAGCAGAATACTTTCAAAAGCCAGAACTTATGGCCAGTAGAAAAACAAAAACAAAAAAATGTAAACCTGGCGTGGTGGCGCACGCCTTTAATCCTAGCACTCAGGTGGCAGAGGTAGGAGGATTGGTGTGGGTTTGAGACCACTCTGAGACTCCATAGTGAATTCCAGGTCACCCTGGGCTAGCGAGAACCCCTACTTTGGAAAAAAAACTAAAGAAAAAAATGTTTCAAATACTTTTAAGGAAACTGACTTGACAGTCTAAACATTTCTGCAAAATTTAAAAGAACAAAGCAAAAATTTGTATGTTCTTTCAATAAAATATTTAACATGGCTCAGAAACCTACTGTTATCAAAATGTTTTGCATGTGGAATAACAGAATACAACATGTAATGAATAAATCACTTGCCAATATGAATATGTGACATTTCCTTAGAAACTTAGACATTTATCGGGAAAAGTTATTCAGATTAGATTTCAATTTATTTGATAGAACAAATGTGTTTGTATTGTGCATATTATTGCTATCTGCCTGTAGCAATACTATGAAAAATGTGGATAATCTGAAATACAAGAAAATTCCCTCATATTTACAACATAAACTTTTGAAGTCTTACCTCCCTAATAATATTTTAAGTGGTCTTCTTGCATGGCAGTTTTTCACAGCTATAGGAACCAGGAAACTTAAGGAGTGGCTTAAAAAGAGATCGCTTGAGTGTAGAGTTAATGCTATGCCCAGTTACTCAATAACATTTCAATTAAAGAATTCAGTATTTAAAAGACTTACAAAGGTACATACCATCTATATGACATAAGATTAATGACTCCATTGAGGTTGATACAAAACAATTTATGCTTTCTATAATAGAAGTAGTTTACAACTAAAGAAACAATATTTTGTATTTGAAAACCCATTTAGTCATTATTGGTAAAGATATCTCATCATTTCATCTTTTTAAGTGAGATAAAAGGAGAAATGTGCCGAGAAGGGAAAACTTTAGCTCTAACAGTCACAATGGCTTAGGAGAGGAAGCAGACCAGGTGGTGACTGGCATGTTCTGAGAAGCCCAGGGCTGATGTGGTGCAGGAACTTTTCTTCCCCGTGCAGGGTACAGAAGCATGTGGGAGTCTCAGCTGCTCCTTGGACCTGGCCTCACTTGGGTTTTGTTTTTTAAGTTTGGCCTACATTTCATGGCTTTAGTTAACTGAGGTGACTCATGGTAGTTATGTTTCATGGACATTTAATTCTAACCATCATAACAAGATTTATTTGAATATGCAAATTGGAATAAGTTTTCTCCTCACTTGATAATTTATTTGTCCAATGTGGTGGAGATTTGTTATGCATAGTGAGATTCACAATACAACAGTGAGTTGCTTAACATTTCATACCAATTTGATAATCCATGTGATCTTAAAATAGATTGGTATATAAAATTTCCAATTTCAAATACACTGTAGTTCATGTTGAAAGAGAGAGGGGTGGCTAAAAAATAAGAAGAAATAACAGCTTTCTGATGTGAAGAGGATTAGGAACTCTAATTTTAATAAGCTGATGTTGGTTATCATAGTGGCTAGATCCATTGTCTTTCATCTAGGCTAGGGCTGATGTCAAGTTTTTTTTTTTTTAATTGACCGTTTCCATACATGTACACAATGTATTTTGATCATAATTCCCTCCCATTGCTTTTTGGTTCATCCCTCACTTCATTTCCCACTTTCACTGAACCACTTCTTCACTAGTTGTGGTGGTTTGATTCAAGTGTCCCCCATAAACTTAGATATTGTGAATGCTAGTCTCCCCAGCTGATGGTAATAGGAAATTAACGCCTCCTGGAGGCAGTGTATTGTTGGGGGCAGGCTTATGGATATTATAGCCAGTTTCCCCATGCCAGTGTTTGGCACACTCTCCTGTTCCTGTTGTCCACCTGATGATGGCCAGTAGATGATGTCCACCCTCTGCTCATGCCATCATTTCCCCCTGCTATCACAGAGCTTCCTGTTTGAGCCTGTAAATCAAAATAACCCCATTTTTTCATCACCAGCTGCTTTTGGTCAGGTGATTTCTACCAGAAGTGCAGACCTGACTGCAGCGGTAATGTTGGTACTGAGGAGTGGTGTCACACCTGACTGTGTGGCTTTGGCCTTTTGAAATTGATTTTCAAGAGGAATATGGGAGGACTTGAAACCTTGGCCTAAGAGATACCTTGCAGTGCTGTAAGTACAGCTTGATGGATTCTTTCGGTCAGAGTTGCAAGACTTGAATTCAGTAAGAACTATGGATTGTAAGATTTGCCTTATGATGGTGAAAAGGACCTTTGTCTGGACTGGGCTAGAAGCAGTTTGTGTAAAAGGCTTGTTGTGGTGGCCTTGTCCTGAGGAGTTGTGCAGGGTTGCATTGCATAGAAATGGACTGGTGTGAGCACAGGGATATGGTGTGGAAATGAAATATTTGGGCTGAAACTTTTGCCCTTTAGCTGAGATTATATGAGAGATCACAACCTTTGAGATTGGGCCATCTAACTTGCACTGGGGCAACTGGAGGAATGTAGACTTTTTTGAAGGAGGCTTGAGTGCCCAAGGAGTGTCCTGTTCTTCAAAGTCTGTTTTATTTCCCCCTGGATTAACAAATTGGCACCCTACCTAGTATTGTGGAGTATAAGAAATGCAGGAAAGAAAGGGCCATTGAGTTTGCAATGCAGTCTTGTGTTTTGAAAATGGCCATGGGCAGTGTGAAGCAGGTTTGTTGGATGCCTGCATGGAGACCACATGGAGCCATGAGGATGAACCATGGATTGCAGTGGAGAATCAGTGGAGATTCTGGGACCCCTAGATGGCTGCCAAGGAGAGCTATGGCCCCCAGATGAAGTTTTCTAAGACTATGAGTAGCCTTCCTGGAGGGGTGCAATTGGAATACCAGAGACTTGTTGCTGGTTAGAATTATTGGGTTTGGAGATTTGTCATTGACTAGAGTTGCTGGACTTGGCACTACAGAGTTTGATGTTTTCCCTGTTTAAATCTTATATTGGTTGAATATTCCTTTGCTATGCCCAATGCCATCTTTTGCAGTATGAGTGTTTATTCTGTGCCATTATTTTTTTAGATTATAGCTCAGTTAAAATACCTTGGATTATGGGGATGTCTGAACATCATTGGAATTGATAAAAACTGTGCAGACTTTTAAGTTGGATTAATGCATTGCATTTTAAACCATGTATGGTTACCACTTTATGGGGGCTAGGGGCAGAATATGGCGGGTTAATTCAGGTGTCCCCATAAACTTAGTTGGATTACAGCTATGAGTGCCCACGCTCAGCTGTTTATGTGGGTTCTGGAGACTGGAAATTGGGCACTCTCAGACCCCTTAGTCTTTCAAGCTTAGGAAAGAAGATCATGTAACCATTTAGCCAACTCTCTGCCCATCTTCTATTTTTTTTTGCCCTCTTTCATATTCCATGACAATGCTGATGAGTCTAACATTGTGCAGTTCTCGTGCAGGTAACCATGACTACTGTGATGTCATGCTGCAATGGCCACTTGTGTCCAGAAGATGCCATTCCAAAGCCTCTATACTCATGTGCACAAGAACATATACATGCATGTACTCCCACAAATGCATACACACAAACACATAAAAAGATGCATGCATGTCATATTGAACATATGAAAATGAGTTATTGTTAACCAAATTTAATCTTGTCACAAAATTTCATGTTGAAACATTTTACCAATGCATTAAGTAATTTATTATTCTAACAATTGCTACTATTTATGCAATTGCCCATGGAAACTAACTTGGATTTTAATAACAGAGGTACAAGTTACATGAAAGCTTACCTGGGAAATAATTTTACAACATATTGCCTACAATTAGTGAAAGAACCCTTCCTGTCTCCACCTTTCTCCTTTCTCTGTATCTTTCTCTACATCTGCTTATTTCTTTCTCAACCAAATATAAGTTTTTATATTGTTCATTTAAAAATTATCACTAGTCTGAAGGGAAATATGTAATCAAGTAATTGAGTCTCAATATTCAATTGCTTTTTCTATATTGTGTGAGATAGGATTCTTGCTGGCTTGGAGCTCATTCATTAGGCTAGATTGGCTGACCAGAGACCACCAAGAGATCTTGTTATTTACATCTCGCCAGTGCTAGGATTAAAAGCATATGTCAATGTGCTGCCATTTTTACATCAACTGTCAATGCAGTTTTAGAAGACCAGTATTATATATGTGGCCCATCATTGTCTGAATTGTCTGAAATGTAATTATGTGATGTATGAATATATACTCTTTGGGAAAAATCATTCAAGCAATTTTCAGAATAATTTTTAAATTGGGCTATTTGTCTTTTAATTGTTGGACTGTATACTTTGCTTATATATTTTGAATAATTTTCCATATCAGTTATTCAATTGTAAATACTTCTATTTGTTTTATTAAACACATAGAATTTTGATTAAAAAATAATTATTTGGAGCTGGAGAGATTTCTCAGTGGTTTAAAAAAAAAAGCGTAATGGCCTGAGTTTAATTCCCCAGTGCCCACATAAAGTTTGATGCACAAAGTGTCACATGTGGCTGGAGCTTGTTTGCCATGGCAGGAGGCTGTAGGGGCACCCATTATTTCTCTCTCTCTCTCTCTGGCTTCTAATTAGATAAAATTATTTTAAAAATAATTAATTATTAATTTATTTGCACATGAAAGAGAGGGGAGGTGAAATGTGAAAGTATGATCATGCCAGGGTCTCTTACCACTACAAATGAATGCCATTGTTATAGGTGGGTGGCTTGGGAATTGGATTCAAGCCAGTGGACCTTGCAAGCAAGTGCCTTTAACCATTTAACAATCTTATCAGCCCCCACATTGGCTATGAATTTTGATAAAATAGAGTTTTTAATGTGTGTGGGGGGGCACATGCATGTGTGTATATGTGTGTGTGTATGTGTGTGTAAGCATGATGTGGAGGCTAGAAGAAACTTTTGGGTCTCTGGACATGCATGTGGAAGCTGGAGGAAAACTTCTCGGGGTCTCTTCATCTTTCATCTCATATGATACAGGAGCTGTCTTTATTCACCTCTCTGTTCTGGTGGTGAGCTTCCAACATAGTCTCTTGTTTCCAACTCCCTTCTTGCTGTGAGCACACTGGTATTACAGGTTATAGCACATGGCTTTACAAGGGTTCTGGGGAATCCAAAGTCATTCTTTTTTTTTTTTTTTTTGGTTTATTTATTTATTTATTGGAGAGGGACAGACAGAGAAAGAGACACACAGAGAGAGAGAATGGGCACGCCAGGGCTTCTAGCCACTGTAGACGAATTCCAGATGCATATGCCCCCTTGTGCATCTGGCTAACGAGGGTCCTGGGGAATCGAGCCTCGAACCGGGGTCCTTAGGTTTCACAGGCAAGAGCGTAACGGCTAAGCCATCTCTCCAGCCCCCAAACTCATTCTTATTTGTGGCAACTCCTTTATTCACTGAGCCATCTTCTCACCAGTGCTCTTCCTTTTCT
This sequence comes from Jaculus jaculus, assembly GCF_020740685.1. NCBI lineage: Eukaryota > Metazoa > Chordata > Mammalia > Rodentia > Dipodidae > Jaculus > Jaculus jaculus. The sequence goes on along the minus strand of NC_059103.1, from coordinate 96,826,138 downwards.
TTACCATGGTATTTATTATATAAATTCCAAAGAATTATGGCTATATTCAATTTCACTAAAATTTGTACCATGTTTTCACTATCACTGTCAGTTCTTTCTATTATAGCTTTGATAAAACTTATGCTAACCTTTATATCTAGTGTATGTTAAGAGTCAACCTTCATTGTCTTGCTTGGGCATTATAATTTTGCCTTATTCTGGAGTATTATGTGAGCTTTAGGGCCATATGACTTTTAAGATCTCACTTAATGTCATTGAAATTATACTTCAGTTTGAAGAGCACTGATGTCAGTACTAGTGACACAGGTTACCTTGAGATTAAAGAAGCCTTCTTTGGGCTCCTAGGTGGGCTTAGTTTAGGGCTAGGTCGCCCAATATTCTGCTATCAACAAAGCCACTCTGAGCCTGAGGCTTTGGGTTCTTTGTCTTGTGAATTCAGAGTGAATTCGTGGTTAACAAATAATTCATGGTTACAAGTTTGTAGGGCTGAAGAGATGGCCCAGCACTGAAGGTGCTTGCCTGGAAAGCCTGATGACCCAGTTCAGTGCTCCAGTACCCAGGTAAAGTCAAATGCACAAAGAGGCTCATGCATCTGCATTCACTTGTAGTGGATGGAGGCCCTAGCATGCCCATTTCACTTGCTTCTTTCTCTCTCTCAAATAAATAAATATATGTTGTTGTTTTTTAAATGAGTCTCCCTGTTGCCAAAGACACCATATACTGCTGACATAGAGCATGGAGAGACCTGGCTGGAATCTGGAAGAGAGCCGGTTCCCAGGCAGTTAGCCCATCTAGTGCTATAAAGCACTACATTAGCTACTGGGGGAAAGTGGCCAGCAACAGACTAAGCAACCAGAGGTCTAAGCTACTCAGAAGCAAACATCCTGACAAGATGTACACACCAGTAAAATAGTGACACACAACCTGGTGGATAACCAATAGCTTTCAGATTGGCTAAGATTGGGTCTGTGTAAAGGAACCCATATCTGGAATTGGGAACCAGTTCAGATTCCTATAGAGAAAAAGTGTCAAGCTCTCATATATCAACATATATCAAATTCTCCCTAAATAGATAATATTGATACCATTTAAACCATGCTGACTTCACTCAACATTGGAGAATCTGTTTTTCTTTTTCAGAAGGTAGCTGAGACCTAAGAGCCAGGAAAATAAACCACCCCTTGCACTTCAGCTAAGCCACAGATGAAACCACAGAGGAATTAGGGAGATAAACAAGAGTGCTGCTTCTATGGTGAAACTGGTAATTGGCACCAGGGTGAAGGAGAACAGTCAACATTCACTAAAGCTGAGATCCAGATGCTCTTAAGAGCTCATCACTGAAGTAGACTTAAAACTCACCCACCAAGGCTCAGGGACTTTTGTGGAAGAAGGAGTGGAAAGATTGTAAGAGCCACAGGTTGAGACATCATGCCCAGAGGCATTCCCTCCCCCGCAAAATAACACTCTGTTGCTCCCACAATGGGTAACCCACAACCCCACAGGGAATACCTGCAACCTTACTGAGGAGCATCCCCAGTGGAATGGGGGCAGGGATGAGGGAAAAAGGGTATGAGTACATGATATATCCATACAAAATATGTCCTTAGTAATAATAAAATTTATTTTAAAAATAACCAATGCAACCAAATAGAAAATCCAGAAGTTAACATAATTTTCCATGGAAATTTAGTGTGTCCTTCCAAATGGATTTTATTCAGTAGTTATCTTTATAGAAGTGACAAGGATAAAAAAAAGAACCTCAAAAAAGTCTCCTTTGTCTTCTTTTCATTATTTAATTACTTGTCTATTTAATTGTCCTACTGAATCCTGGTAGGTAGTGACTGAGCCTAGCTCATCAGGGCTGTCAGGGCCCAGGTTATGATCTTAATAACTCTGATGTGGTAGGAAACAGGCACTGCATTCATTGTTACTTTAGTACCTCACAATGTAAAGTCATGTAAAGTTTTTCTTGTATGATAATCTGAATTAAAATTGCCTTCATAAAACAAATCAAAGCATTTATACTGTGTAAAATATTTTATCTGAATTTCTAAGTACTTTCTCATTTGTGTCTTCATAATAAATCAATGACCATTAATACATGACTATTGCCAAATAATTTATAGAGGGTGTTTTGTTTGTTTGTGGGTTTTTTTGTTTTGTTTTGTTTTTTTTTGGTTTTGCTATTGCTTTTAGTTTCAGTAGAGCCAGGACAATGGATTCACATCAGATTTTATATTACTAATACACTCCCTTAAGAACAAAGGAAAAGGGGAATAACTGATAAAGACTTTGAATATGTGACTAAATCTCTAGCTTGTTATAGATTGATTTTCTTCAATTTATATACATAACTAGCAAAGTGAAGTAGAGAAAGCTAAAATTGAGTAGATAAAGACTGTCTTTGAATTTTATCTGATTAGAAGTTTCTCTGAGGGCAGCTTATTCAAAATATCTTGGTTAAAATATATGGGTAGGGTAAATTTCATGAAATTAAAAATGTATTTCTATATCTGGCAAATGTTGAATCTTTATATCTTTTAAAAATTATTCATTATATTTGGATCCAAATGTTTCAGTGCAATATATCTGAGCAACTGATGTTAGGAGGGAAAGAAAGACCCTAAATCTAGCTAGTGAGGGAGAGAGAGCGATTCCATCATTTACCTCTGACCTTCATGCCTTTGGAAATGCTGCATACTATCTTAGAGCTTCAGAATGCAGGGCTTTAGCTGGGTATAAGGACAGTGCCTGCACATAGGAGGACTGTGGATGTGAGAAATGAGTGTCTGGAAGATAAGCAGCCCAGATGATCAGAACTGCAACTCATGGACTTGAGTTATATTTCATGCTAAATTTAATTATCATTATAGATTGGTGGATGTGTATCTTCACTTATTCTTTCCCAAATATTTGCTTCCTAATATCCTCCAATGAATTATGTACAAAGATTATGATGTTGAAGAAGTGAAGGGAACTTCCCCATGCCTTCAGAAAGTTTCCTAAGATAAACTGACAGTAGACAGATAAAATAGGAGAAAAGTCATAAAATTTATTAATGTGCAAAACAGGAAAACTCATAACTTGAGGAAAGCCACAGGAGTATGATTACCCACTACTCAAACATGATTTAGTAGCATGCATACCTCTTTTCCTATAAGAAGTGGAAGATGGGGAATGTAGAAAAATTTAAGGGAATAGTAAATGGTTTCCAGGGGAACTCCATGGACTTTGAGACCATGTGATGGTCTGGAACTAAGCCCACTGGGTCCAGAGAACAGGAATGTATTGTAAATGATTCTCTGTGGATCAAAACAAAGGACTATATTTTGGTGTATTGCTAAAGTCTGTCCAGGTGTGTTGACAAATTTCAGTCTTTCTTCCAGCAATGTGAGGTTAGTTAATGGAAGCTAAGAGAAGGGGCCATGGGTAATTGTGTCTGCTTTGACAGGTGAGATTATAGACAGATCAGTAAATTTTAAAGAAATCCTGTCTTTCTTTTGGGGGTAGAAGCAAGACAAGATTAACAAGATCTTGATGCAGACTCTGCTTTTAAAATCTTTTAACTTCTTTTTGACCATGGTGCTCATCATGTTCAAAATACCTTAACCACAGAATTTCTTTCCCTTAGTTTCAACAACATCAAAAACTTTGCTTTACAATTGAGTTGAATATTTTCTTTGCCAAAATATAACTGTCATTTTCTGAGAGGAAGAAAATAAAATATATCCTTTTTTCATTTTATTTTTATTTAGTTATTTCTATGTGTGTATGTGTGTGAGAGAGACAAAGAGAGAGAGAAAGAGAGAGAGTATGGCATGTAAGGGGCCTCGTGCCACTGCAAAATCAACTCCAAATTCATGCAACACTTTGTGCATCTGGATTATGTGGGTACTAGGAATTTGAACCCATGCCTTTAGCCTTTAAAAGCAAGCACCTTTAACTCCTTTGCCATCTCTCCAGCCCTCTTGTTTTGATCAAAGATTCTTCATATAATTTTCCAAAAATGTGAAGCTTAGCAAGACATTAAAATTATCTTATTGAGTACATAATGTAAAAAAAATTGGAAGAGAGGGCTGGAGAGATGACTTAGTGGTTAAGCGCTTGCCTGTGAAGCCTCAGGACCTCAGTTCGAGGCTCAGTTCCCCAGGACCCACGTTAGCCAGATGCACAAGGGGGTGCACGTGTTTGGAGTTCATCTGCAGTGGCTGGAGGCCCTGGTGTGCCCATTCTCTCTCTCTGCCTCTTTCTTTCTGTCTCTTGCTCTCAAATAAATAAATAAACAAAAAAATTGGAAGAGATTATTTTAACTATCCATAACCATATATATATATATATACATAATGTGTCAAATATTTACACAGGGAAACTCCAACAAAGGAAAAATAGAATTAATTCCAACATTCATGTAAGTTGGAATTGTTCATATGCCCCTAACAAATCACATTCTTCCTCTGAAAAATTAAGAATGGAAAAACATAGAAATGACAAATTTTAGTCAATGGCTGAAAGTAAATACTCAGTTTTTGTCTCTTTCTTGCTCTTCAAGGAAAAGGCTTTGGGCAAATATGAATATGTTTGTATATAAGAATCTATTTATCATTTGTTATAATCTGTGCTCTATAATTTTCTCTGGGAATGAAACCAAAACAGATTTGTTTTATTGCCTCACACTACTTAAAGAAATTACTTACTATAACAAAAATCATGTTAGATTTTGGGTTTATTAATCATAGGCTTTTCCCCATAGGGAACACAGGATACAAATAGGAGATAACAGCATTTTATTAATCAACAGAGAAAAATGTGAAATAAAGGGAAGGTGCAGAGGATAGAAATTTCTTATTGAATCTCATCTGTTGACTTTCATGAACAACACTAAGTACACATGTACATGCATATGTATGTGCACATATGTGCATGTGTATATGCATATATGCATACACACACACATACACACACCTGTGTAGGAACAACCTTTGCTTGGTAGTGGGTTATCTACATTGTGCAGATTCACTACATAGCACATTACTTCATCTCTGGCTTGGACCTTTCAAGAGAGAGCTCTCCTAGTAGTTAATAACCTTACAAGGATGTTTTTCTACCAGCACAACATTGGCCATAAATGTTGATTAGTCAAAATAACTACAGCAGTTTTATAAGGCCTGTGAGTGCATACTTCCCTGTCTGCTTCTCCTTAAATTACCAAGAATAAAAAAAAAAAAAACAAAAAAAAAAAAAACCAATAGTTTGACCTCTTAAATCACAAATTGGATAGGCTTACCATTAAAGCATATTGCAAATGTGTTTCATATTACTTAGCTCATTTAACATGTTCAGCAGCAAACATTCAAATATTTTGAGTTGCTTTTTTCATCATAGAAGATACTAAATGATTTTTGAAGCCACCAAGGGATACTTAAAACAGTACAGTACAATTGAAGCCCTCCTAATAGGACATCATTAGCCATCTGCATAAATGATACAGAATGTAAAAGATGAAATTGACTAGGAAATTACTTGTTTTGTGTTAATCACTTGATAGTCTTCATTTCATAAAGTTAGCATGACTTGTTCCATTTGGAAAACTGTGACCATATCAAACTAATAGGGTAAAAAAGGACATATATTTGTGTGAGTGTGTGTGTGTGTGTGTGTGTGTGTGTGTGTGTAGTAATCTGTGTTAATTTATACCTATGCCTTAGGCTCTTTCTGGAGTAGCTAATATTATTTTTTTATTCAATACGTGGGATAAGGAATCTAGTGTCTAACTCACAAGGTGTTGTCACTAAAGAATAAGGCCATGTCACCCATTACTTTTAGAGTTCTCTAACATAGCTCATAAAACTAAAGTGACCTGCCACAACCAGTTTCTATCAACTGAAGCTCTACAGTGTATTCACTAGTTGGAACAACCATCTGACAGAGTATGTTAAGTTCAAATATTCTTGTCACACAGACAAAGGCTCTGTCCTACATTCAAGCATTTTGCTCAATTTTACATTATGTGATATTTTAAGATATATGGGTATAAATTTGAAAGATGCATGCCTACTTAGTTGTGTTTGTAAAAAAAAAATAAAAGTGATTTCATGTACAAATGTTTAAATCTAAAATTCAATTTTGCCATTGTATCCTATTAAAATAATAGCAAGTTAGAGGCATTACTTATTTATTACAAATTTGAAAACACTGAAGGAATATTTTACCTTTCTCTTTCTGGATCATTGATAGATTTCTTCAGGTATTAGCCAAACTTCTGAATGCCCCTATATTTCAGGCTTCATTTCATATGTATATTTCAGAAAGAGGTAGATAGTGACAGAGAGAGAGAAAATGGGCATGCCAGGGCCTCTGGCCATTGCAAATGAACTCCAGATGCATGCACCCCTTGTGCATCTGGCTTATGTGGGTCCTGGAGAGTCAAACCAGCATCCTTTGGCTTTGCAGGAAAACACCTTAACTACTAAGCCATATCTCCAGCCCTATGGCTGGTTTCAGATGAAGCTTTTCTATCTACGATCTTTTCAGCTTATTGTTTTTATTTTTTTTTAACAGCTTCATAATGACTCATAAAAAATAATGCTGGGGGAGGAAGAAGATCTATTAAAATTACCACATTGGCATAAAACACTATTATTAAAGGATTAAGTCACAAGTTTAAGCTTTCCTGCTACTTTTCATTTTAGGAAATGTGAAACAATTTTTAATAAGCCAAAAGAAATGAAATTATTGATGATAAAAAGAGAGACAGAGAGAGGCACACAGCGGGCTGATAATAGTCAAGACTACTTGACTTCACTGATGACCTACACACAGTACCCAAACCTGTATTTTGTTTCAGAAATCATGACATCAAGGTAAAAATGTGTTCCATTAAAATAATACTGAGCAACAAAAATGAGGCTGGTGGTATCACCATACCTGATTTTAACCTATACTACAGAGCCATAGTAACAAAAACAGCATGGTACTGGCACAAAAACAGACATGTAGATCAGTGGAACAGAATAGAGGACCCAGATGTAAGCCCAAGTAGCTATAGCCACTTGATATTCGATAAAAATGCCAAAAATACTCATTGGAGAAAAGACAGCCTCTTCAGCAAATGGTGTTGGGAAAACTGGATATATATCTGCAGAAGGATGAAAATAGATTCTTCTCTCTCGCCATGCACAAGAATTAAGTCCAAATGGATTAAAGACCTTAACATCAGACTTGAAACTCTGAAACTGCTAGAGGAAAAAGTAGGGGAAACCCTCCAACATATTGGTCTTGGCAAAGACTTTCTGAATACAACCCCAATTGCTCAGGCAATAAAACCACAGATTAATCACTGGGACCTCATGAAATTACAAAGATTTTGCACTGCAAAGGACACAGTGAAAAAAGCAAAGAGGCAACCTACAGAATGGGAAAACATCTTCGCCAGCTATATATCTGATAGAGGATTAATATCTAGGATATACAAAGAACTCAAAAAGTTAAATAATAAGGAATCAAACAAGCCAATCAAAAAATGGGCTATGGAGCTAAATAGAGAGTTCTCAAAGGAAGAAATACGAATGGCATATAAGCATCTAAAAAAATGTTCTACGTCACTAGTCATCAGGGAAATGCAGATTAAAACTACATTGAGATTCCATCTTACTCCTGTCAGATTGGCCACCATCATGAAAACAAATGATCATAAATGTTGGTGGGGATGTGGAAAAAAAGGAACCCTTTTACACTGCTGGTGGGAATGCAATCTGGTCCAGCCATTGTGGAAAACAGTGTGGAGGTTCCTAAAACAGCTAAAGATTGATCTACCATATGACCCAGCTATAGCACTCCTAGGCATATATCCAAAGGACTCATCTCATTTCCTTAGAAGTACATGCTCAACCATGTTTATTGCTGCTCAATTTATAATAGCTGGGAAATGGAACCAGCCTAGATGTCCCTCAACAGATGAGTGGATAATGAAGATGTGGCACATTTATACAATGGAGTTCTACTCAGCGGTAAAGAAAAATGAAGTTATGAAATTTGAAGAAAAATGGATGGACCTGAAAAGTATTATACTAAGTCAGGTAACCCAGGCCCAGAAAGCCAAGCGCCACATGTTCTCTCTCATATGTGGATCCTAGCTACAGATGATTGGGCTTCTGCGTGAGAATGAAAATACTTAGTAGCAGAGGCCAGTAAAGTAAAAAGGAGACATAAAGGGTAGAGAAAGGAAGGGAGGAAGATACTTAATAGGTTGATATTGTATATATGTAATTACAATGATTGTAATGGGGAGGTAATATGATGGAGAATGGAATTTCAAATGGGAAAGTGTTGGGGTGGGGAGGGAGGGAATTACTATGGGATATATTTTATAATCATGGAAAATGTTAATAAAAATTAAAAAATAAATAAATCTTTAAAATAAAATAAAATTTCAAGTGTGTTTCATCAAAGCAAGATTTTGAAAGCTATACAGATTATGTACAGGAATTTATAGTTAGAATATTGGTGCATGCACATTTCTCTGATGAAAAGGTTGAAGATATCTATGTTTCCAAATTGGTTATTTGTAACTTGTTACAAAGCTTGTCCTTGCAAAGAGTCATAATAATGAGTAAAGATTTCAACAACAAAATTATGGCAGTTGTTTCTATTTAAATCATCTTTTTCTATCACCCAAAGAAATGATCAGAGAGAAGTCACACATTAAGCAGTGTCCAACCGTATGATCTCCAGCTTGTGTTAGTTCAAAAAAGCCAGTGATGTGAGCAAGAGCAGATCAATATAGCAGTTAATACCATCATATTCTTGTAACAGATACAAAGCATGGATTTCTTTTGTTTTAGAATGAAATACTTTTGTTACTCTTATAATAAAAGAACACTGGTACTTTTAGAAATATATATAATTAACCTTTCCTAACTTTTTGACTCTCTAATTCCCTGGTTTTATCTATCTTTCCCTCCTCCTGCCTTTCTTATTTTCCACCCTATCATCCATATGTATACTACAGTTGTATAAGAAACACTTTTTGAATTATTTTTAGTATACTTACATGGTATCTTATCATCCCACTCCTCCTCAACCTGCATGCAAGCTCACACATGCACACACGTGCACGCACACACATGTGCACACATACTTTCTCTAAAGTTCTCAGTTTGGTGGTTTTTAGGTAATAGAATAAAAAGTAGCCTAGTAGAGATACAGTAGCAGCCTGATTTGCAATAAGATGAGTTGGAAATGTATCTATATTTCTTTTTCTTTCTCATTAGTAACTTTGTCAAGGAATCCTTGATGAATTACTCCATAATTTAGCTCTGTATTGTTGTGAATGCACTTTAATTAAATTAGAAAGAAGTAACTACTTTAATATTTTCATAGGATATTTTAGCTTATTTCTTGGTTATTTTTTTCCAGATCCCAGGGTTAAAGTAATGTTTCGGGTTAGAGAATGGCTCATCTGTTGAAGGTGCTTGCTTGCACAGCCTGATGTTCTACGTTTGATTTCTCATTACCCGTGTAAAGCTGGATGCACAAAGTGGCACATGCATCTGGAGTTCATTTGCAGTGGCATGCTCATTCTATCTCCCCTAACAAATAAATAAGTAATATAATATAAAAATAGTATGTTTCTTATATTTCAAAGTCAATATATTAACTTGAAATTATCTGAACCATAAGGAAATTGAATCCTGAAGTGATTATTATTATTCTTTTCTTGGGGGTCTTAAAATTGCAAAAGAAGGTATCAATCCAAGGATAATGACGAGGAACTGGGGCATTCAACTGTTGGTTTCACATGTCCCTTCATTGTCTTTCTTCAAGATGTGAGAGATTGCTTAGCTTCCTTATCAGTCACCTACTCTATAAAATGAGAAGAATAATGCCCACACAGTTTAATAATTTCATAAAAGTTAAATATACAATCTTAGACAAACTAACGTCAAGCACTCACAATAATGAACAGTGAATTGGCTCCATTTTCAGGGAACAAGTGTGGAGAATTGAGAGACAGTTTTGCGAATGGAAAAGGAAAGTATAAGTCTATTCACTTAAAATTACTTCTGTTAGGTTGGAGAGACAGCTCAGCAGTTAAAGCACTTGCCTACAAAGCGTAACGACCTAGGTTCAATTATCAGTACTCACATAAAGCCAGATGCTCAAAGTGGCCCATGCAGCTGACATTAATTTGGAGCAGCTAGAGGACCTCGAACACCTATTCTCTCTCTCTCTCTCTCTCTCTCTCTTCCTCTCTTTGTTTGAAAATAAATAATGAAATATTTTAAAAATATGCTTCTGTGAATTGCAGGCCAGCTATTTTTTTGCGTGCTGTCCTTGCTTATATGAGTGTGACACCTAAGTCACCTCATATCACTGAAACATTTCTCTACATGGAGGATAACATGATGGTGTAGACATCAGTAAATTCTGCTGATTTGTTATATATATATTATATAATATTTTATTTATTTATCTGACAGAGAAAGAGGGAGAGAGAGAGAGAATGGGAGCACCAGGGCCTCTAGTCACTGCAAACGAGCTCCAGATGAATGCATCCCCTTGTGCATCTGGCTAACGTGGGTCCTGGGGAATCAATCCTGGGTCCCTTGGCTTTGCAGGCAAATGCCTTAACTGCTAAGCAATCCCTCCAGCCCTCTTCTTATATTTTTAATGATCATTCCTGATGAGAAGAGAGATGAAAGAAATGACCATTAAATTCAGCCAAGCATGGTGGCACATGTCTTTAATCTCAGCATTCAGGAGGCAGAGGTAGGAGGATCATTGTGAGTTCGAGGCCACCCTGAGACTGCATAGTGTATTCCATGTCAGCCTGGGCTAGAGTGAGACCCAACCTTTAAAAAAATATTTCCTACAAACATCTCACTTTTCTTCTAGAAAAAAAAAAAAAGAGTTGAAATTTCAAAAGCAATCGCAAAATCAAGTTCTAAAATAGGAAATAAGCACCATGGGGTCTAGCTTAACTATTAGTTATCAACAGTTAATAGTCATAATCTCATATCTTCAGTGTTTTATACACCAACTCCAAGTTATGGACTTGTAAGTGTAAGATGGAGATCCATGTTTGCATCAAAATTTCGGTAAGGTAGAGCTAGAAGTAGTAATGCCAAACCTTCATAATGGCAGTCCTGTCATATTCACAAACTTGTGATAGAGGTAAGCTATGTTTTTGTTTGTTTGTTTTTTTTTTTCTCCTCTGAAGGCAGATGTTTTCATCCCTTTCAATACTATAGCATACTGGCAAGTGTTTCAGTGAAATTTATTTTTTCCAGACACATTAGGCACCAGACTATTTCACCTGCTAGTGAATGTTTTATCTGAGATTGTTAGATCATACAACAATGAATCAAAACAACTGTGAAAAACTGAGTTTCATAACAATACCAGTGTTTACATATTTTAATGAACTTTTATCTGGAAAAAAATCTGGAAATCTCATGAAAGAGGATTTTTCTCTTTGTTGGTTTTTCAAGTACATAAAACAGCAATAAAACAAAGTCAATGGAAAACAGCCTTTGGCTTGAGACTTTTCTCAGCTTCCTAATTTTAGTATTACACAATTGTGGAAATAGTGACTCTGGTGTTAGTCTAATCAAGAACTGTAGAGAGTCTAGAAGAATGAAATGTTAGTCATGAAGCATTTTGAACTTTAATGTGGGCTTTGGTTTCAGTTCATCATGCTGAAGAGAACTTCAGTATGTTTATGTTTTATACAATCAAATTCTCCAACCATATTTGAATTCGCATTATCTATCTCTAAAATAAAACTGTACTTGCCTTTATGTAAATCTTCAAGATGTAAGGAAGATACTTATATTTACCTTAAAAATTTAACTTAGCTACACTTAAAATTGCTTCAATAATCTCTATTATTAATGATAAAGTGATCTACTCATGTAATCAAATACTTTTGGAAGGAAGTTAAAGCCATTCTTTTCTTCTAAAAATTGATAAAATATAAAACGAATTCAATTATTTATTCATTTATTTTTGTTTTTTGTGATCCTCTAACCTGGAATTCACTATGTAGTCTCAGGGTGGCCTTGAACTCATAGTGATCTTCCTACATCTGCCTCCCGAGTATTGGGATTAAAGGTGTGTGTCACCATGCCAGGCTTGTATGCAATTATTTCCTAAAAGAAAAAAAAATATGAGGAAGCCATAACAGGTACTAGACTAGGCACCAGTCTCTTGTGGTTGTAAAAAGAACAAGGAAGTGTTTAAATGGGAAACTCTAAATTCTGGGTTGCTGGAAAAGCAGATTGAAGATTAGTGTTTTAATCCTTATGGGAAAGGAGACAAACTCTTTATCATAATTCATCTAGATAGTTAATTGGAAATCAAACATGAACCTGAATATGTGTCATATAATCTGGCTAAATACACCTGGGCTTTATTAAGATGGTGTGAGCCAAAGACTACAGTGTTTCAGACAAGCTTGAGCAGATCCTGTGCTGAAGAGAAAAACAAATGTACTGTATGTCTTGCCTTTGGAAAATAAAGCTCCAAAACCTCCAGATAGCAACTTCAAATAATTAATGGACATATATTCTAAGCACATGTACTATCTTTGAAATTTGTATGGTGTTACTGTGTAACAACAGACATTTTAGGGTGATACTATCTTGGGAAAAATTCTGGCATTTCCACTTACTAGCTGTAGGGGTTCAAGCAGATTGTGTTAACTTTCATGATCAGTTCAACATCTTTGTCTGGGAGATGGCACTATTCTATCTAGAGCTACAAACGTGCTATAACAATTAACACAGTGTATATACAATACAAAATAAGACTTCAATAAAGAATAGCTTCATTGATTTTTTATTGCAGATGGAGTGGTTAACCTAACAAACATAACCATAGCTCTTTTCAATGACCTTATTATACACACTAACAATTACAGCAGAATTAAAAGGTATTTTCATGGTAATTTTTTGTAAATCTCATTTTATGCATACTTATATACTAATTGAAAAATTATAAATAGCTCAAATATGGCCTGGTCCATAATAATCTATTGGTTATACTTTTACCCAGGTCTTCTCTTCCACTTTGATTTCTTCTTACTCTACTTTTCCACATGTACCTTTTTTATTTATTCTAAAACATTAGAAATGCATTTGAGAAATTATGTTATTTTTACACTGAGTGATTAATTGCACATATCTGCAAGACATGATAAGCCACTTTTACCCCCAGTATCAGTATCAGGAAACTTTACAGTGATAACAGGACACAATCCAATTCACAATTCATTTTCAAGTTGGTTATTTCAGTGACATCCTTCATAACTCTTTCTTTTATTTTCCAGTTCAGAGTTTGTACAGAATTAGGAATTGGATTTTATTTTCTCCCTCTTTAGTCTCTTTAATCTGGAATCATCTTCAGCCAACAAACAAACAAACAGAAAACTTTCCTTGCCTTTGAAATTGGTAAAGTATACAGGCCAGTTATTTTATAGACTATGCCTCAAATTTGTCATTAAAAATATTTAGCCTTAGCTTATAGATATTTTGGTAGGATTTTGACTGAAATGCTGTATGTTATTAACCCATTCAGCAGCACGCTGCTCACTCCTTGAAAGTTAATGTTTGGGAGATGAGAACTGGTAGGAATGAATGAGGCTTATTTAAGGGTTGTGACCCTAGAAGTTGGAGAGGTTCCTATCCTTAAACTCAGTCTGAGAACTCTAAGGGGGAACAAAGGGTTTCTGTAGGGAGAGAAAGGAGGTTGCAATGACATAACTCACCCTAAAGGATGTGTATGAGTCTCTGGTTACCTTTTCTCTTCCGTTAGCCAAGATATCACACTAGACCGTGACTTCCTGAATTTGGGTCCTGCATTTTCTTAAAACAGACGTGTGTGTGTGTATGTGTGTGTGTGTGTGTGTGTGTGTGTGTGTGTGTGCAAATTAAACTTCACAGTAATGTAGTTGCTTAGTGTTAAGGAATACACAGAACTGAAGACTAAGGAGTGTTAACATTCTAATATCTGAAGACCACCAAAGGTTTTGAGTTTTGGAAATCAGAAGAAAGAATATTTAATAGTTAACAACTTAACCATTTAATTGGAGCTTCTCTTTAGAATTTAGAGTGTTGTGCAAAATGAAGGGGATTAATCCTTATAAAAGGAGTAAGGAGAGATGCAACTTTGCAGAAAGGCAAAGTGAAGGGAAGAAATAGTAACTGACAAGTGAAACTCTCAAAAGAGAGACAAATGTTACAATATCTCTCTCAGTACTTTATTAGAAGTCAAATTATGTATATTTGTCACAAAATCAAAGACATTAGACTTATAAGTTGATTAAGATGCGGTTCCAAGTTCTCTTTTTTAATATTTTATTTTTATTTATTTGACAGAGAAAAAGAGAGAGAGAAAGAGGGGGGGGGATAATGAGTGCAGAAGGACCTTCATCCCACTGCAAACAAACTCCAGACACATGCACCCCCTTTTGCATCTGGCTAATGTGGGTCCTGCAAAATCGAAGCTGGGTCCTTTGGCTTAGCAGGCAAATGCATTAACTGCTAAACCATCCCTCCAACTCCCATACAGATCTCTTACTTGTAACTGATGGCGAGATACAATAACGTTAGGCTATAATATTCACAAAACACCAGCTGATGCTGCCCCAGTCTCTCTAGGCTTAGACCTTGAGTTTAATATTTGCCAGTTCTGTATCACCCAATGGTAACAACACTCCTCTTAAATAAGTTTATGAATACTCCCTCTACCAACAACTGATCGTCCTTGGTATCAGATTAAACTCATCCCCACTCTTATTCTCCTAAGTGGTATCTGGCCACACTTGTTTGCCTTCAGTAAAAAAAAAAAAGAAAAAAAAAAAAAAGAAAAATCCCATCATATTGTTTAATCAATGTAGTCCACTTTCACTTTTTTGGTTTGTATGTCTAGTAATATTGTATGCATTTCTATCGTGTTCCTGGACTTAGGTCCTTATTCATACATATTTATCGGATTTGATGTTTCCTGAAGAAAATAATAAAGATATATAATATGTCCTGAGCAAAATTTATTTTTATTATCTTGATTATAATCCAATCATTTTTAACAATACATACATAGCATAGTCTGTATTATTCTATTCATTTAAGAGACTGATTATGGTAGTGTAAATCTATGTTGCCCAATAGACTCAGGTGTTATTAAATCGAGTTTGCAGCTTCTTCCCCTAACAGGCAGGCTTCTGCTATAGAGAGGGCATGTCCCGAGGGCAGGTCTGAATACCAGACTAATGTATGCAGCCAGGCTCTATCCTGAGCTATCTCAGTGCTATTGTGATGAGATCAAGGATGAGTTATTATACCACAGAGGTAAATGATATTGGTGGACACAAAAGTAAGAACTCCCTTCTTCACAATACTGTGAATTGATTACTTAGTTGAAAGACTTAAAAAGTTGACAGAATAGAATGAAAAACTGAATAAGCCTTTACTATTTTAGTTTATATATAAAATTCTCACAGAAAAATTTTAAGTCCAAATAATATTATTGGTGATTTTTTTTTCTAAAAATGTAAAATAAATAGTGTGTGGTGGTTTAAATTAGGTGTCCACCATAAACTCGTGTATTCTGAATGCTAGATCCCCAGCTGGTTGCAATTTGGGAATTTGAGCTTTGCTTGAAGAAGTGTATTGTTGGGGGTATGTTTAGGGGTACTAAGCCAGCTCCCCCTTACCTGTGTTTGTCACACACTCCTGTTGCTGTCGTCATCTATCTTGTGTTAGCCAGGAGGTGATATCAAATCTCTGCTCATGCTGTGTTTTCCCCTGCCATCATGGAGCTTCCCCTTGACACAGTAAGCCAAAATAAATAACTTTCCTCCCATAAGCTACTTTTAGTTGCATACTTTGTGCCAGCAATGTGAAGGTGTGCAAGACAGTGTTATTTTACCCATAGGGGAAATAGAACACTTCCCAATTTATTTAATGCAATTTAATAAACTTGATAACAAAACCATAGACAACCTAAGAAACTACATACCAATATTCTTTTATTTATTTATTTTGTTTTTTTGAGGTAGGGTCTCACTGTCATGGTATAGGCTGACCTGGAATTCACTATGTAGTCTCAGCGTGGCCTCAAACTCACGGAGATCCTCCTACCTCTGCCTCTTGAGTGCTGGGATTAAAGGTGTGCACCACCACACCCAGCTTTATGTAACAATATTCTTTATGAATAATGATGGCAAAGATATAGTTGAAAAATTTTTAACAAATCAAGTCCATGTCACGACCAAGTGATGTTTAGTCTTGAGGTTCAAGATTGGTTTGAAAACTTAAAATCAGCCATTGTGTTTGACCTTTTAACAGATAAAGTAAGAAATCTATTTGGTCACAGGAGATGCAAAATCAGTGGATGAAGATTTAACACCTATTTCTTATCAAAACTAAGAGTAGAAGAAACCCCCTAGTTTGTGGCATCTACAAAACATTCAAAGTTAATATCAAATGACTTTCACACCCTGAAAATGTGTCTTCATATTAGATCACACAGTATCATTTTGTTTGCAGGTAGCTCACTGATCAATGAATGCCACTAAATGCTTTGGTAAGAAGGGGGTTCATGATTTTATGCCATCAATATGATCCACCCCTATACTAGGGTAAGTCTCATCACAAGAGCACTAAGGTGGCTCAGGGTAGAACCTGGCTGACCTCTACTGGTAGTCATTCTGTTAACTTGGTAATTTTTTTTTTTTTCTTATTGCCACAGTGTATGGCCTCTATGGACAGTAAACACAAATCAAGAAAAAGACCCTCTACTCTGTTCCTTCCACCATAGACTCAGCTGCATGTCTCTTTCCTAAACATCTTTACCTGTGATCTTTTAGTCTTCTAGTCTTTTCTCCTTCCAGACCTCTGGCCAGATACCCAGAGTATTTGCTGTTGTAAAGGCAATTTTCACTTTGCTATCAAAACAGCCTTGTGCAAAGATCTTTGAAAGCAGTAAGAAACTTTGTGATTGTTAAAAACATAATAAATTTTAAGAAATATTCAATGAAAATGTTTTTCTAGAAGTAATAGTGCATAATAGTTATAAATGTAAAGGAAAATGAAATATAAAGTTAATATTTAATACAATTAAAAACATTGATAACTAAAGTTTTTTAATGTTTTTTATAAAATTTATCAAAAGTAGTTTAAATAAAGGAAACTATAACACTGGTATTTTCCAGCTTTGGTTGTCCTATTAAAAACTGGAAAAATTTTGAAAACAGTAATTCTCTACCCAATTCAACTGTTTTATTTGCCCCTACGCTTCTAAATAATATTTTATAATGCTATTACTTAAATTTTAAATGTTTTATGTTCTTGGCTTTGAGCTGTGTAGCAGACAGCTTCAGGTTCACTGAGATGAACTTCCAGACCAGGCACAGTTAGGGAGGAAGGGATTGATTGAAGCTTCCAGGGGAATTTCTATAATGGCAGAAGAAGCTGGCATGCTTTCATAGGACTAAACATAGAGAGAAGCACAAACCTAAAGGCATAGAGCACAGCACACATCAGGAACTCCAGCTAGGCATGCTTTGTATATCTTTAGATTGAAATCTCACACCCACCACCATACCTTATGATCCCTGTAATGACACTGCCTCCAGCCAGGTGGCTGCAGATACAAACTACAAACTACAAACACTGAATATATGAGGGAAATCTATTCAAACTACCACATGCTCATTAAATGATTTATTATTTAGTACATGAATACATACTTTCCACTCCTGAGCTCCAATATGTTGCCATTTTCCATTCCTTCCATATTCAATGATCTCAGAATCATAAGGGCCTCACAATTGGATGACATTGTACATTTATTATTATTGCTTTCCTTAGAGTGAATAATTTCTTAGTGTTCTCTTTGAATTTCTATGATAATATTACTACTTCTCATGCTACTCATAGAACTGAAAAAGTTCTCTTCCTAAAGTCACAAACATTAGGATCTTCAGGCACAGGTTGTGATGAAGAACACAATATTTAAGAATAATCATCATATTCATAATGGCATGAGGCAGAAAAACATTAGAGCCACAAAAAGATAAAAAGTAAAAAGAACAAGAAAGAATTCTTAGAAACTTGAAACATATAGAGACACATATTACTCTAAGCATTCTCAGTTTTTGAACTTTTCATCTAGTTGGCTTTTTAATCTTTCATTTTTCTTCTGGAAAAATATTAATAGAACTGGTAATCTGACTGCCCTTTGATGTTTAAGTAGGAGGGTTTAGAAAGCTCATTGTAAACTCTATGTGGAAGGCATTAGTCAACCGGTTGATTTCCCATAGGGTGACAGGAGGAAGAAAATATCTGGATTTTCTATTTTGAAGATATTTAATGGAAATATATAAAGAAGACAGTGGAGTGCTTTTGATAATTATTTTCCAAATATATTTATGGAGTACGATTACAATAGCATCCATATATTCATACTCACATTTTTATCTCAGAAAACATTCAATTTAGAAATTACAGGACTCCCCAAGCATGTTTTGGGCTGCGCAGACAAAGAACCATCTGGCTGTACAGGCACATCTGAGCCTGGCATGCAGGAAACCAACAGATCCCCAAACATGACCTGTTGGGGCAGGCCTGCAAGCAGGGTTCTGGCTGAAATCATTGAGTCTGGACCATTCCCACAAAAACATGACCAAAGCATACCTACAATCACGACGATTGAGGTTCGACATCAATAGAAAGATCGCTTTCCTCCCCTCCCCCTCTGGCCATCAGTAACCACAGCCAAGCTCACCATCATGGACCAGGAAGCAACTAGAAGCGGGAAAATGGGAGCCTTCTTGTCACTGAGTTTTCCAGTCCTTCCAGGGCCTCACCAAAAATTTCTAGGAAACTGAACATAAAAGGAAGACCTGGTTCAGGCTCAGCCAAAACAGAGCATGAAGAGACCTGGCTGGATTCCAGAAAAAATCTAGTCCCCAGGCAGTTAGTCTGTCTAGTGCTGGAAAGTACTACATGAGCTACTAGGGGAAAATGGCTAACAATAGTCTGGACAATTAGAGTTCTAAGCTACTCAGAAGCAAACACCCTAACAGGATATACATGCCAGTGCAATTTTGGCACATAGCCTTCATGGGTATCCAAGAGCTTTCTGATTGACCAACAGATCTGCTCAGTGTAAAGGAACCATATCTGGAATTGAGAACCAGATCTGAATCCTATGGAGACAAAGGCTGTGTTCTCTAGTGTCAAGCTCTTCTAGTTTTTGGCTAAAAGAGGGGCTATATACATCAAATTCTCCCTAAATTAGTAATACTTATCCCATTTAAGCTATGCTGACTTCACCCTCCATTTTAGAGTCTGTTGTTCTTTTTCAGAAAGTAGCAAGACCAGAGTAGATAAAACACCCCTTGCACTTCAGCCAAGCCACAGTTGAAACCACAGAGGAATTGGGGAAAAGAGCAAGAGTGCTGCTTCCATGCTGAACATTATAATCAGTGCCAGTGTGAAGGAGACAGACCTAAAGATACTCAACAACTACCAAAGCAGAGGTCCATAGACTCCTAAGAGCTTATCACTGAAGTAGACTTAAAACTCACTTACCAAAGCTCAGGGAAGTATGTAGAAGAGGGTGTGGAAAGATTGTAAGAGCCAAAGGTTGAGACATCATGCACAGAGACATTCCTTTCCTGCCCAAATAACTGACTGCTGCTCCCAAACACATAAACAACAACCCCATGGGGAATATCAGCAAGCCCACTGAGGAGGGTTTTCAACCAAATAGGGACAGGGACAAAGGAATAAATAAAATAAAGGGTACCAATACATGATGTATCATATGAAATAAGTTGTTAAGAACAAAAACAAATTTTTAAAGAATGCCCAGCTAAAGCCTGTGAATATACCACCATCCCACTCCTACCTTGCTCAAACCTAAACAAGGCAATCAATGCATATTCTATAAAAGTTACTAATTGCTACATTTTTAGAAAAACATGACAACTACCTTGTGATGGGCAAACCCCAATGCAAAACAAATAATGGAAGATATCAAGCAAAGAGATCCCCATCAAGAGCACCTAGTCCCCCAATGGATGCTTTCATTGCAAACCTAGAGGAAATTTCAGCTGCAGAATCCCCAAGATGAACCTATGACAAGCATATTAAACAAATGCAATGAGGCCATGGAAAAAATGTCTGGAAGAATTACAAGAGACTTGATATAAGCAACTCACAACAAATTTAAAGCATGGCTGAATAAAGAAAATTTAAAAGAGTCAAAAATCAACTCAAAGCATAGCTGAAGGAAACAGAATCAAATCAACAAAAAAGAAGAGAATCAAAATTAACTCAATGGGAAGTTGAATAAACTCAATGAGGACATAATAAAATGTACAAATGAATTTCAAGAAACAAGCAAGTCTAATAAGAAATGAAAATGTTGCCAGGCATGGTGGTGCACGCCTTTAAACCCAGCCCTTGGGAGGCAGAGGTAGGAGGATCACCATGAGTTTGAGGCTACCCTGAGACTCCATAGTGAATTCCAGGTCAGCCTAGGCTAGAGTGAGACCCTACCTCGAAAAATAAACAAACAAAAAAAAAATAAATGAAATTGGAATTTCACAGAGGTGGAGATACTGAAAAAAAAAAATCCTAGAGCAGCAAAATTATCTCTAATAAAAGAAGAAAAATTTCCATGATAAAAGCCAGCTACATAATTATATGAAAACAAAATCAATCCTAAAGATAATATTCCATAGAATACTCTATGCTGAAGAGATGAACAATCATATTCAATAGACTATGGGAGGGGAAATAACAACCAAAAGTAGAACAGACATAAGAACATATGCAGTTCAATGAAACACTAAACTCCACAAAGCCTTCAACTCAATATAAATTAACTCACCTCTCACTGTTACAACTCTAGATATTAATGGATTCAATGTCTCAATCAAAAGACATGGGCTAAAATGCTGGATCAGAAAAAATGGACTCATCCATTTGCTGCCTACAGGAAACCCACCTTACAATAAAGATAGACACTACTTTAGGGTGAAAGGATTAAAAAAGATATACCAAGCAGATGTAAAAAAGAAAGAAGCAGGGGTGCAGATACTGATATCAGACAAAATAGACTTAAAAATAATCAAAAGAGATAAAGAAGACTACTTCATACTCATCAAAGGAACCATACAAGAGAACATTATAATCATAAACCTATATGTGCCAAACACAGGTACATCAAATTTTATAAAGCAAAATCTGTTAGACAATAAAGAAGAAATATCCACAATACAATGATAATAGAATATTTCACTATTCCACTATCTTCATTAGACAGACCATCTAAAGAGAAAGTTAAGTGAGAAATCAGGGAGCTAAAATCAGTTATGGTGGAGAGGCAACGTCTCTATGTGTAATGTCACAACTTGTGGCTCTAACAATCTTTCTGCCCCCTCTTCTGTAAAATTCCCTGAGCCATTTTGGGTTTGTTTGAAGTCTATCT
Source organism: Jaculus jaculus (assembly GCF_020740685.1). Taxonomy (NCBI): domain Eukaryota; kingdom Metazoa; phylum Chordata; class Mammalia; order Rodentia; family Dipodidae; genus Jaculus; species Jaculus jaculus. Next base: position 96,804,637 of record NC_059103.1, on the reverse strand, counting down.
CAGTGATGGGCTCTTAAGAGACACTAGATCTCTAGTTTTGTAGATGTTGAGTGTCCTTAGTGCCTTTCTCACAATGAAGGGGGATCCGTTTGGAAATGGTGCAGGGATGAAGGAAAGAGTGGTATCAACATATGCTGTTGACATACTAAGTATTTCCATAACTCATAAAAAAATGTTGGGCAAGGAATTGAATAGAGAGTTCTCAAAGAAAGAAGTACCAATAGTTATAAAACACCTAAAGAGATGTTCAACAATTCATCAGAGAAATGCAAATTAAAATGACTATGAGTTTCCATCTCACTTCAATCAGTAGGGCAATCATAAAAAAAAAAATCAAATGACAACAAATGCTGGTGGGGGTGTGAGGAATGAGGAGCCCTCATTCATTGCTGGTGGGAGTGCAAATTTGTACAGCGTTTATGGAAATAAGCATGGAGACTTCTTAAAATGCTGAAAGGAGAACTACCATTAGATCCAGCTATACTTATTTTGGGCATATACCCTACAGACTCTACTACAGAGACATGTATTCAATCATATTTATCACTGATCTATTCACAATAGCCAGGAACTGGAAGTAGCCCAAATGCCCATCAACAAGTGAATGGTTAATGAAGAAGTGGCACATATACATAACAGAATTCTTCTTGTTGGTGACAAAAAATGAGGGAAATTTGCAGGAAAATGGATGGACTTGGAAAAAAAAGTCATACTAAGTGGAGGCTCAGAAGACAAATGGTGTATGTTCTCTTACGTGGTTGCAACCTGAATTAGCTTCAGTTGATTGTAAGCAGCAATAAGCATAATGAGTATGGGCATGGGACTAGAATAAAGCTCGAAGAAGGGGGAAATAAGGAGGGAGGAGAGGAAGGGCTACTCAACAACAAGTTAAGAGTCAGACTAAAGGAAGGAAGGAAGGGAGGAAGAGAGAGAGGGGAGAATAAGAATGAACGAATGAATGAATGAAAGAAAGAAAGAGAAGAAAAGAAAGTAAGAGAAAGAAGAAAAGAAAGTAAGAAAGAAAAGAAGAAAGGAATGATTACAGAGGCTGGAAAGGTATCTTTGGGTTAGGCAAAAGGTGGTGGTGGGAATTACACAAAACTAACATCAACTTGAATCAATTATATAGAAACCATCCTCTTAGGTAAAATTCTACAAAAATATTGCCCTCAATAAGGGGGAGGGGCACCATAAGTGAAGAGCCCCATAGAAGTAGAGAAAGCTTAACCTCAAAACTATGGGCTCTAGCTAGTAAACCCCAGGACCAGAACTGGGTTTCCTCAGTGAGCCATTGGTCAGTGATACACATGAGGTCCCCAAAATAATGCAGTTCAGGTCATTGCCAAAACACTTGGTTACCTACCAGTGCTAAAAGGTAAGACCCTATTACTGATAACACCACAGCCTGCAGTCACAGGCCATCTAGAGACCATGCTGAGTCTGAGAGGGAAACCAGTTCTCCTGGCTAGCCCTCATAGTGCTAGAAAGTACTGTGATAGCTGCTGAGAAATAATAGTTGCCAACAGAGTGAATAAGCAGGAGATCCTGCCGGATATGAGATCAACCAGCCAGGCAAGAAGTACATGCTTGTGAAACACAGCCTAAGTGGGTAACCAAGTGCTCATGGATGAGACATGAGACCTGATCATTGTGGGAGAACTCTTATCTAGTACTGGTTACCAAGCCAGATTCCCTAGGGTAGGAAACCATTAGACTCCAGAAAGAACCTCCAACTTCTCCTTAGATAAAAAGAGGAGATATACACATCAGTAAGTTCTCTAATAATTATGTTCATCCCCTTGATTAAATGATTCTCTCACTCTAGGTTGGAGAATATGTTTTATTATACAGATGGAGGAGAATACTGAGGAGAACAAGGATACATCAATACATCAAAAAAAGCTGATTTCCTACCACAAGGTACATCACCACCATCATCTACCTGGGCCCAAAAGTCATTGCAGAGGAAGCGGTGACACTAATAGTGCTCTCATTGTTGTTGGTGATAGATCCTGTGGCCACTCAGACCTCATCAAAACAGAGAACCAGAGGCTACGGAGAACTCAGCACTGAATTCAGTGTCCAACTTGCTCCCCAAGGCTTAGTGTACTTTACAGAAGAAGGGGCTGAAGATGGTCTGAGGCCTTTAGGACCACACAAAGAATACAAATAATTCCACTGAAGAGAATAGTCATTAGATTTTTAGATTGGGGCCAAGGAGAGGTGACATAAGAGTACAACCTTTCTATAAAAAAAATCAATAAATAAATTATAGAAAATAACACAAATTAGGGCTGGAGATATTGTTCAGCAGTTAAAGGTGCTTGCTTACAAAGCCTGATGGCCTGGGTTTTATCCCCTAGTACCCACATAAAGCCAGATGCACAAAGTGGGGCATGCATCTGGAATTTGAGTGCAGTGGCAGGAGGCCCTTGTACACATACTCCATGCTCTGTGTGTCTTTGTCTCCCTTTATCTTTCTCATTCTCTCAAATAAATAAATAAAATATATATTTAAAATATTATATGTAGAGAGAGAGAGAGAAAGAGAGAGAGAGAATAGAGAGAGAATAAGTACACCAGGGCCTCTGGTCACTGCAAACAAATTTCAGACATATGTGCCACCTTGTGAATCTGGCTTAAATGGGTACTAGGGAATTGGACCTGAGTCCTTAGGTTTCACAGGCAAGTGCTTTAACTGCTAAACCATCTCTGCAGCCCCCCCAAAATATTTTTTTTCAAAGGAAGAGATTGGAATACTTACAATGCATGAAATGTTTTTAAAAGAATGCAAATTAAGTGAATTACAGTTATATACTTATTTTTTCCTACTTGAAACTCATCTTTTGTCCTCCCATTTTAAGTCAGGTTTTGACAGGATGGGGCTCTAGAGTTGCTTGGACTCTGCACTTCTGTTCCTTTCCACCAACCCTGTAACTCTTACTTTATTATATTGTCAGAATGCTATTTCAAACCATTCCCCAAAGAGGAAATTAATTCCATTGCTGTTCAGCAAATAAATCTAACACCTCTAGTCTGTCTGGGCAAGCTGCATTAGATGTACATTTAAACACTTCCAGGATATTAAGAGACAGTGTAGGCCAAGGAATGGGATTGTGGAGGAGAGTAGTTGGGAAAATCATTTTGGATCATAGCTAAATTGATGAGAATGTAGGTGGGTAGATTGGTAGAAGCTGACTTGGGACAAAAGGAGAGCGGAGGAAGAAAGACAGAAGAGGGAGAAGACAGACAAATAATTGGGCCATTGGCTAAGTAAACTTTTATTTTGGACTGATTTTTTTTTTTCTGTTTCCATGCTGTGATTAAACTAGGGTTTGATTGTAAGAAGTTCAAGTATATCTTAATAATACTGAAAAGCTCATTTTTCAATCACTCAGACCTACAGATTTGTTTATTTTGGTTAAAGAAGTATGCATGTACTCAGCATGATCCAAACACTCATTCTCTCTGCTTTAAAATATTTTTTTTTTCATGATGGTCATCTATTTGTATAAAAAGTTATATTCCCTGTGTTTTGTCTACACATGAATCAGACGCCATGATTATGCTGTGGCCAATTAAATTTAAGTGAAGGTTTTTTTTTGTGTGAGAGTAGTGGAGCCTTCATCTTCCATTTGACAGGCAGAAAAGCAGATATGGGACTGGACTATTATGAATGTGAGGTGCAAACGGCCTCTTTGCTCTGACATGCTACTTCTGGCCTGCTTTGTGTAAGGAAGGTCCTGTATTGACAGCATTACATTTTGATGTTGTAGAAGTTTAGCCCAACTCTCATTACACAAAAGAGAACTCAGCATTCTTTGCAAACTTGACTAAAGGACTGGAAAAAACCAAACAGTTGTTTATGTACAATGACCTGTCACTGATATTATTTTCTGGAGGAAAAAAAAAACAGTTAATGCAAAAAAACTAGTTTTCAACCTTATATAGACCCTTATATAGAGGAGGTATTAAATGTTTATTAAATAAGTGATCATATAGTCTTAAAATTATTGAAGTTTTACATATATGTCTCAATATAAGTTTACAGTAATACTATTTTGTCCTAATAAGATTTCCAATCTAGCAAGTGACACAAACATCTCACACAGCAAGGACTCAAATCTCATGGCAGAGACCATGCAAAGCCCTGAAGGGCAGAAATGGAGATCTGGGGGAAGGGCTGCAGCTATGCATTGAAACACATGGTGATGAGGTGAGGGGGGAAGTAGGTTAGGCAGGATTGTAAACCCCTGCTGAGAAATTTTGACTCTGCCATCAGCTAGCAGAGAGACGTTTCCTATTCAGTTAATTTTTAGGAGGAAGATCCTGGTGTCAATGTGGAAAAAAGTACTGGGGAGGTAGAGACAGGAGGAAGACTAAGGCAAAGAATCCAGTCAGAAGAAAGACTCTGATTCCTCCACTTTGAGCTGGAAGATGGTGAGCAGCCTGACAGCAGACAGAAGAAAAGCAGAGGTAAGACATTGTAAAGGTTTGGAAGATGAAATGGAGAAGGGGAAAAAGTAACAATGCAAAGCACTAAATTGTGCCCTCAGTGGCAACCATAATATTCAGTATGACTATGCTTTGAGGAAGAGCGTTTAAGGAGATAATTTGTTTTAAGGAGGTTGTAAGGGAGGGGCCAATCCAATAAGATCAGTGTCCTTGTAAGGAGAGACACCTAGGAGCTCATCCTTCCTACCCGTGCACAGAGATGAGGTCATGTGAAGCCATAGTGAGAATAAACATAAAGAAAGGCCTTAGCAGAAACCAAACCCTGATGGACTTAATTTTAGATTTCTGGCCTCCAGAAATCTCTAGTCTAATGAACTAGAATCTTTTAGGAATTTTTATTATTATTGTTTTTTTTTTCTGGTTTTTCAAGGTAAGTTCTTACTCTAACCCAGGCTGACCTGGAATTCACTATGTAGTCCCAGAGTGGTCTGAAACTCACTGTGACCCCCCTACCTCTATCTCCCAAGTGCTGGGATTAAAGATATATGCCACCATGCCTGGCTTCAAGAATGACAATTCCTTAAAAATACTTAAATATACAAATTAAATATTAAAAATATATAATATAAAATTAAATCTAAAATATACCATATAAAATATATTAAATATACACAATATGCTGCATTCCACACTTCCTTTACACCCAAGACTTCATAATACCATTTTTGACTGGGCCCACCCAGTACAGCAATTACAATACATATCATCACATATCTGTAAGTGTGTTGCTTATCTTAGATTTAGCTTCTCCAGCAAAGTAGCTATACCTTAGCTATCTACATAGGCCAAAAATGTGACAAAATTGCATTAATAAAATTATTCTTACAGCATAAACTCAACTTACTAATTTTGTAACTCTGGTTAAATTTTCTTCCATTTTAACATGATTAATATCTAAAATGACTGTCCATATATTTTATTTTTGAGGTTATACTCTATGGCTTTTAAAATAAGCATTTGTTTTATTTTCTACTTCTTCTACATAATAGTTAAATCTACCAATCCATTCTTAAAAAAAGCTCAATAGAGAAAGGAATAAAATTGTGAGTTTGTGAATATATTATATAAGAAGCATATATGTTTATGCACACTTATATATGTATGTAAATTAAAAGCATTCTATTTGTGCCTCAGTCTTTATAGGTCTGTTTAAATGTGGATTCATTATTTAAAATACTAAAATGTAAGCATAGTTAAATGCATTTAATTAAGTTATTATTCATGGAGCTTCTTCATATTCAGAAAATATATCTGGTTTCTCAATGGTGTGTATAAGCTATAATCCATTCAAGTATGCTTTGTTTTTCCAGAAAGCAAAATAGAAGAAAAATGAGAGCCCTCTGGTGGGCAATATTTAAAGTTTAAAATCATATATAATACTTTCCTAACAGAATTGTCTAAAGGTCAGGACTAGAGAGATGGCTTGGTAGTTAAAAGGACTTCCTAATAACCCAGGTACAATTTCCTAGTACCCATGTAAAACCAGATGCACAAAGTGACACACACATCTGGAGTTCATTTGCAGTGGCAAGAGCCCTGGCATCCCCATTCTCTCTCTCTTTCTCTCCCTATCACAAACACCTAAAATATTTAAAAATAACAAGACCATACTTACCATTAAGATGGCAGCATAGGAACCACACCAAAGCAGCCTAGGGGTGAAAAGCCAAAACAAACAAAAAAACAGCAAAATACACACTTTTACTAAAAGGTGAGGTGTATAGGAAATTGAAACAGCAGCAGAGAAGTAGGAGTGATCCAGAGCACCCAGAGCCCACACAGGTCAGCAGAATTGGCTCTGGCAGGTCCGCAGGACTGCAGCAGCAGCAAGCCAGCCAGCCAGGTGCCAGGCTCAGCTTGAGCCGCAGGAAAAGCTAGGTGAGGGGATTTTCCACTCACACTGGAGATCTCCGCAAACTCAAGAAACGTGAAGGGAGAGTGGCAGTGAACAACGGAGGAGCAGATCACAAGATAGAAGGACACGTGGAACAGTGAGAGAACTAGAGCAGCATCGGCAGCCTCCCCTCCCCCACCGCCAGTGCCCAGCTCCAGCAAACAGAGCAGTAGTCCAGGGACCCGGCCATGCCAACTTGATCCAACAGCAGGACTCAAGCAGAAGCAGTATAACTGAGACCAAAATCATCCCAAAAGGTAACTGGGATTACACCAGTACCTGCCTAATAAACCTGGTATATAGGCCTGAACCAGAAGTGCTAATTGCACCTTCCATATCAGGATAAATTATATGTTAAATCTTATGGATGGTCAGATTTGTCATTCTTAAATAAGCTGTATTTTGGACTTCTTATTAGTTGCTTTTGATTTATAGTAGCTTTGTTTCCTCTTCTGTTATACATTAGGGAAGGGTTTCACCTGATCACACGCTGACTTGGAACCCTCTACAGACCAGAAATCTTAACCTCCTTGTTTTCAGGATTAAGGGAGTGTGTGAGGCACCACACAGCCTAAAGGACAAACAGAGGATCTGGTTGTCATAATACCTAGTCTTGCATAAATACTCTGAGCTATTTTTCATGGGATGTGTACATTGTTTAGTTAAATTTTAGAAACTATTTGTATTTGGTTACACTCAGCCTACTTAGATACTCTTATAGCAGGCAAACCCAACACCTAGGGTCACTTTTGTAGACACTCTGAGAGTCTTGAGAGGTACACCTATCACCTTAAGCTCCTACTCTGAAGATATATAACATCAGATTGATTGATACATATAATAATACCCAGCTTACTAGAAAATACAATAATTAAATAATCCAGGATGCAAAAATACATACAATATGACACAAGAAACACCAAAGATCAAGACAATATAAATCACCAAAAAGTATTAATGCATCAGAAATGACCTCCAGTGAGAATGAGTTAGAGGAAATACCTGAGAAAGACTTCAAAAGAATGATTATAAATATGTTCAAAGAACTCAAAGAAGAAATCAGAGGAAGCAAAGAAGACAGAGGACACCAATTGAATGAAATAAAGAGGTCAATACTAGACATAAATAAGGAAATAGAAATAAAAAAAAAAAACAGTAAGAATTACTAGCAATAAAGAACACAGTTAATGAAATAAAACTCTGTAGAAAATCTCACCAGTAGAATGGATGAAGGAGAGGACAGAATATCTAAGCTAGAAGACCAGGTGGCAGATCTAATACAGTCCAACAAAGTGAAAGGCAAACTAATAGAAAAGTATGAGTGGGAATTTCAAGATATTCAGGACACTATGAAAAGATCGAACATAAGAATTCGGGGCTTGGTAGAAAGAGATGAATTTCAGTCCAATGGCATAGTAGGCGTCTTCAACAAAATCATAGAAGAAAAGTTCCCCCAATTTGGGAAAGAGGTGCCAATGCAGATACAGGAATCCTTTAGAAAACCAGCCAGACAAAATCTGGAAGGAACCTCTCCTCACCATATTATAACCAAACTACCAAACATACAAACCATAGAAAACATATTGAAAGCAGTCAGAGAAAAACCAAGTTACCTACAAAGGCAAGCCTATCAGGATTACAGCAGATTACTCAACACAAATATTAAAAGCCAGAAGGGTGTGGAGTGATGTATTCCAAGTTCTAAAAGATAACAACTGTCAACCAAGGTTACTTTATCCTGCAAAGCTATCCATTCAAATAAACAGAGAAATAAGGACATTCCATGACAAAAGCAAGCTAAAGGAGTATTTAAGGACAAAACCAGCTCTACAGAAAATACTTGAAAGAATCCTCCATGCTAAAGAAAAAGAAAAGCACACATATAAGGAACCTGGAAAAAACAAACAATAGTCAAATACTAGTTAACACAAGAGAGCAAAGGTAAAACCGAAATAATCTACAAAAAATGAATACACACCTTTCAATAATATCTCTTAATAACAATGGTCTCAATGCCCCAACCAAAAGAGGTAGGTTTGAGGACTGGGTTAAAAAGCACTATCCTTCAATTTGTTACCTCCTAGAAACCCACCTTTCTACAAAGGATGGACATTATCTGAGGGTAAAAGGTTGAAAAATGGTATTTCAAGCAAATGGACCTAGAAAACAAGAAGGGGTTGCTATCCTAATATTTGACAAGGTAGACTTCAGTCCAACATTAGTTAAGAAATATAAGGAAGGCCCCTTTATATTGATCAAACGCATCCTCCAACAGAAGGACATTATAATCCTAAACATATATGCATCTAACATGGGGGCCCAAATTCAACAAACAAATGTTATTAGAACTAAGGTCACAGATAACACCAAACACAGTGGTAGTGGGTGACTTCAACACCCCACTCACATTAATTGACAGGTCATCTCAGAAAAAAAATAAACAGAGAGCATCTGGACTAAATGAGGTCATAGAAGGAATGGACCTAACAGATATCTACAGGACATTTCATCCAAATGCTGCAAAATATACATTCTTTTCAGCAGCACATGGAATATTCTCTCAAATAGACCATATATTAGGACACAAGGCAAATCTTAACAAATACAGGAAAATTAAATAATTCCATGCATTCTATCTGACCACAATGGAATCAAACTACAAATAAATAGCAAGAAAGGCTATAGAGCATACACAAAATCATGGAAATTAAACAACACACTACTAAATGATGAATAGGTCAATGAAGAAATCAAGAAGGAAATCAAAAAAATTATAGAGTCAAATGATAATGAGAACACAACATTCCGAAATCTCTGGGACACAATGAAGGCAGTCCTGAGAGGTAAATTTATAACTTTAAGTGCCTATATAAAGGTAACATCACAACAGATGCCAGAGAAATTAAAAAAAAAATCATAGGGACATACTATAAAAACATATATTCCACAAAGTATGAAAATCTGAAAGAAATGGATGATTTCCTTGATTTATATGACCTACCTAAATTGAACCAAGATGAGATTAATCACTTATATAGACCTATAACAAGAATGGAGATCCAAGCAGTTATCAAAAATCTCCCAACTAAAAAAAGCCCAGGCCCAGATGGAATCACTGCTGAATTTTACCAGACCTTCAGGGAAGAACTAACACCATTGCTTCTTAAGCTTTTCTACAAAACAGAAAAAGGAGGAATCTTACCAAACTCCTTCTGTGCATCACCCTGATACCAAAACCAGGCAAAGATAGAACAAAAAGAGAAAATTACAGACCAATCTCCCTCATGAACATAGATGCAAAAATTCTCAACAAAATATTGACAATCAGAATACAATAATTTATCAGGGGTTGGAGAGATGGCTTAGCAGTTAATTGCTTGCCTGTGAAGCCTAAGGACCCCAGTTTGAGGCTTGATTCCCCAGGACCCAAGTTAGCCAGATGCACAAGGGGGTGCATACATCTGGAGTTCGTTTACAGTGGCTGGAGGCCCTGGCTTGCCCATACTCTCTCTCTCTCTCTCTCTCTCTCTCTCTCTCTCTCTCTCTCTACCTGCCTCTTTCTCTGTCTGTTGCTCTCAAATAAATAAAACAAACAAACAAACAAAAGAATATATCAGAGTTATCATTCACCCTGACAAAGTAGGCTTTATCCCAGAGAAGCAGGGATGGTTCAACATACACAAATCAATAAGTGTAATACATTATATAAATGGACTGAAGGACAAAAATCACATGGTCATCTCATTAGATGCAGAGAAAGCACTTGACAAAATCCAACATCCCTTCATGATAAAATCTTACAGAGACTGGGAATAGAAGGAACATATCTCAATATAATAAAGGCTATTTATGACAAGCGTACAGATAACATATTACTAAATGGGGAAAAACTGGAAGCTTTTCCACTAAAATCAGGAACAAGACAAGGGTGTCCACTGTCCCCAGTTTTATTAAATATAGTACTGGAAGTCTTAGTCACAGCAATAAAGCAAGAGACACACATAAAAGGGAAGCAAATTGAAAAGGAAGAGATCAAGTTATCATTATTTGCAGATGACATGATTCTGTATATAAAGGACCCTAAAGACTCTACCAGGAAACTGTTAGAGCTGATAAACACCTACAGCCATGTAGCAGGATACAAAATAAATACACAGAAATCAGTAGCATTCCTATATGCTAACAACAAACACACAGAAGATGAAATCAGAGCATCACTCCCATTCACAATTGCATCAAAGAAAATAAAGTACCTTGGAATAAACCTAACCAAGGAAATAAAGGATCTCTATAATGAAAACCACAAAACACACAAGGAAGAAATTGCAGAAGACACTAGGATATGGAAAATCATCCCTTGTTCCTGGATTAGAAGAATCAATATTATGAAAATGGCAATCTTATCAAAAGCAATCTACATATTTAATGAAATCCCCATTGAAATTTCAATGGCGTTCTTCAGAGAAATAGAAAAAATATCCAAAAATACATTTGGAATCACAAAAATCCTCAAATATCTGAAATAATACTGTGGAACAAAAATAAGGCTGGTGGTATCAACATACCTGATTTTAACCTATACTACAGAGCCATAGTAACAGAAACAGCATGGTACTGGCACAAAAGCAGACATGTCAATCAATGGAACAGAATAGTGGACCCAGATGTAAGTCCAGGTAGCTATAGCCACCTATTCGATAAAATATATTCAATAAACATGCCAAAAGTACTCATTGGAGAAAAGACAGACCCTTTAGAAAATGGTGTTGGGGAAACTGGATATGTATCTGTAGAAGGATGAAAATAGATTATTTCTCTTCATGCACAAGAATTAAGTCCAAATGGATTAAAGACCATAACATCAGACTGGAAACTCTGAAATTGCTACAGGAAAAAGTATGGGAAACCTTTCAACATATTGGTCTTGGCAAAGACTTTCTGAATACAACCCCAATTGCTCAGGCAATAAAACCACAGATTAACCACTGGGACCTCATGAAATTACAAAGATTTTGTACTGCAAAGGGTAATGTGAATAAAGCAAATAGGTAACCTACAGAATGGGAAGAAATATTAGCCAGCTGTATATCTGATAGAGGATTAATATCTAGGCTATACAAAGAACTGATAAAGTTAAATAATAAGAAATCAAACAAGCCAATTAAAAAAAATGGGCTATGGAGTCAAATAGAGAGTTCTCAAAAGAAGAAATATGGATGGCATATAAGCATCAAAAAATGTTCTTCATTCCTAGTCATCAGGGAAATGCAGATTAAAACTGCATTGAGATTCCATCTCACTCCTGTCAGATTGGCTACCATTATGAAAACAAATGATCATAAATGCTGGTGTGGATGTGGAAAAAGAGGAACCCTTCTACACTGTTGGTGGTAATGCAATCTGGTCCAGCCATTGTGGAAACCAGTGTGGAAGTTCCTAAAATAGCTAAAGATTGATCTACCAAATGACCCAGCTGTAGCACTCCTAGGCATATATCCTAAGGACTCATCTCATTTCCTTAGAAGTACATCCTCAACCATGTTTATTGCCACTCAATTCATAATTGCTGGGAAATAAAAACAGCCTGAATGTCCCTCAACTGATGAGTGGATGATGAAGATATGGCACATTTATACAATGGAGTTCTACTCAGCGGTAAATAAAAATGAAGTTATGAAGTTTGCAGGAAAATAGATGGATTTGGAAAGGATTATAATAAATGAGGTAACACAGGCCCAGAAAGAACGTTGCATGTTCTTCTCTCTCATGTAGATCCTATCTACAGATGATTGGGTTTCCGTGTGAGAAGGAGAAAACTCAGTAGCAGATGCCAGTAAGCTAAAAAAGAGCTATAAATGGAAGAGAAAGGAAGGAGGAGGGTACTTAGTAGGTTGGTGTTGTATATATGTAAGTACGAGAATAGATTAGCAGGGGTAAAGAGGCCCAAAGTGAGGTCAGGGGAAGAGATTAAGTAAAGGAAAGGTGGAGGGAGGGCCGATCAAAATCTAGGAGGATATAAATAGATCATATGGAATCCTCTAGTATTGGACAATGGAACACTCAGCAGCTGTAGATCATTGCTAGAAAATTTTCAGTGCCAGGGATGGGATACCTTCCAGTGAGTTGTTGGCCAGAAAGGTCTCTGATGCTCCCAAAACATCGTAGTCCATTGCTGAAGCCCTTGGTTTCCCACCAGGAATAAATGATAAGAGCCTATTGCTGAAGACTACACATACTTGGGCTGCAAAAGCCACTGAGAAATCCTGCTGGAACTGAGCTGATAACCTCCTCCATGTAGACTAGCTGACAGAAAGCTGGTAGAAGCCATTCCACATGTAGTTCAATGGGAGAAAGCGATACCACAAGAGAAGATACCCAACAGTGGACACTGCAAGCCTTATAATTGGCCAGCCAGACCAAATGAGCCAACAGGTGCAATAGTGGCATGTCTATCATGGTGGAAACTAACTGCCCTCCAATTGGACTAGAGGCCCACTTCATGGGAAGGAATACATCCCTGATACAGAAAACTTAAAACAGGTAGTAATGAGTCCTAGGGGTGTAACATCTGCTGATGGCTGGATAAGTGTATATACCAGGCTTATCAAACTGCCCAGTAAGCACTTCTCATAATATTCTCTTAATATTCATACCCTTATATTAATGCTACTCCCACTTTGTGTAGAGAATCTTCTCTTTTCAGATGGCCTTGGGATGACTCAGAAGGTATCATAGTGCTGGAAAGAAGTGACTGGAGTACTGAGTAACGTCTCAATCTCATCTTCCAAGGCTCAGGGTCGAATGCGGAAGAGGTGGCAGAAAGAATGTAAGAGCCAAAGGAAGGGTAGGACTCCTTACAACGTGCTCCCTGCAGTCACAAAATGGCCTGGATATCCATGACCTCCCGATTCCTGACACTTCCTACAAAAGACCATCATAAATTGAGGAAAAGATCATGACATCAAAATAAAAGAGAGACTGATTGAGATGGGGAGGGGATATAATGGAGAATGGAATTTCAAAGGGGAAAGTGGGGGGAGGGAGGGTATTACCATGGGATATTTTTTTTATAATCAGGGAAATGTTAATAAAAATTGAGAAAAATATAATAAGACCTTACTGTCTTAGAAAAAGAATTATCTAAAAACCAAAGATGAGTGCAATTAACATTCCAGAGTTAATGAACAGTAGAGCTAGGGTTATCCCAGGTGCAGTTTTGTTACAAAAGCTAGTTTGGGATGGCTAGCTTGTTCTGCCTTAGCTTGTCACACTCTTTGCCACATGAGTATGAAGCAAGGAAGCCAGACCAGATTGTCAGAACTATGATTGTGGACTTCCCAGCCTCCAGAACCATGAGCTAAATGAGCTTTCATTCTTTAATCACTCAGTTTGCTTCATTCATTTATAGCAGGAAGAAAACACTGAAAAAATGGCCCCAAATAAAATCCCGCAGGTATTCAGTTATTTCATTAACTCCCAAACCCTAGTGATTTCCTGTCAGTATCATTATGTCAAGTACTTCATGTACAGGAATCATACAACCTGTGCAATGGTGTGTCTGACTTCTTTCACGAAGCATTTTTTTATATTTACATAATTTGTAGCAAGAATCAACATCTCATTCTTTTTGTTGGCTGAAATTTGGTGTATTTTATACATGTACCACAATGTTTATCCTTTCACCTGCTGACAGAAATTTGGGCTATTTTTATGCTTTGCTATTGTGTATAGTGGTACTGTGAGCATTGCACTAGTATTTACTTGAGTACCTGTTTTCAATTATTTGGAGTATATAACTTGTTGTGGAATTCTGAGTGACATAGGGTTCTGTGTTAATAGTTTTGTGGAACTACCAAATGCCACTATGTCATTTTATATTCCTACTTGTGGAGTTTCTAGAATCTCCATAGATTAACCACAGTTGTTATTTTATTATTATTATTATTACAGACAGCCTACTGGGTGTCAAGTGTCTCTCACTGTGGTTTAGATTTTCAGGTCTATAATTGCTGATCATTCCGAGCACGTTTGTATGTGTGTGTTTGCCACTTGTGTATTCTTTTAAGAAATGTGTATCCCAGTACTCTTTAGACTGCTGAGGGTGACATGTCTCAGTCCCTTCACTTCTGACTATGGGTCAGTATGTTTATTTTTTTTTTGTGAAAACACCTTTAGATTACATTGCTTTATTTAACGTAAATTTGTAGTAAATTTGAGGTTGAGAAGTGTGAATCCTCTGCTTTGTTCTTTCTAAAAAACATTTTACAAATTCACGAGCTCTGACATTACATATGCTATTAAGTAGAAAGTTTGATAGGTCACTTTGAGGAGAATTGCCATTTTTAAAAATTTAAACTTTCAGAGGATGAGTGCTCAGTAGGATTTGCTGATTAAGTGTGAGGACCTTAATTTGTATTTCCAGCAACTACATAAATACCTGGTGGGCATGGAGGCTCACCTATTATCCAAACCCTTGGGAAATGGAGATGGGGATGCTGGGGCAATCTGGTTAGCTAGAATAAATGAACCAGCAAGCCTGGGGTCAGTGAGAGACCCTGTGTCACTACATATGGTGGAAAGTTATCAAGGAAGACTCATGAAAGATTATAGGCATCAGCTACTGGCTTCCACATGGCATATGAACCCACCTGTATGCACATCACACACATACATGCAACAAAAGCTGAACTGTCAATTTATTAGTACAAGCTTGTCTGTTCCTTTTTGAGGTCCTCCTTCATTGACTTAAGTAATATTTTATAGCCTTGAGTATTTAGGAGTTATTTTGTGAGTAATGCAATATGTGTATGTGTATGGTGAATGCACATGTATGTGCAGATGTGTTCACAGGTATGTAGAAAACAGAGAAGACTGTGAAGTGTCTCTTCTCTATTACTTATCTGCATATTTCCTAGAGATAAGAGTCTCTCTCTCTGGATGTAGAACTACAGTTTTTGCAAGCCCCATTCATTCTTTGGTTTCTGCTCTCCACAGGACCATGGTTTCAAATGTGTGTGCCTAAGCCCAAGTATTTACATGGGTTCTGGGGAATCAAAGTTAGGCAATCTCAGGCCCCCTCTAGTCTTCATGCTTGTAGCAACCCCTTACCTACTGAGCCATCTCCACAGCTCTAAATATGCAAGATTTTACCTCATTACTTAAATATATGTCTGTTTCTCTAGGTATTTTATTAATCTAGATACTATTACAAATGGAATTGAATTTTCAATTTCCTTCTGGCATTATTTATTGCTAGCATGTGGAAATATAGCTAATTTTAGTACTTGGATCATTAATTTTACAATTTTGTAAAATTTGTTTCTAAGTGCTAGCTATATTTTTCTGGGCATAATTTGTAAATATTGTGAAATATTTTGATAAATAATATTTAATTCTGGAGATATAATATTAATCTTATGGTGCCTCAGGGAAATATATTTCAAATTATCATATATCACTATTATAATCATAACAGTATAAATGATTGCTTAGTTAAGTTATAAGCCATTTTTAATGTTAGGTTTCTTAGTAGTCAGTAGAGTACCAAGTACATGATAAATATTTCTTTAAACAGGCTGTGCTTAAACAAGGTTAGAACCCTCCATTATACTTTATTTTCTCTTCCAAATTTTTATTAACAACTTCCATAATTATAAAAAAAATCTTAATCAGTCTCTTATTTTGATGTTATGATCCTCAATTTATGATGGTCTTTTGTAGGTAGTGTCAGGCACTGTGAGGTCATGGATACCCAGGCCATTTTGTGACTGCAGGGAGCACGTTGTAAGGAGTCCTACCCTTCCTTTGGCTCTTACATTCTTTTTGCCACCTCTTCCACATTAGACCCTGAACCTTGGAAGATGTGATAGAGATATTGCTGTCCTGAGCCCTGTGGTCACTTCTTTCCAGCACCATGGTACCTTATGAGTTGTTCCAAGGTCACTCCCATCTGAAAAGAGAAGATTCTCTACCAAAAGTGAGAGAAGCATTAATATAAGCAGATGAACATTAAGAGAAGTGCTTACTGGGAAGGTTGATAAGCATAGAATATACATTTATCCAGATATCAGCAGATGTTACACCCGTAGGGCCCATGACTATCCCTATTTTAAGTTTTCAGTATCAGGGATGTATTCCCTCCCATGGAGCAGGCCTCCAGTCAAATTGGAGGGCAGTTGGTTTCCACCATGATGGACATGCCACTATTGCACCCATTGGCTTATTTGGCCTGGCTGGCCAATTATAAGGCTTGCAGTGTCCACTGTTGGGTATATTCACTGGTGATTTCTCTTTCTTCGATTGAACTGCATGAAGAATGGCTTCTTCCAGCTTTCTGTCAGCTAGTCTACATGGAGGAGGTTATCAGCTCAGTTCTAGCCATATTTCTCAGTGGCCTTGTATCCCAAGTATGTGGAGTCTTCAGCAATAGGGTCTTACCATTTATTTCTGGTGGGAAACCAAGGGCCTCAGCAATGGCATATAATGTTTTAGGGTTATAAGGGACATCCCTGGCCAACAACTCACTGGAAGGTATCCCATCCCTGGCACTGAAAATTTTCTAGCAACAATCTCTGGCTCCTGAGTTTTCCATTGTCCAAAAAAGTAGTATTCCATATAAATAAATCATATAGAACCCCTCCATTTTAATAGTTTTATTTAGTTAAGAATTCATTTAGCCCTATCTATGTTCAAACTAAATGTTCAAATGCTTGTTCCTATGTATTCAAATTTGGCATTGTAGAGGAAAATTATATGAGAATGTTTGCACAAAAAAATACTTTGCACCATGTAGTTAAGTTGTACTAATTAAGACAGAAATTTGGTTCCTAGGAACTGAGCAAAAGCAACTTGTGATTCCAAGCCTGGGTCTGTGGGAGGGAGGTTTGGAGGAAGTGAAAGATGAGCAGTTTCTGCAAGTGTTCCCAAGATGAGCAGGAATGGTAACTTGCAGAAGATCCATAAGATTCAGAAGGATAGCGTTGGATATAAGGAAAAAGCAGCAGCAGGGAACAAGATAGACATGGCCAATGTCTCTATTTTCCTTGTCTTACTGTCATACAGTCTCAATGGTACAGATGACAGGAAGATGTTGAAACAGGAATGAAAAGCTAACCAAACAATTAAAACAATAATTAAGGCATTTTCTTCCAGATTACTTTTTATCTTTATTTCTTTGGAACCCCAAGAACTTAATTTTAGGTGTATGGCTTACTGTGAATATCAATTCATTTTAGTGACCTGTGACATTTTAAAGGAAACCAGGTCCTGTCCTGTAACAAGCATGAGGACATATTCACTCATACTAAAGCAGTATTAAAAATAAAAGAGTTACAATGTATACAGGTACAGACAGTTGTTGACTGAACAAAGACATTCCCCAACAACTTCTGCTTGTTTGTTTGTTTCTGAAAGTAAATTACTTGAAGAAAATCTGATTCTGGAGACATAAGTTCTTGTGTTATAGGACATAACAAATTATTCTTATCCTTTTTTTTTTTCCTCTTTAGATTCTGACATAATTGGAAGCTCTAGAGATTGGAGTATTGGCATCTTTCTGAGAGGAAGCACCATTTGGTCCCTTGCCATTCATAACAGCAGAATGAAGGGGAGAAAGAGAGAGGATTTTTGAAGAAGGTAAGAAAGAATGACAAATTGCAAAATTACAAAAGGAGGCAGTTTTGTAAGTATATGTATTGGGTTTATATAATGAGCATGTAGGGTCTCAATGTGCTAAAAGAAAACAGCAGATCACATAGAAATGTGTAATAATCATGTTTCAAAAGTGAAGGCAGAGCCGGGCGTGGTGGTACACGCCTTTAATTCCAGCACTCAGGAGGCAGAGGTAAGAGGACTGCCATGAGTTTGAGGCCACCCTGAGACTCCATAGTGAATTCCAGGTCAGCCTGGGCTACAGTGAGACCCTACCTCGAAAAACCAAAAGAAAAAAAAAAAAAGTGAAGGCAAAATAAAAACACTTTCAGATAAAGGACTCATTTACTCCTAGAAACTATTTCTCCTTTTGCATTTGAACATTTAGTTTAAAGTGTGTGCTTAGTACAGGAAAATAAGTGATCCTAAATGAAAAGCCCAGTATTCAAGAAAGATCCAAGTTAGAGATATAGATAAATATGACAAAAATAACAGTAAATTCTAATGTATATAATCTATCCAAATATAATCAAAACATTGGAAGGTACATCATTAATTAAGAAAGAGATTTATGCTATTTTATTGTTCAGGAAGATTGAAAGGTTTTCATAAACTTTAGAGTTTTAAATCTTTATTAGGCTATGAGTCATATTCCTGGGTATAGCTCCTGAGTACATTTTTATTTTGTGATTACCAATTCCATCAGTCCTCTGAGATGTTCTTTCCTCTTGGAGTATTCATAATTCTCCTAGTTTTGGTTTGGTTTGGTTTTTATCTCTCACCTGAAAGGAGCCTTGGAGATTATGTAGCATAATCTTTAAGGTTCTTTAATTTTTTTATCCTGAAAGGCCCTTAAGGGACAAAAATATTTTAAAAATCCACTATTTACTATACATTCCCACAAAATGTAAAGATTTTATATTGTTGTCTGTATACTTAATGTCTAAATAAATTTAAATTATAATGCTAACTTCCAAGTTGTGCTTAAAACAAGAGTGGAGAAATGATCTGATCAGCTTGAAAACACACTTTTACTACATAGTTACACAATAAAATAGTAGAGCTATTATCTTTAGAAAATGTTACCAGTAAGAAAACTTTTAGGGCTGGAGAGATGGCTTGGCGGTTAAGCGCTTGCCTGTGAAGCCTAAGGACCCCGGTTTGAGGCTCGGTTCCCCAGGTCCCACGTCAGCCAGATGCACAAGGGGGCGCACGCATCTGGAGCTCGTTTGCAGAGGCTGGAAGCCCTGGCGTGCCCATTCTCTCTCTCTCCCTCTATCTGTCTTTCTCTCTGTGTCTGTTGCTCTCAAATAAATAAATAAATAAATTAAAAAAAAAAACAAAAAACTTTTATTCCTTCATAAGGAATGAAAGTCTTGACACCCTTACACTTCAATTTATAATCAGCTTACTCAAGGAATAGTAAACACTTTGTAATGTAACCTAGTTCTTAAAGCATAATTTAAGGGAGTGAATGTTATAATTTTAGATTATTGATTTATATAATTATTTTTTTAATAATATATATTTATTTAGACAGAGAGAGACAAAGAAGCAGACAGAGACAGAAGAAAAGGGTAAGCAAGGGTGCATCAGGGTCTCCTGCCATTGTAAGTGAATTCCAGATGCATGTGCCACTCTGTGCATCAGGTTTTACATGAGTCCTGGGGAATCAAACCTGGACCATCAGGGTTTGCAAGCAAGTGTCTTTATCTTCTGGCCATCTCTCCAAACCAGGTTTATATATGTCTTAATGTACAGGATACACAACCACCAAGAATATTCCTTTTTACTTTTTTAACTTTTTTTTTTTTTTTTTTTTTTTTGGTTTTTCAAGGTAGGGTCACACTCTAGCCCAGGCTGACCTGGAATTCACACTATTGAGTCTCAGGGTGGCCTTGACTCATGGCGATCCTCCTACCTCTGCCTCCTGAGTGTGTCACCATGCCTGGCTCATTTTAAATATTTTATTTATTCATTTGAGAAAGAGAGAAAGAAAAAATATGGCTGTGCCAGGGGCTCCAGACATTGAAAATGAACTCTAGATACATGTGTTTCCTTTTGCATCTGGCTATACTTTTTTTTACTGGGGAATCGAACTTGGATCCTTAGGCTTTGCAGACAAGTGCCTTAACTACTAAGCCGTGTCTCCAGCCCTGTTAAGAATATTTCTATAGATAAAAGCAATTAAAACATTGTTCATATAAGGTTTAGCCATTATATTTTAAAATAAAATAAGTACAGTAAAATAAAAGGTAATAAAAGTATTTTTTAACTTTCTTGACAGAATATTAAATTTGAACATTCCTGGTACAGGGAGTCAAAGATACATTCAGAAAGGCTTTTAAACTACCAAATTTATTCTTCACATTTTTCCATTTATCCATTTTCTTCATAATATTTTCTTATTGCCACTGAATCCCCATTATTAATTTTCTACCTTCTAAAGTATAAGCACCAAATTATCAGATGGAATAAGAGAAACATTAAAATTCATCAGAGTGAGATATCAAACCTCTGAGAACATTTATGCATGAATCTTTGGATACATGAATTATCTCCTAACAAAAATGAGGTATCTGAATTTCTTTATATGAAATTTAATTGGCATATATCATAATATCTTAAATCCTCATTTCTTTAAAGTCTGTGTTAAAGACATTAAAGAATATCTCTAGAAGATGGTCCTCATATTTGTATTTTTCCCCTTATAATTAAACTAAAAACACAGGACTTTCTTCTACTTGCTGTTAAATATATGTTGAATAGTATCCATCCTCCAAGCACTTTTATAGCACTTTTATGACTATATACAGAGCTAGAAGTCTTATGTGTGGCTTCAACTCTATAGAACTGCTTCTATTTTCTTAAAAATTTCCTCCCTATCTCTCTCTCTCTCCCTCTCTCTTCTCTCTCTCTCTCCCTCTCTTTCTCTTTCTTCCTTAGAAGAGGACTACCCTGAGGACATTGTGATATGACTGATGTTTGCAAGCCAGGACAAAAGTCTCACAGAAACCCTGCCAACATCTTGTTCTTTTTGGTTACAACTCCATACATATACACAATGTAACTTAAACAAAATCCTTGCTTCCCTATCGCCCTTCCACTGAATACCCTGTTCTTTTCAACTAGTCCCTCTCCTATCTTGATGTCATTTTATTCCTCCCTCCTCCACCAGCCAGGACAATATGTTGATAGGCCCACCACTATGCTCCTGCCAACATTTTAATGTTGGGCTTCTGGCCTCCAGAATTGTGAAGAAATATATTTCTGTTGCTTAATTTACCCAGAGTTGTATTCTGTTAAGTAGCTTCGGAAGACTAATAGATAATGACATTTGTGGTAGTATTCTCTAGAACAGCAACAACAAAAATAAGAGCTACTTTTGCACTGAAGGTGAGTCATTTTTAAATAAGGAATTTGCTCACCTGATCACAGCAGATGGAGAATCCAAACTTTTAATTATGGATTGTCAAGATGAAGACCCAATAAATTTGATGTAATAATCACTGTCCAATAGCTGGCAGGAGAGCTGATGGTATAATTCCTGCCTAATGACAGTACGCAGAAGCATTATTTCTAGCTGGCACAGACCAGATTTTATGTTCTAGTCAATCTTCAAATCAGTGTGAAGTTCAATCTGCTGCTGCAAAACAGTTATGTAAGGCAGCACTTTCCTCCTGTGGTCACTGTAAGAACTGAGGCACAAAAGTATTTTGTGAAAACTCAAATAAACATGCACTTATCACTCCCAAATTTGAGCTAGGAAGCCTATTGCCAGAGATTAATCTCAGTCACTATAGTATATTGTCCCAAGTCATTAAACTGTTTATATAAGTCATATACAAATATTCATAGGAATACATTGAATGTAATTAATTAGACAAAAACAATCAGTTTGCTAAATCCTTTGTCAAAGTATATTTTTCTTTACATTGACTTTTAATGCTTTTACATGTAGAATACAGATGCCTTATCTGACTAAAGAAACTATTTAGAAAAATCATTTAGCAAATTATTCTACACCTACTCATGAGTAAAGACTGCCCATGGCATGCCAGGAGAAATTTCCAGAAATGTGTTATGAACTTGAACTATCTTGTTTTATTTTTGAGGTTTTTTTTTTTGTTTGTTATCATACAATAAGAATTTGATATGAGAATGGAGAAAGGTGTGAAATGTTCGCTAAATCCAAATAATTATTTTCACAGTCAATTTTTATCACATGATTCATCAGGAAACTTTTGGCTGTAATCTTTAAAAGACAGGGGTTTCTTTTGTTTGCCTGGTTAAGATTTTCCCTTATTATGGCCCTAAATATCTGAATTTTTGAGATATTTAAAAAGATTTACAGTAAGACAGTCAGGGATAGCTTATATTAACTTCTTCTGAAGAGGTTAGGGAAATATTGTTTAGATTATTTACTGAGCCATCTCCTTAAGTTCATTTCTCTTGACAACTTATTTTTCCTCACAGATTCAATAAAAAGAATCTCAGTTCCTTATAAGAATGGACATACTTACATGTCTTTTCAGAATACATACTGAATGGTGTCTGTGTGTGAGTGAGTGAGAGAGAGAGAGAGAGACAGAGAGAGAGAGAGAGAGAGTGTGTGTGTGTGTGTGTGTGTGTGTGTGTGTTTAGAAGAAACTACCAGAATATTCAGATAGCTATACTCAGATACTCAAAGAACTAGAAGCATTATTAAAAGCAGACATAGGGGATGGGGAGATGGCTTCACCATTAAGGTGCTTGTTTGTAAAGCATGACAGCCTAAGTTTGATTCTACAGGATCTTCATAAAGCCAGATACACTAAGTGGTGCATATATTTGGAGTTTGCAGTGGTAAAAGGCCTTGGTGCAAATATTCATATTTTCTCCCTCTCTTTCTCTCTCTCCTTGCAAATAAATAAATATATATATCTGAAAGCTGATATACAATCTTATGCCTTGGCTAGCTAAATCAGTTGATCATGATACTCTTAAAAGCAGATATACAGATTGAGTATCTGCCAACAAAACTCTATTGATTTTTACTTTCTGATATAAAATAGGTTTAATGGAAGGAATTAAAGGACTGTGAGAGGGCAAAGATAATTATTCAATCATATTTCTTTATGAAACTATTGATGTATTCTAAAATTTACACAGCTGTACAGGAAGGAAAGCACCAGGATACGCGTGAATAATGCACTGTTTCAAACTGGTTGTTTCAAGAGGAACCATGAGAGCTGAAAAATATGCTATAGCCACTATAAAAACACATTACAGTTTCTGAGAGAAATATGTTGAGTATAGAGTTATCTTACAATACATTTCAATGTGATTAAGTCCCATATAACAATAAAAACAAATACTCTATATTGCCAAAATGTTTTCAAATTTTCAAAATTACAATAAACTTTTATTCATCTAGTTTTATCCATTTTAAGGATAGAAAAATAGCCTTGAATATTCTTTAATTAAAATTATTTTTTACTATTTCATCTGTGCTATAGTTTATCTTATTTCAGACACAATACTTAAATTTTATCTATGATATTTTCAAATGAAATCTTATTTAGTTTAACAGAAATTAGAAACTCTATAAACTTAATGCCTGAACACTGAGAAATATTAAGAACAGCCCATAATTCATATCCATTTGCAGAGGCTCATTTAACCTTTATGGAAATACCAGATTATTTTGGAGTCACACTCAAGGTTACATCCCATTTATGAAGCATATAATTTTGTATAACATAGTAATTACTTGAAACTAATACCTCACTTGGCAGAGAAATCAAGTGGCTTACTAAATGTATGAATGCATAACACAGTATTCAGAGGATATTAGGTTTACATTGAGTGCTAGTTGTTTTTTCTATACCTAATCTTCAAAGTTTGTGATTTTCAAGATAACACTTCTTAAAATCAGCTAAATAAATTCTATGTGAACTCTTTCATATAATAGATATGAGTGCCCAGAATGGTTGAAGGATCCGAGAGATCAGAATACTATACCAGATCATGGATTGTTGTCCCTTCTGGTAAAAGCTTCTTTTTATCAAATACATACTATAATACCATGGTAAATGTAGATAATTTAGGCTGTGTTTTGAAAAGACTGAGGTTTTATTTTATTCAACAGATGCTCTTTTGTATTACTGAGTAATAAGCTTGTTTGGTAACTTCATTCAGTGATGTAGTTTTCCAACTACCTATTTTGTAACCACTTACAAATTTATATTTTCAGTCCAAACCGCTCTGCTAAATGTGTTTTCACATATCTAACTTGCCTTGTAACATCTATGGACTATTTATTAAAAGTGATTGAGGGACTGATAATGTGGCTAAAGAAATGTATTTGAATATTATGAACTGGGTGTTATCAAATCTGCTAAGTCATAATTTGGTGGCTGAAACAACAAGCCAACATATGGTGGAAAAAATACTTTGGGAATCAGGTCTAAGCATATCTCTAGGATTGTGAGTACAGAAAAACTGTTCTACATTTCTACATCATTATAACTGCTGAAGCAATATCTCTTCTTCTCACTCCTAGGACTAATGGGACACTTTTTTGTGCAGAAGAAAGGAAGAAGATAACTGATTCACAGATGGCTTAATCTTATCATCACTTTGACTGGATTTTAGGTAACTTGATTTTTCTCTCTAACTGCTTTCAATATTTTTTCTTTGGTGTGTGTTTGGAAGTTTGATTATAATATGGCGAGGAGAGGTTCTTTCTGGGTTTTGTCTGGCTGGGGTTCTAAAGGCTTCCTGTATCTGTATTGGCACCTCTTTCCCAATTTGGGGGAAATTTTCCTCTATGATTTTGTTGAAGATGCCTACTATGCCTCTGGAGTGGAGTTCTTCTCCTTCTACTATGCCCTGAATTCTTATATTGGATCTTTTCATAGTGTCCCGAATATCTTGAAATTCCCACTCATACTTTTCTATAAGTTTGTCTTTCTCTTTGTTGGACTGCATTAGGTCTGCCACCTGGTCTTCTAGCTTAGATATTCTGCCCTCTCCCTCATCCATCCTACTGGTGAGATTTTCTACAGAGTTTTTTATTTCATTAACTGTGTTCTTCATTGCTAGTAATTCTGACTGGTTTTTCTTTATTATTTCTATTTCCCTATTTATGTCTTGTATTGCCTTCTTTATTTCATTAAATTGGTTTGACTGGATTTTAAATCACCTGGGAGGTTAGTTAAGGGAATTTTAGAGAGGGAAGATCTATCCTGAATATGAGTCACATTGGCCCTTCATCTTTGGTCTTGAATTAAATAAAAAGGGTAAAAGACAAATCCAATAAAATATCCCTTTCTCTTTTCTTCCTAGGCCACAGAGATTTAAGCAAGAAGAGTCACACTCTTGCTGTCAAGCTCCAAGCTGGTCCTCCTATGCCATTCCCACCATGATGGGCAACATTGCCTCCTACTATGGGCCCAAATAAAATCTTCTTTCCTTAAGATGCTTTATGGCAGTAATTTGGCCACAACATTGATGAAAAGTACCTAATGTAGATCAATTGATTGGTGCCAATCAGGGTTTATAATGGTAACTCAATATATCAGGGTCTCGAAGGATTAAAACATCATGAACACTTTTAAGTGCATATACACTTCTAAAAGAGCCAAGAAGTGTGCCGGAAGTTTTGTTTCATTTTTCATCGTATGAAATGTTATCATAGAATCCTTTAGTTAAGGGAGATGTATTTTAGTGCTGTAGAGTAATAGGGTTCTGAAGTATCATTGATATTGAAGGTTGTTGAATCTTTGTAGCATTGATCTTCAAACCTCTTGAAGATATAGCAATGCTTGTCTTTTCCTGTATGTGCTAGTGACTGGTAACAAATACTTGAAAGAGTCAACTTATAGAAGGAAAAGGTCTATTTGGGATCACATATTGTGAGGTTTGCGAGAAGCATCAATGGACTCATTGTTGCACATTGTTGAACATAGGCAGGGCCCTGGGTTAAAGCAAACCTAAGCTGTCTGACACAAAGGCCCCAGGCTACTGGTCATATGGCTAGGATGGACCAGCAGGGGAGCTCCTCCCACCATTCTCAGGGATTGCAGTGAGCCATGATCCTCCCACCATTCTTGGAGGTCACAGTGAGCCTGGATCCCCACCCCACCCCACCCTGGACAAACTCTCAAATTCTCAGACTTGAGATCAGCAGGAAGTAAGGCCATTCCCTGTCCAAGCAGGGGATACCTGGACATTCAGAGAAGACTTAGGTTTTGCCCATAACCCTGTGGCATTTAACCATTTGGCTAGAAAACTCCTTATATGATATCAGCCAGAACTTTTGTTGTACCTTCCCTTGCCTATGTGCTGGAAGGAATGTCCCCATATTGGGCATAGGCCAGCAACTTTTTAACCCACCAATCCCCTTAGGGTCTTCTGCCTGCATTTCAAATGCTTATAAATCCATTTCCCTAACAATAAAATGAGCTCTGTTCACCAAAACTGACTCCTGGGAGTGATTCTTTCTTCCTTCACACATGCCCAACTTTGGTCTCCATGGTTGCCTGGGACGCCTTTGGGGGAATCACAGCTGGGCCCTGAAGAACACAGGAACCCACAACACATCTGTGATAGGGCAGACCATCAAGCGTGTGGGAGGATGTCAGAGCAAAATCACCCTTGAGCCAGGCAGAGGATGAACAGGGAGCTTGAATAGGGGTAATTTCCCACTGAGTTCATGCCTCCAATGACCTAAGGACTTTTGCCAAGTTGTTGTCTTAAAGTGTCCACCAACTTCAAATGGCATCATTCTGATATCTGAGCTTCAACACATGGGCCTTTGGGGAACATTCACGGTCCAAACTCTATCCCAGTACATCCATTGTGTTTAGCATGATGTCATCCACATATTGAGACAGTATGGTAGTCTGTGGAATATCAAGGAAAACAAGATTCCTGAAAAATATATCTTCAAAAAAGCAAGACTTGATGGTCCTGTAGCCAGGGGGAGTATATATACACTCTTGTTCTTTCTACATAAAAGCAGTCTTCTTTTGATCCTTTTAAAAGGAATGGGAAATAACTGATTATACAGACATAAAAACACATTAGTGCCAAAGGGTGAGCACCATTTTATGGCTTCAATTGTTACCCCTAAAAAGCTATGTTGAGGTCCTAAACCCCAGTATGTCTAAGTGTTACTTTCTTTGGAAACAGTCTCTTTGTACATATAATCAAATTGGGATGAGGTCATTAGGATGGGCGCTAATCCAATATGAGTCAGGTCCCTATAAAAAGATACAGACACACTGGGAAAATGTCATGTGATGACAGAAACAGAAATGGGGTGATGCAGCTGGAAGCCAAGGAATGCCAAGAGCTAATGTCCACCTCCAGAAGCCAGGAAGAGGCATAAGATTCAATGCAGAGTCTTGAACACATTATTGTCTTGCCAGCACTTTTATTTTGACTCTTAGTTTCCAGAAATGTGAAGAAAAAAAAAAATCTTATGCTCTTCTTTAATCCCCCAATTTATGATAGTTTCTTATAGCTCCTCCCCCACAAAATATTCCATATCAGTCATAGTCAACAAAATTTGCATTATTGTTGGTTAAGAGTGAGGTAACTTATTGTTTTGTAGTTTAATCTATCTGATTTTCTTAGTGCACATTTGGGTCCACTGAGTGGCTATGATGGGGACAGTGACTTTGACTGTGGCAGTAATTGAGGACAGAGTATGGCTTTGCTTCTGATACTACTTGGTCTAGGACTGGCAAAAGCTATCAGTTAAAGACTATCACTTGGCTCCTCCTACTACAATGGTCCTTACTTGATTAACCAAAGAAATGATGTCACGGTGTTGCCAATTTAAAGAATATTATCAGTATGATGTATTCAGGTATCAGCAAATATGCCCAATTTGTCTGTAAGATACTTCCAGAACCAACATGTGGTAGGCTTAGGTCATTCATCACCATGCCACATGCTACTATAATTAGCAAAGGTACATGAAATTATTTTGGGTCCATGATACCAATATAATATCTGACTCCATACACTATTCTTGATGAAGGACTGAGTGGTTCCATTTTTCCTGGGGTGTAATTATGTTACTAAATATCTGCAGTTCTTTGAAGGAAGTTGTGGAAAAGTACCTTTGTCTGCACTGCATGCTATTAGCAGGCCATTCCCAAGATGACTTGGTCACTGGTCCTGAGAATAGTCTTGAAGCTACAAAGCATTTGAAAAATTGCTATTGTGCAATCTAGTTGATGGTGTACTTTTTCTGATAATTCAAATAGAATGGGTATCCTAAGGGAAAATGTTTATTAGCAGTCATTATATACTCCTGCTGGTCAAGGAACCTGCTCACCACACTAGTAATCAGTTTTGGCATAGTCTGGCTTTTGCCTTTTTTTAATTATATATTTTGTGTTCCTATTATTATTATTATTATTTTCTGATCTATTTCCTATTATACACACCATTATTCCTTTTAATTTGTACTTCAAATTCCTCTCTTGTTGAGGAAAAGTTTAATTGGTGTTGCCATGTATATCTTATTCAAGGAATCATGTCACATATAATTTTTAGTCTACTTATCTTCCATGTTTTCTAGTTCTTCTTTCATGCTGTATAACTACCCTTAGGGTGGTTTGTCTTTCTTGTCACAGGCATGCAGAAGCATATCCACATTCTACGTTAATCAAAAGACTAAGAAGAATCATGAGTTTAAGTCAACCTGGGTAACAGAGCCATATCTCAAAAATCAATTAATTAAAAGCTAAAAGAACTTGTTTGTTTTCCATATCCCCGTCCTCTCTGGCCTTGCAGTGTTCTCACCGGTGTCACTTCTTAATGCTCTTGTAAGAATAATTATTCATTCCATGACTGGATTTCCTTCTACTTCTCACTTGAGTTTTACAGCTCAACTTCCAATATTTTCCTTCACCAATCATGCTAATATCACTTCTCTTTCCTAATTTTTAAAACATTATTTTGGGATAAATGTCATCATTTTGATTTTGTGATAGAAATTGTAATATTTTTCTATCCTCAAGCAACATGTTTCTAACTGTTCTTTATCAAATGATGCTTGTTTGAATATATGAATTTTTTTTATAGATTCTCCTCTATACTATCCCTGACCATCTTCTCCTAGACTACCCTTGGCACATCTTTGCTTGTATTGACAGTACTCCTATGTATTTTGCTGTGTAGAAAATATACATGCATTTTAATTTTTTGGAAATGTAGTTTGTTCCTTTCCCCATTCCTTGTTGATTGCATTTTAAAAATTCTAGCTAGGAAGAATTCTAGGGAAGAATTTCCCATTCAGTCCTATTTTGAATGGGCGTCTCAAATTATATTTCTATCACTATTTCTGAATGCTGACATAAATACAATGCTATCCTCATTGATTTCATTAGGATGGGAATTAAGCTAAAAGTATAAATGAAATACTATGAAAAACTACACAAATGGTCTATTCACTATGTTACACAATTTGAGAACAGAAGAGCACCATGTACCTGTTAGCTTTTTAGAGCTATTATTTTTATAGCTTAAGAGATGGCTACTAAAGGGAATAATGGAGCTATGCATATATCTTAGAAAGTTAAGTTTTGAGTATATTTAATGAGAATGATGGAAATGATTAATTGCTTGTTTTGATTTACAAAGTATTCGAGCAGACCAAAATAGCCAGTTTTATTATTTTGATGGTTGTTTACACTGATGAAGCCTCTGTGTGGATTCCAGTTGTTGAACATATGTGCAAAGATGTTTATAAACAAAATGCTTTTCCTCATGACTATTATAAAATGTATCAGCATACAAAACATGGATCCAAAGTTTTTTCTTCAGGGTGGAAGGCTATCAACACCTGTTATTCTCAGTGTGTTTCTGAAAATATGTCCAATAATAGCATGAAGCATAGGAGAGGCCAAGCCATGAAATGTGCTGTCCCATGCAACTCATGACTTGTTTGTAAACCCTAGTCATCTGCTGCGTGACTGGGATACCAATCAGCCACAGAAACATTACTTTTTAATTATCAAGAGATCCAACTACTGGAGTTGGAAAAATATTTGGTAGATCCAAGTATAAGAATACTCAAAGTCCACAAGAAAGAGAAAGGGATTTTGTATTCCTATGATATCACTTTCCTTCTTTATTTTGTATTGTCTTGCACCTGCCTTAATCATATGATACTTCCAAATGGTGTTCATTTCAACTGAAATGAAATAACTGAAAGGACCAGGAAATTATATTTTGTTGTCCTCATCTTCTTTCTACTTAGTGAGAAATTGATGTCAAAACAGGACACTAAACAGACCTTTTGTCCAAACTGAGAGCAGATGTCAGACATTTTCCAAAAGCCCTATGTATTGGTCAGGGCTCTCTATAGGAACAGAACTGATAGAATAGATATATATTATAACAGGGACTTATTGAATTAGTTTACAGGATGTGGGCTGGTCAGTCCAACATCTGCTGTCTGCAGGCTGGAGAGTAGGAGAACTGGTAGTGGCTCCATCCACAGGGTTGGATGCTTTCGCAGTACCATCTGGCACTGAAGGTGTGGAGGGTTCTTGGAGAACCATTGCCTTCAGTCCACATTGGAAGTCTGATGAAACTGAGTTCCAATATCCACAATGGATAGTTGAGACAAGGTAGATGCACCAGCCCAGAGCATGGGTAGCCAGACAAAGGGCTCTGCTCTGAGGGAGCTTCTTCTCATGTAGTCATACACAGTTGACCACCAGCGGGGCTGCCCACTCTGGAGAAAAGATTTCCTTTCTCAGCTAACACTTCCTAGGAACACCTTCGCAGACCAACCTCATGGGCGTTTCTTACTTGATTCCTAATCTGGTGAAATTAGCAACAGAACTTTATAGTCACACTATGTCATTATTTTTCATTAATTAGTTTTACTTTTCCAAGAGAACATCTGCAAACTCAGTGAAATCCACATGAGACAAACAGTCAAATTGCACTAAATGACACGACAATATAGGAGAGTAGGAAATTTTCACTGAGAAAGCCCTGGAAATCATGAAAAAAAAAAAAAAAGCAACAATGAGAGTTTTATTTTTTTAAGTCTATGTTAATGAAGCTTCCCCCCCCCCCTTAGGAAAAGAAAGAGTATTTACTAGTCTTGTTTATGGGAGACATATGACTGATTTTTTTTTTTTTTTTTTTTGCTTAATATAATTCGTGTTATGTGACAATTGCAAATAGCACAGTTGCATTCTTTAGGCAGTTATTTTATTTCTACTGAGTTTTAAGGATTAAATATTCTGGGCATGATGGTGCACGTCTTTAACCCCAACACTCGGGCGACAGAGGTAGGAGGATCTCTATGTGCTGGAGGCTACCCTGAGACTACATAGTGAATTGCAGGTCAGCCTGGGCTACAGGGAGACCTCGCCTCAGGGAAAATAAAAAGATTAAATATGAAAAGATGATGCTTTCTCTTTATTAGCCATTGTATGACTTTACCTGTGGGAATGTGAACAAACCAATGAAATAAACCCACTCAAATGCAGCTTGCCAATCAATGAGCTGGAAGCAGTTGCTTAGAGGAACAGGGCCGAGGGGGAAGGAGGTGGCTTGCTGGAGCATGGGTGACTCAAAGTCAGCCACATCACTGAAAACCCCACAATAGGACTGGTGATGACTCACACAAGACACATCCCTGGAGCTTCCAAAGTGGAGGCAGCTCCAATGGAGTCTTCTCTCGCCAGCAACTGTTTCATAGCTCTGGAGGGGCTTTGGGAATCTCACAAATTTTATGAGCTTTCTAGTGCATGTTTCCTTAGCTTCCTGAGTCTAATGAAATTTATAACAGTGAAAAGATTCCCATTTAAAAAAATAATAATGAGTACCAAAATGACCAATCCTGGAGTTAGTGGAGCTATCCAGTACAGGACAAATAAGAGTCAGGAAAAGAACAATGTACTTTGATTTTGTGGCAGCACTGTTGGTCCATTTGTAAGTTCTTTAGAAACAGTAAGGCAGGGTAAATTGTCAAATTTTACATGCATCGCTTGGTGCTGGAGATCTAACGCATGAACTTGACACATGTTCAGCAGATATGGTACCATTGAGCCACAACCTCAGTGCTGAAATGCATTTTTTTTTCAGGGCTGGAGAGATGTCTCAGTGACTGAAGCCCTGGCCTGCAAAGACTAACAACAAAAGTTCACTTCCCCAGTACTCACATAAAACCTGATGCACAAACTGGCACATGCATCTGGAGTCTGTTTGCAGCGGCTCGAGGTCCTGGTGAGCCCGTTCTTTCTGTCTGCCTCTCTTCTATCTCTCTCTCTGCTTACAAATAAATTAATAAAAAATATTTTTAAAAATGTTTTTTTAAAGTATTTTTTCATTATCTCTATATAGGTTTATCATTCTTAACACATGTCTTTTTATCTACTAGCTACTCCTGAGCTCTGTATCGGTTGTAGGTCTTTTCAGAGAGCCAGCTTTTAAATACAATTAATAATTCCTTGATATTTCTGTTTGCTTGACTGTGAGTTTCTGCTTTTATTTTTATGGTGTCCTCATGGATTTGACATAAATTTGGCTTTTGTGGGGTAGGGTGGGGTGCTTTTACTATTCTTGAGCTGAATGTTGAATTTGTTTACATTGTTTCTTGATTATACTAAGAGTATTTAAGGATACTTTTTTTTTTGGCTGCATTTACTAACCAGTAGTGCAGTTACCACATCTAGTGTACAGCTGCAATTTCTATTTTTCAATGACACAAGTTACTTAAAGAAACACAATTAAAATGCTAAAATGATAGATATTTAGGTTGCTTGTTTTATCACTTAATTGTATTGTGCTGTGGATCAGGAATTTAATTTGCACAATTTTTACTTCTGGAAAATTTGAAAGATATATGCTCTGATTTAATATATAATAAATCCTGAGTGTTCCATGAAAACTGAAGAAATTTTGTAGATATCAAAGTAATATTACATTGAAGTTGAATCAATTTTATTTATAATTTGACTAATTTGCATGTGTCCTATACAATAGATATCCCAGACTCCAGTGAAAAAAACCTAGTTTCTATTTTTTATTTTTGGTTCCTTTTCTAACCTGATTGAGGTGAACAAAAAAAGAAATATTTATATACAAATACATCAATCAAATATGAATTTATTGAAGAAATGTATACATTTATAATACATTTTAAAACATTTATACATATATATGAAATTTGAACAATATCATATGCTCATCATGCTTTTCATTAATATAACTGGATAAAAACAAATGCCTGTTTGAATATTTACAAAACTATTATCCTGCGGCTGGAGAGATGGTTTAGTGGTTGAAGCTCTTGCCTGCAAAGCCTCAGAACCTGGGTTTGATTCTTCAGTACTCACGTAAAACCATAATCATTCTCTCTCTCCTTGTAATTAAATAAATATATTTTAAGACATATAATTCTGTCATGTTAATTCCTTTAATTAGCTATTTATTTGTTAGTACACAAAATAATGTGATTCATTATGACATTTTCCTTTATGTATATCACTGTTGTTTGCTTGTATTCATCACCTGCCTTCATCCTCCTTTTGCTTCCCACTGGTTCCATTCTTTCCCAAAACAGTTTTTCTCTGCCTTCATATCATATTCATGTTTTCTCTAGAATCCACATAGATTCTAGAGAATCCAGAATGTGTGTGTGTGTGTGTGTGTGTGCATGCACATGCATTATAGATAGGATTTTTTATTTATCCAGCCATCTGTTAATTGGCACCTAGGCTAATTTATATCTTGAATACCATGACTAATGTACAAGAACTTCTATGGTGTTCTCACTTTATATAACCCTTGTGTCTATGTTCAGGGATGATACAACTGGATCATATGGTTCTTCTGCTTTTAGTCTGAGAAATCTCCATTCTGATTTCTATAATGATTGTACCAGTATAGACTGCTACCACCAGTGAATAAGCATCATTTTTTTTTTCACAACTGTTATAGTTATTTGTGTTGCTAGGGTATCCCCCACCCATAAGCAGGTGATGGGAAAAAATAATTTTGGCTTATAATTTTGCAGGGAAATTTCATGGTGGCAGGGGAAAGCATGGCATGAGCAGAGGCTGGACATCACCTCTGCCACAGCAGGGAGAAAACAGCAGGAGGAGAGTGAGCCGAACTCTGGCAAGAGGCAGCAGGGCTGTCTGTAAAACCTTTAAACCTACCTGCAATAGCATGGTCCTTCAGGAAGGCTCTACCTCTCTAATTTGTACCAGCTGATGCCCAAGCATTCAAAGCACATGAGCTTATGGGGGCCATCTGACTCAAACCACCACCCGGCCCCCATAACCTCACACCCATCCATGATGTAAAATACAATACATTCAGTCCAACTGTGGAGATAGCTTTTATCGATCCCAACACTTCAAACTTCCCATAACTCAGTCTCTTTACTGTGAGCCTATGAACAAAACATATAATGACACAGAGTAAACATTCATATTGCAAAAGGTTGTGCATCCAGGGAAAGATTGAAAATGCTTAATCTAAAACAAACTGGGCAAACGTCAATCCTATAGCTCCAAGGCCAATGTCTGTAGCCATTGAAAGTTTCTGGGGTTCTAATACCACCCTTCCAGTACAGCTGGACTGCCCACAGCTCAGGGAAACTCTATCTCAGGCTGGCAGCTCTCCTTGACAACAATCCCACAGTCTGGGTACCTCAAAACATTCTGGTGCCTCCATTACAACTCATAGTTCATCCTCATGGCTGTATGGGGCCTCCTCCACAGTGGGATTCCTTATGTTGCCCAAACTACATTGAAAATCCAATGAGGCCCAGGTGGTCAAGCAAATTCGTTATTGCAGGGGTAATAAAGCTGATTCAGGACACTCTTTAAGCATTCAGGGGCCTTAATTTCAAAAGATCTGTCATTCTTTCTACTGTCACAGTGCAGAACAGTGGGCCCAGTGTCGATGGAGGTAAAAACAATTGCGGCTGAAGCAGTTGTAGTCTCCAGCTTGAACTTTCGTTTCCTTCTGTGCCATATTCTTCTAGTCACATCATCCCATTTCTTCTAAAGTCAACCCTGCTCACATTCTCAGGGCATGGGAAGAGAACATCCAGCTTCTCACTACTGCTCACTACTGCTTCCAGTCCAGTATGGACTAAGCTCCTTCCTCTCCTCTGAAACAAACCCTGCACAGTCCACAGTTTTTTCTGCATTTAAATCTTTCAACCCTCACAAGAACAGTCCACAAATTCTGCCTTCAGAACTTCAAGGGCAAGCTTAGACCAAGGTTTCACATCCTTCTACACTCCCCCATGTATGCTCTTTCAATCTGCTTGTAAATTTAGTTTCAAAGTAATTTATAGAGAAATTGTACATTTATGTTAATCAAGGAAAGTGAAAAAATGGGTTTATTTATTTTTTTCTTATCTTGATATTATCAAGGAATACTGGAATCAGATAATTTTGATGGTGTTATGCTCATTTTTATTTTATGGAATGGTGTGAGAAACACTGGTATTGTTCTTAAGAAGCCTTGAAGAATTCAGCAGTTAATCCATCCAGGCTTGTATGTTGAGAGGTGATCACTGGTTTAATCTTTTTGCTTATACATATTTGTTTAAGTGTTTATATCTTTTTAGTTGAATATTGTTAGGTCATGTGTGTCTGGAAATTTGTTTACTTCTATAATTTCTAGGTATTTGAAATGTAAGTTTTCAAAGTATTCTCCAACTATCATCTGTATTTTATTTATATGTGTTATGAAGTTCTCTTTTCTTCAAAATTTTATGAATTTGGCACTCTCTCTCCCTCTCTTTCTCTCTCTGTCTTTCTCTCTCTCCCTCTCATTTCTTTCTCTGTCTCTTTTTAGGTGCTTTGCCCTACATTTTAACTTCTCAAGAATTAACTATTGCATTGATTCTTTATATTGTGATTTTTTTCTCCATTCCATTAATTTCTATCCTGAACTAAATTATTTATTTTCAACATCTAGTTGTGGGATTCATCTTTCTAAAACTTCAAGTTACCTTATTAAGATGTTTATTTAAGATTTCTATGACTTTTTATTTTGTCACTCAAGAATAGATTACTCAATCCACATGTGTTTGTATACATATTTCTGTTTCTGTCTACTTGTTTATAGTTTTATTTTAATCTGATATAAAATAAATGCAGTGAACTTTTTTGAATTAACAAAATACTTCAAATTCTTATTCATTAAGAACTGACACATGACTCAGAATATGGTCCATTTTGGAGAAACTTGCATGGGCTGCTGACTAGAAGGTAGGTTCTGAAGCTATTAGAAGGAATATTCTGTGAATGTCTGTTGAATTCACTAGACATGACTTATGTCTGCAATTTCTTCATTGGTATTTTGTCTACATAATCTACCTATTTAGGAGAGTGGGGTGTTGATGATTTAAACTTAGAAAAATAAAATGAGATAAAATTATTATTACATCAGTTAAGATCTCTTTCTTTATCGGGGTGGGTATTGGTTCCCTTCCTGCCTGAATCGTGTAATGAATCTAATTCTGCTGATGAGAGAACCTGCTTGTGTCTGCAGTTCAAACCTGCCCCATTAGAGCAGAATGGTCAGTATGCAATGTCTCAGTGGAGACCAAATAAATGACCAGATTGAACATGACTGATGCTCTCATTGCTAGCCAGAACACCTTCTCTATGGAGATGGAAGTAGACACTGAGGAGACTCAAAACTCATCAAAGCAGAAAATAAGACATGGTCAAGAGTTCAACACTAAAACAGACTTGTAAAACAGCCTACAAAACTTAGGGAACATGCAGCAGAGGAAGTGGAAATTTTAGAGCCACATCAAGGGAAGGTGTACTGTGAGGCACTGGTGACTAGTGCATTCATGTCACCACAATGATTACTGATATCACTCCTGGAGAGGGAACCTCAGTGGAATAGTGGCAGGAGAGAGGGGATAAAAGAAGAGAACATGGGGCTGGAGAGATGGCTTAGCAGTTATGTGCTTGCCTGTGTAGCCTAAGGACCCCAGTTCAAGGCTCGATTCCCCAGGACCCACATTAGCCAGGTGCACAAGGGAGCACATGCATCTGGAGTTCATTTACAGTGGCTGGAGGCCGTGGTGCACCCATTCTCTTTCTTTCTCTCTCTCTCTCTCTCTTTCTCTCTCTGTTGCTCTCAAATAAATAAAAGTAAACAAAAAAATTTAAAAAGGAAGAGAACATGACCAGTTTATAGTATGTTAGTATATTACAGTTCCCAATTAAAAATATTTTTTAAAAAGATGCTTTGCATTCTTTAAAAAATAAAGATCGTTTTTTAGTCTTAAATTAGCTAACATTACGGATTGAAAACTCAAAATATTTTATTTTTCTGAATACTAATCTAAGTGGTTTTTTAAATTAATTTTTTAAAATATTTTATTTATTTAGTTAGTTATTTGAGAGAGGGAAAGAGGCTGAGTGAGAGAAAGACAGAGAGAATGGGCATGTCAGGGCTTCCAGCCACCGCAAATGAACTCCAGACACATGCGCCACCTGTGTATCTGGCTTATGTGGTTCCTGGGGAATCAAACTGAGGTCCTTTGGCTTTGCAGGCGAATGCTTTAACTGCTAAGCCATCTCTCCAGTACCCTAAGTGCTTTTTATTAATATTAAATGATAGAAACAATATTAGTACAAATTGAAGCAATTACAATCTTGTGCTGTGTCAAGCACTATGGTAAATTATTTTTCTGTTATCACACCAACACCTTCTATCAGCTTTCCTCTAGCAGTGGTTACTGTTAATCTCATTCAACAAGTGACAGTATGACAGCACAGGACAGTTCTGGAATTTTTCCCTGTCACGAAAAGCTTCTTGTCAGTATAGAGATCATATCGAGGAGCTCACATCAAGAGTGCAGTAGTCAGAGGATTTCAGACAGACAGCTTTCTCCTTTTGTTCAAACTTTGAAAAGTCAAGGCTTTTATTTCTTAAAAGGCGAGGGTTAAAATGAGGTCTATTTGGGGGAAGAAAACAAAAAGTGATGCAGAAGTTAGACTTATAGATCAAAATTCCCTGGACTTGTCAGAAATAAAGCTAACTATGAAAAAATAAAAAAAAAAAAACTAGAACTTTTTGAGTGTATTTATTCCACTTTTTCCTCTTTGAAGTTTTCTTAAAAGAATCTGCCTACTTCAGCTTATACAAAAATCAAGACATTTTTATTGAAATACTAAAAGGAAAGAGTTATAATGTCTCAATTCAAAACACATTTTGGAATCACATTTTAGAAAACACATTATCCATCTTACAATGGGAAATTAAATTGTAGAGTGGTTGTCATTTTTCTGACAGTTTAAACCCTGTTATAGATGGCATGCACTCACTAAATTTATATGAAAGTCACCCTTATCAATTTATTTGCAATTGGCAGCACCATACAAATTGAGTATTAGTTATTATACTTCTTAAATTTAAAAACACCACTGATGGTTAACATGGCCCTCTAGAAAAATAAGCTCTTCCCCAGCCCTCACCAGCAAGGACAGAGCATCTAAAAATATTCATACTATATTTAAAATGGCATTACAGCTGCCTTCCAGAACTCTACCAGTGCTTGCTTGATTCACTGCCCCACACTCTGTAACTTTAATTTTAAAATGTACTATTAACTTAATAACAGTTCTCAAAGAAAAAAGAAGCAGTCATTATATTCTGGCTTTCACATAAGAAATCAAAGCTGAGAAGACCTCCCTTATAAAATAAACTAACAAACAGCAGTGGCAAACCATAATGTTACTCTGAAAAACAATTAACACCACCACAAAAAAAAAACAAACAAACAAAAAAAAAAAACTTTACTGTGAAAAAACAAAAAGAAAGAAAAGAAAATGCCTGTCACTTTTCTTGAGCTCTTCAGGAAGTGGAGCTTACTGGGTAAACAAATCACTCAACATCTAAGGAGGGACTGATACCTCCATAGATAGGACTCTCTCACTTACTTGGGCAATTTTGATTGTTGAATTTGGTAATATGGGGGATTGAGTGATTCTAGATAGTGATTAAGGAGGATATATGGGTGAGGATATGGTTGGGGTATCAGCTATTTATAAACTATGGATGGTGATTACTAGTTGTTGCTGGTTGGCCATTGTTCATAAGTGTTTGTATTGTTACTGAAATTACTTGGGGAAGTTAATAAAGGATGATTATTTAAAGCACAAGACCAAATGCATCCATCCTGAAAGCACAAAGGAGTCACAAACACCCCAGACTCTCTTCTCTAGACCCCACAAATATTGACTGGGAAGACAGAGTGCCAGTCAAGAGTGTCAAGC
This sequence comes from Jaculus jaculus, assembly GCF_020740685.1. NCBI lineage: Eukaryota > Metazoa > Chordata > Mammalia > Rodentia > Dipodidae > Jaculus > Jaculus jaculus. Next base: position 96,765,289 of record NC_059103.1, on the reverse strand, counting down.
AAGACTCCTGGGAAATCTGAAAAAGTAAATAACAGCCACTCCAGGAAGGTGGCCAAGCTCTTCTTATGCCACCTTCTCTGTGAACCAAGCCTTCAGCCCCAAGCAGAAGACACAGTGAAGGCCACCTGCAGCCAGGGGAATGCTGTGAAAATTTCCTTCCACATCTGGGTAGGAGGAGAGGAAGGTGCTGGGCACAGATGTTAGAAATCTGCTCAAGAGAAGCAAATTCATTGCTGTGGCCCTGATTTCAAACCGCAGAGACAACGTGCTAACTTCAGGTAGAGATGATGTGGGGGCACAGAGAGGGGCCTTCACTCCACTCCACTCACTCCACTCCACTCCACTCCACTCCGCTCACCCACTCCACTCCACTCCACTTCACTTCACTTCTGCACAGCACATGATTAGCAATCACTGGGTAACAAGCGAGAGTATTCCAGCCCAAGACCACAGAGAGACTTTCATAGTTTAAACGGAAAATATCCTCCCTGGGACATCTGTAAACGGTTTTGTTTCTAGAGTGTTGTAATTCGAAGCTGGTGGAGTATTTAGGAAGTGGTTTTAGGGGCACCCCGTTGGGGGGAACTGTGGCACCTAAGTCACCTCTGGTTGCTTTTTTTTTCTCTCTCCAGACCGTGATGCGAACCTTTGCTCCTCCACGCTCTCCCACCCTGACGTTCTACCTCTCCACAGAGGCAAACTACACGGAAACCTCTAGAAATGTGAACCAAACACAACTTTTTCTCTTTATAAGTAAATTACTATGGTCATTTGTCATAGTAGCAGGAAACAACACATAGATTTTTTGCTGAGGCACAGACCAAATGGAAGGTGTGACACTGATGGTCAAACAACTTGACTAAATCATTCTCAAAAGTCAGCTCCTAGCCTACATAGAAGTTAATTTGAATATTTATATATAATTTTTACTTATTTAGAGAGAAAGAAAGAGAGCATGGGCGCGCCAGGGCCCCAGCCACTGCAAGCGAACTCCAGACATGTGGGGCCACCCTGTGTAAGTGGGTCCTGGGGAGTTGATCTGTCTCCTTAGGCTTCCCAGGCGAGAATGCTAAGCCATCTCCCCAGCCCTGAAGCCATTTGTAAACCAAGGATAACAACAGGAATAACCTTCCTTAAACTAACCTCAGTTTTCACTAGATTGACTCTACACTGATAATAAACATTTAACAAATAAAGAGGCAAACACATTTTGGGCATAAATATATTTCTTTTAATCTCTACTGTTCGACATAGAATAACCAAAATTTACCAAAAAAGAAAACATGGCATAGAGCAAGAAGCAAAGGAAACAAAATGTTTTTAAGAGATTAAGTATTTGAAGATCTAAATTCATAATCAACCACATGACAGAACTATCCAAAAGGGAATCATAAATTGATAGATGTTGAAGGCCCCAGTGGAAAAGACAGATGCTGAGCAAGAGCAGAGAGTAAGGCATGGAAGATGGCTCAGGGGATAAAAGTGCATGAAGTGTAACCACGAGGACCAGAGTTCAGTCTCCCACTCAGGGCATGACAACCCACCTGTAATCCCAGCACTTGGAAGTCAGAGGCAGGGCATCCCAGGGGCTAGCTAGATTCATCCAACTGACAAGCTCTATGTTCAAGTGAGAGATCATTCCACCATAACTGAGGTGGCTGTGATCAAAGAAGACAAAGGAGTTCAACCTTTGGTCTCCACACACAGGAACATGCACTCACATGTATACCATTACAGGCACACCTGTACATGTGAGCCCCCACATATGAAAATGCAGATATGCATGCATGCACACGACCCTCACATACACACAAGTGAGAGATGGAAAACTAAGTAGAAATCAGGTGGATTTTTAGCTACAGAAGTGAACGGGCAGTGATGAAGAATGACACTGACAAACGCAACAGTGTACTTGAGATGAGGATGAGCTTGAAGATAAGAACTAGAAATTACCCAAACTCGGATGCTGAGAGAAGAAAGAATGGTGGGTTTAGAGAAGCAGCTTCTATGAGCTCTAGGACACTTTTACATTACACAGCATATTGTAACTAGAATCTCAGCGGGACACCATCCATGACAGTATTGCAAAACAAGTCACACTTACTATTCAAATTGATAAAATTCATTAACAATACCAAGCACAGATTAAAGAATGTCAAAGAGGATCTTGCATTATAAAACAAAAAAGCATATGAAAGCTATGCATTTCCACACATATATACCAAACTTTAAAGCCAAAGACAAAAGCTTAAAGGCAGCCAGAGATAATGTATCACATAGAAAGCTAAATACAAAAATTCCCAGACATTTGGTCATAACTTATGCTGGCCAGAAGACAACTGAATAAAATTAATAGAAAAATAGACAGGAAACAATACTATCCTATCAACTCATAATTCTATGCCCAAGGAATTTTTTAAAATAAAAGCTAAAGGAAACTAAAATATACTTGCAACCCAAGGCCTTAGGATAGCAGAAAAATGTTTGTAAGAACCATAGGAGACTAAATAGTATTCACTGGAAAACACATATGATACCAGATCCAAATGCAAACTATAAAAATAAATGTACAATACTGGAAATGGTATAAAACTATAAATACTTCTCATATTTTAATTTTTCTAAAATTGTTTAAAGCAAAAAGGGGCAGTTACACACTTATGGCATATATATATGTTTTAATGGTGACTATATTATATAATTATAAATATTGTAAATCCCAGAGATAATTGAAAAGCTAAAATTTAAAATACATACATATATGTATATATATAATTTATAAATGGTAGCATCAAGTAAAATATATGACAATTAGTTTTAACAATATAAAATAAAATAATGACACAGTAAAAATAATAAAATAGATTCTGATAAATGTGACTGGCTTAAGTATACAATTTCTTGTCTAGTAATGATGCTTAGCAGTGTAATTATTGCTTAGTGTGTGTGAGGCACTGGACTCAATTTTCAATGCCACTAAAATGATTAAAAGGAGGGAAAAAAAAACAATGAAGAAGATGAAGATGAAGGAGAAGGAGGATAAAAAGGAGAAGGAGAAAGAGAAGAGAAAGAAAAGGAAAAATAAAAAAAGGAGAAGAAGAGATTGATAATAAAAAAAACTATTTGAAATGCTTAATATATTTTAACATTTATGTTTGTTTATATTATCCTGGATATAAATTTTCAATCTCTGGGTCAAGATCAGGTAATTAATAGGCAATTCACACCAACCACATTATTTTGCCTCTCTCCCCTTATCTGCTGCATGATAATCAGAGACAACTCGATCATGAATGTGTATGAACATGTTTTTTATGGAAAGAGAAAACAGAGGTAGGGATTCTGAGTTTTCTTAACACCACCTCTTCAGAGGGAGGATTATTTGCATTTTAATTACTTAAAAATCTTTTAGGATGTAATACTAACCTGATTTCTTCAAGTTTCATTGCCCTTTGAAAAATAAATTATTGTGTCTTTTGAATGGGAATAGTCTTTACTCTCTCATTTCAAGTTTTATTCTTTAATCTAGTTTCAGTAAAATTTGCTCAGAAAGTCAGAATCATGCAGACACATGAAAATCCACCTCCTGCCACCATAATTACACACAGCAACATGGAAGATCACCCAACACATTGAGCTGAGTGGGATGTCTGGACTCACTGAAAGCAGGACAGGACACAGGTAATGGGGCAGGAAATGGCTTGTACTCTCTTTTTTTTGGAGGGTAACTTCGATATTGTGATTGTAGGTGGGTTCCACAAGGGTATGTAATTGTCAAAATCCATAAAATTGCATACTAAATTGGGCAAACTTCACTGTACCTAAATAAGAAAAGAATGTCTAAGAAAAGTTTTGCACTTTTCCTTAGAACAATTTAACTTTAAACATGGAAAATATATCTTAGTTATAGGGTAGAATAAATGAATTTTTAGCTATCTTTTAAGACGTTTGTCAAAATTTACATTGTTACTTATCTTTGAAATTTAAAATGCTTTTGAATAAATAGAAGACTTTAGAGATCAATGGTTGCTGATGAAATTAAAGGGATTACAAAGAAAGGTCAACTCTATAAATACTAGTTTCATCAAGACAAGGATGTGGGAGATGATAACTCCAAATGATCAAATTTCAAGCACCAAACATCTAGCTCAAGGAGCTTATGGATATTTTTTAAATGATATTTTACTTTTTCACCAATTTTACTAAGAAAAGATAGACCAGGCAATAAGAAAATAGTAGACTGACCCAAATTATATAATAAATGGCTCAAGAGTAAAAGGTAAGTATCATTGCAACCATAGTTAGTACTGGAATGTTTGTGACTGTTGGTCAAAGTCACTTAGAACAGGATTAGTGATTATAGTTGCAAAAGTTTTAAGCTCCAAAATAGATTATATAAAAGAGAAAATTGGAAGTGGTAATGGGTAGAGGCAAGCTAATTTCTGTAAGAAAATAACCCATGCTTATTTTACACACATTTTTATCCCACTACAGCCTTTATGGTTAAGGGCATGCACTCAAAGTAGACAAGTTTTGCAGGTAAGAACTTGTTTTTCCATTTATAAGCTACATTTCTTAGAGAATTTATTATCCTAACTTGTTTCCTAGCCACCCAAATTCGAATTAAAGTGTTATTCATCAATATGCTTATATACATTAGGAAAATCTGTGCGGTGAATAGCTCAAAGTTATCATTATGAGGCTTCTCTACTTCCTCCCACATGACTTGTTTCTAGATCTTACCTTACCAAAGGACAGGGTATTTATTTCCAAAGTAGCAAGCAGCTGAAATGTCATTTCTTAAAGCCATAGTTCTAATATTAAAATAAGCATAGTTGAAATTTTGGTAGAAATTTTAAGAATAAATTGTCAACTTCTTTAATTTAACAATTGGTCTTAATTTTTATTTGTTCTTTGACAATTTCATACCTACATGTTGCAATATGATCAGATACACCCATTATTATCTTCTTGTCCTTCCCACTCCTGCTAAACCCTTTTTTCTTTCCCCCACATACTGGTGGACACATCATTGAAGAGGATGAGTCCTTGCTCTTCTAACATTCACTGAATAACAGTCTCTCGGGGAGGTTGGGTTCTCAAAAAATGTCTCCCCTCTCAATGTTGGAATAGTAAGTGACCCTATCTTGTGCAAGTCTTCTGTAGATATAACCACAGCTGCCATGGACTCATGTATACAATTGCTATTCATATGCAGGTGAAAGAATTCCACAGACTTTTCCCAACCTGACAGATTTTACACACTCTTTCTGCACTCACTTCCACAATGTTTCCTGAGTTTTGGGGGGGAGGATGATATAGATGTTTCAAATATGGCTGGACTCTCAGCAGTCACTTACTTTTACAACCTGACCAGTGACAAAATGCTGCATTAACTAGAGCAGACTGCAAAGAGTAAGTTTTTTCTGCACTAATCTGAGAGCTTAACTGATCTATTAGTAAAACATAATATTCATAAGGCAGTTTAAAATCACATATGTTTAGGAAAACAACAGTAATAGTTCTCAACACCCCCCCCCTCCACACACAAAGCCTATGGTTTCCCTAGCCCTGGGCCTTTGATCTAATTAATGATATCAGGCACAAACTCCCTCTTGTAGAGTGGGTATCAAATGCAATTTAAAAAAATTACTTGGTACCCCCACAGAACTCATGCCACTATTGCACCAGTGGGTACCTCTTGCCTAGGTATTTTGATGTGTCTTGTGTAATCCAGATATAACTAAGGTTGCAGATGTATGTTACCATACCTAGCTGTTTATGTCAATGCTACAGAATTTAATTCAGATGTTTTCATGCACTTTCAGACACTCATGCTTGCACAACAAGCACGCTTTAATTGCTAAGCCATCTCTCCAGCCCCTATTGTTAGTTGTTAAGCAAACTCTATACTGATTTCTTTTTTAAAAATATTTTATTGTTGGGCTGGAGAGATGACTTAGCGGTTAAGCGCTTGCCTGTGAAGCCTAAGGACCCCGGTTCGAGGCTCGGTTCCCCAGGTCCCACGTTAGCTAGATGCACAAGGGGGAGCATGCATCTGGAGTTTGTTGGCAGAGGCTGGAAGCACTGGCATGCCCATTCTCTCTCTCTCCCTCTATCTGTCTTTCTCTCTGTGTTTGTCGCTATTAAATAAAAAAAAATTATTTTTATTTATTTATTTGAGAGGCAAACAGGGAGAGAGAAAGAAAGAGAGAGAATGGGTGCACTAGGGCCTCCAACCACTGCAAACAAACACCAGACGTTTGCTCCCTCTTGTGCATCTGGCTCATGTGAGTCCTGGAGAATTGAACCTGGGTCCTTTGGCTTTGCAGGGCAAATGTCTTAATCACTAAGCCATCCCTCCAGCCCTCTATACTAATTTCTATAGAGGTGATACCAGTTAACAATCCCATTAATAGTAAATCATGGTACCTCTCTCCTCACAAACTTATTATATTTATTTTTTTTTTTAACAGAAAACCTTTCTTACTGGGATAAGATGACACCTCAAAGTAGTTTAATTTGTCGTTTCCTGATGGCTAAGACACCTTTTTAAAGATTGTTATTATCAGTTTGTATTCGTTCTCTTGTTCTCTTGAGAACTCTTTGTTCAGCTCCACAGCTTACTTTGTGATTGGGTTGTCTTTTGAGTTCTTATATAGTCTAGAGATTTACTATCTGTCAGATGCAGAGTGGTCAAAGATATTTTTTCCCACTTGGTATGTTGCTTCTTTGTTCAGTTAATGGTATCCTTTGCTGTACAGAGCATTTAATTTCCATGCGGTACCACTTGTTTATTGTTGGCCTTATTTCTTGGGTGATTGGAGTCCTATTCAGAAAGTCTTTACTTGTACATATTTCTTATTTTCCTCTGACTGTTTCAGACATTCAGGTTCTTGATTGATTTGGAGTAGATTTTTGTGCACAGGGAGAGATAAGGATCTATTTCATCTTTCTATAAATGGAAACCCAACTTTCTGAACACCTATTGATGAAGGTGATATCTTTTTTCCCTTCAGTATTTTTGATATGTTTGTCCAAAATAAGCTGCTATAGTTAAATTCACTTATGTCTTTTTCCTTTAATCTACATTTTTGATTTTGTGACAGTACCATGATGATTTTATTATTACCAGGTTTTAGTAAAACTTGAAATCTGGTAAGGTGATACCTTCAGGGAAGTCAGAGTCTAACTTCAGCAATATTCTTTTTCTTCAGCATTGCTTTACCTACTTGGGATATTTGGAAATTAGTTTTTAATGTATTGGTTGCTTACACTCCGGTTATTTATTTTTTTGCTTTGTGATATCAAATATAATATATATTTTTGACATCCTAATGTCCCCTATAGCATTAAGTTGTAGGCAAATTAAAAATTCATTTAAAATTTATTTACAGAGTTCAGAAAGGAACTTATCTACTTTAGAAATTTTCAGTATTTCCATTGCATTGTTATTGATAAGGAAATTTTATTTTGTAAATTTATAGTTCTGTGCCTTGGTTTTAAAAGAAAAAGCATTCCCAGCCAAAAGAGAAATTTCTGGCAATTAGTTTCTGAGGCTTCTTTACTTCTTTGTCTTATGGTGTTCATCCAAGATTTCAAAGATTTCATCCAAGATGCCAAAGGAATATGAATTTTCTAGAATAAAAATGATATAGTATTCCCCAAGTTTCAGTGTGATAGGCAAAGTTTGTTAGCCTTTTCTGTACAAATATTAATGTCCACCTCCATACAGTTCTGTGATCCATTACCAGTTGCAAGAGGCCAGTATTAAAAACTTAACTGTGAAACGTGATAAAAAGCTGAAGACACTTTAAAATAATTTTCTTTTTTTTTTTTTTTTAATGGTACTATGGATTGAACCCAGAGTTTATGCATGGCAGACAAGGGCTCTAACACTAAACTGTATCTTCAGTCCTAAAGTGCCTCTAAATCTTGGTCTGTAGCCTAACATCCTCAGAGAGAATACCAACTTGCTAATTACTCTGCTTTAGAAATTGTTCAGTTCTTAATAGGTACAATGAGCTACAAAATATATGGAAAAGTCATTCTTCCAAACTACTCCACGTTAAAAAGAAAAGTAATCCAGGGAATTCATACTAAAAGGAATTTTTATCTCCATTTCTTTCTTTCTGATTTTTAATTATTATTAACAAATTTGTAGTGGTCAAAAGGATTTTATAAAATACAGTGACTATGTTGTAGTTACTTCATATCAAATGTTCCAAAACACAACCTATAATGTCTTTTAATGAGTCATAATGGAAAAAATATTGCTTAGAAATAAAGACTTAAAGTTGGTTGTAATAGTACATACCTGTAATCCTGTCATCCTCAATGCAGGGGAAGAGGATTTCCATGAGTTTCAGATCAGTCTAGTCCACAGAGTGTTCTAGGCCAATCAGGGCTACATAGGGTGACCCTGTCTCAAAAGACCCAAAAAGAAGAAGTAGAAGGAGGAGGAGGAGAAAGAAACAAGGGAGGAAAGAAAAAAAGGAGGTAGGGTGGGAGTAGGGTGGGAGGGAAAGAGGGAAGGAGGGAAGGAGGGAAGGAGGGAAGGAGGGAAGGAAGGAAGGAAGGAAGGAAGGAAGGAAGGAAGGAAGGAAGGAAGGAAGGAAGGAAGGAAGGAAGGAAGGAAGGAAGGAAGGAAGGAAGACAAAAAGATAAACCTCAGGAGACATCTAGAGAACACAGCTATCTCACAAACTTAGTCTATCTGAGGTTCTCAGTAACTCATAACAATTGCACCAGTGTCCTAATTGAGAGAATGGGAGCAAGCATGAGCCCTGAGGCAGCTTCTCAATGGTACAGCCCTGGTTTCTTTATTCTTTACATTCACTAATGTCCTTAATGTCCTCCAGTATGTTTAACATTGTTATGTAAAAGTTTTCCACAGACAGTACTCAGCCACATTAAAATCCTTTCATAGTCATTGCAAAGTGGCTTGTTGGACTCAAAATGAGAAGCATGTATATGGGAACCTTCTATTCTGAATTTCTAAATTTAAATCATGACACATCTCAGATGTCTATTTTCCTAATCTGTAACATGGGTATTTCATCTTATAGGTTTCCCATGATGAGCACATTAGACCATGTGTCCTTTCTGGGTACTGCCAGGTGACTTATGTGGCCTTCTAGCCTCAGTCCTTGTTGATGTGACAGCCTCAAGGTTGATGTACAACAAGCTGCTGAGTGACTGATATGAAAAGATGAATCCAGGATGTGAGTATGACTTGCACTTAAAATCTTTAAAAGTGCTATATTCAGCCAAGCCTAAGACAACCGTACACTGTTACTTTTTCACTATGATGAACTTGATTTTCTATAATATCATATATGAAAGGATTATTTTAAAAACTGGGAAATATGTTCATGTAACTTGTAGACATTTCTCTGAAAAGAAAAATATGAGTGTCAATGTTTCTCATTTGAGTGATGATCTGGCCACTTGAGGATAGAGAAATATTTTCTCTCATGCATTCTTATGAAACTGAATGTGCTCTAATGACTCTGCTTTCCTCACAAGAATACAAGGTTGGCCTGATTCCAAATTCCAAAATGTTTTCAAAGGTTAGAAATACATTCTGTTAATGACAGCTTCTTTGTTCTCAAAGATACTTCTAAGTTAAGGGTACCTAGAGAAATCATCTGCTGAACACAAAAAATATTAAGAAGGAATTATAAATCAGACATTCGTGATTCTTCTACATAGAGTAAGACTAAAGAAGTCTTGGATCTTCTAATTAATGATGCTCACTGAGAGTGGAGATGTCATATTTTGCAAATTACAAAATGATTCTGCCTTGTTATTTTTCAATATCTCTAAAGAATCTTATATAGCAAAAATTTTCCGCAATAAACATCAACATTTGTTTCCTGTTGGAAAAATTTAGAAATACCTTAATATTTTTCTTAAATGTAATGTCTTTTATTCCCCATACTTCACCTTTCCTTTATTCAATAACATTGGTATCATTTGTAGGCTTAAATCATCCTTAAACTATCTAGATTTTTACATGATCTTGTGTCTTTGTTTTGTTTTGGCTTTAAGGGATTCATTTCTATTTGTAAATACCTTACTATTATTTGATTTTTACTTGCATCTACTAATTGAAACTAAGCTTTACATTGACAAATACTTTTTCAGGAGGCTAGTGGTGTATCCAAATAAAGTAATACAAATACACAATCAAAAAGGTAGATTTATTATTGTAGTAAGTACATATAAGGGATTATGTGCTTGTCAGCATATACATTGTGTTCTATCATATTATGGAATCTTAAACATGAACTGTGATATAGAAACAGTCTTTGGTGGCCTAAATGTAAATGTATGTCCCTCCATAGCCTGAGGCACTGTTTGATTAAGATTACTCTCTCCTCTTAAGTCTCCAGCAGAGAGAGCCCTGCTTGAGGAGGTGTGTCACTGGGGATGGATCTTGAGTTCAATCCTATTATGTGTGTCCTGAGCCCTCTTGTGCTTGCTTGTGTTGGCTTTCTCTCTCTCTGCTCCAGATATGTGATAAAGTAAGATAGCCTCTTCCATCATGGTGAAACATCTTCTGGAATCTGTAAGCCTAAAATAAACTACTTCTTGTCATAAGCTTCTTCTGGTCCTCTGTTTTTCCCAGCAATGGGAAAGTAAGTGAACAGAACATTGTTACCAGGAGAGGGGTCATTGCTGAGAATGAAAATGATCATGGGGGTTTTGGTCTTTTGCAAGAGGGATGTGGAATGACTTGGTACTTTGAACTGGACAAGATTTGCAGTACTGTAAATATAGTTAGATGGGATATTCTGTTGAGAGTTTGAAAATGCATAATGCAGAGCAAATTGTGGTCTATAAAGGCTTGCCATATGCAATTGCCAAAGGGAAGAAAAGATCTATATTGTAACAGAGATACTAGAAGAAAAGTTAGCTACATTCCAACCATATATTCAGAATTGGTGCAAGGTTAAATTTAAAAGTGATGGACTAGTGTGATTTTAGGAAGGTAGGGAACAAAAATATATGAAAGGTACACAGTTAATCACAGAAAAATTAAAACAAGTTTGAAGTTGTAGACATTGAGGCTGGCTTCAGTCTACTAAATCTGTGATTGTTCAGATTACCACCATTAAAGGTGGGTCAACCAGTTTGCATTAGGAGAAATAAAAAGATAGGCCATGAGAGTGAAAACCCTCCATGAAAGGCTTAAGCTACTAGGAATGCAAACTTCTGTGCAAGGAGGAGTCTTAAGGGGAAGACTTCCAAAGGAATGCCCTGCTTGCCAAGGACAAGCTTTGTTCCTCCCTGAATTTACAGATTTGGATATGCCACCCAACCACCTGGTTTTGGAAGTACGAAGAATGCAGGAAAGACAGTCACAAAGTGCGCATGGCTTCAGGAGCTGCTAAGATGCAGCAATGTGAAGTGGGGTTGTAAATCCTGTATAGAGCACCAGTTAAGATCATTGCATGGAGCTGTGAACATGATCCAGTTGCGGGTGTCACTGAGATGTCACAATGCGAAGCAGGGTTGAAATCCCAGTAAGCAACCCAGTAAGACCATTGTATGGAGCTATGGAGATGAACTGTGGTTTGCAGTGTACATACAGCTGATCATGTTTTGGATGTACCATTAATGGTTGCCATGGAGAGTTGCCAATTTAGGATGGAGTTTTCTTCTAAACCGTGAGAAGCTTAGCGTCTTGAGATTGGAAACCCAGACATTTAGTCATTGATTATGGATGTAAAAATTGGAACTGCGAATGCTTCGTGTTTGCCTGCTGGTTATTGATTTTGTATTTTTCCAGTCTCTCCTTGTTATGCCTTATTTTTTGCAATGGCAATATTTACTCTATGACATTATATCTTGAAAACATACAAGTTGTTGTTTTGTTTTATGAGGTAGGATCTCACTCTAGCTCAGGCTGACCTGGAATTTACTAGGTAGTCACAAGGTGGCCTTGAACTCACTGGATACTCCTACCTCTGCCTCACAAATGCTGGGATTATAGGCATGTGCCACCACACCTGGCTTTGTAACTTGTGTTTTGATTTTACAAGGGTCACAGTTAAGAAACATTTGAATCTCTGGTGAGAGTTTGCACATTTTAACAGTGTTAAAGTTACTAAAGACTATGAGGACATTTGATGTTGTACTACATATTGAATTGTGAGATTATCATGTATCTATGGGGGAAGGGTCCAAATGTGGTAGTATGAATGTAAATGTGCACCTCCCATATACTGAGGTACTTTAAAATTTTATGTATTTATTTATTTATTTGAGAGAGTGAGAGAGAAAGAGGCAAAGAGAGAGAGAGAGAGAGAAAGAGAGAGAGAGAGAGAGAGAGAGAGAGAGAGAGAGAGAGAGAGAGAGAGAGGGAGAGAATGGGTACACCAGGGCCTCTAGCCTCTACAAAGGAACTCCAGACTCATGTACCACCGTACCACTCTGTGCATCTGACTTACATGGGTCCTGGGGAATTGAACAAAGGTCTTTTGTCTTTGCAAACAACTGCATTAACCACTAAGCCATCTTTCCAGCCCTTATTTATTTTTGATTAAGATTAAGGTTTCTACTTAAAAGTCTCCAGCCAGCAAGAGTCCTGCTGGAAGAGATGTGTCACTGGGTGTGGATCTTGAATCTAGTTCTACTTGGTGTGTCCTGAGTCAGCATGTGCTTGTTAGTGTTGGCTCTTTTCCTCTTTTTGCTGGGGATGTACAATGAACTGAGCCAGTTTCTTCTGCAATGATGCAACTCCTGGACTCCATAAGCCTGCAATAAACCCTTTCTCCCATAAACTGCTTCTAGTATGGTATTTTTCTTGACAATGAGAAGATAATTGCAACACACACTATCCTTTACTCTACCTTTAATATTCACACATTCTCAGTGCTGATTTTTCATTATTTTCTATGGTACACAAATACTAAACTTTCCTTTTTTGGGCAAATACAAAGATGATGATATTTAGCATGTTTATCATAATATTTTACACTGACATATTTTCTTATTAAGTTCTAATTTTAAATACATTATATATGGTACATAGACATTTTAAATGTAATAAAAAGTAAATTTTTGTCAGCCTTATTTTCTCATTGAATACAAGAAGTAAAATGGACTTTACATATTTATAGATATAGTCAATAATTTTATGTGATTTTAATTTTTATTACTAATTATATGTTATTTATAGAAACATTTGAAAAGTCCTATTTCTTCTGTTAAAATATTTTTTTTGGTTTTATCCATTTCTTGCTACTTTCATTTATATGTATGACATATTTTGATAATATTTACTACCCTCATTATATTTTCTTATTTCCCTCTCATTCCCACTAAACACTATCTTCTTATCAACTAGTCCTCCTCCTATTTTGATATTTTTGACTCACTGAATTTAATTAAGTTTGCTTGCATGAACATGGGTGAAATATTATTTACCAAAGCATAGGCAATTTCACCAATGGCTACACGACTGAAGAAAATGTATCTTGCCGGGCGTGGTGGCTCACGCCTTTAATCCCAGCACTCGGGAGGCAGAGGTGGGAGGATTGCTGTGAGTTCGAGGCGACCCTGAGACTCCATAGTGAATTCCAGGTCAGCCTGGGCTAGAGTGAGACCCTACCTCAAAAAACCAAAAAAAAAAAAAAAAAAGAAAGAAAGAAAATGTATCTTACTCCCCCAGCAACAACTCACTGCCATAGGTCCTCAAGAAGGGACAAAGCTTCTAAAGGCCCTTCCTCATCTATGGCAATGTTAGAGGCCAAATCTTGTTTATGTCTTATGGAGGTAACAACAGTTGTGAGTTCATGAGGGCAATGATCATGTCATATCTAGAATACAGTGATACATGAAATGTCTCCCCAATATTCAGTCTTATATTTTCTACTGTGACATTCTCTGACAATGGAGGGTGTAATGTAGATGGTCCATTTAGGGCTGAACACTCAACAAACACATTTTTAGCACTTAGATACTTATGACTCTCTATAGCAACCATCCATTGCAAAAAAAAAAAAAATTGAAAAACAAAAAATCTCCTTTGAATAGCGCTGAGAGCAACAGTAAACTATGGCCAAAAACATAAATCTTTCAAAAATAGCTTGAGGGACAGAACATGTCCACTTAACAACGAACCCACCTAGGGTACAGGACCTTCACAGTAGTAAATTTTTCACTAGCTTTATAGCATCAGACATGATTTCATCCTATGGACAAGGCATCAAATGCAATCAGAAAGCAGTTGATAGCCTCCATAACAGTTATGTCACTGTTACACCAGTGGGCATACCTTGCCTAGGAGGTCAATTGTATAGCACATAGGCTCCACAGCTATGTAAGCCTGTTGATATTTTTTTCACCTCAGCAGCCTTCATTACCAAAGCATAGGCAATTTACCAGCGACAACAACTAACTACAAATAGGTCCTCAGGAAGGGGTGAAACTTCAAGAGAGAATCATTGTTATCATTTAAATGCTGAATAAATTTCCCATTGTATAAATGTGCCATATTTATGTATATATTTATTAATTTATTTACTAGTTGATGAACATCTTGGGTGATTCTATTTCCTAGAAGTTGTGATAGAGCAGCAATGAACATGGATGTGAAAGTATCCTGTGGTAAGGTGTAGGATCCTCTGAGTATACACCAAGCAGTAGTGTAGCTGGATGATATGGTTATTCTATTTTCAGCTTTTTGAGGCAGTTCTAGTCTCATTTCCATAGTGAATGCACAGTTTTACATTCCCACCAACAATGAGTGAAGGTCCCCTCTTGTTATTTGTTTTCTTTGTGAAGACCAAATATATTAAATGAGACAGATTCCCAAAGTAGTTTAAATTTTTATTTCCCTGATGGCTAAGAATGTTTACCACTTTCAAAATATTTATTGGCCTTTTTATTTCTACTTTAAAAAAGATTTATTTATATTTATTTATTTATGAAAGACAGAGAAAAAGAGAGAGGGGGAGAGAATGGGCATGCTAGGGCCTCTAGCCACTGTAAACAACCTCCAAGTTCATGGGCCACCATGTGCATATGGCTTATGTGGGACCTAGAGAATTGAACTTGGGTCCTTAGGCTTTGCAGGCAAGTGCCCTAAGCACTAAGAAATCTCTTCAGCCATTATTTCTACTTTTGAGAGCTCTCATTGCATTTAAGTTCTATATCCCATTTTACTATATATTTTATTTCATGATATTTAATGTTTCAAAATTTAGACATAACTATTCTGTCAGATACATAGCCATAGGCTGTCCTTTATTCAGTTAATAGTTTCCTTTACTATACAGAAGGATTATTTTTTTTTTTATTCCATGGGGTCACACTTTTTAATTGTTGGCCTTATTTATTCAGCTACCAGAGTCCTATTCAGAAATTTCTCATTTGTGCTTATATTTGGAAGTGTCTTATTCTTACTTTTACCTCTATCAGTTGCAAAGTTTTATGTCTTATGCAAGGTCTTTGGTTAATTTCAACTTGATTTTGTACATTGTGAATATTAGGAGTTTATTTTCATCCTTCTATACATAGATTTCCAGTTTTTCCAGTACCATTTGTTAAACAGCGTATCTTTTATGTAATGAGTATTTTTGCCATTTTTATAAGAAATCAGGTGGCGTTAGCAGCATGTCCTTAGACCTGAATCTTTGGTTCTGCTGATTTACATGTCTGATTTTGTGGTAGCACCATAATATTTTTGTTTCTATGCTTCAGTAGTATATCTTAATAACAGGTATACTTCCATTATTATTATTATTATTGTTGTTGTTGTTATTATTATTGTTGTTAATTTATCCAGAATTGATTTAGCTATCCAAAGACTTTTGTGCTTCCAAATAAATTTTATGACTTTTTCTTTATATTTTTGAGAATGGTGCTGCAACTTTGATAGGGATTCCACTGAACCTGTAAACTGCTTTTAGGGAGACAGCTATTTTAAACATATTGCTTCATTCAATACATGATCATGAAAGGTAGACAAAAGAAAATATTTATTCTATTTTACACAAAATACTCAAAATAGATATTTTTATTTATTTAGCAGAGAGAAAGAAGGAGAGAGAGAGAGAATTGGAGTGCAAGGGCCTCCAGCTCCTGCAAAAGAACTCCAGATGCATGTGCCACCTTGTGCATCTGGCTTATGTGGGTCCTGGGGAAGTGAACCTTGGTCATTTGGCTTTACAGGCAAGCACCTTAACTGCTAAGCCATCCCTCCAGCCTTCCCTCAAAATAGATATTTTATGAATATCCTATAAGTGATTCTCTAATTTGATTTTTTAAAATAAATAATTCTGTTTTCTTATAGAAAATGACTTTTTAATAATTTCCCCTACTTCCTACGATATAAAAATATGTAAATATATGTCTTGGATATTAGAATCTATACATAAGGTATACTCAAATCACATTGCAAATTTTCTATTATATGAGAATTATTTGTTAAAAATTTCTATTATTTTTTTAATTTGTATGGAATACTTTTCTAGTGCAATTCTATAGGAAAGAGGAAATTTGTCATATAATAAGGCCCATTTTAATGCAAAATAGTAGCTTAGGAATGTCCTATAAACGAAGGAAAGGAAAAATAGAAAGAAAACTGAAGAGTGGGATGAAATAATCATAGATAAGTTAAGACTTATGAGAGAGGTCAATTAAGTTATCAAAGAAAGTGTTGATAAGTGAAAATATGAAAAAGACAAATCCATGACATGGTGAAGAACGGAGGGCTGAATGAGATGCTTTATCATCTAACCCTTGGAAGAAGAGATATGGCTGGACTCCCTTGTTCCATCCACACACCCAGTTTGTGTTCTGCTACCTCTAGCAATTAAGAGTTAATGAGAGCAAAGTTACCTTTCCCTAGAGAGAAAACCCTTAGGCCAGAAAATTTAAAGAGAGAAAGGCTGCCAAGGGACTGGACTTTCAGGAGGCACTGAATACATGCAGATGAGTTTAACAGGTGGACTCCTTAGGAACAAGGGCTTCACATTTATAGTGATATAGCTGGAGGCACAAGTGCCTGGGGATTGAGTGGGTCTTAGGAATGGAAGCTTATACTGACAATAAATTGGCTTGGAACTGCACTTATCTTACAGTAATCCAAACTGTCATGGATAGATTTTATTGGAATGAAAATGGCAGAAACAACTGATGAGAAGGAAGACTTTGGGATGTGCTTTAAGCTGTTAGTATTCCATGACACAAGTCTTCAATTCTCTTGGTCTCTCCATGCCCCAAAATCACTGAGAGGTAACACAGCCTGCCAGAAGTCTCCAGATCCACTTGAGCTTTCCCAAACATAATCACCAGGAATGAACTATGAACACTGGATCATAACTACAGTTAATATGGGGCATGGATGAGGAAGACTCTGGGGGAGTCATTATCTGTCTTCCAGATGCTGGGAGTCAGGAAAGCATGGACGAAACTGTGCATCTAACAATATTCATATTCTTTTGGCCACAACCCAGATCCTGACTAATAATTTTAAAATGTTTAGGACAGAAGTTAAACAGGCATCTAGATTCTTGCTCACAAGGGATTTCTTGATCAGCTAGCAGCAGACCAGCAGTGAGAAAAGCTATGAATCCTGAAGCTAGGCTAAGAAAATAAAATCCAAGGGCTTGGACCTATTGCAGGTGCTAATGGAGGGACAGAATACAATTAGAGCAAAAGGACAAACTCTTAGAAGAAAGGGTTGACTGAGACATGAGACTACTGTTTAAATGCAAACTGCATATATTTAAGGAAGTTCTTTCCTGTCAATGCTTCAGGAACAACTAAGAATAAGGGGCATGATCAGATCCTCATACATGTTACCTTTCAACTCAAATCTAAGTTATGATGTATTGACACAGTAACATTTTCAAAAGTGATTCAGGCAAGAATTTTGTCCATAACTTACATGATGAATGTTATCTCTTGTTCTACATTACTGTGGCTACTGATCATCAAAAACAGGATATTTGCTTCTCTTTCAGATACTCGCAGATCCTAAGGGGACAACCACCCATCTTATCTTAAAAGGGCCCCAGATGAAACTAAGAATAATTGGGGAAATAAGCAAGAGTTCTGTTTTCTTGGTGAACCTCGTACCAGCACAAGGATGAAGAAGATAGGCACAGAGAACGATCAACTCCTACCAAATCAGATATCCAGAGACACAGAGGTTCCCAAGACCTCATCACTGAAGCAGACTTAAAATGAACCCAACATGGCTCAGGGAAATTTGCAGAAGAGGGGGAGGAAACAATGTCAAAGCCACACGTTGGGTCATAATACACAGTGACATTTCCTCCTACCCATAAATGATGGCTAATCCCGCAATGCACAACCCATATTCCACAACAAGGAGGGTCCATGCAGAGGGCGGGGAGGACAGGGAGGAAGCTAACAATGGTACCTACTTGACTGTATTTACTGAGTGCAAAATTAATAAAAACCATGGAAAAAGAAAAATTCCCTCCCCCCCCCCAAATAAAACAAGGCATTTGTTTCCAAAATTAAACTGTCTTAATCACTTAAGTCACCTTGGATGATGATCTCTACCAGCAAGAATATAAAGGTGGAAATGGAAAAAGAAGCAGAAGTAACTCTACAGGAAGAGAGAAGAAAATAAGATACAAAAAGGAAAATCAGTTCTGGGTAAATAGAAAAGGGTTCAAAAAGAGAAAAGTTAAGAATAAATTAGAAGAGATTGTTAAATATAGAAAATCCAAAGGGAAATTGGTTGTGTTACTTCATAAGGAAATTCTAGACTCCAGATTCCTGGATTCATTGAGATAATTTAGGTGAATTGAAAATTGGATGGAAAGAGATGTAATCTGGTGAAAGGAAAAAGGCAAATGAACAATTAAATATAGGATGTGGAGAAAGTAGGAATGTTATGCCAAAGACCACATGGAGAATTGGTATGGATATAACTCACAAATGTTTTACACTACCTCATAATGCATAAATGTTTTGAGACTATCTCTTATATCTGCAAAATTACAAGTTAAATTATATATAAGTGATTACATACTCTATTTATATTAGCAAGTTGGAATGAGTTTTTGCTGTTTAGCTACTTACGACTCTCATTACCTATAATTCATTATATGTGAAGTTTTTATTTACTCAATATTATAGAGGTTTGATTAAAACATTGATTTTATCTGTAATATTCTCAAACTTTAATTTTTTTAAAAAAATTATGTTTCAAAACCAGAATATATGTATATTCATGCATATGTAAAATAACAAAAACAGAAAAATTAATCATTTTATTGCCTAGTAATGAATATATGTAATATCAGTTTCTCAATATCTGTCTGTATATATAAGTTTTATGAACATCATAATATATTGAAAATACTGACTGTATAATATGAATTTTCACATTTGTGTTTGCAAATGTAATACTTTTGCCATACTTCTATATTTTATGGCATTCCATGCAATGGCTAAACATTTCTTCTAACCTTCATAGAAGCATAATTATAAAATTTTACTATTACATAAAAAAGAGTGCTTCCACTAAAGCTAAGATTTTTACATATCCCTGATGCCTTAATATAAAATCTCCTGAAGAGAAATTAATGCAAAATTGGCCTACATCAAGTTTCCCTCCATAGAGGGAAATTTATTCTAATGATTTATAACTCCACTAACAATAGACATTTTCATGTGGGAGGAATATGAATCATAGTAAGTAAGAAAGCAAATTGTAGTGGATAAGCCCTAATGGGATCTGAATGACCCCATCCTTGAACTTACACACTATACAATCTCATTATCTCAAATGAGTGAGACCTCTGACTTGCTTCTTTCTCACCAAGAGAATATGGCGAAGATGGGAGGCTGCCATCCCCATGACTTTTACTATATTAAAAAGAAGAAGACAAGACTTTGGTGCTGGGTTTGAAGATAAAAAGCCGATATATGCACTTATGTTTGTGCACATTTCTACATCCATCCACACATGTGGAAAACAGTGAGTTTTCAATGAGTTTGCACTAACTCAGTAAGGTTAATTTTATTTTAATACTTTTACATTTGTAGATGTTTTTGAGCAGGAAGAACCCCCAAAAATCATTAACCATAAGGTATACTTGTTACCTATGGTCACGGCTCCTTTTCTTTGCAAATTGCCTCTTAGTTTCAGCCAGATTCTGACATTCAGACATCTACTACTGCCTCTTTAACTTGGTACCTCCCGCTACCTCCTACCCTGTTACCATGGACTTCCTTTTCTCCATTGAAATTTGAATCCTCAAGCCTGACTACCAAGCCTTATGCCACCTCATGGATACCTTTCTGCTCCTGTTGGATTTTTGACACTCCAGCTAAGGGCATCCTCTCAAATGAATCTCCTCCTTACTCTGTTTGATTCTTAGCATGCCATGCCAGCTTCAACATTCAGGCCTGGCAGTCCGTCCATATAGAAGCCAAAGCTTTTCTTACCCTGTATAGGCACCAGCACCTCACTCTGCTCAATAACATCCACCACCTATGAGGAAAAGGGCTAAAATGGGTCAAGATTTGCAGAAGACTGTAGTGCTTCAAGAAAAATAGATGAAATAGAGCAATCATGCTGGAACATAAGAATGGTTTGACTGGAATAAAGTGGTGCTAATGGACAATTCTCATGATGATAAAAGCTCAAAGGGATAATGCATCAGTGACAAAATGTCACATAACTACATAGGTTCTTTTGAACACTTTTTCCATACATAGTCTCTGTCTAGGATCTCTGTAACCTGCATCAGCCTTGTTGGTGGTAGCATTTACAATTGTGAAATTTATTGAAATGCACCTTTCAGAACTTTTGATTAATAACAAGTGCATTCTGGAAAAAAATTTCAAAAATCAGTTTTTATTTCCATATTGTTTGTTAAAACTTTATTAAACTGAATTTGTAATTAGAATCTTTGTATTGATTTTAGTTTCCTTGTGTTTTTTTATAATTTTACTTTAGAGAGAGAGAGAGAGATAATTGGAATGCCAGGGCCTCAGGCATTGCAATTGAACTCCAGATGCTTGTGCCACCTAGTGGGCATGTGCAAACTTGCACTTGCCTCACCTTTGTGTGTCTGGATTATGTGGGATCAAAGAGTAGAACACAGGTCCTTAGGGTTTGCAAGCAAGTGCCTTAACCTCTAAGCCATCTCTTCAGCCCTCCTTGTGTTTGTATGTACTCTAAATTATATAGAAGTAAGAGTGTTATTTGAGACTAATAACTAATTTGTCTATAATTTGTATTATAAATAATAAAATTTTATATATTTAGTAAATGTCAAACATTTGAAATTTTCTCTTTATCCCTTCAAAAAAAATTTTTTAAACTGACATACCATTGTTTTCCTCTATCTTTTACCAAACGGAAAGATCAGCTGGAGTGAAGTGCCAGATCCACTGTTACTTAGTTAGAAAGTGGTAAAACAACAATTAAAATTCAGATTTTCCTGACTCCATGACCTGTAAAATGTTACTACTAAGTTTGCTTTTAATCTACACAATTGTGGTTTTCTACATGCAAAAAAATAGTAATGTAAAAATTTAAGAACTTCTGTAATTAGAATTGAATATAGATATTAGCAAAAAATATGGTGGCCAATGGGTTATGTTGCCTATCTGCAGTGCTTGAAAGAGTGCATTCTTCACAGGCTCCTCAATCTTCTTACCTGAGAGTTTAACAATACAGGTGAAGAATTATCATTGCCAGGTGCAAGGTTTAAGATGTAGCTGGATTAGACTAGGGTTGTACTGGGTGAAATTCATGGGATGCTGCAAAACTGGGAATCATCTAATAGCAAAAGCTTTTTAATCAACCTTTATATAAATGTGCCATTTCCACTCTATCTCTAAAAAATTAAAATGATGATAATGATGATGATGATGATGATGATAATAATAATAATAATATATTTAATGGGCTGGAGAAATGGCTTAATAGTTAAGCCACTTACCTGTGAAGCCTAAAGACCCATGTTCAATCTCTCTCCAGATCCGATGTAAGCCAGATGAGCAAATAGTGAGGCAAGTGCAAAGTCTCACATGCCCACTAGGTGGTGCAAGCATCTGCAGTTTGACCGTATTGGCTGAGGCCCTGGATCACCAATTATCTGTCTAAACTTTTAAAAAAAATAATAAATGTGCGAGTTCTAGCTTGTGGTTGCAGAAAACATTAAGTGAGGAGGGATGACTGGCTTATGCTTCATTACTATATCATCTACAAAGTTCCTTTCACAGATCTTAATGAAATGATTTCAAGCAGCAATTACTGTTTGCTTTTCTTGTGCAACTGGACAAATATTCTTCATCTTTTGTAAGGTTTGTGTCACAGGCCCTTAGAATTACAGAGAAAGAAAAGAAATCTTGCAAAACTATTTAAAATAAGCTTCATGTGATACATAAGCCTTTAGAAATGAAGACAAAAGGAAAAGCAAAAATTTTTATAAGAAGATGGGCAGAGGCATGATTCAAAGAGAAAAGATAAAATCTAATAATTCACTAGGAGGAATAGAGCAAGGCCTCCTCACACTTCCTGTATCTCTGTGTCTTTGAATATGAATAATATTCCTTTCTTCCTAGCATAAGAAGGCGATGGTGATGAATCATAAGGAGAAATTGTGGCAATGAAGAATGGAATATGGGAATGAACTATGGGAAGAACTGTGGGAATAGTTCTTATGGACCTTAAAAATAACTTTTCTGAGATTATTGCTATGAGATGCTATTGCAGGCACATTTCCCTTAGGGAGACATGAACATATATCTCCACCCCCGATTGGGCTCATATAGCAGACCAAAGTACAATTGCACCAATACCAGTTTGTTGAACCAATGAGTTTATTGAAATTACTTATAGAGTATAGAGAGGGGTTATTTACAAGAATATGGAACCCTCAAACCAGCCACTTTGGTGGGGCCTCCTGTGTCAAGAGATTACTCCACAGATGCTCCTCCTTCAGCCAAGGTTGAGGGCTTATGTACAGAATATCCCATCTCATCCCATCCTGAACTATCATTTTCCCCATGGTGTCTTCAAGGTAACCTTGTCCTTGTCTAGGAGCATATATACCCCAGAGCAGCACTTCAGTGGGACTAAATTTGTCAGGATTACCTCCACGGATGTTCTTCTTTCAGTGTTGGGGTAAAGGCTTACCTGAAGTTAGCATAGAGATCCCAAAGAAGCCTCTTAGTTGTAGCTCATTGCCCCTTGATCTTTTACTTTGTCAGTCATAAAGCTGGCAATAGTTTTTCACTGCTTTCAATGAGGAGGATTTTTGTTTCATACAACAGATACTAAGTTCCTTAATTGAAACTTGCCCTAAAGTTAATTTTGTAAATATACAATTATGGAATCCACCTGCATAAAGCAGTGTAACTAGGTTTCTCCTTCCTTGACATTCCTTTTGCCTGAACAGCACAGGTAACCAGTATTGACAATTTTTAAAGATGTTAACTGACCTTAAATTAGGTTCTTTGTCCAACTTGTACAGTGATCTGATTGGACTCTCAACTCAGAGCAAATATACATGAATAAGAAGTGCTGATCATAGGGGCTAGACAGATGACTCAGAATTTAAGGCACTTTCCTTCAAAGCTTAATGACCCTGGTTCAACTCCCAATTTCCATGTAAAGCCAGATGCATAAAGTGGCATACATGTCTGGAGTATACAGCACTTAGAGACCCTGGCATGCCTGTTTTCTCTCTGTCTTCTCTATCTGTTTGCAAATCAATAAATAAAAATAGTATAAAAATAAGTGCTGACCTTAGTGCTGAAGACATTGAGATCAGCAACTAAGTTCCCAAAAATTTTTGAAGACAACAGGTGGTTTTAATGCAATTGCATTTTCAATTGGAAGATACGTATATTCTGGATCAGCAGGGTCAAGTAGTCATACCTCTACATTCCCTCTTTAAAAAAAAATATTTAAGGATTATCCAAAGTCAAAAGTTCTTTACCCTTTGCTCACATAATGTACAATTTGTCCATAAATTACTAGTTTTTGCTATTGATAAAAATGGCAGAGTGTGTGTATGCCGAGGAAGCCAGAGCTGCACTAAGATCAGTGCAGTGGTGGCAGCAAAAGCTGAAGGCTTACTAATGGCTTCAATTAAGCTTTTTCTTTGTCCCTCAAGCTGCTGCCAGAGGCAGCTGACATATTTTGGGTTGAGTATACTAGGAGTTAGCTCTCGCACTTCTCAGGATTTGCTACTAGAAACAGTTTTCCAATTTCTATATAGGAAAGTTCCAAAATTTTGTCTTCTCTAAATTTAAGACTGTGCCCCCAAATAGAGCAGGAGGCAAAGAAGAAATGACAAGTTTATGACCTGTCTTAGATGTTTGTCAAATAATTTTTATAATTTGTTTATTTTTATTTAGTTGAGAGTAACAGAGAGAGAAAGAGGAAGAGAGAGAGAGAGAGAGAGAGAGAGAGAGAGAGAGAGAGAGAATGGATACACCAGGGCCTCCAGCAAGTGCAAACAACCTCCAGATGCATGTACCCCTTTTGCATATGGCTAATGTGGGTTCTGGGGAATTGAGCCACAAACCAGTGTCCTTAGGCTTCACAGGCAAGTGTTTAACCATTAAGCCATCTCTCTAGCCCTCAAAGAATTTTTAATGGCCTATATCATATACAACTCAATGTTGCTAGGACAAACTTCGAAATAGACATAGTTTATAGGAGGATGGAATTTATTTTAGTTTACAAATCCAGGGGAAGTTCAGTCAATGGCAGAAGATACTGCCCCTTTTCATATATCTAAGCAGAAAGAAACCACCCCAAAACTAGCAAACACCAAAAAGCAGCAAACAAGACCTCAGACTGCTCTCTACACCTTTGGGCTACAATCAGATCAGGGCCCCAAAACACTTTCGGGATGGACTCCAGAGTTCATCTCACATTGCAAATTGCATTCAGCCCAACATCCAAGGTTCTACTACTCTTAACCAGATTATGACTATTTCTTAACTGTAAATTCTGTAAAATCAAAGCAAGTTACACACTTATAACATATAATGGAGCATAGTATACATTTTCATCAGAAGAAGGCATAACAAGGAAGGCCGGGCCAATACAAAATCAGTAACCACCAAGTTAAACTCAAAGACCTGTAGTTCAAATCCAACATCCACAACCAGTGATGACAGTCTCTGGATTTTCAATTCCATCCCTCTTGTTGGGCTGAGTAGATGTGAGAAACTTCTACAATCCCCTGACGTCACTTCACTGCAGACTTTTCAAAGTACAGGTATATCTAATTCATCTTTGGACATCAACTGAAAACCATGGCCCCTCTTACCATGGCCTCACTTGATTCAGCCCTGCTTTCCATGCTGCATTTCAGTAACAACTCTTGGAACCACATACATTTCACAACCCACTTCCAGGCATATTTCATACTTTCAAAACCAATGGCAGGTATGCAGTTGCACATCCATTTTGTTAATACAGGGAGGAAATAAATCTTGACCTTCAAGAGCAAGCTTTTTTCTTTTAGTCATCTCTTTTCATTTTGAATTTGTGTTCCTACCATTCAGTCATTCCTGGGTGGAATTCATGTCAGGCATCTTTTTCATTGTTATAACTTAAAGCAGTTGGGCCATCCTTAATGACAGTAATCTACTTGAAAATAGCAGCTTAAGTAACTTAAA
This sequence comes from Jaculus jaculus, assembly GCF_020740685.1. Lineage (NCBI taxonomy): Eukaryota > Metazoa > Chordata > Mammalia > Rodentia > Dipodidae > Jaculus > Jaculus jaculus. Next base: position 96,739,639 of record NC_059103.1, on the reverse strand, counting down.
ACCAGTGTATGTACTAGTAACTTTAAACCTGTTTGAGTTTTTCCTGATTTAAATTATATATCTTTCTGTTCTGTATTTCCCACCAAATACACCAGTCCATTACCTCAAAAAATCAACCTTACTTTCCCTCTCTGTACATGGACAGGAGAAATCACAGCCAGATTTTATGCCAGTATCCCAGTTCCAACAAAGTTTTCTGCAATCTCTCTTTCCACTTTGAAACAACAACAAGCCAACACAATTCTTTCTGCATTTAGTGTCTTCAAACTTTCCCCAAAATAGCCCATAAAACTTGGTTTACCACTCTGTAAGGCTTCTAGAGTCACAAGTATCAAGTTCGGTCCCATTCTGCCAGCACAAAAGTTCCAAAAGACCAAAATCCACATGGTGAGATTCATTGTGCAATAACACCCAAACTCTCCATTACCAAATCTGCTGTAATCAGCTCCATGATGCTGGGATGAACATCCAAACCAGAAACAGTGTATGGGAGGAAGGGTTTAGTTCAAAGTTACAGATCCAGGGGAAGTTCTACCAATGGCAGATGAATATGGTTTCCTTTCACACATCCAAGCAGAGATAAAAACCACCACTATCCAGAAAAACTAAAAAGCAGGAGCATGCACCTGCCAAAGTTGAGATTGCTCTCTATACCTTTGGGCTGGAATCAGATCTGCCCCAAACACAATTTTAGGCAGAATTTCAAAATCTGCCCCCAGTGAAACCTCTTCCAGTCTGGTAACTAGAGACCTGAGTTACAAGTTTAATTTTAACAACTGAGTCAATGGGATACAGACATTCAAACTTCCACAGCCTCCTTAAAGAAAACAGTGTCTGGAGCAGTAGAGGGCAATCATGCTGTTTCTGCTGTTTTCACAAGTACCAATGTGTCTTCTTTCAGAATACCATGTCCTGAACTCCATGATATCATTTGTTTTGAAAAAAATAACCTTTAAAACTTTGGAAATTATAATTTATTATAATTGTATAACAATGGAAAAATACTATATACCTCCTAATCCATTACCTTATTCCTACTACTTTTTATGTTTCCTATTAAGAATTGAAAATTTAGAGATTTCCAGGTAAGATGGAAGCATAGGAGCCACACCAAACGAGCCTACGGAGGGATTTAAGCAAAAACCCAGCAAAATACACTCTTTTTCTGAAAAGTCAATGAGTATAAGTTCTATATAGTATATTCTTAGATACAGCAGAGAAGCCGAAGAGACCAAGATCTACCATAAGGAGGAAAATGGCTAGAGACCCACTGAGGGACTTGCAGCCCATGACCCACACCCCGCACCCACCCAGCACCACTTTGCCAGGTGTTCCAGACAGCAGCAGCAGCAGAGACCAAGCAACAGATTTTTCAACTCCATCAGCCTTCTTGCAAAGTTAAGAAATGTGAAGGAAAGACAGCTGAGATCAACTAAAGAGCTACTGAAAGTGCGAGCAACTCCAGAAGTCTGAACTCTCCCACCCCCACCATTGGAACCACAAATCTCCAGCATTCAGCCTCCAGTGGCAGTGTGGCCAGCAGACAAGATCAGAGGTACAGCTTCACAGAACAACATGGAGCAATCAAAGCAGATACTCAGCATTGGTGAGATAGGAAGCCACCACAAATGATAATGAGGCTGACTGAAACAAACAAAACAAAACAGGAGGTATACAGGCCTGTAAAAGTTAATCTCTCTTTCCTTGTTTCCTTGTCAGAGCAGGTTATGGGGTATATATATATTATTTGTTGGCTTTATCATTTTCAAATAACCTGTATTTGGGGTTTGAATATTGTTGCCTTTGGTGTGTGTGTATATATATATATACATATACATATATATATATATATATATATATATATATATATATATATATATGCAGTCTCCTTTGTTTTTTGATTCTGTCATTATTGGAGGCATAGTCTGTTCCAGATCCAGGTTGACCTGGAACCCAGTTCAGAACAGAAATCTCTACCTCCCAGCTGACAAAATAAAGGGTGTAGAACAACACACACCCTTAGGGATATGGGCTTTATATGCCTAACTACTTGTTTTAATCCCCACAACCTCATAATTTGTGCTGGTTTTTATTGATTTTATTTTTATTGATTGTGTATGTTACTTTGTTGAAGTTTAGAATTTGGCCATATATTATTCCACCAAGTCCACTAGAATATGTGCTTAGCAAGCAAACTCAATACCTAGAGTTACTTCTGTGGCTTGATTGGGGGACAAGAACTACACTTGGCCTTGAACTCATACCCTGAGGACATATAGAGGTGGATTGCCACATCTGGGAACATTGCAAATAAGTAGAAAACCCAAGCATCAAATCAACTCAGGATGCAAAAGTTGCTACAATATAATACAAGAAACTCAAAGAATCAAGACCATACAGTACCACCAAAAACTATAAATCCATCAGAAATGATCACCAATGAGACTGTTTTAGATGAAATGCCTGACAAAGATTTCAATAAAATGATGGTATCTATGCTCAAAGAAATCAGAGAAGAAATGAAGAGAATCAAAGCAGAAAACAAAGGAATTAAAGAAGAAAGCACAATTCTGAAAGAGAACACAGGAAACCAGCTTTATGACATAAAGAAGTCATTACAAAACATAAGTAAGGAAATAGAAATACTGAAGACAAACCAGGCTGAAATCTTGGTTCTGAAGAATGCAGTCAATGAAATAAAAAACTCTGTGGAAAGTCTTTCCAGTGTAATGGATGAAGAAGAGAATAGAATGCTTAAACTAGAAGACCAGGTGGAAGATCTAATGCAGTCCAAGAAAGAGAAAGACAAGCTAATAACAAGGTATGAATGGGAATTTCAAGATATCCAGGACACTACAAAAAGATCAAACATAAGAATTCAGGGTATAACAGAAGGATAAGAATTTCAATCCAAAGGCTTAGTGGGTATTTTAAATAAAATCATAGAAGAAAATGTTCCTCAAATTGGGAAAGAAATGCCAATACAGATACAAAAGCTTTTACAACACCAAATAGACAAAATCTGGAAAGAACCTATCCTTGCCATGCTATAATTAAACTACTAAAACACAAACCAATTAAAATATATTGAAAGCAGTTAGAGAGAAGAAGCAAGTCACCTACAAAGGCAAGACCATCAGAATAACTGCAGAGGGCTCAACACGCTCAACACAAACTTTAAAAGCCAGAAGGGCTTTTAAAGAATTATGTATTCCAAGTTCTGAAAGATAACAAACTGTCAACCAAGATTACTTTATCCTGCAAAGCTATCTATCCAAATTGATGGATAATTAAGGACATTACACAAGAAAAAAAGGCTAAAGGAATTTATGACAACTAAACCAGCTCTACAGAAAATATTGACAGAATTCTTAATGCCAAAGAGAAAGCAAAACACATGCAAGAGGAAATAGGAAAAAATAAGTCACACTCAAATAACAGTTAAAACAAACAAATAAAATAAAAACAGGATACACAACAAAATAAGAAGAATGGCAAGAATAAATGCATACCTTTCAATAATAACTCTTAATATCAATGGCCTCAAAACACCATCCAAAAGACAAAGGCTTGCAGGCTTGATTAAAAGGTAGGGTCCCTCCATTTGTTGCCTTCAGGATGCTCATCTCTCAATAGAAGATAGAAGGCAAAGACAGAACAAAAAAAGAAAATTACAGATCAATCTTCCTCATGAACATAGATGCAAAAATTCTCAACAAAATATTGGCAAGCAGAATACAAGAATATATCAAAAAGATTATTTACCTCAACCAAGTTGGGTTTATACCAGTGATGCAGGGACGGTTCAATGTACTCAAATCAATAAATGTAATACATCATGTAAATGGTATGAAGGACAAACATGATTTTCTCAATAGATACAGAAAAGGCATTCAAAAAAATCCAATATCCTTTCATGGTAAAAGTATTATAGAAACTAGGAGTAGAAGGAATATTTCTCAACATAATAAAAGCTATTTATGACAAACCTACAGCCAACATAATACTAAATGTTGAAAAACTCAAAACTTTCCAGTAAATTCAGGAGTAAAACAAGGGTGTCCACTGATCCCACTTTTATTTAACATAGCACTGGAAGTCTTACCTATAGCAATAAGGTAAGAGGCACTCAAAAAAGTGATACAAATTGGAAAGGGAGAGGTCAACTTATCACTATTTGCATATGATATGATTCCATATAGAAAAGACTGTAAAGACTCTACCAGCATACTGTTAGAGCTGATGAACACTTTTAGCAACATAGGAGGATATAACATAATCACACAGAAATCAGTAGCTTTCCTATACACTAACAACAAGCATGCAGAGAATGAAATCAGGGAATCTCTTCCATTCACAATTGCCTCAAAAAAAATTAAATAAATAAATAAAGTTCCTTGGAATAAACTTAACTAAGGAAGTGAAGGAGCTCTACAATGAGAACTTTAAAACACTCAAATAAGCCCGTGTTCTTGGATTGGAAGAATCAATATTGTGAAAATGGCAATCTTACCAAAATCAATCTGCACATTTAATGCAATCCCCATTAAAATTACCTTGGAAATATTCACAGGAATTTAAAAAACAATCCTAAAATTTATTTGGAAGCATAAAAAACCTCAAATAGCCAAAATAATTTTGAGCAACAAAAATAAGGCTGGTGGTATCATTGTAGCCAATTTTAAACTATATTACAAAGCCATAGTAACAAAACCAGCATGGTATTGTCACAAAGACAGACCTGTAGATCAATGGCACAGAATAGAGAACTTGATGTTAATCCAGGTAGCTATAGCCATATGATTTTTGACAAAAATGCCAAAAATATTCATTGGAGAAAAGACAACCTCTTCAACAAGTGGTTCTGGGAAAACTGGATATCTATATGAGGAAAGATGAAAATAGATCCTTGTCTTCCTCCATGCACAAGTCCAAGTGGATCAGGGACCTTAATATCACACCCGAAACTCTGCAATTGCTAGAGGGACACATTGGCATAGGTAACAACTTTCTCAATATAACCACAATTGCTCAGAAATTAAAACCACTAATCAACCAATGGGATCTCATGAAATTACAAAGCTTTTGTACAGAAAAGGACACTGTGAATAGATCAAAGAGACAACCTACAGAATGGGAGAAAATCTTTGCCAGCTGCACATCTGACAGAGGATTAATATCCAGAATATACAAAGAACTCAAAAAATGGAACAATAAGAAATCAAACAGCCCAATTAAAAAATGGGCTATAGTACTAAATAGAGAGTTCTCACCAGAAGAAATACAGATGGCATATAAACATCTAAAAGAGTATTCTGCATTCTTAGCCATCAGGGAAATGTAAATGAAAGCTACCTTGAGATTCCATCTCTCTCCCTTCAGAATGGCTACCATCAAGGCAACAAATGATAATAAATGGTGAGGATGTGTTCAACAGGGAACCCTTTTGCACTGTTGGTGGGAATGTAATCTGGTTACAGCCATTGTGTAAATCAGTGTGGAGGTTCTTGAGACAGCTAAAAATAGATTTGCCATATGATCCAACTATAGTACTTCTAGGCATATATCATTGTCTATGATCAGTGGACACCCTTGTTTTACTCCTGAATTTACTGGAAAGTTTTGAGTTTTTCAACATTTAATATTATGTTGGCTGTAGAAAAGTCATTAGACTTTTCTCACTACCTTCAAGATACTTGCACAACCATGTTTATTGCTGCTCTATTCACAATAGCTAGGAAATGGAACCAGCCTAGATGTCCATTCACAGATGAATGGATAATAAAGATATGTTACATGTACACAATTGCATTATATTCAGTGGTATAGAAAAACGATATTTGCAGGGAGATGGATGGGTCTGGAAATGATTATACTAAGTGAGGTAACCCAGGCCCAGAAAGCCTAATGTCACATATTCTCTGTACTATGTGGATCCTAGCTACAAATGTATAGACTTATGTGTGATCTGGAACTAAAAATCAATAGCAGTAGCAGAAACCTATAAGATAGAAAATGTCTATAAGGGAGAGAGAAGAGGGAAGGTCTTAAGAGGATGGTATTGTATATATGTAAGTAGAAGAACAGATTACAGGGAGGGGAATTGTCTAAGCAAGGTCAGGGGAAGAGATAGTATAAAAGAAAGGTGGAGGGTCAATCAAAATTTGAGATATTCTAACTAAGACATATGAAAATCTACTTTCTTAAATAATTTCACATCCAGAATCCATAGATTGTTACTACACAATTTTCAGTGCCTTCAGTGAGTTATTGGCCAGGTAGATCCCTGTTGCCTCCAAAACACTGGTTCCCTATGAGAAAGAGATGGTAAGACCCTATGACTAAAGACTTCACATATCTGAGCACCAAATTCACTGAGAAATCAAGTTGATACTGAGCAGAATTCCTTTTCCCTATAGCCCAGCCAATTGAAAGCTGAAAAAAGCTGCACAGTTTGAAGTTTTATGGAAGATAGAAGTCATTAGCAGTGAAAACAGTGGATACTGGAAGCCTCAAGTTTGGCCACACAGGCCAAATGACCAAACAAGTGCAATAGTGTTTATCTTATAATGTCCTCATTTCTTCTGTTCTGAAGAGTAACTTTTAGTGTCTTTGTATGTGTGTGTGTGTGTGTGTGTGTGTGTGTGAGAGAGAGAGAGAGAGAGAGAGAGAGAGAGAGAATGAATGTGCGGTGCAACAGTACAGTTGGTACTGAGGAGTGGTGTCATTTGCTGCTAGACATCTGCCTGTGGTACTTTGGCCTTTTGGAGCTGATTTTCAAGAGGAATGTGGAAGGATTTGAAGTCTTGGTCTAAGAGACTCCTTGAAGTTCTATAAGTACAGTTTTATGGATTCTTCTGGTCAGAATTGAAAGACCTGAATGCAGTAAGAACTATAGAGTGTGAGGTTTGTCTTGTGAGGTTGAGAAAGAGCTTTGCCTGGACTGGTCTTGAAAGCAGTTTGCGTGAAAGGCTTGCTATTGTGCCCATGTCCTGAGAACTTGTGTGGGGTTGCTTTGCATAGAAACAGACTGATGTGAGCGGAGGGATATGGCACAGAAAGAAATCTGTGTGCTGAAACATCTGCCTGCTCAGCTGCATTTATATGAGAGATTGCAACCATTGAGATTTGGCCAGCTTCTCTGCATTGGGACAACCGAAAGAATGCAACCTTTTGAAGGGTCCTGAGTGCTCAAGGAGTGTCCTGTTCTTCAAAATCTGCTTTATTCTCCCCTAGATTAACAAATTGGCCTACCTTGTATTATGGAGTAGATGAAATGCAGGGAAGAGAGTGTCATTGAGTTTGAAACATGGCCTTGTGTTTTGGAAACAGCCATGTGCAGTGTGAAGCTAGATGCCTGCATGGAGACCTGATGCAGTCATGAGGATAAACTGTGGGTTGCAGTGGAGACCCAGTGTAGGTGCCAAGACCACAAGATGGCTGCTAAGGAAAGCTGCAGGTTCCAATGAAGTTTTCCAGAACTGTGAGTAGCCTAGCTGGAGAGGTGAAATTGGAACTCCAGAGGCTTGTTGCTGGTTAGAATTATCAGACTGGGAGATTTATCACTGGCTACAGTTCTTAGACTCGAGGCTACAGAATTCTATGTTTTCCCTGGTTGTTTTAAATATTGTATTGGCTGAATATTTCTTTGCTATGCCCAATGTCATCTTTTGCTGTGTTAATGTTTACTTTTGCCATTGTGGGTTTTAGGGGGAAATTTTTGGTATTACAGATCAGTTAAAAAACCTTGGACTATGGGAATGTTTGACCGTCATTGGAGTTGATAAAAATTATGGGGACTTTTAAAGTTGGATGAATGCCTTGTATACCATGTATAGCTATCTGTTTATAGGGGCCAGTGGTGGAATGTGGTGATTTTATTCAGGTGTCTCCCATAAACATAGGTGCTCTGAATGCTAGGTTGCCAAGCTAATGGTTATTTGGGAATTAACACCTCTTGGAGGCAGTGTACTATTGGGGGTGGGCTTATGGGTTTTATAGCCAATTTCCCCTTGCCAGTTTTTGGCAAACTCTCCTTTTGCTGTTGTCCACCTAATGTTGGTAAGGGGGTGATAGCCATCCTCTGCGCATGTTGTTGCTTTCCTGTTGTTTTCCATGATGTAGCTTCCCCTCAAGTCTGTAAGCTAAAATAAACCTCGTTTGCCCACAAGCTGCTCTTGCTTGTCTGATTTCTGCAAGCAATGCAAACCTGACTGCAACAACTGTAATTTCAAAAGGTTTGCCTTATAAGTGATTTTGAACTTCTGTCATGTAGTTTTCAATATTTTTTTTCCTGTTCTTCATATTTGACCTTTTAATTGTAATATGAGGTAGGCAGGCTCTTTTTTCATCATGTCTGTTTTAGATTCTAAAAGCCTCCTATGGGCTGGAGAGATGGCTTAGCGGTTGGGCGCATGCCTGTGAAGCCTAAGGACCCCGGTTCGAGGCTCGGTTCCCCAGGTCCCATGTTAGCCAGATGCACAAAGGGGCGCATGCATCTGGATTTCGTTTGCAGAGGCTGGAAGCCCTGGCGCGCCCATTCTCTCTCTCCCTCTATCTGTCTTTCTCTATGTGTCTGTCGCTCTCAAATAAATAAATAAATAATTTAAAAAATGTTTTAAAAGCCTCCTATATCAAGAATGTCCTTCTTTTCAGAACAAAGGAGGTTTTCACTATAATTTAGTTGCATATTCTCTTTTTAAAGGGTGGTATGTAGTATGTGCTGCACACGTGTGTGTGTGTGTGTGTACACAGTATGCACATGTTCACAAATGTGTATTGCCCACAAACACACACGCAGAGGGCATCAAGTGTTCTTTTTCATTTTTCTTTTTCCTCAATAGAATCTTTGAACCTGGAGTTCCCTGTTTTTCAGTTAGTCTGGCTAATCTGGAATCCCCAGTAATCCTCCTGTGCCCATCCCTTTAAGCTATGGGCTGCAGGCATATGTAGCCATGTCTGGTTTTTTAAGTAGGTGTTGTGGATTGAACTCAGGTTCTCAATGGTTCTTACCTGCTGAACTACCTTCTGAGATCCTGGACATGTTTGTGAGGATGTATCTATTCTTCTATGGTAAAGCTTCACAGTTTTTATGGCATCTCATGGGTCTTATTTATTCTTTTTTCTTTATTATTGTCTGAATAATCTTATTTGTCTTCTCTTTAATCCTTCATATTTTTTGTCTTCCACTGATCTAGTCTGGTAGTGAACTTTTCAAATGAGTTATTATTATTATTTGGTTTATTGAGTTTTCTATTCCAAGATTTCCACTTGAGTTTTTTAAATTATTGTTTATTCATGTCCTTCATTCTTTCTTACTTCATTCCCATATTCATTTGCATACTCTTTTAGTTCATTCAGTTACTAGTTCATATTTACTCTGAGTTCAGTGTTGAATCTGATAATCATCGTTTTGAATTCTCCAGCATTTTATTCACTTAACTATTATTAAAATTAGTTATTGCACGGTTGTTAGTGATTGGAAAAGTTATATTACCTTATTTAAAAAAATTTCTTGTGTTTCCACAATGCTATTTGCACATTTAGGGCTAAGTAATTCACTACAAGATTTGACCCCGCATATTTTTTCAGTGAAGTAATCACCAAGCTTTGTTGGGATGAGGTCAAGGCAGGATTGAGATGTATTTTCTCATAACTGAGTGTTGCTTGTAGCTCAGTAGACAAACACTCACCTATTGTGTAACAGGCTATGGTAGTTTGAATGGATGACCCCCAAAAGATTCAGGAGTTTTATTAAAGCTTCTTGGATTTCCAGCTACCTGGATGGAGAAGCCATCAGTAGGGGTAGACCCTGGGGTCCAGCCCTAATGTGTTGTTTGTTACTGGGGGTGGCTCTGGATTCCAGCTAAAGATATGCAGAATTCTTGAGCTCTACCTGGGGTTCCTAAAGTGCTCTTGCTTGTGGTGCTGGTGTTGGTATTTTTCTCTACTTGGATCTGTGTAAAGGGGGTCAGGGTCTGCCATCATGGAACTTCCACTGGACCTGTAGCAAATAAATTCATTCCTCTCAAGCTGTGTCTGGTCTGGAGGTTCGTCCCAGCAATGTGAAGCTGACCATGACACAGGTCTAGACCCAATGCCCATGTACACTGAAGGGAAGAATACCAACAGAAGCAATAACCACAGCATATAAAGAAACCAGCCATGGCAATGCTGCATTCACTATCCCCACCATCAGCTCAGTGTTTGAGGAGGCAGGAACAAACAGAATATGGAATAAACTCACAATGTATTAGTCAGTAAAGATATGGGAAAAAGTGAAGAAAAGAATGTTAAGGAATGACACTAAAACTGACAGAAAGGAGGAACAAGAAAAAAAAAAGAAAAGAATCAAACAAGAAACAAACTAGAATATTGAAAAAAATGAAAAAAGTTTAAGGTCAGAAACTAGAAAGAAGAAATGAAAGACAAGGGTATTAATATTAAATATTAATATTAAAAACTGGAGGGCCAGGCATAGTGGCACATACCTTTAAGCCAAGCACTTGAGAGGCAGAGGTAGGAGGATCGCTATGAGTGTGAGGCCACCCTAAGACTACATAGTGAATTCCAGGTCAGCCTGGGCTAGAGTGAGACTCTACCTCGAAAAACAAAAACAAAAAAGAAAAAAAATTAAAAACTGGGTATGATTGTAAATACTTATAATACCATCATTTGAGGAACTGAGAAAAAAGTACTGGTGTCTTGAAAACTTGGGCCTCACTGCAGGATTCCATCTTACAAGGAACAATAAGACAACCCAAAGACACTTGTACATCCATGTACATTGCACTATTTACAATAGTTAGGGAATGGGACCAGCCTAGATGTCATCAACAGATGAATAAAGAAAATGTGCTAACTACCTAAAATGGAATTATTTTTGAGTTGTAGAGAAAAATAAAATCCCAACATTGCAAGAAAATGGATAGGTCTAGAAATGTATATGTTAGGTGAAATAAGCAAGACTCAGAAAGGCAAATGCCATGCTTTCTCTCATATGCAGAATTTAGACAGGTGTGTGTGTGTGTGTGTGTGTGTGTGTGTGTGTGTGTGTGTATTTGTCATGAAAGTAGGAAGGGGATGGTAGTGAATGGAAAAGATGTTAAAGAGGAAAGGACATAAAATTAGAAGGTAATGAAGTTCATGTGAAGTAAATGCAGAAGGAGGACAATTGCAGAGAGTAAATAACAGTAGGAGCGGAGATCAGAAAGAGGAAAATAATAAGAGCAAAGTATAATGACACATGGATGTAAATATGCCATAAAGAAACCTATGCCTTTTCCTATGCTAGCTTAAAAATTAGTTTAATTTAAGTTGTTTTTAAAATTTTAACATGAAAAGACAAAGAAATTAGGCAGCAAAGGGAGATGAAAGGAGAAGGAAAAAAAGAATAAAAGAAGGAAAATCATAAATATATTTCTATGTACAAATATTTAAACCAATCAGGATGAGCAAAAATAATGTTGGGCTGGGAAAATGGCTTAGCAGTTAAGGCACCATTAAGATGCAGTTAAGGCACTTGCCTGCAAAAGCTAACTACCTGAGTTCGATCCCCAGTACCCACGTAAAGCCAGGTACACAAAGTAATACATATATCTGGAGTTCATTTGCAGTATCTTGAGGCCCTAGGATGCCCATTCTCTCTGTCTCTCTTCTCTCCATTTCTCTTTTTTTGCAAAATAAATAAATAAAAGTCTTTCAAAAATAATCTCAATAGAAAAATAATTGAGGGCCGAAGAGCTGGATTAGCTATTAAGGTGCTTCCCTACAAAGACAAAGGACCCTGGTTCAATTCCCAAGGGCTCATATGAGCCAGATGCACAAGGCAGCACATGCATCTAGAGCTCCCTTACAGTGGCTAATTGCCCTAGTATACCTGTTCTTTCTCTGTCTCTCTCTATCTGAGTCTTTTTCTCTCTCCCTCTCAAATAAATAAATAAATAAAGATAAAATACTTAAGAAAAATAATTGAGTAAAAAACAACTACAAATAAGAAGGGAAAGAAAGTGCAAAACAAAACAAACAAACAAAAAAACAAAGATAAGGTTTCCAGTCCTCCAAGGAGATCAGTTGGGTGGACAGTAGTGAAAGAGCTCAAGAACTTAGTCTATGTGGAGTTACTTATTACAATGATGTCACTTTGGCTAGGCTTCACCTGGTAGGACCTGATGCTCTTGGTCCTTTGGCTTGTTGTGTTTCTTGCCCAACAGCCAGAGGCCATGGCTGCCTTGCTCATCAGAATGGTGTGGACCAGAATGCAAGATATCCCCCAGCTGATCTGAGTCTCTGGCACCTTCTAATGTCTGCTCCTTGGTGGGGGAGCACTGTGAGGTCCCAGCAACCCATACCAAAGTGTGGCAGCAGCAGAAGGCACCCTGTACCACAATGAGTATTCAAATTTAGGTCCTTCTGTAATCACGACACCCCCTCAATTCTGCTTCTCTGAGCTCCCATAGTCAGCTTCCAGAGTGATTTCTGCTCCCTTTTGTGTCCTGAGTCAGCTTCCTCCCAGGTGGAGTCCTCATCATCTCTGATTTTGTCTCTCCCATGAAACTTGATCAACACTTTCAGGATCAGAATAAGATCCCTGATATTGGCATTACAGGAAGAATGCAATTATAATGTAGGGGTGTTTGACCCTCAAGCCATAAATTCAGACAGAACCCACTCCAGGAGGCTCCTCTCCATCACCTCACTGCAAAATGTAAGGAAGAAGGGAACTTTCCCAGTGCCGGGGGGATTCCTGACCTCAGTCTGGTTAGACTGCACTTCTGCGAGATGCGACCTGTGTTAATTGTGTTTTCTAAGTCTTGATTTTCTTTAGCCTCATACCTGACCCTGGGCCTGTGGCAATATCACTACACTGTTGCTCTTTCTCTCTACTCTATTCTGCTCTCAAAAGTCAAGTGTTCTTTATTTTATTTTTTTTTTTTTGACTGCTCACAACTGCATTTTAAGTTTCTTCCTACCATCACTCACCTCCAAAGGCAGCTGCTCTCCAGATGTTTTGCATCTTTTCCTAGAGAAGCTAACGATTGGTTGATAGTAACTACTATTCTAAAAATGTTGTGCCACACAGGTTATTTGTGAAAACAAAACAAAACACACTAACTAAAAAACAACACAGACTGGCTCCAACGACCTATGTGGGCAATGAAGAAAAATCACAGGCAGGAAAATAAGAAACTCTAGTTCTGAAGGAAGGTGTAGCCTGCAGGAAAGGTGCCAATTCCACTTTAACAATTCTTACCTACACAGCAAGACACAATATTGCTTACCACTAACTTACCAATATTTTATTAACACAGTCTCCATAATCCTGATAAAAATCCCCCCAAAATCTGAGAAAAATCAAAGTTTTATAGTGATTTTGGTGCCCCCTTCAAAGCATGTATGGATACTTAACTGCAACAACCCTAAGGGGTGAGGTGAGATGATGAGGAGTGAAGGAGGGGCCTCCTCCATGAAAGGGTTAAAGCTGTTGTCAGAGAAGTTAGCACAGGAGCAGGGTGCAACTAGAATGAGTTTTGCCTAATTCTCTCCCTCTCCTGGGCTCGTGGGCTTGCTTGTCCTTCCTCTGTGCTACAATGCAATGCAGGCCTGCCACAGGTGTGCTCTTGGATTGCCCAGCCTCAGGAATCATGAGCCAAATATACTTCTAGTGTTTTTCAAATTACTGTTTGTGGTGATCTGTTCTAGCAACTAGACATGGACTAAGGCAGGCATATTATGAGCTAAAAAGAAATAAAATGAACTGGAAAATGAACAGAAAAGAGAATGAAGTGGACTAATAGGAAATTTTTTTTGAAAAGTATCAGTGAAATAGAATAATGATTTACAGAGTTAATATAAAGCTTCAATAATCAATGCAGTGAAATAGTGTTAAAAAAGATAGTCAAGGGCTGGAGGGATGGCTTGGTGGTTAAGGTGCTTGCCTGTAAAGCCAAAGGACCCAGGATTAATTCCCCAGGGCCCACATAAGCCAGATGCACAAGGGGGCGTATGTGTCTGGAGTTCGTTTGCAGTGGCTGAGGACCTGGCATGTCCATGGTCTCTCTTTCTCCTTCTTTCTCTCTCCCTCACTCCCTCTCTCTCTCTCCCTCTCTCTCTTTCTCTCTCTCTCTCTCACACACACACACACAAATAAATAAATAAAAGTCAAAAAATAACATTTAAAAGGATAGTCAAATAGAATGGGTTGAAGAGAATAGAGCCCAGGCCCTCTGCATTGTTATTTTGTTTTTTGGTTTTTTTTTTTTTCAAGAAAGGTACAGAAGAAATTTAATGGGGCAATTATAGTCTTCTAAAAAAATGGCACTGGGACTGTTGTACATCTATTTCTGAAAAATGACTCTTGACACACAACATATACAAACATTAAATAAAAATGCATTGTGTCCTTTATTAAAAGCCTAAAATTACAAAATATTTAGGTGAAAATATAAAACATTTAAGAGTGAAGGTAAAAATCTGTGACTTTGATAAGTGAGTTTTTGAAAGGCAAATATTACCTCTCCAAAAGCAATATTCATAAAAAGTGAAATTAATGTGAACATCTTCAAAATATCTCTACTCTCTAAAGACCTGTTAAGAGCATTAAAAATCAAGTCCTGGGCTGGAGATATGGCTTAGCGATTAAGCGCTTGCCTGTGAAGCCTAAGGACCCCAGGCTCAATTCCCCAGGACTCACATTAGCCAGATGCACAAAGGGGCACACGTGTCTGGAGTTGATTTGCAGTGGCTGGAGGCCCTGGTGCACCCATTCTCCCTCTCCCTCTCTCTCTCTCTGCCTCTTTCACTCTCAATCTCTCTCATATAAATAAATAAACAAAAAAATTAAAAAATAAAGTCCTAAAGACATAAGTTGCAAAACATAACTCTTGAAAAAGAAGACCTATATACAAAGAACTTTCAAAGTTTCATGGTAAGTGAACAAACAATCCAATAAAAAGGTAGCAAATAATTTGTTGGACATTTTATGAAAGAAGATATAATGATGTCAAGAAAATAGAAACAAAACTGATAGTATTAGTATGGAAGAACAAAAGCACAGTCAAGTACAATAGACACCTGTTGAAATGGTGAAAAAATAACCAGCAATAATAGCAGTTGGAGTTGGTGCAGAGCACCTAGAATTTCAGATACTGCTAATGAGAAGGAAATTGCTGATAACAAGGCAAACACTAAGGTGTGTGTTAAACATATAAATAGCACACCTCATTCATCAATGTTTACAAAATTAAAAAAAAATAACTTGCATTCATCTAAAACTATATGATTATATACTGTCTTTATTCATAATCAAAGTGAATAATATCCCCAAGTGTCCTTTAGCTGGTGAGTAATATAACCAGACTGTAGAACGTCCCAAGGATTGCCTCTTACTCAATAGTAAAGTATAACACACTGCTTTTATGTGGCTTGTTGGAAAGTCAGGTGAAGGAAGCCTTCTCAAAAGGCTGCAGGGCAAGTGATAAATATGAGGGGTATAGAGGAGTTTGGGCAGGGGGTACTTGTTCGGTAGATTAGAGTGGTGGCTTTATTGACTGTGTTTCTCATAAATCATTGACTTCTTCCACAGAGTGATTTTCACTCTTTGACAGTTGTACTTCAGTATGCCTGACAAAATGTCCAAAGCTGTAGTAACAGAAAACTAGACCAAAATAACCCCATTGAGAATTTATGTCTGTATCTATTTATCTATCTATCTAAAATTAATGGTGACTCTATAGGAAAAAATACAGCTCAGTCTCTACACCAAATATACAAATGGGTTTAAGTAGTTCCAACCCTAAATGTGAAAGGTAGAACTATAGCCAAGTAGAAAAAAAATGCCAAAAAGTACCTTTATCATCCAAGATATAAAGGAAGGTTTTTTTTTTTTTTTTTCTTTTTTTTTTTTCTAGGTAGGGTCTCACTTTAGCACTTTATCCCAGGCTGACCTAGAATTCACTCTGTAGGCTCAGGTCTCAGGGTGGCATCAAACTTAGTGCAATCCTCCTACCTCTGCTTCCCAGTGCTGGAGTCACAGGTGTGTGCATCCACACCCACCTAGGAAGTGTTTTTGAATAACTGGAAAGAGAAATCTTAAGGAGAAAATTCACTGTACTTTATAAGGTCAACATTAACTATTTTAGAATAGTACATGCAAAATCCAAACAGAGAGGTGACATAACTCATTATCAATGAGAAAAATACCAACTATCACATTAAATGACATTAAAATATGAATTAATGAGGACATGAGAATCCAAGGATCCATCCACTGAAAAACTTGTGTAGTCGCCGGGGAAACAAGGTGTCTGAGCTTAGAGAAACTGAGTGGAGGTATCCTAATGATCTAACATTTAAGTCTGTTCTATACAAATGCATATGGGAAGAAAATGGGTGTGGGTATGACACAGTTAAATGTGCTTAGAGGGGAACTGGAGGGATCTCTGCCTGGACAGTGCAATAGTATATAAGTAGAATGAAATGGAGGCAGTATTCTAAAATACGGTTCACCAATGAGGAACAGAATGTCAAGTGAACAAAACCGACATATCTCAGTTTTGTTTTGTTTTGTTTACTTTTTTAACCTATGAAAAAGTAATGCTAAGAATTCTTGAAAATAATAACAAGTTTGTACAAATACGCAGTGATCCGCTGAATAGCTGACAAAATTATAAATCTTCAAAATAGTACTGTTGCTACTGTTGGATGGTACATAACAGCATGGTTTTAATGGTTTTAAATGAAAAAGCTGGAAGAAGAGTTTAAAGGTTAAAAAGAAAAAGTAATCCAGGCGTGGCGGCACAAGCCTTTAATCCCAGCACTCAGGAGGCAGGCAGAGGTAGGAGGATTGCTGAGAGTTCAAGGCCACCCTCAGACTACATAGTGAATTCCAGGTCAGCCTGAGCTAACGTGAGACCCTACCACGGAAAACCAGAACAAAAAAAAAAAAAAGAAAGAAAAGAAAAGGGGGAGGAGGGCTGGAGAAATGGCTTAGCGTTTAAGTGCTTGCCTGTGAAGCCTAAGGACCCCTGTTCGAGGCTCGGTTCCCCAGGTCCCACGTTAGCCAGATGCACAAGGGGGCGCACGCGTCTGGAGTTCGTTTGCAGAGGCTGGAAGCCCTGGCACGCCCATTCTCTCTCTCTATATCTGCCTCTTTCTCTCTCTGTCACTCTCATATAAATAAATAAAACTAAACAATTTTTTTTTTAAAAAGAGAGAAAGAAAAAGTAAATAAAACAACAACAACAACAAATGTCTTTCTCACTGTGGTGAAGTCACTAGACTGGAGGTAGAGCCTTGCAGCAGCTGACTCTGCTCTTCTGGGCCTTCTACCCACGTCCTAATAAACAATGACGATTCGGAGTGCCTTATCTCCCACTACGCGCAACCTTGAAGTCAACTCTCACTGCCTTATGCTTAGCGTGCTTCATTCCCATGCGGTCCTCAGGGATGATTCCTCCAGAGAGTGGGGACTCAGAACTGGAGCTGGCGCTGGAGCATGCACCACCGCCCTCTGCTGGGTGAACATTTAGTGTACCGGTACTGTTAAGGGCAGGGCATGATTTTCCTGAAATCTGAAGTTAAATTTGATCTCACGATGATCTCACAAGATAACATCAGTGATGCCTAGTGTAACTCTCTAGGTGGAACTTGCATTCTAGCTTACACAAGTAACATCTTTTGGAGTTTACTTTAGAGCAGAAACCACTAACGAATGTCAGTGAAACACACTGATGGATCTGATCTAATTCGGACATGCACACATGCAGTGAGCTTCACTTTGATTTGTGATGTTTTGTCAGTTTTCTTTGAATTAAATGGATTTATGTTGCCTATTTACAATATATAATCATACCTGCATTAATTATAATTTGCAAATATGAGTTTATTTTTTCTTTTTTCTGAATGTTTTAGTATGTTTAAAATTTAAAAAAAAATAAATTCTGCTTAACTCAGTTTCTGGCCTTGATATTTGTCCTAAAATAGAGCACTGATGTCCTTGAAAGATACTCTCTGGAGATATGGTCTTCAACCCTCTGCAGTTACTTCAGTCTTCTGAGCTGCGCTGGCTGCCTGCCTAAGGAGCCAAATCCCCTTATGCTCAGTGTGCCAGTCACTAGTTAACAACTTGAAGGATGCAGGATTATTCGACTTTAAAAAACTAAGTTTGATGGTCTGGAGAGATGGCTTAGCGGTTAAACGCTTGCCTGTGAAGCCTAAGGACCCAGGTTCCAGGCTCCATTCCCCAGGACCCACTTTAGCCGGATGCACAAGGGGCACACGCGTCTGGAGGTCCTTGGCAGTGGCTGGAGGCCCTGGCGTGCCCATTCTCTCTCTATCTATCGGCCTCTTTCTCTGTCACTCTCAAATAAGTAAATAAAAAATAATTAAGTTTGAGCTTTGTAAAGCTTAATTTTTAATTTTTTGGTTTTATTTTTTATTTATTTTATTTCAGAGTGATAGACAGAGAGAGAAACAGGCAGATAGGTAGAGAGAGAATGGGCACACCAGGGCCTCCAGCCACTGCAAATGAACTCCAGATTCATGCACCACCTTGTGCATCTGGTTAACGTGGGTGCTGGGGAATCGAGCCTTGAGCCGGGGTCCTTAGACTTCACAGGCAAGGGCTTAACGGCTAAGCCATTTCTCCAGCCCCATAAAGCTTAATTTTTAAAAGATTATTGCAAATGAATATTCTTAATTTTTCCCAACTAACATTAAAGAAACTAGAAATTTGAAAATAATTGAAAGCACGGGTTGAGTTATGAGTACAGTTTTTCATAGCTGTTGCTTGTTCACTTGTTGTACCTTTAGTCAGAGCTTTCAGAACCATATGTGGTATGCTTCCCTGCTGTCTACATCGCAGCAAAGGCAAGCACCCCCGCCCCCGCTCCCGCCACCACCACTTAGACTAAACATTGCTATCAGTGACATTTCTTAACAAACTTGTTTTAACTCTGTGTAACTTTCAAGAGTGAGTTGAGAGGAGAAATTATATACAATATGATCTAATTTTGTTGTATTAGTTTTGTTGAGCTTCTGTGGCATTCTTGCTGGTAAGTTCTGTCTTGAAAGAGTAGGAGATTGGGCACAGCATATTTTCATTTGAGAAAATGTTTTAGAAGGGATTATGCCAGGTGTTCTTGGAAATCGCATTTTATATTTCTGACTTCTCTGGTGTCCTCAAACAAGAAGCTTCCTGAAGCTAGAGAATGGAGTTTGAGGGGGAATGAACCAAGTTTCTTATTATACTATAGGCAAGGGTTCAACTAGGAAGGTGGTCACCTCAGATTCCAAGACCTAGAATTTCCTTGTTATTAAGAATATAGATTCCTGACATGAAAGGTACTGACTTGAACGGTGGGTACACAAGGTATAAACATGAGGACCTGAGTTCAGATCACCAACTAAATTAAAAGTGATATAGGTCTATAATCCCACGTCAGAGAAGTTAGAGATAAGGAGGATCTCTGAGGCTTGCTGTGGAGATAGTCTCACCAAATTGGTAGGCTCCAGGTTCAGTTAAAGAGCCTGTTTCAAAAACATGGTAGAGAGTGATTGAGGACACTTTTGTCAACGTTGGGCCTCTAGATGTACACATACACATACATGCATAAACACATGCGCGTATTCACATACAAAAAATTACTGACTGCGTGACACTCATTATATAGTTAATTCTGTATTACAAAACCACCACAGGATTAACAAAAAATTTCTAACTTTGGCTGAAGCTCAGTAGTGGACCTGGCATTTCTGAGGTCCTAGGTTTGATATCCCAGCACCACACACACCACACCTGAAATTCTAACCTGTTATATTCACATTTTCTAACTACAATTGAATCTAAATATTTTGTACCTTTTTACTCAGCAGCACATTCCTCATTTCTAAAACCACTATTGCTAAGGCTAGATATTCTTTCTTCCAAATGCCATGCATCTGATTTATCATTTACACTTGAGCTTCTTTGCATGTTCACATATTCCTTTACACTACAGTCACTTGATGTGAAAGACAGTGAGTCAGGGTCACCCTGTCATATAGAACAACTGAGTGAGGAAACATTCTACTTTTGCTCTGATGCAGGTTCAATGAAAAGTCCAACCACACAAGTCTTTAGCTGTGACAGAAAGCATCTAGCACTCACTGCATGACACTTGCCAAACTTGTTAAGCTTGGAAATGTGTTTTTCAGAACTCCTTCTCTGGGAAGATCTTTTGTTGGAAGAGAAACCTGTGAAAGATCAGAAATAAAGCAGACCTCTTTGCATTCAGATTCAAAGGTCCAGTTTATCTTCACCATTCTGTGGTAATACATTCTGCATGCCACCCCTGCTGTCTAACAGAGGCCTCTGGCCACTACAGGATGTCTCAGTGAAAACCCACAAAGGGACTGAGAAGATGGGCCAGTGAGTAAAGTGCTTACCCTCTTAAGCCTTTGGACTTGAGTTCGTATCCCCTCCGCCCCTATAAAAGCTTGCAATTCTGGCACTTGGAGAAGGAGACACGAGGATCCTTAGGGTATGCAGGCTAGATAGTCTATCCAAACTGATGAGCTCTAGACTCACTGTGAGATATTATCCCAAAATAAGTTGGTTAAAAATGATGGTACAAACATAAGATGTTTTCAAAGAACTTTCTACTTTAATTTTTAAAAAGTAAGAAACAAAGCCTAACAAGATGTACATGCCTGTGCAATTGTGACATCAAGCCTAGGTGGGTCACCAATGGTTCCATGATTGGCTAAGAGATATGTTCAGTAGAAATAGAGAGTTCTCATCAGAAGAAATATAGATGGCATATAAACATCTAAAAAAAATGTGTTCTATATCCTTAGCCATGAAAGAAATGCAAATGCAAACTACCTTGAGATTCCATCTCTCTCCTGTCAGAACGGCTACCATCAAGAAAACAAATGACAAAAAATGTTGGTGAGGATATGGTAAAAGGGGAACCCTTCTACTGTTGGTGGAATGTAATCTGGTTATAGCCATTGTGGAAATCAGTATGAAGGTTCTTGAGAAAGCTAAAAATAGATTTACCATATGATCCAGCTATAGCACTCTTAGGCACATATCCTAATGACTCTTCTCACTCTTTAGAGATAATTGCACAACCATGTTTATTGCTGTTCTATTCACAATAGCTAGGAAATGGAACCAGCCTCGATGAATGGATAATAAAGATGTAGTACATTTACACAATGGAATTCTATTCAGTGGTAAAGAAAAATGAAATTTGCAGGGAAATGGATGGATATGGACAGGATTATACTAAGTGAGGTAACCCAGGCCCAGAAAGCCAAATGTCACACGTTCTCTTTCATATGTGGATCCTAGCTACAAATGTATAGACTTGTGTGTGAGCTGGAACCAAAAATCAGTAGCGGAGGCCCATAAGCTAGAAAAAGGCTACAAGGGAGGGAGGAGTGGGGACGAATTTAGGGGATGGTGTTGTATATATGTAAGTACATATATACAATAGAACAGATTATAGGGAGGTGAAAGGCCTAAGCGAGGTCAGGGGAAAAATTGTATAAAAGAAGGGTCGGGGGGGAGGGTCAATAAAAATTCAAGATATTCTGAATAACACATGAAAATCTACTTTCTTGAATAATAGCACATCCAGAAGCTATAGATTGTTACTAGAAAATTCTCAGTGCCTGTGATGGGATACCTTCCAGTGAGTTTTTGGTCAGGGAGGTCCTTGTTGCCTCCAAAATATTATAGGCTATTGTCAAAGCCCTTGGTTTCCCATTAGTAACAGATGGTAAGACCCTATTGCTGAATACTTCACATGCCTGAGCACCAAATTCACTGAGAAATCAAGCTGGTGCTAAGCAGAAAACCTTCTCCCTGTAGCCCAGACAACTGAAAGCTGGAAAAATCTGCACTGTATGCAGCCTTATGGGAGACCAAAGTCATCATCAGTGAAAACAGTGGACACTGGAAGCCTCATCTTTGGCCACACAGGCCAAATGACTGAATGAGTGTAATAGTGGCACGTCTACTCTGGGGAAAACCAACTGCTCTCTAATTGGACTAGAGGCCCACTCTATGGGAGAGAATATATGCCTGGAACTGAAAACCTAGTCAAAAACCTATGGCAGGGGAGGTCATGAGCCTTAAGGGTATAAAGCCTGCTGTTGTCTGGATAAATGGATATATTACTCTCACCAAATTGCCCTGAAAGCACTACACTTAATATTCATATTCATATATTAATGCTACTCTCACTTCTGGTTAGAGAAGCTTCTCTTTTCAAATGGTGATGACCACTGAGATGATGCAAAAGGCAACATAGTGCTCAGAAGAAGGGACGGAGGAGTGTCCAGAACTGAAACATCTCACACCCTCCAAGGCTAAGAGTCCATTGTGGAAGCGGTGGCAGAAAAAATGTAAGAGCCCAAGGAAGGCTTACATACAACTCCTGACATACAACCATCTGGACAGAAATTGGCCTCAATATTCAAGATCTCACAGTGCCTAGCAATACCTAAACAAGACCCTCATAATAGGAGAAAAAGATGATGACATCAAATTATAAGTGAGTATATTGGAGAGAGGGAGGGGATATGACAGAGAGCAGAGTTATGAAGGGGAAAGTGGGGTAGGGGAGGGAAATACCATGGTTTGTTGTCTGTAAGTATAGAAGTTGTATATATATATATATATATGAATAATATATTTTTACATATATTTTTTTAATTTTTATTTATTTTATTTATTTGAGAGCGACAGACACAGAGAGAAAGACAGATGGAGGGAGAGAGAGAGAATGGGCCCACCAGGGCTTCCAGCCTCTGCAAACAAACTCCAGACGTGTGCACCCCCTTGTGCATCTGGCTAACATGGGACCTGGGGAACCGAGCCTCGAACCGGGGTCCTTAGGCTTCACAGGTGAGCGCTTAACTGCTAAGCCATCTCTCCAGCCCCACATATATTATTTTTATATGTATATATAATATATCTATTATTTAATATATTTATACATATATACCATATATATAATATGTAATAATTATAACATATATAATATATTTAATATATTATATATATAATATACATAAACATATATATATTTTTTTTTATTTATTTATTTTTTAACA
This sequence comes from Jaculus jaculus, assembly GCF_020740685.1. Taxonomy (NCBI): domain Eukaryota; kingdom Metazoa; phylum Chordata; class Mammalia; order Rodentia; family Dipodidae; genus Jaculus; species Jaculus jaculus. The sequence continues at coordinate 96,716,533 of NC_059103.1, read as the reverse complement.
AAGATACCCTTCGATGGAACTGGGAACAGAGTAAGAATTCTATGGAGACCAAAATCATGGACTCCAACAAAAAGCTCTCACTAGTCTTTGCTAAAGAGTGGTTATGCCCAACTCCCACATATGTTGGTACCACCATTCCTTCCTTCCCTAATTCCTCAGAGGGACCTCCTCAGTGAGATTGCTGCTATTTATCATGGGTTTGTGTGTTATGAGTTGTGAGAGCAGAAGTCAGTAATTGTTGGGAGGGAGTTCCTATTTCCTCTTTCATTTCTCAAAAGTTTCAGAGTATCTTTCTGATGGTTGCTAAACAAGATTTTTTTACTAGACTTTGTGATTAAAGTTTTTACTACAAAAAGGTATAGTCAGAGTTTTTTCTCTATTTTTGATGAGCATAGTATATACATTTATCCAGATAGAAGTAGACACTACACACCTAGGGCTCATGACTTCGCCTGTTGTAAGCGTTCAGTATCAGGGATGTATTCCCTCCCATGGAGTAGGCCTCACGTCAAGGCAGTTCATTTCCCCTATAACCGATTGCCACTAATTACATTCATTGGCTCATTTGGCCTGGCTGGCCAAATATAAGGCTTGCAGTGTCTACTATAGAGTATCTTTACTGGTGATTTCTCTCTCTCCCATTGAACTGCGTGCAGTATAGCTTTTCCCAGCTTTCTGTCAGCTGGTCTACATGGAGGAGGTTATCAGCTCAGCTCCAGCAGGATTTCTCAGTGACCTTGCAGCCCAAGTATTTGCAGTCTTCAGCAATAGGGTCTTACCATCTATTCCTGGTGGGAAACCAGGGGCCTCGGCAATGGCCTTTTCTGTTTTGGGAATATCAGGGACCTCCCTGGCCAACAACTCATTGGAAGGTATCCCATCCCTGGCACTGAAAATTTTCTAGTCACAACTTATGGCTCCCATGTGTTCAATTATCTGAAAAAGTCAGTTTCCATATGACTTATATCCTCTTAGATTTTGATTAGCCCTCCCTCCACCTTTCCTTTACTCAATCTCTTCCACTGACCTCACTTACACCTTTTCATTCCCATTAATCTGTTCTTCTATTTACATATATATGATACCATCCTATTTATTCCCCCTCCCTTTCTATTTCCTTCATATCTCCTTTCTAGCTTACTGGCCTCTGCTACTGAGTTTTCTTCCTACTTGGGATCTCTAGGTCTTCATGACTCATTGAATGCTAGGGAGATGGAAATGAAGGATGCCTCCCAAAGGTTTTGCTTGGATAAGTAAAGGGATGCTGGCATGAAAAGAAACAAGAGAACACAAAGTGCTGGCAAAGAAGAAGAAGAAGAAAAGACATGAAGGTAGCTCTGTATGCATTAAACTGGAAATGTTTTGGAGATATCTAAGTTGGACCTTATGCTTCAGACATGCTGTATACAGAGGATCTTCATAGGAAATAGACTGTGGCTTTGTGGTGACTACATGTTATTTTGCCCATTTAACATCCACTCTTCAAATTTCTCTGTGGCAGAGCTAGTGTGAGGAATCATCACTATTCCACTGTCAATCCATGTTATTCAAATTTTCTAGTCAAAATCATAGGCTCTAAGATGAGTACATGACCCAGTAGCTGGCTAGTCAGAGCCATGATAACTGGAAGTCATCCCAGAGCTTCTGATAAAAGTATGGAAAAAAGACTCACTTTTTCTTATCTGCTAATGCATTTTATATCTGAAATTGCTGCTGGCCAATTTTTCCTGATATCAGAAAGTTTCATTTGTACATAGGGCTTGCGAAGACTGAGGTGATAAAGTCTTGGTCCCAGTTAATGAAAAGACTGAGGCAAAGTTGGTAGTGTAGACTTTAAAAGCCTGGTGAAAGTAGTTAAGTCACTCAGGGCATGCCTTGAAAGAAAAACTGGGACCTGTGACCTTCTTTGCTCCCTGGCCTCCTGTAAGTGAGTGTCGGGTTCACCAGCTTGTAGGGCTGTAGGAGAGCTGGGCCCACTGGTCTCTTCCTGCGGCTGAGCGGGATGGTGAGTGTCAAAGACCCAGACCCTCTCCTAGTCACCGGAGAGAAACACACTGAGTCGGGAGACTTGTTGAAGCAGGATCTCACTTTATTGTAGCAGGCAGGTGCTTATATAGCATTGAGAACAAAGGTGGGGATCTCAGGAAAGGATGAGGTGTAAGGGCCAATAGCAAATTGCAACTTTTGAAATGATTGGTTCTAAGCACTCGCAGGAGCTTTAACTTGTTTTGCAGAAGTAGCCAGCCAGAGGCAATTTTGTGCCCTGCTGAGTCTTAGCTGGCCAGAGACAGGTAGCCAAACTTTAGCTAGGCTCAGGAAGTTCCACTAGGCCTCACATCCGGGCCTCTCAAGGCCCAACAAGTGAGAAGTTTTCTTTGGTTTTGTTTGCATACTGTGGAGGTCTGCTTTACTAGATACCTAAAAGCGAGTGGTCCAAGCATCACCCCCCTGACTCTTCTGAAATTGTGAGCCAAAATAAACTTCCCCTCTTTTTAAGTTATCTGCCTCAGACATTTTGTCAGCAGTGGAAAGTTAATACTTCTTTTCTTCTAGAGAAAATCAAAGCCTAGAGAGGACAAAGAAAGAAAGGGAGAGAGAACTCGATTTTCTTTTACCTTCTTCTCCCATGTCAACTGTGTGTGTGTGTGTGCGCGCGCACATGCACGCGCGTGTGTGTGAATTGGTTTTTATTGGGGTTAGGTCATGGGATATGAAAAGTCGCCTTTGGGGCATGCCCCTAACTTGCCACAGAATGTCCAGCCTACTTCTGGAATGCTTCCTGTGATTCACTCCTTTCTTCCTTCCTTCCTTCCTTCCTTCTTTCCTTCCTTCCTTTCTTCTTTCCTTCCTTCCTTCCTTCCTTCCTTCCTTCCTTCCTTCCTTCCTTCCTTCCTTCCTTCCTTCCTTCCTCCCTTCCTCCCTCCCTCCCTCCGTCCATCTCTCTCTCTCTCTGTCTTGCTCTCTTTCTTTCTCTTTTTATTTCCTTCTTTCACACTGCTCTTGCTGCCAGTAGCCTCTTCAAGCCCACTGCTAACCAGTTCCATCTTGAAAGAGAATTTTCCCTTCTTGCAGATATTCTTTTTGGCCACCCCTTCTAATTCACTTGCCATTTCCTGCTTAGGTGGCTTTTTCCTCTTTGGAAGACTGGTGCTTCCACAAGCCTCCTTCTCCTCCTCAACGTCACTAACCAACTCCTCCTTGGAAAGGGCTTTTTTCTTTTCTTGAGTTTGGAGAGAGAGACAGGTGAGTACTCCATTCCATTTACCTGAGGAGCTCCCTGGACTTTTTATTATTTTTATTCTTTTTGTTTTTTTTCACATGTCTCCTTACACTTTTCTGGAATGCTACTGCTGTTTACTGAAGATGCAAGGGCCAACACAGCCAGTCACTGCCCCCCCATCCCCCACCTTCCTCAAGCATTTCTTCTTTTTTCTCCAGTTTCCTGGCAACCTCTGAAGCTGCTTCCTTTGCCTGAACCATTGCTTCCTCTGCTGAAGGCCAAAAACATCTGTGTCAATGACGAGTCCTCATTCTCTCACAAGTTTAGTAATTCTCTTCAGTAATTCTCTTGGTCAACTTCAAAATATAGCAATTTAAATCAGTTATTTAAAGAAAACACCCTATTTTTCATTAGTAGATGAATTCCCTTTGTAATAATTTTGCTATTTTTTTCATGAACAGGTAGGATCCTTCTCTTGGCTTCTTGACTAGTCTTGCAATTTACCTGTCCACAAGAATATGGAAGGGATAGATATAAGCATGCCCCTACTCTGTCTCCTTAAGTCCTATTACCACTTTGTGAACAAGCTAAGGTCAGGTGGCTAGAGAAGAAGAAAACATGGAAGAAAGACTCCAGCCCAGCTCACAGTCAGTCAATCATCCAAAACTTGGAGAATTAAAAGCCTGGAGTCAGTCACCTACATGAGTGGATTTAGCTCAGACATGGACAGAAGACCTTTAGATGACCTGAAGATTTGTGAGTGATGTCTAATCTTTTGCAGTTTTAAAAACTTATCTATTTATGAGAGAAAGAGGCAGGAAGAGAGAGAGAGAGAAAGACAGAGAGAGAATGGGAGTACTAGGGCATCTAGCCCCTGCAAACAAACTCCAGATACATGTGCCACCTTGTGCATGTAGCCTCCATGGGGCCTGGGAAATAAAAGCTGGGTCTTTAGGCTTCACAGGCAAGCACCTTAACCACTAAGCCATCTCTCCAGCCTGCTTGCAGTTTTAAAACTCATTCCTCTGAAGTGTCATATCTATTAACTGGTCTCCCTGGCTCTAATTTTTCTCCCCTAATTATAGCCACTAGAATAATCTTATCCAAACCTGTTTAGTATAACATATCTCTCCATTAAAACATAGCAATGGTCCAGTTTCAAAAAAAATCTAATGTCCTCACTTAAGCTCACCTATGCTTACTGATACTTCATTGCTTCCATCTATTACTCCCCTGGTCACTTTTCTGAGCGGTTGTAGGCTCTTTGTGGCCCTCCTTCTCTCTAGATGGATGGTGTGCTCTGGCATTGGCATTTCCTGTTTCCTTTGCCTAGAGTGCTCTTCTGCCACATCCTCATGGCTTACACCTGAAGTATCTTATCATCTTGACTAGAACATTACTTCCCAAGTGAGATATTCTTATCTACTGAAAGACTTTCCAAGCAAGACATTCTTATCTACTGGAAGAGTAGTATATATTCCCCATTTCCATTTCTGCCTTGTCTACCTAGAATTTACCAGCATATAACATATAATAGAGTTGTGCATCTATGGGAGAAAGAGAAATTGTCAGTGAAGATAAACAACAGTGGACACTGCAAGCCTTAAGTCTGGCCAGCCAGGCCAAATGAGACAATGGGTACAATAATGGCATGTCTGTTATGGGGGAAACCAATTGCTCTTTAATTGGACTGGAGGCCTGCTCCACAGGAAGGAATGCACACCTGATACTGAAAACCTATGATGGGGAGGTCATGAGCCCTATGGGTGTAACACCTGCTAGGTTATGGATAAATGCACATATTATGCTCACCAAACTATCTGGTAAACATATCTCCTAATGTTCATACCCATATGTTAATGCTACTCTTACTTTGGTTAGAGAAGTTTCTTTTTTCAGCTGATGGTGACCTCTGGGATGACTCAAAAGGCACCATAGGGCTGAGAAGAAGTGACATAGGAGTGCTCAGCACTCACTGGAACATCTTTACCACACCTTCCAATGCTCAGGGTCCATTGCAGAAGAGGTGGAAGAAAGAATATAAGAGCCAAAGGAAGGTAGGACTCCTTACAATGCTCTCTTCTAGACAGAAAATAGTCTGGTTATCCATGACTTTGAAGTGCCTAGCACTACCTAAAGACCATAATAATAAGAGGAAAAGATGATGACCTCAAAATAAAAGAGACACTTATTGAGAGAGGGAGGGGTATGATAGGGAGTGGAGTTGTGAAAGGGAAAGTGTGGGGAGAGGGAATTATCAAAGTTTATTGCCTATAATTATGGAAGTTGTCAATAATAAAAAAATTAAAAACTGAAAAAATAGTGTTTGTACAGTTAAATTATCTATGTATTTTATTACAGTAAATCGATTCACTTTTCAATGCTCAGTTTTTAGAATTGTTCTTGTCTCAAAGTCTTCAACTGCAAACAGTTTAAATGAATGAAAGCACTAAGCACCTTCAAATGCTTATGCCTATATTTTCCAGTTGGATAAACTACTAAATATCTATATTTTGTAAAGTTATTTATTTTAATGTAATTAGGGCTACTAGCATCTGATATATCCCTGAGAAATTAAGATATTATCATATGGGGTTTAATATAACTCTAAATGTTAGGGTGGAAGGCCCCTAGGACAGTATGCTAAATAGGAGGTATAAAGATCAAGGTCTGTGAAGCACATAAGATTTTCCCAGTAGAAAGTAGGATGCTGGGTAGGAGATGTGGGATTCAGAAGAGAATCATCTAAGGCAGAGGATATGTATAAACTATTTCAAATTTTACCATGAGAACAAATAAGATACAAGTTTATGGAGCTGACTAATTTTGCATCTTATGTTTCCTTGCTCTGTGTGTGAATTTTTCTTTTTATGGAAATTGTCGAGGATCTCCGACTCTTACTATTAATTACTTAATTTTGTGACGTATTTTCCATCTGTACTTTTTCACACTAGGATTAAATCCCTCTAAGGAACTTACTTTGTGCCATTCGTTTTAGATCTCTATTTGTGTTGGTGAACTAGTGGATGCAAGCATAGAGATTATAATCCTTTCACCATGACATAGCAAGAAAAAAATATATATATAAAATTCAAGACACATGATTCAGTTATTTGACTGTAGATACCTCCCACTTTATATGATGCCTTACTTGGTCATGCATATGTCAATTGCTAGTAGTATTAATTCCATTTAAGAGAAAGAAAGAGAGAGAGAGAGAGAGAGAGAGAGAGGCTAAACAGACACTTTTTTCCATGAACAGGAATTATATTATTCACCTCAGCCACTTTCAATGACTTAGAAAAAGAGTGTCTTCCTTTAGTAATTTTAGAACCCATAGTGACCACATACGAACTCTATAGATGAATTAAAAGGAAAACCACTGGGGGAAAGGTCTTTATAATAGAAAGTATTCTTAAAGATGAGCATCTGGGATTTCCATGTCAGGCAATCAGAGCAAAGCCCCTGTGTATTAATGCACTAATGCATTCTAAAGATCCTCTAAAATTGTTTTAAAGTGGGGTCATACTTACTCTCTCACTCTGTCTGGGAGTCTTCAGGTGCATAATTTCTAATAAAGACGACTATGGCTCCCTCTTCTCCTGCCCACGGGAACAGTTCTGCTGAATAAAATTTCTCAGCTTATTCATCACATTTCCTTGTGGACTCTGATATGAAGGCTGTGCATGAAATCATTCTATCTTTCCAAGTGATAAATTTTATTTTTCTTTACATTCCCCAAAGATAGCATTATGCTTTTAGAAAAACTTTTTCGAAATCTAAGTCTATCCCAACCTGTATCAGTGAGAATCGGGGCTTGGCCACCACTTCTCCAGAGGTGACCACCAGAGTCTGTTCCACTCATTCAGAGATGAAACCTGTCAGTAAGAAGGACAAATTGTGTCCCTATAGCCCATTTCCACACAGAGTGTTTCTTGACAGAACAAACGACTGCCATTTGGACCAAAGTTGAGGTCCTTTCCTTATGTACTGAGAACTTTCTTTCTCTGGGAATAGTGCCAAGACCACCAGACATATTGAACTCACAGCTTTTTACCATCACATCATCAGAATGAGCTCTAGTCCCTGAGGCCAACATTGGATACTGACCAATCTGAGTCAGGTGAAAGGTTACTAACTTAAAGATTACTTTGATTTTTTTTCTCTCCCTCAAAGTTCTTTCTCATTATCCTTGTAACTAACTTGTGTTTACCACTCCTTAATGCAAGTAGGTGTATACCACTGTATACTGGATTTCAGGCTACTGGTAAGCAAATGTTTACTTATCCCCATATGGCGATAATATTTAACAAGATATTTATACCAATACTTGAAAATATTTTTATTTATTTATTTGCAAATGAGGTAGGGCATGTTAAGCTCCTGCCATTGCAAGTTTACATCTGGTTTTATGTAGGTACTAGGGAATTGAACCCAGGCTGTCAGGCTTTGCAAGAAGCACACTTGCCCTCTGTGCCACCTCCAAAGTACCTATAAACAACCACATTTACATGAGTAATGATGTATTTTAAAGTATTTTGCAGTAAATATTATCAAACAATTTGCTAGTATCCCATTTACAGCCACCTTTCCCTGTAATAATGCATTTCTCCCTAAATTAGTATGTGGGATGAACAACTGTCATAAGCATAGACTTCTACAGCTATTTGTATTATAAAAGGAAACAAATATTTATTAAAAACCTATTTTGTACTAAAAATATAGATGGAAATGGTTCCTTCTGCTATTTTTTTCCTAGTGCTGCTGAGTTCCAGCCTGATGGTGAAGGGTTAGGGAACATGGTGGGGAGTGCACTGTCGCCTCCTATTCTGCGATCTTCATGCATTCAACCTTTTCCAGTGCTACCAGTTCCAACTACACAGATAACCAAAATACACACTGCACTTGTACAGAGATTTATTAATCCTTCAAAAGACAAGGTGAATATATTTTTGTTTGATGGTCATAGAGGCACATAATTGAGTTTTGTTGATTTACTTGCCTGTTTGTTCTTATTTGGGGGCTTAAAGTGTACATTTGCAATTTTCTAGAAAGAGTGACACTATACTTTGTCATTTTGATATTTTTATTTATATATTTTCAAGCATAAAGAGAGAAAAAGACAGGAATGGGTGTGCCAGGGCCTCTAGCTACTGCAAATGAACTCCAGATGCATGCCTCACTTTTTCCATCCGTCTTTATGTGGGTACTGGATCATCAAATTTGGGTCCTTAGGTTTTGCAGAATGGCACCTTTACCACTGAGCCATGTCTTCAGCAACTTTATAATTTTTAATCACAAAACACTATCTTCCTGATTCCACTTTGAAATGAACAGTGCAATTTTCTTTGAATTCAGTAAAAGTAGTACTTATCAAAGTCCAACCCACCTAAGAACCACCATGCAGGTACCTCACAAGATGCTGTTTTGAAGCTGGGGAAGTCCTGGTCATGCTTCACTCAGATATGTCATTCATCTCCTTCCAGAGAATGATTCATCCCTAAAATCAACAAGCCTAGTGCTTTCTATTTGGGCACTAAGAGGAACTTGGAGCTCTGGCTCATCAGATCATGGAGTGACCTTCCACAAGTCACCTTCTCTGTGACATTGTGGACATGTTTAACCAAAAACAGAAGAGACATATGTTTAATGTTTGCTGTAAGCATATAGCTTAAAAGGTACATGTTCTTTGAGAGAGGAAAGTTAGCACATGATGTCATTGCTTCTAACATTTGTTCAAATGTCAAAAAAATAAAAATAAAAAGCAGGGAAGGTAACTAAAACCATAATGCTTTCTCGGAGGGTGTTGTCAGGTATTGAAGTAGGAGTGCACAAATAAGTAGGTGGTAGGCTGTTTTCCCAGTGTAAAACACAACTTTTGAATCATGTCTTTCTGACAAAGTGGAATTTAAAGAATATTCTAGCAAGGTGTGATATTCACTGGAAATGTTTGATGAAAGAGCATGGGGAAGTGATTGGGGACCTGGAAATATGGACTTGATTTGGGTCCATGAATGAAAATCCTCTTCTCTGGGTTGTTTCCATGACTTGTAATATTATGGTGATGACATTTGCATTCTCCAGCCCAGGATTAGCTGGAGGGGAAAGAAGGGCTCAGTAGAATTGCTATAGTAAACGCATAAACCATGACATCTCCTGAAAGATAATTCTGATTAAAGGATACTGAACCCTACGTCTATTTGCTTCTCAACATGGGTAACAGAATTATACACAAATGTGACATTTGCCTTTGTAAAAAGAAGTTTTTCTTCATCATTATCTGCATCTTGGTTTGGGGTTGAGATAAGTCATAATTTTCAGATGATGATGTCAGGTCCATTCCCACAACAGAGATTAGACGATACCACAAACACAGACTTATACTTTCATGGGAGAAATCTCCTGTTTGCAAACATTTATCTTTAACAATAAGCTACTGGCAGAGAGAAAGTTACCTGTCACACATGAAAAATACTGCTTTTGTTGTCAGTGATGACCTAACACAGACCAGGTACTGGTTACGTCATTTAATTCACTCTCAACATTTAAGGCCTCTATTTCTCTAATATATTAGCCATAATATCTCTACCTCATATAAAATAAAATCTCATTTGGGTAGGATAATTATCAAAATTTTTATCATGGGTCATGCATTCTTGAGTTAGCCCACAGTTATGGGTAGGATAAATGTCTCTTTATATCATGATCCAACATGTGGCTCTGACATTCTTTTTGACTCCTCTTCCGCAAAATTTCCCTGAGCCATGTAGGGTTCATTTTTGGTCTGCTTCAGTGATGAGGTGTTGGGGGCCTCTGGGTCTCTGGATCTCTGATTTGGTAGGAGTTGATTTTTCTCTGTGTTGATCTCCTTCACCCTTGTGCTGGTATCCGGTTCACCAAGAAAACAGCACCCTTGCGTGTTTCACCAATTATTATTAGTTTCAGCTGGGGCCGTTTTGAGGTATGATGGGGTGGCTCTCTCCCTGCATGACCCCTATATGTCAACAAGGAGGGGCCAAGGGGAGGGGGTAGGTCACAGATGAGCCTAATAATGGTACCAAACTGACTATATTCGCTGAGTACAAAACTAATTAATAAAAAAAATATTTCTCTTAAACTCTTTTGGAAAGTTTATATTCTTTCAACTATTAAATTTAAGAACAAATTTAATGATGATTAATATTTAAATTCATTTGCTTTATAGGTGTCAGTATATTTCCATTAAGTTTCAATTGTATAAAATGCATTTTACATTTTAAAATAAAGTATTATATGAAGAAAAATTTATTATCATGATTAATAATGAGTATGTTAAAAATAAACATTTCTGCCAATGTGATTTCTATGTCAAGGACTAGAAGATACATTTTTAAAATACCTATTAGTTGAGGAAACAAAAAAATTATTGTTACTTCCTTCTTTGTAAAAAGACAGTTAACTAAGGCATCATGATTCTTATCAGCTTTAACATGACTGAATTATACAAATTTTTCACTGTTAAGTTACATATTTTATAATAATAGTACCACAGGGAACTTATGAATTTAGAGTAAATTACTTTAAAAAGTCATTTGAGGCTGGAGAGATGACTCAGTGGTTAACATATCACCAGATCCAATTCCCAGTACAAAGAGGCACATGCATCTGGAGTTCATACGCAGTGGCTGGAGGCCCATTCTCATTTTTTCTTTCTCTCAGTGTTTGAAGGTGACTCAGTGCTCTTGTTGCTGTAAATTCTAATTACTTTCTTAGTCAAGAAAAGGTATATGAATTTGTGAATATGTAGACAATATAGGCAGATGAAATCAACATAGAATAAAAGTGAAGAGAAGAAATAAGAGGTGAAATTGTAGCAAGGGTATCATGGTTAATCAACAATCTCATATCATGGACTACATTTTCCAGTGTTGAATCTGACATTTGTATCTTATCTTTCAAAAAGTCCAACGTAAAGGAGAAAACAGTATCAAAGATATGATTTCAGCCTCTTTTAAGCAGTATGGTTAAGAGGTGGCCTGAGAATGCACGAAGGTCCCTCTGGTCCTTTATCAAACATAAACTAGAAATTTTTTCATAATAGGAAAAAGTGGTAAGTGTCACTTTTTTTTTCTTCTCATTTTCATAACATGGCGGAATTGTCCAGGAGACACAAGGTACATAGTGATATTCTCAGTATGGGTCTCAGTGAAGTATGTAATTGCCTGTGATTGTATTTTCTGCTTTAATTCTAACATTATAAGTACCAACGGATATAGGACACAAACAATACCACTTTAATGGTCCTCAATCACTTTGATAGTATAAAAGGATCTTGAACATTGCTCTTTGAAAGTAAGAACATTTTGTTTATTTTTCACTTTCCTGCTACTAAAATCCAAAACATTTTTTCACACACGCTTACTATTGGTTGATAATGGGTACACAAAAACTTGTAAAAAATTCATAATGATTTTGAATAATGCAGAGTCCATTTGTTAACACCACAGAGTTCTATGACCTCTTTCATAAGAGAAAAGAAAATAACTTTACTGGTTTTTGGAAACTGAGTTCTGTAAAATGACTTAAAACATGAATTTATAAGTTTACAGCACCAGGAAAACTTAGTCAACAAAACAGAGAAATTTAAAAGAAATAGTGTTTTATTTCCCTTTTCTCTTCTCTCTCCTGCTGCCCTCTTTTGTCTCCAGAGTAAAAGTTAAAATAGAGCACCTTCACTCCTCCTATGGAAGGAAATAAGTACTTCTGGTCATGTTTGTTTATAGAAAGCATTTCAGGTCCAGTTTTTCTTTGTTGCATCTTAAAAAATATTCCTAATTTCATAGCATAAATTTGCTTCCTTAGAGCACTCCAATTATTTCAAAATAAAAGTTTAAAAGTTCCATAGAGTCTTAAAACCTGGCTCATTCGTCTAGGTAAACTAGAATATGAAAATGGACTCTGTTAGGATTGTTGAGTTTCAAGTATGGCTTATAAAGTCACTAAGAAAAATTGTTGAATGTCTTCCAGAGCATATACCTGGAAACCATAGGTGCTATTTGAATTTACTATAACATTTGTCCATGATTCAATAAATTAATAAAATATAATTAACCAGTGAAAGTACACATTACAGATTCTGATACCCCATGGCTTATAAGACTCATAAGCCCACTGTAAGCAGAAAATACTATGTCAAAGTTTTGTTTTATAGACCTAACCTACTGACCTATATAATTGAGCAACACCTTGTGCTGTGGGATACAGATTGTGGATTTTTACAGTTGTATAGCTTATTGGGAGCTGTGGCTTTTTCCCAATGCCTAGCATTGCATGAGAGTACCATATCAACTATCACTAAACAAGGAAAAAGCCGAAATTCAAATAGAAAATATGACTTCTACTTAATTCATGTTGTTTCACACAACTGTAAGTAGAAATATCTCAAGATGAATAGTAGGTCAAAGAACATCTATATGAGAGAGAGAGAATCATGTGGTAAAGCAAATGACTACATAAAACATCTTCATTTCAGAAATTTAGATGAATGAGTTCTAGTGCTTACTTACTGCATAGCTTCAGAAGATATTTAAGTCTTGTCTACTGAAGGGTCTCAAGGACTACCTACAGTAGTTATTTGGAGAATAAAACTGGTGCATATACAAGGCAGAGAACAAGTGGGCAATAAATGTTATTATAGAAAAATGCTGTGGAATGTGATGGAATGAAAATAAAAAATGAATTTGAAGTAGAAAATGTTCACCAGTGGTATAGGGAGAATTTGTAGGGAGTCAAATCTTCAGCTCTAGGGAGACTAAGTGGGGTGGGACATTATAAAGTTCTTGATGCACCGTAAATTTAAAGTCTAATGGATAAGGGAGGATCAGCCCCAATATTTATAAGCACAAGTGTCAGAAACATGGAAAGAATGCCCAGGTCTCTAGAGATGTATATAAAAGTGCTAAAACACAGGCGAATGGAAAGGATAAAGAGTGGGTGTGAGTTATTAAAGTGATTGGAGTGGAGCTAAGTATATTGCACTACTTATGGGACCAGATTGTTCTATTCATCCCTCCCAAATTAAATTTCACTTTTCTCACAGGAATCTTTTGAGGGTAATGGTTCCAAAGGGAGGATTTGTGTGTTACTCTATTTATTTTTGAGGAAAACACATTATATGTATAAAAATATGGAACAAAAATGAAGCATTAAACTTTATGTCTATGCACATTTCTAATACATTTATTCTTTTTGTCTATTGACTGAAAAAAATAAAAGATTATTACAGGCTTTTGGACAGGCTCACAACATGCATGGAAATAGACATTACTTCAGACAACAACTTCAATTATACTCTAAAGCAATGAGTTTGCAATTCTTTAATGATTTTTTTTAATGGTCATAATGACATATCCTGGTTTTGTTATTTCACTTTTCCTGATTAAGTACCACCGTTACTCTAATTAAAATAACACCATCTGGTTTTCATAGTGCATAATAACCTACATCCCTAATGCCAAAGCTGAAGCAACATTCACAATCTGGACCATTTAGAGGTCATGCAGTTAGTTGAGTCACTGCTGCAATTTATGGATTCACTGGTGGATGAGCTTGTGGAAGTAGTGATAGAGAGTTTACAAAAGAGAGAGAAAGCTCAGAAGAAAGTATGACCTTGACATTGGTGGTAGATTCCACTGTGTGACTGGAGAACACCTGGTTAAGGTAACACCTGGTGATGAGGTAAGGGAACAGCTATGTATTTCTGTGCATGTGTGTGTGGAAACTGTTACAGGCTGGCAGACTAAAGAAGGTAGGTTTGAAGCAGGCTGAGTAAATTCAAGGAACTGAAAGAAAGCAGGTTTGGCTAGGGGGAGGAAGAGAAGTGAGAGTGGCAGGAAATGAGATCAAGATGACAAGGCAGATCTGGCTGACCAGGGCAGTTATTCTGAGCACAGTGAAAGATATTGGAATATTTTTAAATGAACAATACGGCGACAATATTTCTTAGTGTTTGCAAAGAAAATATCCATCATTCAAGATGAACAATAAAAAAAATAACTAGTAAGGAGTGGTGGGAACTGAAAAAGAGATTTTGAGTTCTCTCAGCACTACTTGATTATTGAAATGCAGAGATTCTGACCTAGAATTGTAATACAGGGTGTTTTGTTTGGTTTTGCTCTCCTATGCTTTCCAGGAGAATCTAAAACTGTACTTCATGCTACAATCTTACAATCATTTAACTGTTGCTAAATAAGACAATACTTTTATAATTGGCTTACAATACAGCATTTTTGAAGAAATGAGTTTAAAGACAAAATTGAAAATATTTGAAAGCCAGATACAGCCCTAGTTTTGATAATTCACTATCCCTATGGTGTTTCATCTTCACTTTCGTGAACGCAAGAGAACAATCAGAAGGAAAAGCTCAACAGGCTAGCTTTCATTCAGCTTCTTGCAGGAAACATAATAGATAGAGAGTGAGGAGAGAGTGAAGGGGAACTAGTTACAATGGTGTGATCATGTCTATGAACAGGCAGCAAGGCATGATGAAATATGGAGGCCGAGGACCATGGAAGGTAACACCCCTGGACCAGAGGAAGAAGCTCTTGCTGAAACTGAGGAACTAAAATAGCTATGCATCCCAGTCTGTGCCAGGGAGGTAGAATGGAGCCTTCACCAATCTGCACCAGGTCAAGGAAAACACCCAGAGGACACATTCTCTGAAATCTTTCATTGTCAGTTCTTCAGAAGTCTCCCTTTGGCTGAACCCAGCAAAGAGCTGGGAACACAGGGAACTCAAAGAAGAAAGCAGGTATCTGTTCATCTCTGAAGATATAGGACAAAGAGAAATCATCTGGCACAATTAGGAACACTTATTATTTTTATACTGTTACTTATGTTTCAAGTATATATGAGTTCAAAGATACTGCTAACACTAAGATAATGTCACTCTAATAAGCAACAAAGCAAAAAAGATATTTCAAACCCGGGATATTTTTTAAAATAAAAAGCAGTTAAAAACTGGCTGAGACTGTCAAAACTTTCAAGCTTTTCTTCTTTAAACTTGCTTCTGGTTAGAATATCAATCATGGCAACATAGCCATACAAAGCCTTTCCTCTTCCAAAAGTGATTCTTTAAAATGTTGCCTTCTTTTAAAGAAATAGAAATAAGTTCTTTTGAATAAGCATTCCATATTCTAGTCTATGAAAATAACTTCAAATCCAGGGCTTTTAAGAAAGCCACATTTGAACTGATGGCCATCAGCCTTGCTTTCCTTCTGGAGGATCCAAACAGAATGCATAGTGACCAGATGTCACCCAAAGGTTAGTTAAACTATAAGAATCACCATTCCAGAAACCGATCAACTCTTTACCTGCACCACACGAAGAAATAAGAAGTACAGTAATTTTTTTTTTTTTGAGAGTGACAGACACAGAGAGAAAGACAGATAGAGGGAGAGAGAGAGAATGGGCGAGCCAGGGCTTCCAGCCTCTGCAAACGAACTCCAGATGCGTGCACCCCCTTGTGCATCTGGCTAACGTGGGACCTGGGGAACCGAGCCTCTAACCGGGGTCCTTAGGCTTCACAGGCAAGCGCTTAACCGCTAAGCCATCTCTCCAGCCCAGTACAGTAATTTTTATATATGCCTAAGAGAACTTGACTTACAAATGGAGCTGAGATATGAAATAAAGGTAAATAAGTCAGCATTTGAGAAAAATCTTCACCTATATGTCCTCTTGCTACCTAGCCAGTGACTCTGAAAAGGAGAAATTGTTCAGTCTTCATTTCAGTTACCCTCACGGGATGATTGGAATGTCATATCCATATTTATAATATTAATTAAATTTAATTGTATTTAAATATACAGTCAAAGATATATATATGAAATGTTTCATAAAGCGTGTTTCATAAAGTGTATTATCTAATTAGATAATGTATTGGTTAAGGGGCATAGAACAATGATTGAGATCAGTGGAATCTTAAATTAACTTTTTAAATAGTAATATTTTCAAAGAAAAATATTTAAATAAAAACTTCAAAGAATTATTTGAAAATATTGTAGAATTTTTAAAATAATCCCAAATAAGGTTTTTAAAGTAGAAGTTTTACTTTCTACTCTGAATTCTGTTCTCATGGCAAAATGTGAAACTGGGTGGGAAGGAGATTCAATTGCTATTTAAGAGTGTTAGTCCTTGTAAGGCTAAGTTTAGCTAGGTTAGATACTCCCTAAATCCTATCTGATGAAGCACATTCACCTTGTGAAAATTTGAACTTTTCAGAAACAGCATTTTATTTGCAAGGAGAGAGAGAGACAGAGACAGAGAGAGAGAGTGAGAACGATCAGTAGCGTCTCCTGTTGCTGCAAACGAACTCCAGATGCATGTGGCACTCTGTGCATCTGTCTTTACCTGTATACTTATCAAAGCTGGGCCTCTAGGCTTTGCAAATAAGTGCCTTAACAACTGAGTCATCTCTCCAGTCCCAAAATTTGAATTTTTGACTTACCATTCAATTGCCTTCATATCAAATGATTATAACTTATAGATTGTTACATACCCAAAAGCTGTTTTTTTTTTTTTAAACATTGTCCAAAATAGTAACTGATGGTTTAATTTGTCCTCTAAAATGAAACCCTATGGAGAATATATTTACTGAATGGTAAGAGAAGAGGTGATATACTTGCCATAATTTCAGTCCCAGCTACTTTGTGCTTTCAAAAGTAAGCAACGAAGCTTGTAGTGAATAAACAATTGCCAAAGATATCTTTGTGCATCTGATCAAATACTCATGAGCAGTGAGACAGCAGGCACGGCACAGAAAAGCAGGATAAAGGACAGGGTATAGTCAAAGCTAATGGAAACTGCAGAAGCCACTGAGACCGCAGCCCCAGAGCTTCATAATCTCAAATCCTGACTGTGCCCCTCAGCTGTAGAATGGCTGGTGTTAAGAATGCAAGGGTGCTGTTTTCCTGTGAACCAGATACCAGCACAAAGGGGAAGGAGACCAATACAGAGAAAAATCAACTCCTACCAAATCAGAGAGCCAGAGCCTCAGAGGCCCCCAACACCTCAGCACTGAAGCAGACCAAAAATGAACCCAACATGGCTCAGGGAAATTTTGCGGAAGAGGGGGTGGAAAGAATGTCAGAGTCACATGTTGGGTCATGATTTGCAGAGACATTTATCCTACCCATAACTGTGGGCTAACTCCACAATGCACGACCCATTTACATCAACAAGGAGGGTCCAATGGGAGGGGTAGATCATAGATGAGCCTAAACAATGGTACCAAACTGCCTGTATTTGCTGAAAAGAAAACTAATAAATTAAATTTTAAAAAAAAAAAGAATAACATGTGGTGATACGTAGATACCACTAAGCTAACACCTTCTCCACAGAGAACATTCAAAAGAAAAGGGAATTCCCAGCTTATTGTAAGGAATAGTATAAGAGGGCAAGTAAAAATTGTTAAATCAATGTAAGATCAATATTTGTATCAATACTTGTATGAGCTGTCTTTGTTGATGTGATAAAAACCAGGTTCTTAGTAAAATGACCTGCAGAACCAGGGAAGAATGCTCAATGAGCACAACAGTATTGGAATAGTCGTCAGACCATTGATGTTCCTGAGAACACCTATCCTAACAGCCAGTGTTCACTCACTCAGTCTAAGTATTTCTTTTATTTGGCTTAGTTCAGGATACTCAGACATATTTCCCTAAGAAAAAAGTCCACAAGTCCAAAGTCTATTGTATGATTAGACTTTTGTTTTCCCCTTTCTTCCAGATGATCAATATCTTCAAGATATTCTACTATTAAACCTGAATAGGTTTTTCCTATTTTTTCTGCATAAAAAAGTCATTCTCTTCTGCTACTTGAAAAGGCTTTTGAGCAATTTCATAGTAAAGAGATAAATTCTTCTATAAGTCATCTACAATGTTTTATTTTAATGATTGTTGTGCATATCATCCCCTTATTTCTTCACAGTTAGTGTTGATTTTTAACAGTCACAAATGGAATCATATGGTATATTGGGGCATTTATTACCCACGAGAATTGAAAAATCCTTGAAACATAAAAAAGAGTTTCTCTATGTTTTACTCTTGAGCCTTGGATAAAGAGCATTATAGTACTTGGATCCTGAAAAGTTGTAAAGTATGGATGTGTGTTAAACCAATTCAGTGTTTCTGTGAGATTTCTGTGGATATTACTCCGTCTTAGCTTTAAGTATGGCATACAACTGGGCACAGAATCAATGGCGATTGGAACAGACAAGAGCACAGCTGGAAGGAAAGCTAGGCAAGGTAAAAAAAAGAAAGGAAAGACAAAATGATCTCAATGACAAGGTTTGTCTGAAAAGCTTAAGAAGGAATTAGAATATCTTACATGTGAGAGCTAATCTGATTTTTCTCCATCTGTTATGAGGCTCTGGAGGCTGACTGCCCATTAAACACCAAATGATGACTGGTGTAGCAGGTGCAGTGAAGTGGGAAGGTGTGGAGCAAATAAAACAAGAGTATGGCATCTATAAGAGATGGTGACCCCATCCGGAAATTTTAAAAGCTTGCGCACCGTGGTATTCATGACGTATGTGTGAGAAGTATGATGGCAAATGTATTTCTCATGAAAGTACTTCAATTACTTGCAAAATGTTGTTTCTTTAGAATTCCCAGGCCTAACACTATACAGTTACTTAATACTCAAAGAGAACTATGACTTGCTTTGACAAATTGGCCTTTAATGCAATTCATTGGCCTGATGTCAACGGGAATGTTGCCTAAGCTACACCCTTTGCTAAAGTAATTTTCTAAGCCTACCGCTGTGAATCTATTCTTTTCCCGTAAGTTTTTCTTGACACCCTTTGACATCTGTATCAAATTGAAGCACTTATTAGTACCTTTCAGAATTTCTAGTGTTCTACTTGAGGCATTTATTTCTTATACTGTCCTGTGACACTGTCTAGGCTCTGCTTTGGCTTCAGATCTCTCTGTCATTCTGCCACCTTCGCATTCCTCCATTTGCCTGCAACTACTTCCATTAGCACATCCAGCAAACTCATTTATTAATGTGATCCATCCTCCACAGAATTTTTTATTAAGATCTCAAGATGCCTGCTGGGAGACTTATGAAGGGAAGCTTTCTAAAGAAATATTTCTATGGTACTATGGCAATTGTTTTATATGCTAAATATCAGAGCACTGTAGAGAAGAGATTGGTTTTGTAAATTTTTTCATTAACAATTTCTATTCCTATGTTCTTGATCATAATCTAGACTCAGAGTTGTTCTTTCCTTTGTAACTTTAATCTACTTCAATATTAAAATCAGATGGTTTTGCTTTCTATGTGTTCTACATGCAGACACTTATGATCTCCAATGTCCTTCACTTTCCCAAGCCACTGTGAGTTCCTGCCTAGATGCCATACTGGCTGTCTTCCACTCACTATCCTTGGTAATCTTTAGAAAGCTTGGGCAACATGTTAGCTTGTGTGACTTCCCAGCTCTATTTTTTTTTTCAAAATAAAACATACCATGGCCAATAAGATTCTACACCACCTGACCCAGCTTCTTCTTAGCTTTGTCTCCTATATTTCTCTTCTCATCCACCTCATTCTAAACTGCCCTCATCAACTTCTTTCCATTGCCAAATACATGCATTTGCTTTTCTGCCCATGTCACTGTCATTTTAGACTTTTTTTTGGGGGGGGGGCAGGTTCAAGGTAGGGTTTCACTCCAGGTCATGCTAACCTAGAATGTAGTGACCTACATTCACTATGTAGACTCAGGATGGCCTCAAACTCATGACGATCCTCCTACCTTTGCCTCCCAAGTGCTTGGATTAAAGGTGTTTGCCACTACACCTAGCTAGACTTTCTTTAAAAAATCATTAGCCTTCCAAGGTTTTTGTTCAAGCTATTGTCTTCTTCAAAATACTTTCCATTAGCCTTGGTAGCTGTGTTATATGTGTAATTTGGTGTTGAGCTCTAGAAAAGGAGGTGGGAAGATTGGAAGAGCCACAGGATGGGGGGGAAGTATCCTGAAGTACTGACCCTTACACATGGAGACTGACTGATAGAAACATAATCCCATGTGAATATCCATAGCTCTCCCACTGAGGAAAACCCTTGGTGGAATGGGGGCAGGAAAGAGGGAATATAAGAATATAACATAAATGAATGGGGTCAGCAGGTGATTTGTTCATACAATAAAGTTCATAATTAATTCTTAAAAGACCTTCCCTGACTAGAGACTCTAAAATAGCACTAATCATCTCCCTTGTCTTCTGCCCCTTTCTTTAGTTTTCTTAATATTACACTCATCTCTGTCTCCTATAGTGTTGACATATTTTATTCAGTTTATTTTTCAAGGTAGAGTTTTACTGAAGCCCAGGCTGTCCTGGAATTCACTGTGTAGTCTCAGGTTGGCCTGATCTCACAGAAATCCTCCTATCTCTGCCTCTAGAATCTTGGGATTAAAGGCATGCACCACCACATCCAGCAGACTTTTTAAATGTTTTTCATTTTACATATATTAAGAGAGGTTGTATACTTTTATTCCCTCATTTCTGCTCCCATTACTCTGGAGACCTCCTCAATATGGTTATTGTATTCAATTTGGGGTCATGCAGTTCGCCATAGTCCCTGTGGGATCGTGGGAAAGCTGTACTTCTGTGTATTCTTACCCACTCTGCGGCTCTTACTATCTTTCCACCCTTACTTTCACAATGTACTCTGAGCCACATCAGGCTGGTTGGCAGTCTGATTTAGTGTTGAGCTCTCTATAGCCTCTGGATTTCTGCTTTGATGGGTTTTGATGGATCACCGTTTCTGTCACCTTCACTTTGGAGCTGGCTGTCAGGTAAGCAATAAGAGCAATATTCATGTCACCTCTTCCTCTGCAATTTCTCCAGGGTCCTGGCAGATGTGGTAGAGGTAGCGCATATCATGGTGGGCAGTCAGCTATCCTTTGGTCTTATCAATGGATTTTGGCTCTCCTTCATTTTCTTTGCCATCTGTAAAATAAAGCAGATTCTCCAACCAAAGTGAGAGAAGCTTGGGTTAAAGGAGATATGCAAAGTTATTTGAGAGAATTTTTTATCTGTTTTTGTGCCAGTATCATGCTATTTTAGTTACTATGAGGTTTTGTAATATATCTTGAAATCAGATTGGTGATACCTCCAGACATATTTCTGTTTTTTTTTTAATTTTATTTATGAGAGAGAGAAAGCAAGTGGAGAGAGAGAGAGAGAGAGAGAGAGAGAGAGAGAGAGAGAGAATTGGCACACCACGGCCTCCAGCCACTACAATTAAACTCCAGAAATATGCACCCTCTTGTGAACATTCATGACCTTGTTTGCGTGCATCACTTTGTGCATCTGGCTTATGTGGATTCTAGGAGCTGAACCTGGGTTCTTAGGCTTCACAGGCAAGTGCACCAACTGCTAAGTTATCTTGCCAGCCCAATATTTATAATATTAGGTTTATTTTTGGCTACCCAAGGCCTTTTGTTCTTTCATATGAATTTTGAGGCTGTTTTCTCCATCTCTGTGAAGAACATTGCAGTATTTTTATTGGAATTGCATCTGTATAATGCTTTTGCTAGGATGGTGATTTTCACAATATTAAAATTTCCAATCTATGACCAGGGGAGGTCTTTCCATCTTCTCATGTTCTCCTCAGTCTTTCTTCAGTGTATTTATGTTTTATTTAGGTCTTTCACTTCCTTGGTTAGTGATATTACAATGTATTCAATTTTTTGGTCATTGAAAACAGGATACCATCATTTATTTTTATTCTATATGTTTATATTTGGCGTATACGAAGGCTACTGATTTTTGTTTGTTGATTTTGTATCTTACCACATTATTGAAAGAATTTATCATCTTTAGAAGGTTTTGGTGGTGCCTTTATGATCACTTATATATAAAATCATGTTATCTGCAAATAAGGCTAGTTTGAATTCCTCCTTAACAATTTGTATCTCTTTCATTGGTTTCTATTATATTATCACTTCAGTTAAAACCTCAAGTACTATTTTGAAAAGCAATGGTGAAAGTGGGCACCCTGTCTTGTTCAAAATTTGCTTCATTTAGTGTGATCTGGATCTTAGGTACATTATAAATACAATTTATTATGTTGAGATATGGTCTCTACATCCCCAATTTCTCCAGTGTTTTAATCATGAAGGGGTGTTCTATTTTGTTAGTGGCTTTTTCTGCATCTATTGAAATAATCGTGTGATTCTTGCGTTTGAGTTTATTTATGCGGTGAATCACATATATTGATTCCTTTATATTGAGCTATTCCTGCATCTGTGGATAAAACCTACTTGACCAAGGTGGATGATGCTTTTGATGTGTTCTTGGATCCAGTTTGCAAAGATTTTATTGGGAATTTTTACGTCTAAGTTCATTAGGATTATTGGCCTATCACTTTCTATTTTTGTTTTATCTCTGTCTGGTTTAGGTATTAGAGTAATTGTGTCTTAATAGGACTTTGGGAGCATTCCCTCTTTTTCAATTATGTGAAATAATTTGAGAAGAAGTGATTTTAATTTTTGAATTAAAGTTTGTTAGAACTCAGCAGAGACTCCATCTGGGCCTGGCCTTTTTATACTGGGAAAGTTTTGATACATTTTTCAATTTTGGTACACATAATAGGTTTGTTTAGATAGTTTTTATGTTCTGAATTTAGTTTTGAAAGGTGACATGAGTCAACAAATTGATCCATTTCTTCAAGGTTTTCCAATTTTATGTCATAGTCTATTGGTGAGCTTTTCTTGGGAGGGTTTCCTGTTTTTCTTCAGCTTGCCCATCTATTGCTTGAATATCATTTTCATTTCTTAATTTGGCATTTTATTGACTTTTGGACTTTATTACTATATTTAGATATATCATCATTGAGCTTGTTCCTTTGCCCTTTCAGCTCATTTCTTTGTTGACTTTCTACAAAATCCTTTAGCTTACTGTTGATCTCCTTTTGACTGCCTTAGATTTCATTAGGCCATCAATAGAGCACTGTTTCCTGATGCTCAATCTGATGCTTAGCCCCTTCTCACAATGATGCTAGCTCTGCTTGCCATTGAGCTTCTCTGGTTTACATTCCCAGGAAGCCACCTTAGAATGACATCTAGCCCTGACACTCAACCCAGGAGCTCAGCCTCGTCTCCCATTGGCACCCAGCCTGGCTTGCAGCTGAGCTTCCCATGGCTTGCTTCCTCCCAGCCAGCTGTCTTAGAATGATGTCTAGCCCTGGTGATCAACCTAGGCATCCAGTCCTATCTCTTATTTAGAGTTTTGATACTTACCAATCATGTGACATTAACTTACACATAAAAAGAAAAAAAAATTGTTTTCATTGGTTTGCATGATACCTTCATCTCCTCAGTCATGGTTAAAGATCTCATGTTGGAGGGAACAGTTCCCCAGAATCAGAGATGAAAATAGTCCCATAGACCCTCTAAGGACATCTCACCAAGATCCACCCATAATAGCCCATGCCACCGTCCAGAGAACCAAGTTATCCACTCAGAAACATTTAGGAGGGTGGCACAAACCATATTTGAACCTTAGCAAGAGGTTCTTGTATGATATTAGGAATACAAGCTTCGCTAAAATATTTTCTAAAGTATCAGTAGCAACTTGAGTTCAGGAATATGTGGTTGTGCATCTGCAGTTAGAACAAATATGGAAATAGGGGGATACCATAGCTCAACATCATGAAGCAATGAAAATCTAATGGAGACACAGCCCAAAAGATGCTTACAATATAGTATGGACCACATCACATGGCAAAGACTATTCCCAATTAAGTATGAGTTGTGCTTTAAATATGCTGAGTATATAAAAAGTAAGCTCTAATGAGGAAAAATCTCCAAAGATGGCCAGTGTTGCATGTATAAAGCTGAACAACGGCCACTTACTCCATAAAAGGAGAAAGAATACAAAGGTGGGTCTGGAAAGATAGCTTAGAGGTTAAGGCACTTTCCTGTGAAGCCTAAGGATACAGGTTCGAGTCATTCAATTTCTGATACAGCTGACTTTTAACCAAGTCCAATGAATTCAGAGGACATAAAAAACAATGAGGCAAAGGTGCTAACCATTTACAAATAAAGCTGATCACTAGTTCTTTGAGCTGATATTGTAGGCAAAGTTCTTCCAACACATGGAGGACTTAGAACCACCAAAGTCCTAAGAGATGTATCAGATTGCATGAAGGAAGGTATCTGGGAAAATTTTTTCTTTAGACTTTCTACAATCGAGAGCCAGTCTAATCACTAGAAAAAACAACGTTCAATCAAGAAGTTAGAAATAGCACTGTATTTTAATGCATGATAGGATGGAGAGGATAATCCACCTTTGCATTCTTTGAAAAAGAAAAAAAATTATATATATATGATTGGTGAGAAAGGGAGACAGATAAAGGCAGATAGAAAATGGGTATTCCAGGGCTTCCAGGCACTGCAAACAAGCTCCAGATGCATATGCCACCTTGTGCATTTGGATAATGTAGGTAGTGGGGAATTAAACCTGGAAACAGAAAAATTTGTTGGAACTTGGCTACTGGTGAAAAGGCTGGCTGCATCCTTCTGTTCATGCCCAGAGAGTTTGGTCAAGATTAAATTTAAAATAAAATACTGGTATGTTTTTTAGAAGTAATATAACAGAAAGTTATAAAAGTTGTACACTTTATCACAGGAAAAATTCAAGCAAGTTGGAAGTTACTGCCATAGAGATTGGTTTAAAGTTACTTAAGCTAAAATTGTTAAGTTTGAGTGGACCAACTATTTTGCATTGGCACAATAGAAATGATGTTCTGAGGGTGAGCCATTAAAAAAAGGTGGCCTGAAACAAGACTGGTGAAATAGCATCCTGCTCTTCAAGGTTAGGTTTATTCCCCCATGAATTTTCAATTTTTTTTATGTTGCACATCTGATAAAAACAGGGAAGCAAATCTCAAGGTACACATAGTTACAAAAGCAGCTGCTGAAATGCAGCATGTGACAGAGGACAGAAATCCTTTATGGTGATCCAGTGATGCCACTGTATGGAGATGATCTGGGGCTGCAGAGATACAGCATTGTGAAACAGGGTTGAAGACCCTGTATGGAGGTGCTCTTGCAGTAAAGCCAGCATATGGAACTATAAAGACATTTGCAGTGTATACTCAAAGATGTTTGGATATACCAGGACTGTGGAACTGCTATCATGGAGCACTGCTGGTTTGGGACAGAAATTGCCCTGGGTTTCTCAGCCCAGCTGGAGGGGCAGAATTGGAAATACAGAGACTGCTTGGACTACAGGTGTTTGTTGTTTTTATGCTGGTTATTGACTTTGCATTGGTCCAATCTCTTTCTGTTATGCCTTTTTTTTTTTTTAAACTGGACTGTTTACTCTGTGCCATAATGTGTTGAAAATATGAAGCTTGTGTTTTGATACATGGCTCAAATTAAAAGATCATCTTCAATATCAGATGAGATTTGGAACTTTTGAACAATGTTAAGGCAAGCAAAGATTAGAAAGACCTTTGAAGTTTTTGTCTGAGTGCAATTTGTACTATGACATGGTCATTAGTCTACAGGCACCAGGGCAAACTGGTGGTTTGAATGTATGGCCCCAGAGACTCAGGCATTTTTGATTATTATCCAGCTTCCTATATAAGTCTTCAGAAATCTGTTAGAGGAAGTCTCACTGGGGTGGAATGTGTGGATCTTTTAGTTCAGACATAAGGTGTGTGAAGAACCAGTCTGAGGTCTGGCTGTTCATGTTTCTTAGCTGTTAGTAGTGTCTCTTTGCTTTGTATCTATGCAATTGACCTATCTTCTTCTGACATGTTGATGCTTCCCCAGAAATCTTAAGCCTAAAATAAACCCTTTGCTCCCATAAACTGCTTTTAGTTGGATGTTCGAGAAAGCAATGAGAAAGTAACTGTAACAGAGATTAGGATTCATTTTAAAGATAACAATAATTACAGTGTTTGAGTCTTTAAACTTCAAATGAATTTTACTTGAACATGCAAGATTATTAAGCTTTTGTAGTTCACTTTATCCCTAAAAACTTTTAAATGGAAGAAGAGCTATATTCAAACATGGTGCTTCTCTGTATTGCTGTAATTTTATTATTACTGAAAGGTATTATTGAATTATATTATTGGATACTCAATGTGTCATTTAATGTCACTGCAGACTCTCATGGACTATGTTAACTAATATAACAGACATACCTGATATAGTAAAAAGTTAGAACAAAGTTATTTGTTATTTAGAATTGATTTAACTAACAAATATTTTTGTCCATTTCCAAGCTGAAAGTCTAGAGGCATTATACGTATTCTATGGGGAAGGCTTTCCTTTGAGTGCCTTGCCTCATGACATGCAGAGTAATGATAGGAGCATGTACAGGAAACAAGTCATTACATCCTACCTGAGAGAAAAGGGAGACTGACGTTGCTCCATCCTTCTAAATGCATGACTCCAGTTATATATATATAATGAATATATATTTATTTATTTATTTCCAGGCCCCATTGGACTTTTTTGGTGTGTTCTTGTGCATGTGTGGCATGTATATAAGTGTGTTCACATCTATGTGAGTGACATGTGTGAACATGTGTGAGTATGAATGTCAAAGCCAGAAGTTGGTATTAGTTCATCTTGCTCAATCATTCTACCTTGAATTTTTTGAGGAGGGGTTTCTCAACAAACCAGAAACTCACAAATTTGGACAGTTTAGCTGAATAGTGAGCCGCAGGGCTCCTCCTTTCCCCAACTTCCCAGTGCTGCAAATGCCTTCACACACTGCCATAACTGGCTTTTACATAGATGCTGGGAATTTGAACTCAGATCCTCAGACATAGATGATAAGCATTTTATTCACTAAGCCATCTCCACAAACCTTAGGTCCCACCTCTTAAAGGTCCACATCATCTTCCCATACTTCCATCAGAGTTATCGCATTTCCTACACAGGAATATTTGAGGATACATGTTCATGCTCACTCAAACCACAACATTGCCGTAGTGTATAGCTAATCAGATTTTGATTCAAACCCCTGCCTTTACCATAAGAAAATGGTGTGTACAATTAGCTAAAAACAAAGATGTGTGAACTCATGCAATTTAAGGAGCATTCTTCTCCCTAATCCTTAATATTAGCTTAATGTGAAATAGAATACCATACTTCATCTCACTGCATCCCATACTTAACCTCTGTTATGTAAGTTGTCCAGTTTGGGGGAATTTAAAGGCAAGATTGCTGAATGTGAGCAAACATAACTCAGTTGCTTTCCCAACCCTTGTTCTTGGGTTCTAACTCTAGAAGTAATTATGTCATTCTGCTTTGCCTATCCATGTTGTAAATCTGCAAGGGTTTCTCCCCTAGGGAAGGACTGATAGCCTGGTGCCACCAGTACAAAATATTTCTGATGTTTAGTGTTAGGCTTGACCTTTGTTCACTTACATATGCCACATTATCTGACATTTATTTTATCTTCAATGGAGTTTCTGTCTTCTGACCTTTTAAATAGACATTATTCTAAGCTTGCCTGAGTATGAAGGAAAAAATTAATATGGTTTAATATTTGTTCTTGAAATTCTAAGAGCCATTGTGAGATGCTTTAGTTTTTACTTAAAAAGGAAAGTCAAAATAATCTGTCACTTCTCAAACTGTATCACTGAATGTAAAGGAAAAGAAAAATGTCGCCCATAGGATTGCCACCATCTAAAAATAGACTTTAACAAGAAAATACAAATGTTCTCAATTTGCGGGAATGAATAACTAGGATTGCCCTAAGTGCCTGATGAAAATGATGTGGAAATTACTCAGCAGTGCTTTAGGGACCTTAACTCTTTCCTCTAGCTCTTGAAATACACTGGTTTCATTAAGCTGTCAAAGCTACACTTAATCCATTCTACTTTGTCACAGTATGTTTACATTATACATTTTCAGCCCACTAGCATCTGTAATACAACATGAGATTTTACATCCAAGCTTGGTCTCATTTCTGGTGAGTACTATTGGCCAAATATGTCAATATCCAGAAAGCAGAGGAAAGATCTACTTGCCAGCAAGTAGATTTGAGTTCATTAGGCCCAAGTAACTGGATCCATCTCCATCCACAGATATAGATACCTTGTAACTTCTTTGTATCATGTGGAAATGAAACAATACCCTAAGCCTGCTGGCATGTGCACTTTGGAAATTTTCTGCTGAGAGAGATGATTGTGGGCATAGACTACTTGGGCAAATATTCTGAAGACATTTGTAGAGAGCTCGGATTGTAAGATGTTCCTGAAGGTGAATGAATAAATGCAGGGGAATCACAAGTGGGGCTGCTTTGCTTTAATTTTATGAAAAACACAAATCATAGATGTCCTGTACTGTAGTGAGCAGCCTCAGTAATAGCAAGCTAGATCATTCCATGGTACTGACATCCAGATGATTCCTACTCAGGCTGTGACTCCAGACCAATGGAACTCTGGAACTGATGAGTCCATCAACATTTTTCCCACAAGCAAAACACAAGGAATTTTTAATTCAATTTTTTGAAAGAGAAAAATTTAATATATTTTATCTTATTATACATTACAGTCAACAGCTGCAAATATATTCTGCTACAAAGCTTTCTGTAAGAAATATCTCTATAAGAAAATACATCTCATTAACACTTCCTGTAAATAAATTACTTCAAATAATAATTTTGAAAGGCTGAATATAAGGGAAATAATATGGAAACCAGATTGTAAATGTAACTGCTATATAGGAAATGTTTAACTGAAATGTCCCATTTTCATGTCACCAAGCTTACACAGCCTGTTTGCACAAAATTTGGCTCTTGGATAAGTTATCCTATGATTTTTGTTTTAGCAGACATGTTCAGAACCTATAGATCTGAATCATCCTGGTAAATTGGTGTGGGAAACTGAAATTTTTCCACATTTCTACTGGGAGAATTAGAATTTGAGATTGTTGGTGGGATTTATGTAAATTAAAAGGAGTGACTTGGGTCTGTTAAAAGCATAAAGTAACAATACGATGAGAAGTTTCCTTACCTTTTAGTCTCTAGACATCATATTCAGAACTGACTTAAGTCACAAAGTAGTAAAGTGGTTTCAATGAATTTAGAATGTGTGGATTTTATATATTAGCAATATGTAGGCCTTGAAAGTTATTACATTTTAAACCTCAGTGGCTGCAGAAACAGAAACTATATCTTAGGCAATAAAATACCCATTTGCAGAGAGAGTTTAGTACAGAAAAAGTGGATGGTGCCATCAATCAGAAGTTTAGGGAGGTCAATGGACTCTCCTACACCACCTGCTTTAAGAGTGTATTTTACAATACCTCCTTGCATTAAGATTATTTTACAACCTCAAAAATAGAACATAAATATTTTGAGGGTAGAAATGGCAAGTTGCCTTATACTGAACTCATCTGCATTGTAAATATTATGGCAGTAAAACCCACTGAGAGTTTTCTCTTAGGTTGTCAGCCTCTGGTGTCAAAGATAAAAAGTTGGCCTCTGTTTCAGACATGTGACCTTAATCGTGTCAAAGCCTGGACAACTGACAAAATTTTCACCATTTCTTTTCTGTGCTTTCATGTAGTACAGATGCCACTCAAGTCTCACTCTACTTTATTTGAGATAGGCAGAAAGAAATGTGTTTACCAGTCTCATACTATGAAGCATAGGGTATGTCAAAGCTTTTAAAACTTAGATTTTTCCATTAGCTCTATTTTTCCATATGATTTATACATCTTTGTGAAAATTCTTCCCTGTGCATATATTACACTAGTTCCCATTTGTAAATGTAGTTTAGGTAGGAACCTCATTAAGAGTCACAGTGGAATGCCATTCCTTCAGAATCTAGAGTCTATTTTTATCTTATATCAGTCTGCATGAATTGCAGGTGATTTAAATTTTTGAAAAAATAATTTCAATGAGCAGCTTAAGAAGAATTGTTTGTTTGTTTTTCCTAATGACTAAAAGACCTGTCACTATCTTGAAATTATTTGGAAAATATTGAGTCTTCTTTTTACCTTGTCTATTATTGACCAATAAAAGTAGATTTCCAAATTAAGAAGTCATTCCATAATGCATGAGAATTATGCAACATTTTCAATTCCTACTTATCAACTCTTTTCATGTTTTAGAGATTATCTTATGTCAAGGTAAGGTGGTAGTGTTTTGTTAAATTATAACTTTGCATAGAAATATGGCTTCTAGGTCATTTTATAGATCGTCAGAATGTAAAGGAAATGTCTCCTCCAGCACAACCTCAACTCTTGCAAAGTCACATGATATTTATCAGTAATTTCCACTGTGGGCTTTCTCTTGCTGATAGCATTTTCACAAATGTGTACAGTATTTACATAAACAAGTTGCATAATGGAAACACTGGCTGTGCTTCAGTTGTCACCCATCCTAATCCATTCAACTCTCCTTTCATTTCTCCCTTTCTGTGCTCCGTATCTCATCATAGTCTCCATTCTTCTGTATTCCAAACCTTATTTTCCACCATGCCATAATGCATTAAATACACAAATTCACAGTCTGCTAGTGATGACATTCCCCAGTGCTTATCAGATTTTCTGACACACATGGAGTCTGGCTTTGGAAGAATAGGTGGCATCTTTCCATACTTTGCAGGACAGTCCCTTTGCACAGTCACACCGCTGAAAAATTTCCAGCCCGTGTGAACCCTTCTTGCGCTGTTTGGTACAGACCTCCCCCTGATGGAGCACTGGTTTGCAGATTTTGGTCCAGAAGTGACGAGCACAGCAAAACCCTTCCATACAGTCTGATGATCGCAGGCAGGGATCTCCTTCATGCCCTGTAGGAAACAGGACCAAAAGGGTATGGCATGACACTTAAGGAGCACATTCACTTTTACTGTCTTCCAAAATGTTGCCGTTTGCAACGAAAAGCCTTGGATTGGTATCCATTGTCTCTCTCTCTCTTTAGTCATATAAATCTGCTATTGTCTCAACTATCTCCACCCGAATATGAAGCTCAGTGAGTAGCCAGGACTATGATTCACCTTTTCCTTACTAGGTGTTTTTAAGTATTTTCTCGATCATTTTTTCCATGAGGTAAATGTAAAAAAATAAAAAACAAATTAAAAGGTTGGGCTGGGGAGATTGTTCAGTGGCTAAAGTTGCTTGTTTAAAACCTGTGGACCTGAGTTCAATTCCCCAGCACCCATGTAAAGCCAGAGACAAAGTGGTGCAAGGGTCTACAATCTCATTGTGCCTATGGCAATAGGAAGCCCGGCCAGGGAACCCAGAAGTTCATGGGCCACCTAGACTGGCAAGCACACAGGGGAAAAAACAACAAAGGACACCCTGTCTTCAAAAGAAAGAGAGGATAAAACAACTGGAAATTGTTCTCTGACCTCCACACATCACACATGCACTGTGATGTATGTGCACGTATGTACATGTATGTACACACACACGAATAATAAAAAAATTGAAAGGGTAATTTTACACCAACTAATATGACATTTTATCAGAAATTTTATCTCAACAAAGCTCTGATTGAAAGGAGAAGGCTGAAATTCTCAGAGACTTCCTACCATCATATGTCAGTTAGAATACAAGTGGGAACACAAAAGCTCAGAGTATTCACATCAGAAGTTATTTCTGTGGACAAGTGGTCACACAGGCAATGTATGAATTAAGAAGCACCAGAAGGTAATCAGCTACAGTAAGCCATTACCACATTTAAGCTGGAGGACCGAAAGTGGCCGGATTCACTAGCCAGGACTAGAAACCTAACGGGCCCACCTGGCATGAGCTAAGCAGCCCTGCCAGAAACACCAACTGAGGCAGTGGGAGTCAAGAGAATACGCTGGTTAAACTCAGCCAAAAGCATCTGGCAGAGCAGAGAAAATATAGTCTATAAAAAACTGTGAAAGAGATTACAGCACAGAGCAGGCAGCCAATTTATCTGAAGGCCAACAGGCTCGGGATCAACCAAGAATCTGTTAAAAATAGATGCAAATACAAAACTGAGTATTTTAGCTATAAAAGGATCAAGTCCCCCAAATAGCCCCTACATATTGTGGATGGGTCGATATGCATTCCTTACCAACACAGGATTATTAAAGTTTTCTGCTAATGCCATATTGCAAATATATTAGAGTTAAGGGGCTAAATGGTCTGTCGCTGCTCCCCAGTTCTGTTGTACTGCAAACAGAAACAAATAAGACAAAAAAAAAAAATACAGCCATACATAAGGCCCAGATGAAAGCATAAGCCTGTGTTCCTATAAAACATTATTTAAAAATCTGGTGGTGACCCTGATTAAGCTCACAGGCCATAATGTGCTGGATCCTGGCCTGAAGGGATTTTTTTAAATTACCCCAGATGTAGCTAATTCCATTGTGAGATTTGAACACAACTAACTAGTCATCCAACATAAGATTGCCTTGCTAATGATAGAAGTGATTAGTAGATTTTTGTAGTGCATTATGATATAGATATCTGTTGGAATAAAAAGAGATCTCATGTAATGACAATTACATATGGTGGAAAAGAAATAGGAGGTTTATGGAAAAAATTTAGGACTTTGGTAAGTAGAGACAAATACAGCTAAAGAACTATTTGTCCGTGTTTTAGCACTATCCTCAGGACCACTAGTAGTTCAGGCTAGACCAGTGGTTTGGAGCTTCTCCAGGAGACTGGCTCTGCTGAAGAAGGAAAGGGTAGGGAAAGAGCTCTATGGTCAGACAAGCTATGCCAATATCATGCTCGAAAGTGAACCAGGGTTTTGCATCAGGACTTCTCACAGCCATCATTTATAAATTTCCAAGAATGGGAGGGTCAATATTACAAAACTCTTTTAAATACAAGTCACTTATTCACATGCATCTGGAAAGAGGAATACCTCATAGACAAACTTGAGGAAAACTTCCTTTAAATCTAAAGGTGTTTTGTGCTTTCAGATTTTACTATGAGATGGCTGCAATGATCAGGCTTCAAAAATTTCATGCTTTTCAATTTAGTTCTTAGTGATTGAGTTTTGAGTATTTTCATACAAAGAGGGGGAATTGCATGGTCATATGTAATCTCACCACAAACCAATTATTCTAATAGGTTGGTTTATGAATAGCATAGCATGTGGTTTTTCCATGAAATAAAATTTCTGATTCTGTAAAAGTGAGAAAATGACTAAAAGCCTTGGAAATTTAATAATATGGCTGCAAGAATTTTCTCATTTATTTTCAAGATAAATTACCCTTGATATGTAAGTTACAGACATGTCAGCATACAAAATTTCTTCTAAATTTAGTGTGAAAAGAAAGGGCTGTATAGAGATGTCATGGTGGGTCAGCCTACCACCTCTCCGGCAACATATGTTTTCTTATAATTTGGAATTTGTCAAAAACTCTAACATTCTCAAAATTAAAATTTATCAAATTTTGTTTACATTTTTCCACTGAAGTATCTTTGTAATAATTTTAGCTTTTATTTAAGCACAAACATAAATGTATAAGTAGTCCTACCTTTTATATGAGACATCTTGGTGTGTGGTCTTCCTAGATTCTGCCATCCCAAGTCATGGTTTGAATAATGGCCGTGATTTCGGTCTCTATGCCGAGTGCCATCCAGCGCAGGGATGTGAGGGGTCAGGATGCTCTCAGTGACTGGGATGCAGATGCCTGGAATGATGGTGTAAACAGTTAAAGCAGCTTAACTCTGTAAACTAGGCTATTCATTCTGGTGTGAGGAATAAATACACTTATCTGTTTTTGCCCAACATGTACCCATCTTTCTGTGTATTCATTCCTTCATTCATTCATTCACATACTTATTTAAATGAATATACTTGGGTATTGAATATAGCACATTTTGGCTCTGAAGCCAGCTACCGTGATCTCAATTTTGTTTCTTTCAGAAACAAGTGGCCTTGGGCCAACAACAACAAAACAACAAAGACAGAATTAAATTTAACTGAGTTATCATAATTAAAATGTGAAGTACTTAACACAGTGATGTAGTAAATGATCAGGGTTAGTTATTGCATTTTAAAGTTATCTGACAAGCATCCACCTTCAGGATCCAGTTTATTTTTTTTTTAATTTTAAGTATTATATTCATTTATTCACAAGCAGAGAGATAACACATACATACACCACATACATATACACAGACAGAGAGAGAGAGAAAGAGAGAGAGAATGGGTGCACCAGAGCCTTTAGCACTGAAGTCGGTTTCCAGATGCATGTACCACTTTGTGTATCTGGTTTATGTGGGTACTAGGAAATTGAACCCAGGTCATTTGACTTTTCAGGCAAGCTCTTCAGATGTAATATTTTTATTTATTTTATTTATGAGAGAGAGAGAGAGAGAAAGAGTATTGGCATGCCAAGGCCTCTTGCCACAGTAATCGAACTCCAGACACATCTTGTGTGCATGCATGACCTTGTGTGCATGCATGACCTTGTGTGCAGGTGTCACCTTGTGCACATCTGGCTTATGCAGATTCTGGGTCATTAGGCTCTATGGGCAAGAGCCTTGACTACTAAGATATCTCTCCTGCCCCTAATTTTTTTTATATTTTTGTTGAACAATGCAATCTTAATCTGCATTGTACACTTCTCTAATAGTGTGAAGTCTCCTTCCCTCCCCTTCTCTCCAAGGTACTCATGGCAGTTTTATGCCTAGAGGTCACAGCAGCTATAAGCCTGATTATGTCGTTATGTATGTCTGAACTTGTATTTCTAAGTATCTTCTCTAATTACTCAATATTTTCTTCATGAGTTACTTATGAGTCTTCATTTCATAATTAATGCTGAATGAATGTTTACCTACAAAAGAACTGTTGGTGGACACAGCCAGGCTGGAAGATAGAATTCTTTTTGTGTACTTGGAAGAACCAGTCACCTTCTCACCAGATGTGAGTGCCCCAGGACATCTTGAATACATGACAAAAGTAATGTAGTTTTGTAGGCCCCTTTATTTGGATATTTTTGACATTGATGTAGATATTTATTTATTTATGAGAGAGACAGAATGGGCACATCAAGGCCTCCAGCCAACTGCAAAATACTCCAGATGCCTGTGCCACCTTGCACATCTGGCTTACATGGGACCTGAAGAATTGAATCTGGGTCCTCTAGCTTTGCAGACAAGTGCCTTAATCACTAAACAATCCCTCCAGCCCATTTGGATCTTTTGCATGTATTCGCTTGTGTTTAGCAGAACAGATCACTAGCAATTTGAAGCAATGCTCATCCTTGCAATATGTTTGATCAATGCAGAGTAAAGTCTTCAGACTGGTCAGAGATGCTAAAAACTAAGCTTTGGGGGTGGGGGTGAACCAGTTGATCTCCTACTACATAAACTATGATTCAAGCCTCCCCAATCTTAAAAGGTGAATTAAGCTTGAGGAGTCTGAGTAGGGAGAAGTTAAACTAACTTTCAAAACAAGCTTGTGCAAAAGAAATAGGCCCACGAATGCTTAGAGGAATTCCTTACCATTATTACAGCGGGTACCAGGGCAACACATGCCATCCCTGTGGCATCGCTTCTTTTTCCTCCGGCACACCATGCAGGCTGATGGCCCTTGGTGGGGACTGTGGCAGTATCTTCCAACTTCACATTCCTTATCACTGCTGCAAGGATAGGCCTGTCAAAGAATGGAAAGAGCGCGGAAAGCAAAGGGTGAGGTCCTGTTAGAGGAAAACGGAGTCACAAGTGCCCAGCCTTAAAGTATTACACCACCAAGTAATGTGGTGAATAGCAGTCCTCCATCAAGATGATGCTTAACTGAAGACTTTACACATAAAGGGTTTTGGGATTTTTTTTGGTCTGTTTGTATGCAGTGTGAGTGGGGGGGGTGTGGATGTGTGAGTGGGTGAGAGAGAGAGAGCTTGGGTCATGCATTTGATCTTGGGGGCATGCATGTATATCGGACCTTGCAGTGCCCTACTCTGGCCTGAAGGGGGCGGGGAATCGCCCCTCTGTGCTGGGCAGAGCAACATCTTGGGGTGTCTTTGCTCTTCTGTCCTTTCTTGTTTGAGCTGGAGTTTACTAGTGATATCTTAATTGCTGTTTTTGAGAGACCCAGAGATTTCCTCATCTTTTCTCCTCTATGCAGGACTGCGGTTACAGGTTCACGTGGCCACACCGAGCACTTCTGTGGGAGCCGGAGAGTCAAACTGGTGGTTTCTGGTACCTGCAGACCGGCTCAGGAAGCCATCTCTCCAGCCCAGGACTGAGTTTTGATGGCGACAAAGATGACGTTGACACTCCTCGTCTATTGTCTGTTTTCATTGACTCAACTTCTGAATGAGGGTTGTTTTTGTTTTATTTTGTTTTTTGGTATTTTTTGACCAGGCAAGTTGTTGTGTGGGCCCCCCTTGAACACACGAACACACGCAACAGTCTTCGACAGGACCGTTTCCCATAGGCTACTGAAGGATGTTAAAGAGCTGAGCCAGGAGTTAAAACATCTCCTGCCCAGTTATGGAGAAAATAATTTTAAGAGCAAGTCCTCACTATCCCTGCCTGTGAAAAGTAAGGAGAAACTCTTCTCGAAGATAAATGAACTGCCTGGCACCAATAAATAAGAAGCAGTGTCTTGATTCTAGCTACTCACACTAAGCCCCATAATGGTGGAGATACCTAGAGACACTGGATTAATTATCCAAGCTGCTCTCAGGAGGCCAGAGGGCTCTCCACACACAGCCCTGAAGCAAAGCTTTCAGTGTGTTCCGAAAAGACTGCTGAGATATTTCTCCCTCAAGGGGTAAATTCTAAAAGCTACTTCAGCGGCTCAGTTACTATTCAGAAAATAAAAGTAAAAATATATATTCTAATTGTGTACAACTTGCCTCTTGGAAGTTTTGAAACATTTAATATGTTTATAGAGATCGAGAGGTCACCCTCAAACCATATTTTGAAGCAAGAATACTTATTTCTAAGTCTTGTGTTACTTTTCTTCATCATTTACTTTTCTATTTTGCCTGCCTGCCTGCCTTCCCTCCCTCCCTCCTTCTTTCCTTCCTCCCTTCCTTCCTCCCTTCCTCCCTCCCTCTCTTCTTCTTTTCTTTCCTTCATTTCCCTCCCTCCCTCCCTCCCTCTTTTTATTTCTTTTTGAGACAAAGTCTTCCTGCTATGTAACACTGGCCAGCCTGGATCTCACTGTGTAGACCAAACTGGCCTTGAATTGTGGTGACCCTCCTGTCTCTGCCTCTCAAGAGCTATAATTAGAAATATGTACCACCATACTCAGTGAGCATTTTTTAGGTCAATTTTGTTTTTCTTATTTTTAGGGCAATACATAAATTTTACTTAAAATACAAAAATGTTTTTATTAAAAGCTCTGATTCCATGAATAACATGAGTTTGAAACTATGTAAAATATCTTTGAATCTAAAATAATTAGTCAGGTCTAGGATACATTGCTTTTTTTTTTTTTAATCTCTTTCCTTCTCTCACTCTTCCACTGTCTACTTCTTCCCACATTGCTTCTCACCATGCTGGTCCTGTGTATATACACATTTAGCTCCAGGTGTTTTGCATTTGTCTGATCATCATCAATTAAAAAGAGGAAGTAAAGATGACGTTTATGTGTGTCTGAGGAAAACAATATATTTCACATCATTATAAATGTCTCATTTACTCTAGAAGAAGAATTATATTGAAAAACTACTAACTTCACATTGAAAGTGATGTCAAAGGATTTCACAGTGGCACTGTTTAATGTATATGACTGGGATCCAGATAATGATCTATCAGACGCATTTGCATATTACTGTCCCACTTTGCATTGCCACAACTGGGCTCTGGAGAATCTGAATGAAGCTGAAGTCAAAGTAGTAGGCTATTTTTCAAGAACCCCAAACTGATGAAAACAAAACAAATGTCACTTCCCGCCTTGCCACACTCTTTCCCCCAAGCATTTTACCCCCTTCATATTTAAGCCTATTAATTTTAACTGAAACACAATTCACATGTTTCTGATTCATTTACATTTATTTCATCAAACTGTTTTGCAAGAAGCATTTGATGTCTTACAAGCTTCTTTCCTTCCTTAAAAAAAAAAAAATAGGACATCTTCTTTCAACAGAAATAAACATGTGCATCCTAAAACATCATGTGCTATTTACAACTCAAAGAACAAGTCCTCTAGATATTCTGAATATAGAAAACTTGTTTCTATCCCTAGAATGTCTAGAATGATAAAAAGAATTTTATTTATGTAGAAAATTGTGGAAAGCTCTCATCAATTCCCCATTCTCAGTTAATGGAAAATTGAAAATATTGAAATGACAATTTGTGCAGATGACATTAGAAAAAGTGGAATACACAGTAATCCTTATTTTGAATGGGAGCACAGTAAAATTCTCATAATTATTATTTTAAGGAGCTCATTTTGTCTGAAACAAATTATGTTGATGGATATGTAGTTTAATGATGCCTTCAATTTGAAGTAGGAATGACACAGTACAGAATTTATGATTTGTTTCAAATAGTAAAGGTTATTAATATGTGTTCTTGTACATGGAACTGAATGCCAGGATATAAATCCTAGAAGGAATATTTTGGAAAGTTAAAATAAATTCTAATAATTGAAATGCAAACCATTTGTATTTTTAAGGAAAAATTAAATAAATTGAATAAACCCAGATTGAGAGAAAGAAAATGATATCTGGAGGCATGTCTTCTAAAATCAGTGACCCCAACACAAATTTACTTAGCCATGAAGCTCTTTTGGCATAACCATCAGCAATTATACACAAAACGGGAGGAAATATGTCTCTATTCTATTAAAAGCAATTCACATGCTTTTAGCATTGATACATTATTTTTCAGTAAAGTTTTTTTTTTTTTTTTTTTTTTGGTTTTTCGAGGTAGGGTCTCACTTTAGTTCAGGCTGACCTGGAATTCTCTATGTAGTCTCAGGGTGGCCTTGAACTCATGGTGATCCTCCTACCTCTGCCTTCTGAGTGCTGGGATTAAAGGTGTGTGCCACCATGCCTGGAAATTTTTTAGTACAGTATTTTAAACAAGTATTTCAACACAAATATGAGGGCTCTACAGCTTGCCATTTAGCACTTAAATGCATTACCACTGAGCTATAAGCCCTCTTACTTTCGTGTGTGTGTGTGTGTGTGTGTGTGTGTGTGTGTGTGTGTGTGTTTCTATATAAATCCCTTCAAAGTGTCTGGAAATGGTGTCACAGGAGGACAGCATGGAAAAAGGCAGAGAGGCAGGAACTTACTTGACAGTGACTATGGGAGACCCTGGAAAAGTGATGGCCATGGCAATGAATGGAAGGTGGGTGGGAGTTATATACAGCAATTAAACTGCCATTTGGAAACTTGAAGATAAAATAAATCTTTATTTCCCATTTACTTTGGTCTCCAAAGGCTGATACTTGTTCCCACATCATAGCCCCATGAAAAACAAAAAGTGAGTTTGAGAACCTTACTCAAAGTTTCTATTTAAAGAAATAAATGATATGCTTACTTGGTACTTACATTATAGGTGAAAAGAGGCTGATAAGTTTTGAATATAGAAATTAATAACGGTGTATCATGTGCTATTGTTTACTTGGACTTTAGCAGAAGAGACTAGATAGCTTTCTTTTGGTGCACAAGTGCCAGGGATAGTCTTTGCAGGACAATGATGATCAAGTGAAAGATTTGAGGAGTGACCTTATCTCTATCCCTATTAAAAATTCCTACAATTGATCAGAAATTTGATATTGTGGTATCCAGAACCCTTCATTATCAAGCCTCAGGAGCAATTAGGAAATAAATTAATTTGAGATATCTAATAATAGCAGGAATTTAGCCATAAACTAAGAATGCATGAGAGCTGTCTAGGATCAGGAGGAAAAGCAAAGGCATTGGCCCAGCTCCCTTCTGGTCTAGATTGTGTTTTCCACAAACAGCAGTACTAGTGCTCCTCACAGCCACGGCACAAACTAGAGAGAAAGCGCACACATTGGACACAGCTTGAAAACCAAGTCAATCAGTCATCAGCATTCCTTTGTGGTATAAAGGATTTTAATCCATTTTTTGCTGTGTTTGCTTGGAATCATCAATTACAATTTTAGCAATGAAATGAGGCACCCTTAAGTAACTTCTGAAAATACATAGTCTGCTCAGGGGTGGGGAGTGAGGCTGTTGTGACTTTTTCTGGCTTTAGGCCTCACTGTAAGATGTCATGACTAAGCTTGTCATACGATGGCTTAGCACACACATAGACATGGTGATGTACTGGCAATCTCTGAGTCCAATACAGAGATCAGAAAAATAAACTTGGCCAGATATCATTCTAATACCAGCAGCATGTCCTGCTGCAGCTGTTGGAAAGACAGAACATTGGTGGAAAACACTAATAAAACAGCAAGACTTTTTACACATTCCGTTTCTTGACATCAGTTTTACATCCATTTAAACTCCACATAAACTAGGATTATAAGCAGCATCCCACTGTGAATAATGATAGTTAAATAGTATTCAAAGGAGCAAAGTAGAATGACATGTAGGTGCTCCACCTTATTTGAACTAATTGAGCCTTTATTTCCCCAATTCTCAAAACTGCATGGAGAAAGGACCTATTAACTCAGGCTTACATTTAGGATTTAATTTATTCTTACTTAAAAAATGTGTTCATCTCTTCAAACACAGATAAATGTCCAATCTCTAGGAATGATAAAATAAGGAATTGTGGTGGTTTGATTCAGGTGTACTCCATAAACTTAGCTGTTCTGAGTGCTAGGTTCCCAGCTGATGGAGATTTAGGAATTAAAGCCTCCTGGAGGCATTATATTGTTGGGGGTCTTATGGGTGTTATAGCCAGTTTCTCCCTTGCCAGTGTTTGGCACACTCTCCTGTTCCTATTGTCCACCTTATGTGGGCCAGAAGGTGATGTCCATCCTCTGCTTATGCCATCATTTTCCCCTGCCATCATGGAGCTTCTCCTTGAGTCTGTAAGCCAAAATAAACCTCTTTTTCCCATAGGTTGTCTTGGTTGGGTGATTTCTACCAGCAACACAAACCTGACTGCAACAGGCACATAGACAGAACAGTCTTGACAACTCGGGGCTGTAACAGAGGTCTGTAAAAGCACCATAGGACACAGAAGAGAAAGGAACCACCAGCAGCTTGGAGGACAGAAGATTCCCCCCTAAACAGTTCGTGAAGAGTGGGAAAATGTTTACTAAGAAAAAGAGCCATTTGTTCCTTCTTATATTCCTAGCGGCTAGAACAGTGACTGGTACGCTGCACATGTTAGTAAAAAATGGTAGAAGAAATAAAGTGTTGTTAACTTAAAAAAATAAAGGAAAAATATTTCAGGTATCTCTGCCACACTGGCCACTGGATGGACCTTTGGCTACAACTAATACCTTAGTTTAACTCCCAAGTTCTCAAAATAATGATGTTGTTCCTGTTTAATGAGGAGAAGGGGTGAAACATGAAGGGAGCAACATCACACAGCGCTCATGTGGTGTGGCCACCCATCCGGACTCTTGCAAGACCGACCTAGTTTTGTTGTTGTTTTAATCCGGACAATCGTTTGTCCCCTCAAGCACTGTTTGTAACAATCTCGGAAGTTAGCTGGAGCCAGAAAAACATCATCAACTGGGCAGGCAGAAGAAAGCCTTCAGGGGACAACCCAGCTGTGGGAATGAAAAACATTTGAGTTGATGGAGGGAGTAACAGCAGAGGCCTATGGAGAGGAACGTATCTTAAGGATTTGGGACCAGAACACAGAGCACAGCAGTGCTGGCAATTCCATCTGGGAACCCAGATCAGATGGGCTGAACTGAACTCCTTGGAGAGAAGATTAATTTTCCTTGTCATAATGCTCCACATGATTGCTGTATAGTTTCAGTGAACATGCAGGAACCCTGTTCTTTCTTATTTTTTAAGTTATTTTTTTAAATTTTTTTATTTATTTGGGTGCGACAGACACAGAGAGAAAGACAGATAGAGGGAGAGAGAGAGAATGGGCACGCCAGGGCTTCCAGCCTCTGCAAACGAACTCCAGACGCGTGCGCCCCCTTGTGCATCTGGCTAACGTGGGACCTGGGGAACCGAGCCTCGAACGGGGGTCCTTAGGCTTCACAGGCAAGCGCTTAACCGCTAAGCCATCTCTCCAGCCCTTAAGTTATTTTTATATATAGCATGTTTTTCTCTTTTATGCCCTTACCCCTGCTCCTATTTCCTCAGGGCTTTTTGCAGTAGAATGATGATGAGAGGTCATGAAGGCCACAGCCAGTCCCTGCCAGGTAGCCAGGCAGCCATGCCTCGGGGTACTCCTACCCACTCTGCGGCTCTCACAACCTTTCCACCCCCTCTTCTACAATGGATCCCCATTCTTAAGGTGTGCATTTCAAAATTAAAGGATATAGTTGCTACCATGGGGATTGCATGGACTTGAGGCTGGCTGTTTACATTGTCCACTGCCGG
Source organism: Jaculus jaculus (assembly GCF_020740685.1). Classification (NCBI taxonomy): domain Eukaryota; kingdom Metazoa; phylum Chordata; class Mammalia; order Rodentia; family Dipodidae; genus Jaculus; species Jaculus jaculus. The sequence goes on along the minus strand of NC_059103.1, from coordinate 96,673,905 downwards.
CCACAGGCATGTCTCTCCTCCCTTGTTACCATTACCTCGAAGAAGTAAGATCTTTGAAGTTTCATGGACATCAAGTCACAAGTGAACTGCATTCAAGGTGAGGGAAAAATGTTCAGCTATTTTCTGATGGATGTTCAGAGTGAGCAGTGTCAGGTTCCTTACTGTACCTGTTTGAGCCTTCACTCAGCATTCCATAGGTAGTGATTCAGCCTTTTGTTACTGAATACCAGTTATGATCCTGAGGCTTATGACCACTGGGTCAGAGCCCTGTAAATGCTTTACCTATTGTCACAAAGATAATTTTAAAAAGAAATGTATATGCTCTTATATATTTGACATCTAAAGTTTGTCAGTATGTATTTAAGTTTGCTTTATTAAATACGCTGTATAATGTTAAACATGATGAAGTTCACAGTAATTTGAAATAGTGCAATAAAGTAGTTTTTAACTACCATATTGATGACAGCATTGTGTTCCTCAAATTAATCACAAAATATTTATCCGAAAACATTTTCCTTTAAAAATTAGTGTTGTTTGAGTTCAGTTATATATTGAAGTATATAGGTTATCAGTATATAAGTTATCATTCAATTCCAATGGAGAACAATATCACTTAAAATGTGAGGGTAAGGCAAGAGTTTACTAGGAAAAATATTCAAGCATAAATTCATTAGACTTAGACGTCCCGCCTGGCATGGTAGCATATACCTGTAATCCCAGCACATGGAAGGCAGGGTCAGGATGATCAGGAGTTAAAGGACAATCTTGGCTATATGAATTCCTGTCTCAATAAAACAAAACAACAAAAGATCAGAATTCCAATTATTTTGTTCTTCTGGCTAATGCAGACTATAAAGATTTGGGTATGAGAGTTTTACCTATTTTTTTCACCCACAGGTAGCAAAAGAGTTGTGAACTTAGGTGTATTCTTGGACAATTTTAAGAACCATGCACACTGTGGATAGGGAAACTGAACTGACTGAAAAGCTGCTGCTGTACACCCCATGGGACACCTTTCAGAACATATGACATACATTCATTTGTTTTAATGATAAAGTAGTGAGAAAATTTAACACAAAAGTTCAGAATCATGAGACTATCTACTAACACTGGAATAAAGTGGGAATGATGACTACCTTTGAGGGGGTACTGTAGCTTTTCTAATTCTCTTAGAAAACCTTACTTTCATTCCAAGGGGTGGTTAATTCTAGGAAATCAAAAGCCTTGTCCTATCAAACTTTGGTTGCTCCACCCCGTTCTCTGTAGGTCATTATTATGCAGAAAGGAGATTCTGAAAAACTGTCTACTTTGAAAGCAACCCTATTCTCATTACTATTAGTGGCCATGGAGAGGTTGAGGAGAGCTGTCTTGATACTTAGAGAAATTTAAGGGTAGAGTTTACCTTGATTATTTTTGCATTTTAATCCTTTCCTCCTCACTGTTTTTTTTTTTTTAATCAATTTTGCTGCATTTAAAACATACAGAAGCAAATACTTCTACTCACTAGCAGTAGTGGCTAGAGCCTGCTATGTCCCCCATTAGAACTATAAAAACTTTTTTGATGCTGTGGCTGGTTGAGTAAGGTTATTCTAACCTAAAGAGAGCAAGAAGGTCCCCACATTTATGGTTCTTTCTAAATATGGGGTTGATTGTCTATAAAATAAAAATTTCAGAGCTGGGGAGATGGCTCAGCAGTTAAAGTTTGTGGGCTTACATTCAAATCCCCAATATCCAAAAGGTTGATACAAAAAGTGACACATGTGTCTAGAGTTCATTTGCAGAGTCAAGAAGTCCTCCATGCATGTCCCTCTCCACCACGCATACACACACACACTTGTGAATAAATAAATGTCATTAAAAAATTCACTGTTGAGCTACAGAGATAATTCAGCAGTTAAGGCACCTGTCTGGAAAGATAAGGATTTGGTTCAATTCCCCATTAGCCATATAAAGCCATATGCACAAGGAGGTGCATACATCTGGGGTTTATTTGCATTGTCTAAAGGCCCTGCTGTGCCCAATCTCTCTCTGTCTCTCTCATAAATAAATAAATAAGTAAATATGAATAAAAATATTTAAAGATCTATCTATCTCTTTAACAAAAAAAGAAATCACTATAGTTTTACAAATCTGCCTGAACACATGATCTTCAGTAATGGAACCTGGTGAGACAAATTTGGGAACTATACTACAATTTTAATATGCCTCTACAAAGCTATATTTCAGTATCAATCATGGCACCACCAATTAATTTATTTTGTCATTTTAGACTAAGTTTCTGGGTTGCAGTTTTCCCCTTGATACATGGACATGTGTTCCTAACTTCAGGAGTATTTACCTACTTGCTTAATTACAAAGAGTCCATGGAGTCTATTTAAAAACTACTTATTCACAGACTTCTCTCTTACAGATTAAATCTGTATAAGACTGAATGCTAGGAATCTGTCCTTTAATCAATTCTATGCTGGTGAACAAACAGTGAGATAAGACAGAGAAGCATTGCTTACAGAGATTGTTGTAAAGATTAATGATGAAGCTAGTGTGGGTGTCACAAGATGATGCTAATCTAGATAAGATATGGCCTCAGTATTGCCTCCAGCCAGGCATGGGTCCACACAGTAATTGTTTCTACAGCAACAACTGAGTCCAAGTGAGTCTCACTGACAACAACTATTTCCAGGAAGGTTCATCTTCACTTCTGGTACTCAGCCACTGGGCTTAGGGGAGGGCTTGAGAATTCCTAAGGCTATATGAAAACTAAAGTAACACATAGCAAACACCCCAGTGCTTCGGGAAGAACACAGTGTGGACTCAGAGCTGTCAACACACCCGTTATGTCTGTACTGCTTCATATCCTCCTGTGGTACACACCTGCGTCATATTGGCAATGCACAGCTCTACAGTCCTCGTTGTGTTTTATATTCTGTGGGTCTTTACAAAATAGACAATGTTCTTTTCCATAATAATTATAATAGATAGATGATGTATGGTTTTATTATTTTCTGTTCTTTATGTGACATCCAGTTTTTCCTTCCTCAATGAAAAATACATTATAATAAATCGCATGTATCTATGAAAATTACACTTTCAAACTGCTGCTTTAAAAGACCTTTATGATTATAGAATGGGAAAAGTTTAGTAAATATGTCTATACTTAAAATGTAAAGTGTTAGTTTAAAAATGCTATATGAGTTTAAGTGACCAAATTTTTACTTATAATATCATGGATTTAGAAATCATGATAGTATATTCCTGTATGTGTAATTATATATACATATGTATATACATAGTTTCAAAGCATCTCCGGAAATATACCACAGGAATATGTTAATGTTTACCCATGGGAAGGTGAATGAGATTATTTAGAATAGAGGAATAAGGAAAATTTAGGGCAGGTTACAAGTAACCCTTTTAAATGTTATATTATATATTATATATGCTTATCTAATATATATTATATACACATATATATATATAATTTATTTATTTTTTTTTGAAAGAGAGAGAAAGAGAAAGAATCGGCACACCAGTGCTTCTAGAAACTGCAAACACACTCCAGACTCATACGCCACCTGGCTTAGGTGGGTACTGGGGAATCCAACCTGTGTCCTTTGGCTTTGTAGATAAGCACCTTGACCACTAAGCCATTTTTCCAGCGCAGAAAAAAACCTTTTAAATATATTTTATAATTGTACTAGATTCATGCATAACTAGCTAAAACAATGTGCTTTTCAAAAACTAATATGACAAGTTTCAAAGCATTTTTTTTTCTTTTATGAATTTAAAGCCTTATGGATTTCCATTAGATAAAGTTGGAAGAACTTGTGTTTTCTACATCTGTTGATTCCTGCAAGAGGTATAAATCTTCCAAATTAAATGTTCATGATTAAATATTTCTTGAATTGTTTTATAAATGTCATCTTATTAACATAATATGCCTATTGATATAGCACTCAGGAGTATATATTTACTGTGCATGTACACCCACAATGCATTGTTAAAACAATTACTACCTGATTTCATGTTTATTGCCATGGCCAATTTCTCTTAACATAGAACATTCAAATTGTAATAATTCTCTAAGCTTGTTTAATTCTCTTTCATTTCCTCTAGGAATTAGTGCAGACTAAGTTGAGTGGCCACTGGCCACATTTTATTCTGATTTTGAGGAAACAGCTGAGGGAAGGAGATACAATTTGAAAGACTCTTTTATAGTTGAAAACTGAGGGCAAAGCACAGCAAAACATCAACCTCAGTGAGAGAGAGAACTTTTAACTTATTAAGAACTACTTTAAGCCTTAAGTTAACTATTTTTTGAAAATTATAAAATATTTTCAATTTAAGCTTAGAGGCTGCAAACAAGAAGACATACAGCATTTTTATCTCTCCAGGTGCACCTGGGTGGAGAGACAATGGTTGGGAAAATTTTTCTCCTTGCTTATTGCACAGGGAGTTGCAGAAAGTTCCAATGCAATCACCATGGATTTATTTGAATAAGAAATCTTTTGAGTAGAAATTAGGGAGATTGCTCCATCAGTTGCAAGCATGTGAATCTGCATTTGATCCTTAGAATGCATGCAATAAAAGCTAGGCATGGTAGCACATGCTTGAAATGCCAGTGCTGGGGAGACAGGGTAACCTGTTCCTTGGTCAAATGGTCTAGTCTACTTGGTGGGTTAAAAACCAGTGAGTAGCCCTATCTCCAAAACAAAAGTATGTGAATGTGCTGGTGACTGAGGAAGAACAACCAAGGTTTCTTCTAACCTCTGTACATATGTATATGCAGCCCCCCCAAACACATACACAAGAAACACTGTGTGAGAATGAAAATACTTAGTAGCAGAGGCCAGTAAGTTAAAAAGGAGACATAAAGGGTAGAGAAAGGAAGAGGGGAGGATACTTAATAGGTTGATATTGTACATATGTAATTACAATGATTGTAATGGGGAGGTAATATGATGGAGAATGGAATTTCAAATGGGAAGGTGTGGGGGTGGGGAGGGAGGGAATTACCATGGGATATATTTTATATTCATGGAAAATGTTAATAAAAATTAAAAAAAAAAAACTAGGGCAAGGAGATGATTGGTGATTCTATCTCAGGTAAGCCTATGAAGAGAATTGTAAGACCTCTATTCAAGATGTAGCAGTACTTACATGCCAGTGATACCTGCAACAGAGTGAAACACTTCAAGACCCAAACTGTGAAGAAGCCACTTGTCTGTCAGTAAGATAATGGAATGAACATTATCTCATATGATCAGGATTTTGACCATCCTTATTCTTAATTCTTGAATTTCCAAGTATCTTAAACTGGTACTTATACAGCATGGAAATAAAGGCCTGCATTCTATTCCTGTGTTTTGCTCTCAGTTCTTTAGATGGTTCTGGTGATAAGACAGACAAGATGTCCCAAGGCAATTTATGTAAAGAGCACTCCAAGTTCACTTACGCTGTCAGTCTAACCATTTCTGAGTGGCCAAAGTCACGGCAAACTATGCCTGAATCACTATCAGCATATCAATGTAATACGAAGGTAAAAGTCTCCCAACGGAAGACTGTTTGACTTTCTGACAGACAAAATTTGACAATAGCCGAGGCCCTCATTTATTTTAGACATTTTTTAAGATGACTAGAACTTGGAGAATATGTTTATTTTTATTCTCTGATAATAAAAATAATCTGAACACCTGCTATTTATTAAAATCAAATACTTTTCCAAAATATAATCAATATTTCAATGCACATATGGTTCTCAGTCTCTGACCTCTATGAACCTACTTGAATTCTTACTGTGTAGAAAAAGGAAGGAAGGTTAGCACACAGGGACCAGAAAATCTGTATCATGAGAACAGCATGGTATAAAGACATCACTCTTGGGATTGTCATCGATTTCTACCAAAACATTCTGTTCAAGTGCTTTCCTGGAGAACTGGAAGAAGAAATAATGCACCAGATGATGGGTGCTTTGGTTTTGGTAACTCTAGTGTTCAAAATCAGCCCTGGAAATATGTTACATCTTGTGATGACACACTCAATGTGTTAGCAATCCCACAGAGAACATACTGAAGATGCTGGTCCCCCAACCCACCCACATGCCGGCGCATCTGCTTTGGTGTGGTGACCAGTACATCCTCAATAATGCAAAAGAGGTCAAAATACTTGTTACCAGATGAAAAGAAAATCATGTGTCTGGGCTTATGTTACTTTCCTTTCATCCCATTGATTCTTCCTGCCTGTGCAAAAAGTATGCTCCTCTTTTATTTTTCTTGCTTCCTTTGTGGGCCTTGTGCATCAGTAAATATGAGTGGATGTGTCAGCCTCAGACTCCATAACATCTCTATGTCTGACTTCACATTCTAGTAGTTATGCAGCAAGTATGGGATTTTACTATGGGAGATGGGGAGAGGCAGGGATGAAAGTGACGCGCAGTGATGTAAATAAGTGTTCCAGCAGCAATGAGGTAGATAGGTGCTTCAATACAACTGAAGTGCTGTTTTGAACAATATCCAGTTCAAGCAAATGAAGAGAACAAGCATCATTAGTTAAATTGCCAGGGAAATATTTAGACATCTTGTCAGGGTTATTCCAAAATCATATGCTTTGTAAAAAAAAAAAAAAAGTGTTTTGAGGGCTGGGGAGATGGATTAGCAGTTCAGATGCTTGTCTAAGAAGCCTAAGGAACCATGTTTGACTCCCCAGATCCCATGTAAGCCATATGCACAAAGGTGAGGCAAGCACGAGGTCGCACATGCCCACTAGGTAGTGCAAGCATCTGGAGTTCGAGTGCAGTGGCTGAGGCCCTGGCACCTCAATTCTGTCTCTCACTCTCAGTCTCTCTCTGCCTCTCTCTTTCTCTCTCTCTCCTAAAAAAAATTAAAAAGATAGTTTTGTTTGCACACTTTAACCAAAGAAGATAAGTAACTTACAAATAAGATTGCCAGAAAACGTTTTTGTTCTTGGCATGGTATAGGATGCTTATATTGCCTACGCACCTCTATAGCTTTTGTTTTATGCACTGCAGTTATATGGGGCTATTTGCACATCCTTTTGTCAACCATACTCTTAATTATGCATTTAGAGACAGTTTGCTTCTGTTAACAGCATACTTCTTCCTTCCACTTCATCATCAACATAGTTCTATCTCATCATTCAGATGAACTCACTTCACTTTTGTGAAACCTTCCAGGTTTGGCCCCTAGTTCAGATGGATGTCCTACTCAAGGTTTACACTGATACTTCAAGCTTATGTGTACCAGGACATGCATGCTCTGTTGAGTTCCTCATTTATGTTCTTCATGGTGTTTTTTTTTTCCTTTTTTGAATAAATATGCCATTTTTTCCCTCCATACACATACAAGTTACAATGATACCTTAATACCCTAGCATTCCCCCTCTATGTTCACTTACGGGTTTACGAGATTTTGCTACACTAAGAGTTGGGATCTGTAGCACTGAGCAGACAGAGATATTTAGTAACCAATCAGGAATAATAAAAAGAAAAGGCATGAAAATTGAGAGGTGACTTTGCAGATATTTTGGTATTGATTTTTGAAAATCAGCTTAAGTTTTACTCATGCTGTTTAAAACCTATATCTATGTAGCCCAGGCCATAGCACATGGTTAAGAAGAAAGGAAGTTGGATGGTATGAAATTTTTCATACAGTAATTTGGCATAAGGGTTCCATATTAAGTTACCAGGTTCACAGTTGTGAGTTTTAACATTAATTCCTCTGCTGATTTATTTTCATGTAAGTTAAAGCAAAAAGTAGGACCTTTCATTTATAAGTATTATAAATGATCTCTGTCAAGCAACAGTAATATCCTAATGGTTGTCCATAGCAATAACTTCCTTTGTTCTCTCTCCTAACTGTCTTCTGAAAATGTTTAAGAATTTGGCAGGAAGAAGTCATGATAATGGATCTTGTGAGGAAAATAGTAACATAACCTACATAAATACACTTCAAGCTTTTCATGGTCTCTACCAATAAAAATTGTTATTGTTGATCCTATCTGATAGTATAGTTTTGATAGTAACCTGCCACCACTAAGTGCTATTGTAAAGAGCAGTAAGTGAACTCAAAATGACATCCTTTAAGTACTGTGGTGGTATATGGACTCAAACATCTTGGTGGCATTAAGGAAGCAATATCTTAATAGACCACAGTCATAGTCATATACTAACCAGCACATAACTAAAGGACATATTTCAAATGTTTATTTCATGGAATGCCACCACCCTCAGTCTTATTTGACATCTAATTATAATACTAAGCAGATGCTGTCTAACAAGATTCAGATAGATAGATAGATAGATAGATAGATAGATAGATAGATAGATAGATAGATAGGCAGGCATAACTTCCATACTTACAGACAACAAACCATGGTATTTCCCTCCCCTGCCCCACTTTCTCCTTCATAACTCTACTCTCTGTCATATCCCCTCCCTCTCTCCATTACTGTCTCTTTTAATTTGATGTCATCATCTTTTTCTCCTATTTTGAGGGTCTTGTGCAGGTATTGCTAGGCACTGCAAGGTCCTGGATATCGAGGCCAAATTCTGTCCATACAGTTGCATGTAAGGAGTGGTACCCTTCCTTTGGCTCTTATATTATTTCTGCCACATCTTCCACAATGGACCCTGAGCCTTGCAGGGTGTGAGATGTTTCAGTGCTGGACACTCTTCCATCCCTTCTTCTCAGCACTATGTTGCCTTTTGGGTCATCTCAGTTGGCCAACAAGATTCTTATCAGCTTTATTAAATTAGTTGTCTTATTTATATGTCAGTTTATACCAGATATAAAAAAACAGTTCTTTTATATTTGGAACCAAATTCATTTCAAATATTGTATATAATTCTTATTTATATCTACCCAACTCTCATAAAATTATGCTACCTTAACTAGATTTTTAGAGAAACATGAACATTTTTTCAGGTTCTGCTCCCAAATTTAAGAACATACAGAAATTTGCCTAAAAAATATTTCTTTGCCTTAACTTAAGTTTATATTTGATATTTTGAATATACCAGCCTGTTTGTTGCGGGAAAGGCACAAAATGAGAACTCTGTCCCTTAGGATCACTTTCCTGAGGTCCATATTTGCCATATGTCTACAATGTGACCATGCATATGAAAAGGTTAAGTCCTGGGATGAATCTCATGCATTCTGGCTACAGAGAACAGAGAAGGAAGTGTAAGATTCCTTGTTCTATAGTAAAAGGAAAAACACAGCTACACCTGGACACAGCAGGTATCAGACAGGATGGATTGCATCTGACTATAACATTTCCTGGGTTTAAATGAGATCACCAGAACTTTAGTCACACCAACAAGTTAAGTTGTTTCCACATTAAGATTAAATGAGTGACTTTTTATTACAGCACGCTCCTGTCTGAGGACAGACCAAAAGTACAACAGTGCGCACACCACATTTCATCCGTGCTCCTGGAGCACAGCACTAATGGATGCTAATCAAATGTTCCCTGGGATTATAAGAACAATTGTTTGAAAAGCCAAGAATGGGCCCTTAAGATAAGACTTCTCATTCCACGGCAATGGGAATCAGCTATACTTTCATTAATGGTGCTTTGAAAACTGTTTACAACTTGCAAATCAGGCTTCCAAGAAACGATAGAATGTCATCCTTGTATGGAAACATTAGCAAATATTAGACAATTTGCTTTGAAAAAAAAGAAACTAGGCCTACTTTTTAGTTGAACATTCCAGTAAAAAATGAGATGTTTCCAAAACAGTTACACAGAATGAATCAGTTAGAGATGTAACCAGCCAGTTATTGATTATATAATATTATTTAACAGCAAACTGTACATAGATCCTTTTATCTTCAAAATAGTGAGATTTTAAAACACTAACAAATCAATCCTTCATCAAAAACTACCAACCCATGTTTGTAGAGCTCTAAGAACTTTGGCACCCATGGGTCTTAGATTGTCATGTGTACAATGGGACCCTTGGAGACAAACACTCTTGTGTGTACACAAATGGGGGTAACAACTTGCCTATGTCCTACCATCTGGCTGGTTCAGTGATGAGTCCTCAGCCAGTGCTCCATCTCAGACAAAGTCATGTGTCAAATGGTTGAGAAGTGTGGTTTTCATTGAGGATGACTTTAGCTGCAAATAATACAGAAATTGTCTGGGAATCTGGGTGCATAACCTGGGTGTGGTAGGGACAAGCTTTTCACATTTTTTTTTTTCACTAGAGTTCAGTAAGTCTACATATAACCTCAGTCAGGCCAAGGATTCAGAAATTCTCCATCTCATCCACCAAAAAGTCTCCTCCTGCTAATAGATGCCACAGTCAGTGACACTGAGCCTCATTGCAGATTGCACACATTTCCATGAGACCCTGAAAAGAACAGGCTCCTGGAAACTACAGATATTTTGCAGATGTGTCTTTTACAAAATGATTTCACAATTTGCCTAGACATTTTTTTTTTTTTTTGGTATGTGTGTTACTTTATAGAAGAATACAGACTGACCTCTGGTTTTTATTACAAATTGAAGATTTTAATTGTAATCCCTTTTCCTTGGTGAATTCCAGACTGGTCAAAATTCAAAAATTCCTTTCCATGTATATTAATGACATGAAGGAATTATTATTAATTGTTGATTAGATGGAAAATTTTAATCTATCTGTTAAAAGATTTTGTTTTCTTTTAAAGGAACAATTGAAATATTTGTGGATGAAATAAGGCAATGTCTGGAATTTATTTTAATATGCTCCATGGAAAACAAGGAGCTGGAGAATATGGATGTAACAAGATTAGCCATGAGTTAAAATGGCTAGACCTGCAATATCTGTATGTAGGGTTTCACATATATGATAGTCTCTACTTCTGTGTCTGTTTGGAATTCTCATGAAAGAATGAAAGAATTTTTGCAATTCAGACAGAACTTTAGAATTAACCAATAGGAACACACAAATCATTTGAATCCTACCTATAGATCCTGAGAAGCATCCTGGGAAGTGGAGTCAGAATTCTAACATGCCCCCATATTTAACTTGGAGAGAAGGAAAGGCAACCTTCAAGAGGGCTGCAATAAGCTAGAAAGATCTTTGCTCTTTTAAGAAACTTCTGAGCTTCCACAAGGTAGCGATTTCCTAATCAATTACATAGAGATAAACATGACTTAACTAGGTTTAATAATCAGGGCTTTAAACCAGGCCTGATTGCACCTATAATCCCTACTACCTGGGATGAAACTTAGTGAGATCTTGGCACAAAATGAAAAGTGGGGGTTAGGACTATAATTCAGTGGTAGAGCACTTACTGAACATAAACAAACTCCTAAATTCAATCCCCAATAGCATCAAGAGAAAAAGAGAGGGAGTAAGGGATAGAGGGAAGAAGACATTGAGGGAGAGACAGAGAGACAATAAAGTAATTGGTGCTCTCAAATGTATTCTTTAATCCCTAAAGACCAAGCTTCCCAGGAACCAAGAGGGAAACATGTACTTCCAACCACTGGGATGCACAGACCATTTCTTAAAGTCCTAATGCTATGATTCTTAGTAGAGGCAAAGGTGCTTGAACCAAGGTCACTGCCCTGCAGAGATCTATACAACACAGAGCACAGCAAAGACATTGCACCGTAGGGAGCCATCACCTGTGGGGGTTGGGGGTTACTGAGATACCCAGAACTTCTCATCAATGGGGTAATGGGAACTTTGTGACCTTGGAGTGTGCAAACAAGGAGGAAGAAGAATCGATATCATCAGACTTAATAATAATTTTTTTTTTAGTATAAAAAGAGAGCCTTCACTTTTTAATTGTTTTTTTTTTTTGTCATTTGTTTGCTTGATTTTAAATATTGGAATAACTTAGGGACATAAATGGCCTTGAAGCAAAGGTCTCATGACATGAACACTGACTACATCCCCTGGGCCATCCTCCCTCCTCCCACCCCAGCCTCACAACTGCCTGAAATCATTAAAAAATGTTTTCTTTAAATTGCTGTATTATTTGACAATACATGTTAAATGCCTGTCTAATTGAAATGATAGAATCCTCTGTTCTTCAGAAGAAACAAAAGAAACTAAATATAGTCACTTTCTAAACTCATTTGTACATTACCTTGTGAATGGCAAAGAGCTTTTATACACATTCTTAACCTGATTAGGAAAAATTAATTGAGTTTTTCTCTCTCTCTCTAAATATATACATACACACACACACACACACACACACACACACACACACACACACACACACACACATATATATATATATATACACACATATATATAATATAATTTCATATAAAATACAATTAGCCATTTAATAGTTCAGAAAGAAATAATGTATTCATGCATATACAGTTGTACAACCACTATGACTCGTTCCAAAATATTTTCATTGCTCTAAAATAAACTCCACAATATCAGCAGTTTTGGTAGACGTGCATGACTTAAAGCTTACAAGTGAGGAAACTACTCACAGGCTACTAAGTGTCCATGGATAGTAAGTGCTGATAGTAAACACAGAGCCCTGGCCTTCTTATTCTAAGGTCATTATCAGGCCAGAGATCCTTAAACATTAGCCCCCATTAGACACCTGGTAGATATGCCAGACATAGACTGCAAGGTTCACCCCTCCAAGCCTCTAACAATGAGACTATAATGGCTCCTAGAAGTCCACATTGCTAACGAATTCCCAAGTAATGCTACACTTTGAAGAGCACTGTGCTTTAATGAGTGGCTCACCCCCCAATTTCTAAATTATAGGTTTTGTTTAATTAGCCAGCTTATAAAAAGTAGTCTTATAGTATATGCTTGTGCATTTTTGTTGTTGTTGTTGTTGTTTATTTTAGTTTCTTTTTTTGGCTAAATCACCACCAAAATAAGAACTTGTATGAGGCATATTGAATTTGTGGCTCACAGCTACATATGTCTCACGGTGACATTTGTAAAGGACAGTGACATGTCACAACGTCAAAAGCCTGGACATACCTGCTTAATTAAATAAGAGCACTTTGCCAGCTTGAAAATTAGCATGCAGATGAGAATTGTCCTTGCTGATGGTAGATCCTTTTCCTTAAGTAGGTGAGCTTATCTCTTGTAGCATGTCTAGGTAATGTTCAAACTATGTGTGTTTCCAGAATAGAGCTGGAGGCCATTTTCAATAATCCTCTGACACAATGTCTAGAATGCAGTAGTCACTAACTGCCTGTTGAATGAGTTAGTTTATGTAACAATTAAAGGTAAGAAGGCTCCTTTGAGTATTATTTGAAGTACTGCCATCTACATGGCTGTGAAGCAAACTGTATGCTTTACATTAT